>NC_133664.1:49493237-50093237 GCF_037893015.1 Macrotis lagotis | reverse complement strand
TATGTATATATATAATATAATATAATGTAAAATATAATTATATACTATATACTATATAATATAATCTTGGACTACAATAAAGGATGCATGACAATATGGCCCACCTGTATTCAACTGCATATATAGCTAGATGATGTTCAGTTCTGAGCATCACATTTTAGGAAGGACATAGACAAATTGAGAGAATTCAATAGAGATGAATGAAGCAGGATGGTCAAGGGACTTGACCTCATGACAAATGAGGATGGTTGAAGGATTGGACTGTTTAATCTGATGCCTACTTCTTTGTGATGTTGGGGAAGTTATCTGGCTTTCTTAGGTCTTATTTTGCCCATCTATAAATCTGAAGGCATTGGATTAGATGTCCTCTGAGGTCTCTTTGAGCTCTAAATTTTTTTAAACTAATATTTGCTAGCTCTCATATAAATTAAAATTTGCACATTGTTTCACATGCATTATTCCATTTGATCTGCCCAACACTACTCTGCAGTAGGTGCTATTGTCCCCATTTTTCAGAAGAGGTTAAGTGTATCACAAACCGATAGTGGTTGCCCATGACAGAAATTGAACTCATCTTCCTGACTCCACATACAGAACTTTATCTGCTATGCTATTGAGCTGGTTCTATTTAAGGGAAGCATGAAAGGGAAAAAGCATTATTTATTTATTTGTTTGTTTGTTTGTTTGTTTGTTTGTTTTTTGTCCCAGAGGATGAAACTCAGAACAGTTAAAGGAAGTTGCAAAGAAACATTTAGTTGGGTTAGGAAACATTTATTGGTGATTAAGGCTATCCAGGAATGGCTTATTGCTTTGTTAGTGAGTGGCTTCCTCATCTAGTGGGCAGTTAGGCTATGCCATAGTACATAGACAACTAGCCCTGAAGTCAGCAAGACTCAGTTTCATGAGTTCAAATTGACCTCAGAAACCCTGAGCAAGTTACTAAACTTGGTTTGCCTCAGGTTCCTCATCTGTAAAATGAATGGGAGAAGGAAATGGTAAATCATTCCAGTATCTTTGCCAAGAAAGCACCAAATAGGGTCATAAAAATAAGAAATGAGTAAAACCACTCAACAAAAGCAATGGGTTCCCCATCCCCAGAGATGTTCAAGCAAAAGCAAGATGACCTTTTGTTGGATATATTGTAGAAGGAATTATTTTTGGGGTATAGTTTGAACTAGATGGCTACTGACATCCTTCCCTTCCAATTCCAATATACTATTTAAAAAGCAAAAGCAAATAACAAACTGAATGTAATGCATTACAGTCCCATACAAATACAATTTCCTTGTACCCTGCTGCCTTACAGATCATGTTTCCATGATTTTTGTTTCCAATGCAAATTCAATGTTTTGAACTCACTCCACCAAAAGATGAAAGGAAGGCATGACTTGTATGAAACCGTCTTTAATTCCAATAATAGCAGAACTTAAGAGGGTGAAATGAGATGGAGGAAATTGCCACTGAAAGGGAGAGAGCATGTGAAATTCTCCTTGGTGCTGAAAAATCCTTTTAGAGTGTGTCAAGTTTCAGTGTATTTACAGTGATCTTTCAACCACTTTAGTTGGAGGCAATAGCTTTGAGCAGGTACAGTAGCAACAGGCATGACATTGTGTGAGGTTTCCTGTGAGCCTTGATGTTAATTTATGAATAAAAATTTCCATGAGACCCTTGTCTTTAGCAAACTGGCAGTGGATGGTGGAAACCAAGCCAATGTTTAAAAAAAATTATATTTTAAAAAAATTTAGTACTTTTAATAAAACATTTTTTTAGTACTTAAAAAGTACTTTTTAACTTCACTTTTCTTCCTTGTTCCATTGTGAAACAGTGGAGAGAACACTGGCATTATAGTCAGAGGACCTGGGATCAAATCCCAGCCTTAAAACTTATGGCAACTTTGGACATGTCCTGGAAACTCAGTTTTCTCATCTACATAATTATAAAGGTTGGATTAAATGGATCTAAGGTTCCTTCCAAACTTTAAATCTAAGATTCTACTACTAGCATATGTGCTGGTTGTGAGAAGAATGCCACTTAGAAAAGAAGACGAGTAAGTTAGTGATGCCATGCCACCAGTAGATATTTCTGTGAATAGACTGGCTTTCCTTCTGTTTTTGTGAACACATGATTTCACACCTGTTGCAACCGTTGTTTTTCTTATGTGAGTCACATATATGAAATTTTAGGGCTGACAGATGTCTCAAGAGAAAAGTTCTTTAACGAAGACCTATGGTGAGGAGTTCTCTTTACCCTAGGCAGAACCCACTTTTCTGGTTTTGTTATCTTATGATAAATTCAGATGGTATCTTTTTCTTCCAGTGATATCCTAGAGCAATCTTATAGGTCATAACTACCTGCTTATATTGGTTCTGTCGGGAACCATTTAAACCTGTTCCCCTAGGGATGACATTTTGTTAATGTCTGCAAAAAAAATGCTCAAAAGTTTGTAATTTGGGAAGACATGATTCCTTTAATTTGAATTTCCTTTGCACTTGAGGGCTAGATTGCTTCATGCTTCTACTTCAAAGCACTCTGTGAAAAATTGAAGGATTATGATGCTAAGGACTCCATTTTTTAAAAAATAATTTGAAAGTGGACACCTGGGCACTCTATTGCCCTTTTAAACAGAAGCGATTTTGTGTAGGACTAACTCAGAATAAAGAGGGCAGACCTTTTCTACACCTTCCCTCCATCCCCAGTTTCTTGGAAATGCCTCTGCCATTGTGTCTCTTTTTCTGGAAGGGGTTTTCTTTAAATGAACAGTAACTTGGAGGTTATAGTCAGTTTATGTTTGCCACTTTTGTGGGTTTCTTTTTTAAATTGTCTCTAATCCAAAATGTCGCATGACAGGTAGGCTTGAGCAAAACCATACCACAGCTCTGACTATTTTGGAAAAAAGGGAAAAGTAAAGTAAAAAAATGTGTCTTCCATTCTACCAAGTATATTTAGGCAATTAAATAAATGTCTGTTGCCTTTTCTGTGTTTCTCTTGTGCATCTGTTCCTTATTTATAAATAACTGAGTGCAGCATCTACATATTTCATCCATTTGGGAATCTTTCAATGTCCTTATCTTTTATTAATGCTGTACTACATAAAGTCAGAGCTTTCAAAAATATTTTCACTGTTCAGATACCTATACTATTCTAATAATTAGGTCAGTCTAATTTTTGATCAGCATTGAAGATGTGGGAAGTCCTTAGAAGGACTGATAGAATGGCATTCTAAAGAATAGGACTTTGAAATAATTGGATTCTATTATTGACCTCTAGTAGTGACCACAGATTTGTGGTGGTTTGAGATTGTCCACTTGTCAAATAAAAGTTGCGTGAAAGAAAAAAGCATTTCATTTACGTGATCTTGAATGCTGTGTCTGTGGCATTATTAGAAGTTTTTAGAAGCGTAGGCATATCAAAAGGCAAGGTTTAAAATGGATTTTTAAAAATTTCTGTTTGGAATTATGAGCAAAAAATCTGGGTAGAGGATTGTCATGGAAGTGTATAGATCTGTGTTATACTAACATGTATGTGGTGCACAGGGAAGATCACAGATACTAGAAATTAAGAGATGCCTGGGGTTTGAATCCCAAATGCAAATGTATGAGTTACAGTCAGGTTGACATATGTCCAAAGTTAGGTCTTAATACCTATTTAATTGCATGTATCTCATACCAAACTGCAAAACCCCTTTAATCTGGAAGTAAACTTTTATAAGCCTTCAAAATACAAAATGAAGGATAGATGAAAGGGACAAAATTAGAAGTTTTGGATGGAGTCTTACTTGCAATTTTATCTTTAATTTTTCTTTTAGTTTACTGAGCCTCAGTTAATTTTGAAAAATGAAAGTATTAGTATTTACATTAAATAGTTGTGATTAAAACCTAATATAGTTCGAAGTACAAGAAAAATGTTTTTTATTATTTTATATATAACTTCTGCAGTCCTGATGGCAGTGTTGGTGAATATACATATGTGTATACAAACTGTGTGGTATGTATGTATTTATATACGTGTATTTATAAATATATGGTTGTATATTCCTTGATGTTCTCTTGAATCTTTCTTGGTTGCTTCTGTGGTGTGGGGGAGGTAACCCTGAGTTTCACAATGTCATTGGCAGTGAAATAAAAGCAGGGTTGACAACAGGCTTATTGTTAGATTCTACTTCTTGTCTAAGGACCAGTATTTTTACCTCACACTTATCAACAACAGTGAGTTGGTTTCAAAGTAATGAATTTTTTAGCAACTCCAGACCATTTACTAGGGAATTGAAGGGTTGTGATTTATATTAGAGGATGTGCCATGAAAATAATTTTGACCTCACAGACTCCATTAAAGGGTTTAAAGGATCCCCAGAGATCCATGGACCACACTTTGAGAACCACTGATGTAGAGTATGATATAATAGGTGCATGATGATTTAAGGGGGGAAACACTTTAGGATGGAATCTCTGATTGTCTTCCAAGGCTCAGCTCCAATGTCACCTCTTCTATGGAGTCTCTTCCTCATCCCACTGGTGTTTATAGCTACAAAATTTAATTTGTATTTACTTATCTATTGTACAAGTTACATCTCCTCGTATATAGTTTAATTCTCATGGAAGTAAAAGTTTTTCCTTTTGTAGCTTAGCATACGGGACCCTGCTAACCAAGCAGAATTTAATAAACTATTGGATTGACTTGGGTTTCTTGGTCTTTGTAAAATCAATCAATATTTATTAAGTGCCTAATATCTACTAGATACTGGGAATACAGATACAAAAGTGCACCAGTCTCTGCATCCAAATAGCTTATATTCTGTTGGGAGAAACAACATGTACACATACAAATCCATAGAAAATATATAGAAAATACTTAAAAACTAATTTTCAAGAGGTAGGGGCAAGACTTGCAATGACAGAAGTAGGAAAGGTCTTATGCCTTTAGACAAACATAGTTTTGGGGATATTGTAACTCTTCATATTTTAAAAAAGACAGTGTCTGATCTAAGTTTTTAAAAGATTTTAAAAGGCAGAACTGAGAAAGGGGTAATTGGGATAGGGAGAACAACCTCTGCCCTGTCGTGGAGAGAGGAGATGAAAGTCGTATGTGAAGAATATAACAAGGACACTTAGACTGAACTATAGAATGCATATAGGGGAGTCTTATGGGATAAGCCTGGAAAAGAAGGATAAAGCCAGGGTTTTAAATATCAAACTGAGGGTCCTTGGATGGGGACACACTTATTGAAGAATTGGTTTGAATTCCAAGGAGGAGGGACACCTTGCCATCTTTGTAACTTTTCCTCGAGCTGGAAAATATCAGTTGAAGGTGGTGTAATGTATGGTGATCTGTTGTTTGGTTTGAGACTTTCATGACTGGGGAAGAGAGAATTAGTCTTGTGGTGGATGGATTAGGAAATGATCAACAGTGCTAAGGTCATTGATTTGGACTTTGCAGTAGGCTAGCACACCATCTGTTCTCTGAATTAAAATCAATTCCAAAAGGAAAAAGAAGAGCAAGTCTCCATGGTGGCTTCTGATCCCTCTGTGATTAGTAGCAGCAAGCATACTCAGAACTGAATTTTCCTTAAGGGGAAAGGAGTATAGCTGTGGTAGCTGATGGCCAAACTGCATCCAAGGCAACGAGGCAAAAAACAGCCTTTTAACCATATGGACTTTCAGGGCTCTTGGAGACACTGGAATCCTTCCAGATAGTCCTCCACCAGAGGGAAGAAAAGAATCATTGTTCATCAGGCTTCCGAATGGTGGAAATTGTGCAACTCTGCTGCTGTTCTGTCCTCCTGTGATGTTACAGAAGGTTCATTGTCAACTTTCCAAATCAGACCAAGCTACAGATTACAATTTTAATTATCTAGAGTTATCCTTATTGGCTTTTAGACAGACATAGTTTTGGGGATATTGCAGCTCTACATATTTTAAAAGCAGATATGTGACTACCTGAATTAAAACTTCCCCATTTTACTTAGTCCATTAGTGAAGAAGTTGAAGGAGATTTTATCAATATTAGATGTCTAGAGAATGTATTCCGATGGCAGTTTAATAATGTCTGTATTTCTCTGTATTCTGGGTTCTTTTCACTTAGCATTTATTAAGTACCTAATGTAAATGGAAAAAAACCAGCTCCCTACTCTCAAGGAGCTCACAGTCTAATGAAGAAGGCAACATGCAAAAAACACAAAACTCTTTACAGACAATATATAGTCAAGATAAATTAGAGATAGTTTCACAGGCTCTTATTATTAAGTGGGAGAAAGACTTTTTTTCAAAGGTAAAATTTGTTTTTTTAATTTAATTTTTATTTTCAGTATTCTCTTCCTCCCCTATACTCTCTTCCCCATTGAGAAGGCAAGAAATATAATAATATATTCATTATGCTTATGCAGTTATGCAAAATGTATTTCTTGCATTAACTGTGTTCTGAATTTTAAGAAGCAAGAAAAATAAAGAAAATACTCTGCTTCAGTTTGCACTTGAGTATATCAATTCTCTGTTTGCTTGGGGATAGCATTTTTCATCATAAGTCCTTTGGAGTTGTGGTGGATCATTATTTTGACCTGAGTAACTAAGACTTTCACAGTTATCATTACAATATTGCTATTAATGTGAACAGTGATATCTTTGTTCTTTTCATTTTATTTTGCATCAGTTCATATAATTCTTCCCAGGTTTTTCTGAAACCACCTGCTTCATCATTTTTTACAGCACAGTATTCCGAAAGGCAAATAACTCCAGTATTTTTGTCATAAAACCCCAAATAGGATCACAAAGAGTCAGAAATAACTAAAACCACTGGGCAACAATAATTATTTCATTACATTCATGTATCATAACATATTCAGTCATTCCCCAATTGATGGGTTTCTAGAGAGAAAGTGTCTGTGCCTGGATTTGAATATAGATCTTCTTGATGCTGATCTCTGTGCTCTAGCCTTGGCTCCACCTGGTACCTGAGACAAGATAGTAGTAACCTGGAAGTCTGATACATCTATGGGCTATGCGGTTGAATATTTCTAATGTAATTGAAGATGTAAGTCTGGAGGAGGAGAGATTAGAAGTGAACAAAGAGACGGAAAGTCATTTGCTTTGAGATGATAGGTGAGATCACCAAGTGGATAGTGTAGAAATAGAAGAGGATCTAGGATCAAGCTTTGGGGCACATTCAATGGTTGGTACCCATGATATTGCAATAACTAATTTCCTCTCTCTCTCTCTCAAGACCATTTCTAACTTCTCAAAGCTTCTTAAATAGTCTGCAACTTTTTTTTATTAATAATATTTTAGATTCCTTTATTTTTTAAAATGAATGTTTTTATGGTTTTGTATCCTTCTTTCCCCCCATCCTGGAGAACCATCTCTTAAAATATAAGGAAAAAATAAAAGATAAAAATCAGAAATCTAGAAAGGGGGTAGTGGCGCAATGCCTAGAGTGTCAGAAAGACTTCTTCCAGAGTTCAAATCTGGCCTTAGACATTTACTAGCTGTGCAAATCACCTCTGTAAAATAAGTTGGAAAAGAAAATGGCAAACCATCCCAGTATCTTTACTAAGAAAACCCCAAGTGGGGTCACATAGAATCTAATAAAACAAGAACAACTTGGATGAGCCATACTGAGGTAGAATTTAACATCTTTTAGCATTCATAAGGACAGAAAGGGAAGAGATGCCTATGGGAACAGTCAGGAATCAGATTTTCATAGACTTTTAGACATAGATGATGGCTGACTCCAATAGGAGTTAGAGGATGATAGATGGGACCATTGAAATATCATTATTTGGGCGGCTAGGTGGTGTAGTGGATAAAGCACCGGCCTTGGAGTCAGGAGGACCTGGGTTCAAATCCGGTCTCAGACACTTAATGATTACCTAGCTGTGTGGCCTTGGGCAAGCCACTTAACCCCATTTGCCTTGCAAAAACCTAAAAAATCTCTCCCCAAACCCCCCGAAACAACAAAATATCATTATTTTCTAAATTGCCTCCAAAAGAACTAAGGAGCAAGGGGTAGGAATAGGGGAGTCCTTAATTCTAACTATCATTCCTTAAGACACAGGTGGGTGTATAATGCCTGATCTTTGATTTATTAGCCTTAGCATAGATGCATCATGGAGGACTGGGGCCATGCTGGTCAAACTAGTTGTGGTTCCTCTTCTCATTGACTGTTGTGGTCAGTGTACAGATTACTTTTTACTCTAGACTTAACTTTATGCATAACTCTGTTTTTTTTGTGTGAGATGATTGGGGTTAAATGACTTGACTAGGGTCATAGAACTAGCAAGTGTCCAGTGTCTGAGGTTAAAGTTGAACTCAGGTCCTCCTGACTCCAGGGATGGTGCTTTATCCACTGTGCCACCTAGGCTGCCCTGTTAAACTGATTTTCAATGAAAGCCATCATCATAGCCTTTCCGTGTTGTGTTACTTCCTGTTCATAATGCAAGTTGTGATATTGATTCTTACTTTTAAAGGTTGGTTATATTTATTCTCAGATAACTACATTTTCAGTTTGCATCATCACTAGATAGACAGCATTGCCCATTTATGCTATACTATCATGATGGTCTCATCAGCTTCTCATGGGTAAAGATAATTTGAAAACCTGTCACCTAAGGGATTTACATATTATAACATATGATTATAGACACGAAGTGATTTTTTTTATAAGGAGAAGGTTTCAAGTAACAAGGAAAAATAACATAACTAATTCCTACATATGTAAAATGATATCCAGGAGCAAGATTTTAAGAAGTAAATCTTCTACATAGGTTTACAATTTCACAAATATTTATTATCAGAGCTTTATTAATTTTCCATAGTTTTGTATCCAAGACTTAATTAGAAATTAACTTTCAACTTTTACTAAGCATCATCTTAGCATCAAAAGTAAGCTTTCATTTCCTTTCTCCTATTTTTAATTTACTCAACCTGCTGTTTCAGTGCATTGTATCATATATCCTAATACTTAACCATTCCCTCTCTATGGAATGGAAAGACTTCTTTTCTATTTCAGCCACTTGTTTAATGTACCTTGTTAAATTTGAAAAGAGAAAGGGGAGATATTGTATCACTTCTGCATGGATGCTCACGATTCCAAAGCATCCTAGGACTGTCCCTTTGCATCAGGTAAAGTTTTTCTGATTTCTGACATTCTTTTCCCCTCAGCTGCCTCTTGTTAGAAGATGAGTGCTGATGTTCCTCTTTGCATTTTTGACTAACCTCTTCAGGCTTCTAGCTTGTTTTCAAATCTGTTAGACCCATTTCCCCATTGATTTGAAATATTTTTTAAAAAGCATTTTAAAAATTCATTTAGATACAACAAGTGGGTATTCATTATTTCCCTTGAGATTCTTGATTGTGGTCCCTGCAGATAAGTTTTTTAAAAAAAAATTTTATGGTCCTCAAAAGTAATTTTTTGGTTGTGTATAACTTAATTTAGATAATATTGCAGTTTTTATTATATTGATTCACCTTATACATAAGTAATTAATATTTTGTTAATTCTGTTTTTTTATAAAAATAGATTTTTAAAATCCATATACATTCAGATATATATATATATATATATATATATATATATATATATCCTTTCCTTTACTAAACTTTCTACTTTCTCTCACATTTCTTTGGCCTCAAAAAGGTAAAAATCTACTTTGTTCTTACTGACTTCCTACTTCTACTTAATTGAGGGTTTTGTTGTTGCTGTTTTTGTCCCAAAGAAGTCTACATTTCTAACACTTGGAAACAGTGAGCCTTCAGTTGAGAAATGACTATGGAAGTCTTGTTTCACCTGAATGCGTCCTAGATATGAGGGCACTATGAAATTGCTACAGAGGATAGATGGAGCCATTTTGGTTTGACCCATATACTCTAATAACTTCTCCTTCCTAGCATTTTGCTTGCCCTATGATTGCTGGCTTCCAGTAGAAGAAAAATAGGCAAAATAAAGTAAACTATGATCACTATAAACAAGGGAAGTGGAGGAAGTCAATGTGGAAGCTCCTGTTGATATGACAACAATACTCTTGGAACTTACTGGCCATCTTTTCCTATCTTTGTAGTTAACCATGTTTCCTCTGTTTTGTTTAATTCAAATTGCTCTGAGAGAATGAGAGAATAAAGGACTTCAAACCTTCAAGTGTCCCCTTGTACTTTTCTTATCTGTCTCTCCATGGCTGACATTTCCTAGAAGAAGCCCATCACTGAAGTCAAGCCTATGATTTTCATGTTCTTAACTAAAAAGGAGAAAAAAAAGAAAAATTCTAAACCCCTTCCTTCTTGAATCCTATAATTCAGAACTAGAGTTAGGAATTAGTGTCTCTTATTTAATTGTATCTATCTTGTGCCATACTGAGAAGTACCTTTAGTTGAAAATTAAGTCTTTTCTGTGTCTTTTAAGTACAAAATGAAGGACAGACCAAAAGGATTGAAATCTTAGAGCAATTTTACATTTTAAATAACTTTTTTCATATAGATTTATTTTCTGTGTAGGACAACTCTGCTTCAGACACTTCATAGCTAGGTGACGCTGAGTCAGTCACTTAACCTCTGTTTTCCTCAGTTTCCTTATCTATAAAATGAGGATAACAATGGCACCTACTTCCCAGAATTGTTGTGAGGATCAAATAAGACTATTTGTAAAATATTTTGCAAATTTTAAAGGGCTTACAGCTAACTGTTATTGCTATTGCTGCTGTTACTACTACTGCTACTGCTACTACCACTGCTACCATCACTTCTTCCTTTACTACCACCACCTCATCACTGCTTCTGCTAGTCTAAAGGCATCTTAATTTGTCATCTCATTATTTAATATTTATGTTTTAGTAAATTTCCCAGAAAAAATATTAGGATATGCACACACACCTATTTTCTATATTTTTGTAATCTATTCATCTATCTCTCTGATATCTGTCTCTCTTTCTATCTCTATCTCTTTAAGATTGAACCTATTTATACAGATCCCCTATATAGAGAACTCTCTCTATATATCCTCCCTATACAGATGCAACAATTCTTCCATAACTTAAAACTTTAATTTCCCAGGGTCCTAAGTGGTTGGGTGGTTTGCTTGTGGTACCATTAGGATATGTCATAGGCAGTTTGGGATGCAGTGGCTGGTCCCTTAACATTTTACTTCTGCAATGAATCTAAATCCTGTTTTTAATGGGTAACAAATGACAATAGAAATCCATATTCTCAATGTAATAGAATGAATCCCTATCCTTGTTTGCTATAGGATCTTTTAAAAAGAAGGATTGAGGTGGGAGCTGGAGAGGTAGGAGAGAGGAGGAGGAAGAGAGAGAGGAGAGGAAGAATACATTGTGATTATTTTCTTTTGTGTGTGTGTGTGTGTGTGTGTGTGTGTGTGTGTGTGTGTGTGTATGTGCAAAAATGTAAGTACAATTACCAAAGCTTTGATCTAGTTATACCAATATTTGTAAAAAGAAATTAAGTTCTTGATTTTGGGTTATTGACCACAGTAAAATCAATCAAAGTTTATAAAAATGTACATTTTTATTTGCCATTTTAAGCAATTTTAGAGCTAAATAGTTTATTCTCTTAAATATCATGTAGATGTTGCTTTTTGTTTTACTACAGTTTGCTATGTATCTTTCTCTCCTTTTTTAGGGATGATGCATGAAGAGAACAGATAGCCCAGTGTAGATAATTTTGCTTGTAGTTTTTCTTTAAGGATGTCCTAGCTCAGTGATTGATTAGTTTTTCCTAATCTTAGAATTTTTCACTATGATTGAAAACAAAACTAAGCACTATTATTTGATCAATTATTTTAAGAACTCTTCTATCCTTTTAGACTTTTCAGATTTCCCAGGCAAGTTAAGTTTCACAAAGCAAAAGAAAAAGAACACTTTGATATGTTTGCTTGCAAGTCAGGCTGACTTATAGCTCCTAACTAGAAAAGTTTTATCTTTTTATAGTTGGCTAAAAAGCTTTGCCAAGTTAAAAATCCAGACCTTCACGAGCAAGTTTTTGATGGACATAAATTCACCGCTTCCATTCTTCACTGCTGCTCTCACATCAGTGAGGGAGGAAATCTTTGTATCTTTCTGTGAAATGCCTTTTGTCTTTTTTTTTTTTTTGCTGTCCAAAGATTTGGTTGGTGTCAGCAGTTGAAGACTGGGAGTACAGCTTGCATCACTGAAATGATTTCATTGTTATACTTTTAGGAGATTTAGAATCTTTTCCCCATTAGAAATGTAGCAGAAACTGGAATTTTGAAATTTATTAAGTCCAAAATGGAAGTCATCATCTTTTCCCCTAAACCCTTCCCCTCCTCCTTCTGTTTTCCCAATTACTGTAGAGGGCAACACCATCCCTCAGGTTTGAAGCCCAGGAGTCATCCTAGATTCTTCACCTTCTCTCGGTCATTTTTAATCTCTTGCCAAGGTCTTCTTATTTCATGTTTGCAGTATGTCTAGAATATGCACTTTTTTTCTCCTCTGAAATTGCCCCCACTCTGGTACAGGCCCTCATCACCTCATGCTTTGAATACAGCTATAGCCTGCTGTTGGGTCTGCCTGCTTCATATCTCCCCCCCCCTTCTCTCCCCCTCCCCAATCTATTTTCCATGGAACCACTTACAGTGATAATCCCAAAGCACAGGCAACTCTAGGGCTCCTTATTGCCTCCAGGATCAAATTTAAAATGCTCCTTTTGGCATTCTTAGCCCTTTCCTATATTTCTAAAATTCGTCATCTTTACTCCTTGTCATCATGTATTTCTTTGTCTTTTGACATTTACTTTCTAGCCATCCCACAAACCAGATACTACATCTTCTGACTCTGAATATTTTTTTTCTGGCTGTCCCCTATGTCTCCTCTGCTTCAACTACTGACTTCTTTGGCTTCCCTTAAGACTCAACTAAAACTCCATAGTTTCAGTGTGAATTGTCTCAGGACAGGATTTTCAAGATTACTTGACAAGATAAGGTACCAGACACTGAGATCCTCTCTAAAGCTGAACTGCCAAGCATTCACACTGTATTGTATAGAGTACAGCTCTGATGTGCACATTGTTGAATGTCAAATCCACAATACCAAAATGATTATTATTATTATATATAATAACAATAATTATTATTATTTATGCCTATCTATATTACCCAAAAGAGTTATTTCAGTTTTTCATGCAAGGTAAGTGCTCACATAGTGGTCAGAAGAAGTGGTGTAAGGACACACTCAAGGTCTTTCTGAATAACTTTCACATGGACTGGGAGACATGAGCGACATTGCCTTAGGACTGTTCAGTTGGGATCAAAGATGGTATTGTATTCCAAGAGAAGGGCAGAATCATAGTAACACAAAGGAAATGCAAATCCACAGCCACTTCCACTCTCAATGTTCTATTGGATCACTTGTGCCGATCTGTGGTAGAATCTTCTGAACTTGTATTGGTCTGATCAGCTGAACACACTGCTCCAGTGTTGTGATGTCATTGGTTGGTTGTCTTTGAAAATGAAGGATGAACAACAACAAAATCTTACCTTCTATAGGAAGCTTTCCCTGTCTCCTCTTAATTCCAGTGCCTTCCCTAAATTATTTTGTATTTATTACAGATATAGCTTGCATTGTATATATTTAGTTGTGTTTTATCTCTTGCACTAGATTGTAAATTCCTTGAGGGCAAAGATTCTATACTAATATAATAATATAATAATATCACCACTTCTATAATGTTAGAAGTTGAAAGATGTACCACTTGCTTGGTGGTTCCTGCCACATAGTAAGCATGTGTATTGATTGGTTGATTGAATTGAGTTTTACTTTTTAGTCTCCTATTCCAAATTAGAATTCTGTAGGAAAAATCTTCTAGTTTGTTTTTATTACACAGTTGCACCATAAGAAATGCCAGAGTATACTGGTCGTTGACTCATCTTTCCCAGATTTTGGAAAATTTAACTAGGCTATATTTTTGGGGAACATATACAATGATTAATATTCCTTCTCTCAGTTTTTGCTCATCTCCTTTTTGAACCAATAATCATCTTAAGTATATCTAATATAAATATTGATATTAGAATCTGGGATCTATCAATAGCTAATAAACTAATTAATATTATATGGAGATTTTGGGTGTGGAGAAGCTAAGGTATGTGATAATTGGGAGATGGGTAAGAAGTGAGAGTTATAGGGAGGAGGTGGTGATGGAGAAAAGGCATTGCGCAAGGAGGTTAAAAGGTAAAAAAGAGATGAACTGAGGATGGTGTGTGTGTGTGAATCTGATCATGAGAGGCATCATGGGAGTACCTGGTACAATTAGTAAAAAGATAATCTTGTATGTTCAATATTTTAAGAGGGCCAATAGAATATAACTCTAACTTGACCTGAGGGATAGAAAATAATAAAAACAAGACCGTTTAGTCAGAAATTATTGAAGTCAAGGGAATGAATCCTTGAGTATAGCCTTTCCTCAAATGGATGGATCTAGTCTCTGTAAAATATGGCCCATATCTATAATTTACTACCTTCTATAGATAGGAAGACCTAAGTTCCAACCCAACCTTAGTGACCCTGGGCAACTCAGTTAATCACTCTCTTCCTCAGTTTCTGCATCTTAAAGTGAGAATAATAGCAATTACAATAATAATATTTACCCCCCCAGGATGATGAAATAAAATGAGACTGTATTTATAAAATGCTTTGTAGACCTTAAAATGCTTTCCATTTAAATGCTATTACCTACATCCTCAAATTCTCTTAGATTATTGTAGTTTCTGGTAGCCTAAAAGGCCTAACTCTTTGTTATGATATAGACTACTTTTTTCAGAGAAGGATTCCTGAACTATATAGTCCTGAATCAATGAACAACACAGATTATCCTGGCCTTGAATCCCTTGGGTAGTTGCTCAAAAAGAAGACTAGTAGCATTGTCAGGGAACTTCCTTGGGGGTGATTACTGATATTTTGTTAGAGACTTCTATAATGTTAGAAGTTGAAAAGTGTACCACACACATTCTTAACTCATTTTAATGACATTTTCCAAGTTATTAAATTTATGTATTTAATTAAATTTTCTTTTATGTTTTCAATTATTTCATCTAATGGTTTATTTTTTTATGTTTTTCAACATGTGTTGCTATTCAGTCATGTTCAACTCTTTGTGAAACCCATTTGGAGTTTTCTTGTCAGAGATATTGGAGCAGTTTGCTATTTCCTTCTCCAGCTCATTTTACAGATGAGGAAACTTAGGCAAATAGAATGAAGTGACTTGCCCAGTGTCACATAGCTAGTAAGTGGCTGAGGTGAGATTTGAACTCACTACTCCAAGTAACTGCTCATGATATGTACCACCCTAGAAAAACAAACTCCATTGATTTATTGCCTACATTGAAAAATAGAATTTCCTTTTATTTATCTATCATTCCCTCATTTAAAACTTCAATGCTAGTTTGAGGTCACTAAGCTGTACAGTAGGTAGAATCTTGGAATTAAAGAAAACTTAAAACTAATAAACTCATTTTATGGAATGAAGGACAGACAGCAATCAGTAAGATGACGAATTCAAATTACATCTCAGATACTTAACTTACTCTGTGATTCTGGGCAAGTAACTTTTTTTTTTTGGAAGACAGTGGGGTTAAGTGACTTGCCTAAGGTCACACAGCCAAGTAAGTGTCTGAGGTCAGATTTGAACTCAGGTCCTCCTGACTTTCCGGTTGATGCTCTATCCACCTAGCTACCCCATATGGGCAAGTAAAAACTCTCTGCTTCGGTTTCCTCACCTGCAAGATGGGGATAATAACAGCACCTATCTCACAAAATTGTGTGGAAGATCAAATGAGATACTATTTGTGCCTAGCACAATGGTTTGCATGTAGGAGGTACTGTAGTCATACTTATTCACTAAAGATTTAGTGAAAAAGGCCATTTTTATAAATTTTGATTATAGTCTACTAGACATGAAGAGTACTAATATTAATTAATTCTCCATCCATCCATCCATCCATCCATCCACCTCCCTTCTCCCTCCCTTGCTCCATCCATCCTATCTCTCCTACTATAAAAGATCCTCTACTTTCTTCATATTTAATTGTTATTTTTTCTTGAATTTTGACTAGTTATTGTGGCGATTTTATAAAGTCAAAGTCACAGTCAGACATGTTGCTAGATTTCGATGGTGGCACCAAGGTCTTCATGAAAAGTGATGCTATTCAAGAAGTATTTCTTAAGTCATGTGCTAGTAAGAACATGGTGATGGCTTTAGTTTGGGGACTTCTTCCCCCCAACCGCCTTTTAGCAATAACAATAACAACCAAAACCATGGAATTTCTTAATTTGAAGAGTTTTGGAGTTTTTGGTGATAATCATAAATTAAGGAAGGATATGATAATTCTAATGCTATAAACATTTGTTTATATTATAAGAATAATTTTTACTGAGACAGAGCTTAGCAAAAAGAAAAAATTAAATTCTAGGGGATATTATGCTCCTTTAGAAAAAAGAAATTTATTTTTAGAAACTTTCCTTCTTTTACCTGCAAAATTTTCACTTTTCTGCCTCTTTCTCTTGGACTCAGTAAGAGAAAATTATTACCACCGGATTACATGTTAAAGTATCTAACAGTGTCATAGATCCATATCTTTAGAATCAGAATATTAGAGATCATCTTGGTCTCCTTTCCTCTTTTTAAAGATGAGGAAACTGAGACCCAGGGAAGTAAAGTGACTTTCTTAGAATCACATAGAAGTGGAGGCAGAGGCAGGATTGGTACACAGGCCATCTGAGTCCAATCTAGTCTGATTTCTGCCATGCCATGATGTCTCCATTTAAACATTTGGTCTTTGGAAACATTAATTCAAGGGAAAATATCCTAGGCCTCCTCTGGAAATCCCATCTTCTCTCTTTTGGTCATTGCTTAATTTTACATACTGCACAATTATTTCAGGGGTCACTTTAGGACAATATTTCCATATATTGTCCTGTTGTTTTCCCATCTTTTCCCCTCATTTGCTGTTTTAGATTTTTCTCTTCCTCATCTATATTTTTATTAAACTTACAAAATACTAATTTTCTTCTTTTTTCTCATTAGTTTTCTTTCCAGCAGTCAGATATCCAATATATTACTGATAGTTCAAAAGTGAAAAAAGTCTTTGAACAACCAAAATATGTGCCAAAAAACTTAGGGACTTTACCCTTTTAGGTGAATGCCTCAGGCCCTTACTTTCAGTCTGCTGACCTGATCCTTGTCTTACATTATAGATTGTATTAAAGGGTGGTTTGTAAATGAACACCTAGAGAGGAAAGCAGTTAAGATGACTTCTTGTTTAAGATAAAGTCATTCCAAATTAACTTAATTTTTTTTCTGAGAGAGAGAGAGAGAGAGAGAGAGAGAGAAAGAGAGAGAGAGAGAGATTATTAAAGGAATACCAGGTGCCCTGATTCAAAAATGCTCTTTTTCTTTCAAGTGAATCCTGCTATCTTGGATGATGTGTCCTCGAGTAGAATGAAACTTCTTTGAGGACAGAGATTGACACTTTATTTTTATTTTTTTTTCTTTGTCTCTCTCTACATTGCCTTGAACGTGGTTAGAGCTCAATGTTTGTGGAAATGAATTAAATTCATTTTTAATAAACTTGATTGTCTGATATCCTCAGGAAATTATAGATTAGAAACAAATAAGATGGGGGTAGGGTTTGGGGATGGGGCTCCTTCTGCTTGAGGTAGACAGGTGAAGGCTGCAAATAGTGATAGCTGACAACAGGGCTAAATATAGAAATATAAATGGCAGACAAAAGAATTCACACCTGCAAGGGGTCAGTCAGCAAAAGGCAGAACAGCTCTGAGCAGCATCAATAGATCATAAGAGTTTTATTGTAACAGACATAGCACATTGAATAGTTGATGTTCTGAATTGACACAAGTCATCAATAAGTTAAATTGCGTTCAGTATAATTTGCTTAATATGATAGAGAAATTAATCCATTTCAGAGGAGTTTCCATTAAAAGGGGATAAAGTTTTTTGACACTTAAAGGACAGACTTTTATGTGGAAAATTCACTGATATCAGTTACCATATTCTTTAGATGCTGACTAAAGGAGCCCTTACTATACTTTTTAGTTATTAGGTGCCACCCATCTTCTCCATTGTCTTCATCTTCCTCCTCATCATAAACATCATCCTCTTTCTTTAATATTTCAGAGATTGGGGATTTGATTGGTTGGGCACATTCCCCTTTACTAACATTGATTATAAACCATCTTTGACTGGGTCAATGATTTAGAAAAAGTTTTTTATGAAGGAATATTTACTTCAAAGACAATAGGAACAAACATACAAACAGCCCTCCTTTCTCTGTCTCCTTGGGCTCTAGTCTCCCAACCTCAAGTGCTCTGGTCTCTGGGGAGGGCAGAGGGTTAGGTACCTAGCTTAGCTAAGTTTCTATGTAGAATCAGTCCCACTAAAGTCTTCTCGACTTCTGTACTACTAGGACCCTGACCCTGGGACTCTGAACTTCCCTCCCGAGCTCGTGGCAACCTCCAGCCTGGAATTTGGGCTTCCAAGGTGCCCATGCTTTGACTTCCTAGGAAGTCAAAGGAAAACAATCTCTCCACCTAAAACTGAAAGGGACAAAAGTAGACCAAAACTGCAAGCTCATTTCTTGGGGATACCTGATCTAGAGCTAACCTTTTCCTTCACTTTTCTAAATTGCATCCCTGTTATGGTTAACAGAGACTTTCCACAATGTCTCCCCACAGTCTGTGCCCCACGAAAAGAGAGTAGTTAAAAAGGGAAGGCCATCTGGTGGTCGTCTTTCTGGTGAGGAGCCTCTCTACTCCTTTAGCTTGGTTGGTCCTTTGATGACATTTCTCCAGGCCACAGCCAGGCATATTCCTTCTAATGGACCTATCATAACTATTACTCTCTTGTGGTAGCCTTGATTAACTTCTCTGTGAAATATTAGATGAAGGACTTTATAATAATAGAATTATGATTATTTCTGTTAATTTAGCACTTTTTTTATGAGGAAATATCTTATTTGAACTTTATAGTCACCCTCTAACTTATGCAAGTAGTTGAAGTATTATCTCCATTTTCTAGATTTCCATGATAAAATCATTACCTCTCCAAGTCACAACAAATAAGTGAACACACTCAAAATCTCCCTTTTAATCACATTGACATACATACATCCACACACAAATACACACTTCATTATTATCTTTTTGAATAACTAAGACACAGGAAACCTAAATAGTAGTTGGCTAGCTTTTTAACATTGGTTCTTACATTGGATCCTTACCTTGAATGTAGGTTCTCTTATTATGCTCATTTTACAGACACTGATAGAGATCCAGTGACTTACTGAGAGCCACACAACTAGTAAGCATCTGAAGCAGGTTTTGAACTTGTCTTAATTTCAACTCTAGTGTTCTATTTACCCTGTAATATCTAATTGTCACTTAAGAAGCTAACCCCTATTCTTGTTCCTTCTTTGGGAATTCTTTGACTAGATGATGGATTTATCTAAGGAATTCTGGTAGTATAGTGCATGCTTTCTAATAAAAGGGTCCTTAGCATCTCCAGAGTTGAATTTAGTTTCAACAAATGTTTAAACACCTTTTGGTGCTTGGTGCAAGGGACACATTGACAGTGACAAAAATAATACCTGCTTTCAAAGAGCTTACATTCTGTTCAGGACAGCCAAGATGCCACATAAGTAAGTGTAATACACACAGTGGTTTGATGCATGCTGTATCAAAAGACTAAAAAATACATAAAACTGAATTTAGATGCCTCCAAAAAAAGCCTTTCAATTTAATGTAATGCAGCAAATATGAACTAAGTATGGAATTTTGATCATGACAGTATCTTCTCACTGATGAAGAGGACACAAAGGCGTTTTTTTAAAATAAAAGATATGGTTGCTAAGGAACAATCTGGTATGAAAGTATAGACTATGATAATTCATTAATTTATTTAATGAGTGTTTAGTAAGTATCATGTAAATCATCTATTAAAGTTCACTGTAGTGCTTCATCATGGTGGAGAGGGAGGGAACCTTTGATTATCAAAGGCTTTGACCTTGGATTGGCATATTCCAGCAGACTCTCCCAAACTGAGAGGTATGAGCCTGCCATTCCTATATCTGCTGTTTGAAGATCAACTTTGCTAAATTAGTGGAGGCTCCTTACCAGAGGTGGATGAAGATATTTACCACTTCAGCTTTCATAGATCATCTAGTAATCCATGTCAGTAAGCAGCTCATAAGCACTTCCTTCCCATGCTCAAACCTTGCCTATGGCATTTCTTCTCCCATTAGAACATACATTTTTGAAGACAGGAACTGTTTTTGCCTTTCTTTGCACAGATTGAGTATTTAACTATTTGTCGCTTGACTTGGGTGCTGGCCCCTGGGGACACAAAAAACAATCAAGACAGTCCCTGCCCTCAAGGAACTTACACTCTGTTAAGTCCCAGAGGAGTTGTGTTTTGTGCCATTTGGCAATTCAAAATGGTACCCTTCAAGCACTTCAGAAATCTGGTCAGGTTGCATAACTAATCTTCCAGCTAGAGTTGGTAAATAGTTCCTTTGAGTAGAGATAATTTATTTTAATTTATTTTATTTTATTCTTTTCTAGTGGGATGGAATCAGGAGATTGGTAACAGGCTTAGTAGATGTGAATTGACCTTGGCATCAGAAAGACCTGGGTTCATGACACAGCTGACACACACAGACTCTGTGACCTTGGGCACGTTATTCAACCTCTCCCCACCAGATACTTTTGTACAACTCTTCAGTTGTACAGAATTTACTGATCTGTGCTGATGAAATGAATTTTCTCATTGGGAATTTCCAATAGCTGGAGAGTCAGAGGTGCCCACAGAAAAAGGTGCGAACACAACTGATTGGTAGTCAAGAAAACTGTCCTACTTTTCCTTGTTCCTCCTTTCTTTGTAAATGGGGGAGGGGAAGAGGACTGTCTTTTTCCAAAATCAGTATCAGTTGCAGATCAAGCCCTGTCCTGTAGAGGCCACTATGAAAGGATCAGATATGCCATCAATTTTTTCTCCTCCCCATCATGCAGCACTGAAGGTGCCCTGCCTATGACTTGGCACATTTTCCCTGTGGGTCCTGCTCTAGGATGTAGTGAACTTTCATTTTTTTGAGGTTAATAGGAGCTCCAAGCATAATCTAGCATCCTAAAGAGTTCAATACCCACCAGATAACTTCCCATTCTTAATGTGATAGTGGTACATACCTCCATACCCCTGTTCCTGATGCCCTCTGTATGAGAAGTCTAGTGTCTAGAGAGGTTGTAGGGCATCACTCCCCAGCTGAGTGGTCGAACCCACAGCTGTGCACATAGACTTCTGGATTTTCTTCTCTGATTCTTGCAGAGGGGCTAATGGGAGCACAAACTTTGACTTCCAAAGGACCTTAGATGATGGTCTAATGCAATCTTTCAGTCAAGACACTTATTGGCTTCCTTTAGTGCTTTTAAAAAAATTGAATTGGGCCTGATTAGTTGCATCCCCTGGATTAAATGATTTTTTTCAGCCTTCCCCTCCCCCCTCCCCCACCCCCTTATGAAATCACCATTATCTTTATTTTGGCTCCCATTCCTGCATTCTGAAGAAGCACCACTGCGTTGCAAATCAATATCTTTCTGAAGAGACAGTGTGTTGTAAATTGCCTAGACAGCATATGCACGGGTACTCTGGCTGCAATGCTGCTGCAGAGCCGGGCTAGGCTTCCTTCCCGGGAACTCCACAGGCAAGTCCATCCTATTAAAGAAGAAAAAAAATAAGTTTTTAGGAAACAGACAATTGCCAGGCACGAGCCCATTAGAGAGATAGATAGGGTTTCTTTTATGTTTGCCTGGTTCTTTTTTTTTCCCCGTCCGGTCCACGGAGACTACCCTGTCTGGAGGGATTTCTGCTTTTTTTCCTGCTTCCCCCTCTCTGGGTTTGTAGTACAGCCGTACCATTTCAGCTTGCTAGTGCAGAAAGATGTGAATTCAGTTGCTGAATGAGCCTGGCCTGACTGCAAACACATTGCTAGAGACATGTTAAAGAGTTGCAGGTGAATCTAGCTTGATCCAGAAAACAGCAAAACGGTAAGACGGAGCTTCTTTGGAATAGAGCAACATTTTTTTTTAATAATGGAGCATCTTTGCTAGCCTGTATCCAGACTATGAAACACTTGCAACTTGAAAAGGATTCATTTTATGCATGTCATTTTATCTTCTTTTTTTTAACTGAAAAAAAACCCCAAACCATAGGTTGATGCATGTGGTATTTAAACCTATAATCTGACATGATGCTCCACACATCAGAGAGACTCTTAAGGCTCCCTAGGATATCCCTTGTAGTTTGTAAACATCAGCATCATGATTAGATGTGGAAGAGGCTTAAGGAATGTATCTCTTTGCTATAGCTGAATCTTATTTGTCTTCAAACTAGCCTTATTCATTATAGCCTAAAGAGATCTTATGGATGATTTTGCCAGCATATGCTTGGATGCCTGCCCTCTGGGACAAGTGAGTGAAGGACGGGAGACCACTTTTTCATCCGGGTAAACTGATGTTCAGAACCCAGCCTGATCTGATCTGACCAGAATAAATATCTCTAGTATGTTAGGGATTTTTGGATCTCCCTCCCCCACACCTTCTCCTTTTGGGTGCACCTGCTTGAGGTGTGTACTGCATAGCAGAGGTCAGTAGGTAGGTATTTTCCATCATTACACCTATGATAGCTATTTGAAATGTTAGTTGTTCATCTAGCTCTCCTGGAAATGCCTCATACATAGTGGAGTGCTAGCATTCAAAATGTTCATGGAGTACTCTAGCATGTGGGAGACCTGGGGGCAATGGATTTGCTGCTCCAAAAAGACTTTTATCTGGTCTTGGAGGAGATAAAAATGGAAAGGTGTGAGTATATGCCTTAATTGGGAGGGGGGCTTGAATTCTTGTTTCTTTTGTTAATTAGCAAAGTGTATTGATGGAAGATGAGGGACTTCTTTTAATTGAATTGTAATATAACCCTAAGTGGAACCAGCAGATGTTCCTTGTTAGTTTATATAAAGGGTTGGTTTGTTGTGGCAGTGAAGAGGACATAGACATATCATGTAATATTATGGCTCTCAGCATTTGCGTTTTGCTCTAGAAGAGAATTCTTTGTAGGCTTACTTAACCATAAGTAGTAAGGAAGCAAATGTAATTGTGGAGTTGGAGAGACTCAATAGTAGTTGGAGAAAACAGTCACTTACTCCTCTGATATGGTGGTCATAAGCCTGTTAGCTTTGTAGAGCTTAAAGAATTGAAGAAAGAAAACTTGCTTATATAACAAATGTATTAAAAAAGAAACTTATTTTTTTTGATCATCAAAAAATTTTTTTTTGAAAAAATTCTCCTAATATACTATAGCAGGTGATTTACTTTACATAGAGATGGTGGTTTACTTCCAACTCAAATGAGTATTAACATGCTTTCCCCAAGAGTATTGGGTTTTTTTTTTAAATTCAGATGTTTTTTAGTGAAAGTAAAGATGGAGAAAAGCAGCACATTCCGTCCTGGGTTTTATTTTACCCTGTTTGTTTAAAAAAGAAAATAACTTTGTTTCTATTTAGGAGATGATGCACCCTGTGTTTATAGTTTCTCTTATTGTCAGAAAAGTGATATATATGAGCTATTTTTATTTCTACTTTCACCTTGTCTTAAATGTGAGATTTTTCCCAGTCCTGGCCTTCTGGTAACAGATTTGTACCTGGTTGGGGAAAAAAAAGTGATTGAAAAGTCCTAGTTTTTAGGACAGCAGACTAGCAGGGGGGCTGGCTTTTTAGGTTATGCTTTAAAAAAAGAATTTAAAAATATTTATTAAGTAACCACTCTATACAAGGAAGGTATTCCATGCTGTTGGAGACATGCAGGTAAATTAGACTTGCTCCTCACTGTGATAGATCTGATAGGTAATTTTCAGTACTTCCCCAATCATTGTTTTACTTTCTGATGAGTCACTAAGTCAATGCTTTCATGATTTCTACTTTTCCTATCTACAGTGCTTGTCTTCAGAGGGTTTTTTTATTTAATGTTTTGAAGGGGAGGGGGATAGTGGAAAGAGATAAAAAAAGTAGAGTGTTTTGAACTTAGAATAAGAACTAGAAAGTTGACATCTCTAAATTTTATATGGTGATGACAACAGAACACTATTCCCCCTTGTTGCTTTCCTTAGTGGATAACACTTCTAAATTAAAGTCCTAAAACAGTGAACTTCATGATAGAGTTTGGGAACATTAACAAATGGAAATGAGAAAAACCTGAACTTTCTACTATGTAGTTTCTGGAAGAACAATAAGTAAGGAATTTATTTATTTAAGAGGAAACCTGAACCAATTTTCATTTGGGCTTTTTCTATGGCCAGATAATTGGTTAGGGTAATTAGACCTTTCGCATTTTCCATATAGAATCCTGGCATTTGAGAGTTTTAAGGATTTTGGAGAGCTCCCGTTGGATCTCCCAGCCAGTGTCAAGGCCTTCCATGACATCCTTGACAGGTTGTCATTCTGTCTTTGCTTGAACACTTCTGGTGACAGGAGGACATGTTCATAAGGCAATCCTTTCCATTTTCCAGTAGTTTGCTTGTTTAGGCCGTCAGTTTTTCTGGGGAGCTACTTGCTCTTTGCTGAAATATTCAACAGGGAACTGAATGGCACCTTTTCTAGAGCCATTCCTTCTTTTATCCTAGTCTCCCTTCTTTCCTCAGGCAAGTTCTAACCCTTCACCCACTGCAGACTGATGATGATGATTGTGGGGCCCTCTTCTTCCCGAACAGAGATTCCTAGGATGTTGGAGTGGCAGGGACCTTAGAAATGATCTCTAAGTCTAGAAAGGTTCTCACTAAGGTTAAAGATTCAGAACAATGATAACTTATCTGAAGTCACTCATTTAACTAGGACTAGGAGCTAGGTTCCTGTCTTAACTAGATTGGTGCTTCTTCCTCTATGGGGATTTATCTTCCATAATAAGACAATAAAGGACCCCAAGAGAGTCAGTTGCCTTAATTTAGACCTAAGAAATGGGGGTTGGTAGAGGTTATGAGGGTAATGGCATATTAAACAGTTTTCCATTTGGTGAGGTAAGCCTAGCTCTATCAATAGCTTGTTCCTGCTCAAATTTCTTGCTAGTATTCCTAGCTGGTTTTCTGACAGAGGATCATTTTCACAAAACCAAGATTAGAGATTCCAATACTTATTGTCCATTTGTTTTCAGCAGCTTTTAAAATCCTGAGACTGAGTCAGTGAACAAGCATCTGTGGATGCCCACAGGACATTCTGCTAGAGACTTGAGCATCATTTCTGTAGAGGATGAATGTAATCATATGGTAATATGAAATACTTATGCCTTTCTCTCTATCTGAATCATTATTAACCTTCCTATGGACGCAGATGAGTGTAGTGGATATGACATTTGAGTCAGGAAGATCTAGATTCAAATCCCATCCTAGACACTTGTGACCTTGGACAAATCACTTAAGCGCTCTATGCCTCAGTTTGCTTATCTGTAAAATGAGAGGATTGGATCATATATCCTTTCAGATATCTTCTAGCTTCAAGTCTATGGACTTTGCTTAGTCCTTGGTCTTCTGGCCACTCTAAGTTTAATTTGAGTTGATTGTAGAATTTTCTGGATTGTGAACTGTTGTATGAGATTGGGAGGGTAGAGTAGAGGAGGGAGGAGTTACTTAACATGAGAATTAGAGTCAAGTTAGGTCTGTTTGAATTTAGTTTTGGGAAGCTGTAGGGCTAGAGAAGGTTCTTAAACGTCTGATCTCTTTTGAATGCTTTCCCTTCTTCCCATTCCCATCAGGAATTAGAAAGCCAACTTTGACACTAGCTCACATCCCATGTGCGTGCTACTCTCTGGTCCTTACCTAATCCACTCTGAACCATCTCAGTAAGTTTTCCTTGCAGCTCTCAGGTAATTTGTAGTTCCAGGGCAGTTGTTATTTTTGTTGTTTTGATGAGTAGTGGGTTGAAATGGAGATCATCTAAAATGCCATGGAAATCTGGTCATATTGATTTAGGATTGGAAAGAGAATCTAAAGCAGTGCATTCTGTCTAAGCCCCTCATTTTACAAATGAAGAAACTTTCTATGATCACAGAGGTAATATATGATTCAAACTTGGGTCCATTGACTCCAAATTAAGCCTTCTTTCTGTTGAACCATATTCTGTTAATCAACTCATC
Organism: Macrotis lagotis; assembly: GCF_037893015.1. NCBI lineage: Eukaryota > Metazoa > Chordata > Mammalia > Peramelemorphia > Peramelidae > Macrotis > Macrotis lagotis. Next base: position 50,067,046 of record NC_133664.1, on the reverse strand, counting down.
CTGACTGGAGTGATGAGTGTGGTTTCTGTTTGCTTTCATTCCTGAGGATTTGTGACAAAGGGACCTTTTTTATGAAAAGGATTTTTTTAAGGTGGGGCATCTTGGAATATAATTTGAAGAGTTTTTTGGCCACCACTGTTCATCCTTAAATGATGTCTTGCTAAGAACAGAGTGCTTGATGGAGAAATTCTTCATAGAATCATTGGGTTGTGTTTTCATATGGCAGATAAACAGCAGGGTATGGACATCTGACTACTCTCCTTTATTCCCATATGAGAGTTCAGTTAGGATTCAGTATCGACTGTCATAGAAATTGTTCACACAGCTGGAATTTATGGGACCGGTCAGGATTTTATTAATGGAATGCAGTCAGTTTTATTATTGTTGAGTTTTCGACTGATGATAATAGAAAGAACTGACATTCGAACATTAAGAGGTTTCCATCCCTTCCCTCCTTCCCCCAGGGACCTTGTTCCCTGGGCTTCTCTTCATAATCTGTGTGCATGTGTAGTGACCTCTGAGCTTCTGAAAATTTTAAGCACATTGAAAGTCATTCAAATATTGTGCTTTTATGAATTCCTTTGAGGAAACTGTGTTCACATAAGAGACCAGGTCTTGAGACCAGAATAGGAAATACATCAAATTTTAAATTGTATAACATTAATATTAAAGTTAGTCACTCATTTCTCATCCTAGCATTAATAATATGTAGAAACTTTATTTTTAAAAGATGACTACTTTGGATGGGGAGACTTAAGTTGTATTTGTTTCTATCACCATCTGTTCCTGAGCAAGAAGATAGTACACAACTTTATTTCTCCTTCAGGGAAGGGATTTAAAAATATTTTTTAATCTTTATTTTTAAATGCTGTTCATATGGTTACCAGGGGAAAGGATTCATATCCGAATGGATCAATCAGTAGCTACAGAGGTGGCCTTCTTTGCAGTTTCCGTGTTTAATGATACTTTCTGAATGCTTTATTTTTCATGGAGGACAGCATTTCTCAATGAATATTTCAAAGACATTAACATCAAACTAGAGACCAGCTTAGTTTGATACAAAGTGGAAGGATGTTGCAATGAATTGAATTGAAGGGACAAACCAAGCCCTCCTATAGTAGTCATCAGATATTATGGCAGGAGCAGACTTCCTGAAGAAGTGACAGAAACTGTTGTTTAAAATGTTTGACTATGTCTAACACTAAAAAGTACATATAAAAAGAAGAAATCCTATTGAATGAGCAAATATAATAATACATCTCAATATTCTGTGATATGATGTTCAACACTGTCTGTTTTATTACTTTGCCATGATTTTAATACTGTAGAAGTTTTAGAATTTTAGTTGATTTTAGTCAGACTCCACTAACAAGTTACTTCATATATATCTCTCTGTCAGGGGGTCTTTTCTAAATGTACAATGGTTTTTTTTCTCCATAGTTGAGTCAGAAGATATATGATAATTGAATCCATAGTGATTGATGAGATTAAGTGAAATGGGATAAAGGAAAGAGTGAAGAGGGCCCTATACCTGTAGTATATTCAGTGTTGATGGGTATGACCTGGATGAAGATCCAGTGGAGGAGACTAAAAGGGGGTGGCCAGATAGGTGGAAGGTACTCTAGGAGAGAATAGTGGCAGAGTTACCTGGAGAGAAGAGAGAATCAAGGACTATCATAGACTGTGGAATCCCAAGAAGGATGAGGATTAAGAAAAGGTCATTAGGCTTGGCAATTAAGAAATTGTTAATAACTCGAGGGAGAATAGTTTCTATTGAATGGTGACGTCAGAAGTCAGACTGTAGAGAAATATGAAGAGAATGAGAAAAAAGGAGATGGTGTCACCAAATGTGGAAGACTGTCTTAATGAGCTTAGCTTCGAGAAGTAAGAAAAATATGGGGCAATAGATATCAGACATTAAATGGATCAAGTGAGAGTTGTCTTTGTTGTTATTGCTTTTTTTTTAGTATGGAGGGGACATGGAACTGTTTTAGAGAAAGAGTTAGTAGTCAAAGAGAAACTGAAGATAAGTAAGAGAGTGGGAATAATGGAGGGGGCAATCTTGCAGAGAAGATGAAATGAAAAATTACTTGTGCACATAAAGGAACTTTCTTTGGCAAGAAAAACGGTAGCCTCATCTTGTGAGATGGAATAAAGGCAGAAATGGTGGTAGAAGGTATCTGGGGGGGATATGAATTGTAGAGGGGAGAAGAGGAAACTCACAGGTCTCATTTTTTTCAGTGAAATAGGGGATGAGGTTCTCATTTGAGAGAGATTTGGGAAATTGAGGAAGATTGAAAAGTTTTGGAAAAGCTGCTATTGTGATAGGGATAGTGAATCAATTAGGGAAAGGATTGCTTTGTTACAGAAAAGACCCAGTTGAAATTATGCAATATAAATTTGAAAGGGATTGGGTCAAATTGGTTTTACTCTAGCTGCCTTTAACAGCACATAAATAGGAATAAAGGCATAGGTTTGATTGGGTGGATCTTGGTAATGGGATAAAGAAGGCAAGAGATTCAAGAGACAAGGATAGTACATAGTTGAGCTCTTTACTAGGGGGTCAGGATGGGGAAAAGGAAAGAAGTGATGATCATTTTGACCAGGAAGAAGAAAAAAGTATAAGTTTTCTCTAATAGAGATAAATACTGATAAATCAGTAGAAAGAAAAGCATAATTATTTTGACATTTTAAAAATGTCTAGTTTGTTTTAGAATCATCGTACATTTCTGAAGAGATGAGTTAGAGGCCAGTGGGCAATAGAGAGACTTTGGGAGAGTCAGTTTTCAAATTTGGATAGAGTCACCAATAGTTAATTCACATGGTAGAGTGGATCAAAGATATATCAATAATTCCTTTTTGGATTTAGATGGGATTTACTAGTCTCTGCTGCCTAGGTTTGTAAAATAGATAAATAACTTCAACCAGTGAAACTATCTTGATAAGAAAAGACTGTGGATGGGGGGGTATGTATATATTACTGCTAATAATGTTTAGCCTAGAAAGTTACAATGACCTGTAGGATTGGGCAAATGAATTTTTCTGCCCTTGGAATCAGTAACTAGGTCTGGGGAAGGCATGTTATGTCTACTTCCTTGAGCCTCGGAATGTTTCTTATAGGCCTTCATAAAATTCATTACAATATCACTCAGGAATACCCATGGATAAAGTTGTTATTCAAAGTATATAAATATATATGTATACACACATATGTTTTTATGTATGTATAAACTTATTCTACCATTCACTTTGGCAAAATGTGATCTGAGATTCTTATAATCTTTAGGGGGGAAGGAGTAGGGAAATTATACATGATGAATATTGAAATGTTCATCTCATACTTTTCAGAGATTCAGAAATGGATTTCTTGGTCTGAAGGGTTTTTTCTCAATATTTCCATTGTGTCCCTTAATCCCTCATTTGAATGTGCTGTGGAATTCCATTATAACCTACTCATTATTACATGAATTATCTCAGATCAAATTATGCTCTCTAGAATGTAGCAACATTCAGTAAAACTTTGATATAACACAACCTAAAACATAGATCTCAGATCTATCTCCCTCACCATCATGGTTTATAGAGATTCTGTTTTTTCTGCATGATTTTGAAAGCATGTGATCTAATTTTCATGAAAGGATCTTGGGATATTTAGTCTGGAAAAGAGAGAATTTTAGGAAAAAAATTTTGATAGTAAGCTCCCAAGTTTGTCATGTGGAAAATATATTTGGCTTCTCTCTGGGGGCAAAGAGAACAATTGGAAATTACAAGTAAACTATGGTTTTGAATTTTAACAACAAGCTTTAATTAACCAGTAAGAAGCAAGTCAGATAGATAGGAAGAGAAACAAGGTGGGGGTACTGAAAACTCAAAGAGAAATGAGCTACCTAAGAGGAACTGGGAAAAGATCCACAGAGGTCAAGAAATATGAAAATTATTGAGAAGAGGCTCTAAATTTGCCTGTTAATGTAAGTGCAGAGTTTCAGTTTAAGGATGAAAATGGAAGCAATGTCTTAAGCATGTTAGCATCTAGTGAAGGATTTTTAAGTATGAAAGATTTGGGCATATTGATAGACAGCAGAGATGGATACAGTTGTTAAGGAGAAATTGAACATAAGAGATACAGACATCTATTTCTATATGCACAATATACATGTGTCTCTGGACCTCTAATTTTCTAATCATAAAATAAGGAAAAATAATTAAATGAAATTATTTTAGTAGCATACATTAGAATTCAGATTGGAGAAAGAGTGAGAATGATAATGGAGGCAATCTACTAGAGAAGATGGGAGGGGAGGGGATTCAAGAGTACATGGAGAAAAAAAATAGTGCAGGGAGGGTCTTTCCAAGGTAAAGTGAGAAGAACTCTTTTTTCCATGAAATATTGCAAGGTGAAGTTTTCAACAAGAGGCAGAGTGAAAGAGAGTGGCAGGGGAGACATCAAGAGAGAAGAAAATGTTTGGAGCAGTAGTTGCGATGAGTGTGATAGAGAATCAGTTGGGGAAGAATAAAAGATTTTACTAGCTATAGTGAGGGCCCAGTTGAGATGAACTAATAGAAATTTATAGTATAGTGTCTTCATCCATTAGAGTTTTTTTAAAAATAATATTTTTCGCAATTACATGTAAAAAGTATTTTTAACATTTTTTAAGTTTTAAGTTCTAAATTCTATCCTTTACTCTCTCTTCTCTTCCCACCCTGAGATGGTAAGCAATATGATTTGTTATTCATGTGCAATCATATAAAATAAATAAAAATAAAATAAGAATAAAAAAAGAACGTGAAAAGACCTTTAGTCTTTTCCAACAATCCATGAGTAGGACGGAAAGAGGTGGTTGATAGGAGTAATGTAATGTTAGGATTTGGTGGGGTGCTGTAGGGCAACAAATTCAAGAGTAAAGTAGTATAGTGTTGAACTGGTTCAATAAAGAGTCAAGATTGGGATGATAGGAGAATGTACTGAAGGGCACTCAGGACTTGCTGGTGACTGTGGGGATGTAGAGTAGGTTTAAGGACAGTAAGGCATATGGAGAAATGGAAAGATAGAAGGTTATGGTCAAAAAAAAATTCAGAGTTCTTGAAAATATGATTAGAATACTTTTAAGTGGTGGCATTCAGGAATATATGATCATTCCTTGAGGTATGATGGAGGAGAAGGTCATGGATTTTGAGTAGAATGATTAACTGTGAAGTTAGGGTATTGGAAGGAAAATGAGCATGTATGTTCAAGTCTCCTAGAATGAAGAAGGGTATTGAAGGTCGAGAGGAAGTTGTGAGCCAGGCATTGAATTCATTGAGAAAGGAGGGAAAATGTCCTGGGGATCAGCTATCAAATCCAGGAATAGAATGAACTACTTCTCTACTCTCCCCTCCCCCAGCTTTTAGTGTTACCTTAAAAATTACATTGCATATATTTCAATAGAATGTAATACACTCCCTCTCTCCACCAGACTTTCTCTTTTTTCGCCCTATTCCTAGAACCTTCTTCAGTGTCTGACCCATTAAATGCTGGTTGATTGATCTCCTCTTGTGGTAATGAAGTCTCTGTTACTGGAGATAGAGAGGCTGTTCAGTGTAGGGGTAGCTAGATTGGTACTTGGGTTTGTAGAGAGAATTCATTCCTGAATAGACTGTGAGATCTCTTCCAAATCATAGAGCTATACTTCTGATAGTTAAATTTAGAAAAGAAATGGTTGTGGAAATGAAGGTCTTTATACATACATATATATATATATGTATATATACATATATATATATATCCACACCTATCTCTGTATGCACAATATGGTATGTATGTACCTATAATTTTATAATCATGAAAAAAGAAAAGCAATTAAATGGAATTATTTTAGCAACATATATTAGAATTCAGGCTGCTGGGAAAACATCTAAATGTTTCATAATGGAATTAGCAACACAATTATCAAACCTGTAGGAGGTAATCACTGAAACTGAATGAGGATTATAACAAAATACATTCAGAGCGGCAGCATAAAGGGACATCATCATATTCTGAAGCCATGCCCATCAGTCCATGGATTCAAGGAAGTGGAGGAAATTAGGTCAGACCCCAAAGAAATAATGTTTCTCAAATGTAAAATGTTTAATTAATAAAGAATGATTCACAGTATTAGAAATGAAATCCTCTGGGCCATAGAGAGCTGCTCTGGGAGGAAGTGTGGTACAATGGATAGAGCTAGCCCGGAAGCCAACAAGACTCTGGGGTCAAGTCTTGGCTTTGACACCTTAATGAATGGCCTTGGGAAAATCGCTCAGGCAGCTCTCAAAGTCAGTAAATGCCAGAATAGAGGCAGAACTGCCTCGGGAGAAGGTATGCCCTTATCTGTACCAATGAAATAGCAGGTACAGTCCCTCTCCCATCATCTTCTACCTCTGGAAGTTTTATTAAAAGAATTTTTAGTAATGTTCTATTCAAAAAGAAGAACTATCTGGTAAAAAAATAGACTGATAAAATGGGAAAAGGAAAGGAGTAAGCATTTCTTATAGTGTCTGCTATGTATCAAATCCTGAAGTAAACACTGTACAAATATTATTTCATTTGATCCTCACAACACCCCTGGGTCCTATTATTATTCCCATTTTACAGTTGAGGGAACTGAGTCAAACAGAGATTAAATGGCTTGCTTAGGTCTCACAGATGCTAACTGTCTGACTTCAGTTTGACCTCATATCTTTCAGACTATAGGACCAGTACTCAATTCATAAGAATCGTAGTAATTTGGCAAGGGTTCTTATTGGTATAATTTTCTTATTCAGCTTTCTTTAGTTTTTATCTATCTATTTATCTATAATATATTATATTATCTATATAATATATAAATATCTTTATATATATGCATGTTGGATAGTCTTTCATTTTGGGGGTAGAGCTTCCCTTATAAAAAATAATCAGACAACAAGTATTATGCATCCACTCTGACTTGACCTTGTACTAGATATTACAGGGAAGCACAGAACAACTATTAGACATTATTCCCATCTTCCTGAAATTTATGTTTTGATTGAGAGAGGCATAACTAAACCATAGCCAAATGATGATAAGCAATATGAAGCTACATCGAATTAATTTGAAGCTAACCAAAAAAATCCCTAGGAGTTTATAGATGGGGGGAGATTTTTCTAGCTAAGGATTTGTGTACTGGAAGGATGGGTAAGATTTAGATAACCAGTGGAGTTGAGTGAACCGTATGAATGAAGACACTGAACAGCCTCTTTATTTCTAGTAACAAAGACTTCATTCCCACAAGAGGAGTTCAATCAGCCAGAATTTATGGGTCAGACACTGAAGTAAGTTCTAGGAATAGGAAGAAAAAATGAGAAAGTCTAGGTGTATGAAGGCCAAGGGGTGATGGAGAAAGTGTAGGAGGTGGAATGCTCATGGCTCAAGATGCTGAGAAGTACTGGTTTATGAAGACACCTACAATATGGTTTGCATATAATAGATGCTGTCAGTGAGTTGTTCGTTCTTTATTTTTGAGGAGGAGGATGACACCAAGGGGTGATACCTTGAATTGTGCTAGAATTGGATTTATTTAATTAATTTAGCAAAGTCATCAGCCTTGTTCCCTCTTCCAGAGTTGTCAAAGTTCTGTGGCAAGACAAAAGTCCATGAGTATCCATTATATTGAAGATAGATGACCTTAAAAAACAGGCAAGAGAGTTTGGACTTAGAGACGGGGAATGTTTTGCCTTTTTCTTTTAGCAGAGAGAAAACATGGAGAAAATGATTTAAAAATGATTAATGACATTAAACTGGATGAATAAGAACACAGAAAAGACTGTGGGAGCTAATAAGTTGTTGGCATATTCCAGGTGTGAGCTATGTACAGACTTGAGGAGCTACACAATGATAATAATAGCCAATAGTAATAGCAGTAATAATAATAATAGTAATAATAACTATAGCAGTAATAATACTAATAACAAAAGTGATCATAATAACTGAAATACATATGTGTATATATATACATATATGTACATATATGTGTGTATATATATACATATATATATATATATATATATATATATATATATATATATATATGGTACCTCTACAATTTGTGAAATACATTCTAGGCATTATCTTATGTGATCCTCATAGCAGCCCTATGAGGTAGGTACTATTCTCTTCATCCCCATTTTATGGATAAGTTGGGAATAGTCTTGTGGTAGAATTTCAACTTGTCTTCCCTACTCCATTTCTAGCATTCTGTTATTTTGTCATCTAGTTGTCGTAGTAATGAGAGTGGAGGGAAAAAACCACACTTTGAAGGGAAAATTGATAGGAAGGAGTGATGAGGTGAGTGGTAGTTGAAAGAGAGGAAGGTATTGGCAGTGATGCCTTGAAATGGAACCTGAAAGAATGGTGATGTCATTGGTGGAGTGGTGAACAGAAATAATTCATATATAAAGGATATGCCATTAGATATTTTATAAGGCTATTTAAAAAAGAAAGTATTTTAATAATAGAATAGCTTTTGAATTTCTCAAATTATTTTCTTTAAATAAAGGTTTTTCTAATGGTTATTGTTACTTCACGGTGACCTCTCCCCAACTCCAAAATGACCTCATTCTGCACCCATAGGCATGCTTCTCTGATTTTTCACAGAAGATGTATTATTATTATTATTTTGATACTTACTGGTAATTAATTCTGATGTTTTCTTTTGTTCTCCCGATTTTGTTTAATTCACCTTGCATCAGTGCCTCCAAGTCTTCCCAAGCTTCTCCACATTTTTCATATTCACCTTTTCTCATGGTGCAATATTATTATCTTGCATTTTAATACAATAGTTGTTCTTCTCAAATTGTTTTCCTGTAAATAAGTACTTACACATTACCTAGTTTTTTTTTTTTTTTGCTTGAGAAGTGACTTCAAATCATCCCTGGATCACTTCAATCCTTTTCTTTAATGGGAAGCAGCTTTCTTTTACAAGGGGAAGGAAAGTATTTTTTTTTTCAAAAATTTGATGGAAGATTGAATTGTCCAAAGTAAGCCAACTAGTTTGGCTGCCCAGCAGTGTCTCCTTGTCATTACCTATAGATGCCTCATTTCCTATCACCAAGAGTTTTCCTGTAAAGTTGTCACTTGCTTGGAAATTGCAGGAGGTACAGTCAAATTCTGCTGCAAGTGGAATTATGGTATGGTTGCCAGAGTTTTCACTGTTCTTGGTATGTGTGCAGCAGCAGTCCATAAAAGAATGAAACATGGGGATGCCATGTAAAAGGAATGGATGGCGTTTGGTCAGAAGGACAAACCTTTCCCTCCCTGTAATCACAGTGTAAAAAGTTTCAGTGCTCGATATTGCTGGGGTTTATCTTAGATGTGATGTGGAGAATTACCAAAGGCACTCTTGTTTCCATTGTTACTCATTGGAAGTCAGCAAGTCATTGGGTGCTTGGGTTGTCCTTTATCATTTTCCAGGCGCTTTCTTGTCTGTTAACTCCTTTGACAGTTTAGAAGCAGTCTTGTGAGGTGGATAGTATAAGCATTATTATTATTTCTATTTTAGAGACTGATGAAACTGAGGTTCACAGAGAGATTCTGATCTTCCTAAGAACATCTTGAAGGACCAAGCTGTAACAATTGACATAGCACATTTTTAAACATTCATAAGGCAAAGAAATTAATAGTGTGATGATTTTCATTTCAAAGAAGTATATTTCTTGTATCAGTTGTTGCACCTGGTTCCACTAGTGTTAAAAATTCAATATTTTAAAGGCTTTCATGTTAGAAAAGGAGTGATTAAGTTTGTTCTCTTCTTCCCTAAAGGTCAAGATCAGGAATAGTGTGGTGGAAGAGGCACATTTATTAGAGGTGTGCAGAATGAGGATGAGTTGCCCCAAGGAGGTGAGGGGTTCCGTTTTAATGACTGCAGGACTTTGGACAGAAACTAGGTGATCACTCATTGCACTGAACAACTTCAGAAGTCTCTTCTAGCTCTTGAGAGTTTATGGAATTTTTTAAAAATCTTGATTAGTGTCCTACTTGAGCTAGAACTGGTTTCTAAACCTGGCTTTTCTGTCAAACCAGACTTACCCAAAGTACACAGGAAAGGATGGAAATGATAATAATGCTTTCATTCAGTTTCTCCACAGATAAAATAAATTTATAACAAAAGAACCTTTCCTGCCTTTTTTTACAGACCTGAATTCAAATGTGACTTCAGCTATTTACTAGCTCTGTGAACCAGGGCAACATGTTTGCCTCAATTTCCTCATCGATAAAATGAGCTGGAGAAGGAAATGGCAAACCATTCTAGTATCATTGACAAGAAAATCCCAAATGAGACCATGAAGAGTAGGACATGACTGAAACATAACAGAGGGGGTCTAGGATTCAGTATGCTGGACATGCAGTCTGGGAAATGAGTGGGAATTCCACTTGAGATGTACTCTAGCTCCCTAAGTAGTTCCATGCTGCCTAACCTCTCAGAGATAATTGGTGATATTGGTAATATCAGTAGAGGGAAGAGAAAATGAGCCATGGCCTTAAAAAAGAAGATATGATCTCTTCAAGCCTTACAGTTTTAGAAATCATTTCTATTTGCAGTTTCAGCCTTGATTATAATAAGAGTAGTTTTAAGACAAGTAGGTAAGCCCATGCCCTGGGCCCACTAAACTGTAGGCCATCAGAAAATGGTTGATTCTTAGGCACAATTTTTTGTTCAAATGAATTCATTTGAAGTGAATGCCAACCTTAGCTGAATTAAGTTGTGCTTTGTCCAGTCTACTGCTGTGAGTTTGGGAGACAGTTGTCTGGTTTTTACATAGCTTGAAGCAAAAAAATCTTAGGTCAGACTGTGACTTTTGCAGCTTGCAACACTGTTTGAATTTCTAACAATTCTTATAGGGCTTTGAGCTAGCAGCTAATGAATAGACTGCAGTTAATGATGAGTGAACCTCAAAATAATTGGTTCAGATAAGCACCCAGAGGTACTAATGCATCTCTCAAGTTCATGGGTACTTCTTGGATCTGTTGAATTCATTTACGGGGAAAAAAGGAAAGAACAGAAGCATTTTTTGGCATTTTCATCTGTTTTAAATACCATGAGAACATCCCTTCTTGTGTGATTTTTTTTGTCACTTCAGTATCTAAATGGAATAAAGAAATGGGAGAGAATTCAGCAACGGAACAAGCAATAATAGCAAACCTTTATCTATTTCCTATCTGTAAAATATCATCTCTCTTAACAACATCCCTGGGAGGTAGGTGCTAATTATCCTTGAGGTTCACTCATCATTTACAGATTAGAAAACTGAGACAGACAGTATAAGTGACTTGTCCAGGCCCGGAGCTAGAAAAGGTCTGAGGCTGAATTTGTACTCAGATCTTTCTCTTATAGACCCTGTACTCTCTCTATTGGCCATCTAGTTGACTTCATATTACTATAGTCTTAATAGACATGGAGTTCTACTAAGAACAGATAATGTAGCTCCCTATCGTCAATAAATCTTACACATAGGTGATCTATATTTTGGCCTCTGGTTCTGGGAATGACAGAAAACACGAGAACACCCCACTCTTATTAGTTAGTGCCTGAGCCTTTATTAGACACTTACTATATTTCAAACACTACACAATGCATCACAACTAAAAGAAATAGATGACATAAACCTTGCTCTCAGGGAAACTGTACTTTAGTTATCAGAGGAAAATTTGCATACATGAAACAATTAGAGAATAATTACAGCATCCCAAATAATGCAGAATATATGCAAGCTGAAATCTGGGAGGATTCAGAATAAAAACATGATTAGTTTTGGGGGTAGGATTTCATTAATATTGACGATAACAATTTTACTTTTTTATCATATAATATAATCACAGTCATTTTAAAATTTATGACAACAACCTTGTGAAATGTAATTTAAATATCTCCAACCCAAAAGATGAGGAAATTGAGGCCCAGAAAGATTTTGACTTGCTCCAGGTACTATGGTACTGGTACTATGGTACTATGACATTGCTACTATGACCATTAAGCCATGAGATAGATGCCCTTCCATTTGGAAAATAAGGGAGAGCTCATTATTGAAATTATCTAGCTGTGAATCCATGGGTAGGGTCAATTATTGATCTTCTAAATCAAATTTCTCCCTTCTTCCAATTTCCCAATGCAATCCTGTAATACACCCTCTGCTATGTTTTCAGTTATAGTATGAAAATGGCTTTCTTTTGAGGGCTAATTACCAGAATCAGAACATTCAAGTTTAAGTAGTTGGCATGTTATAAAATTTGGGAGCTGGAAACTTTTTTTCATCTCTCATGATGACTTGACTGTGTAGTAAAATGACAAATATAGATGAATTATTTTTCCTAATCTGCTCAAGCAGATTCTGATCCTGTTTTATTCATGTTTGCACTTGATACAATTAAATCTTGTCTTGGAGAAGATTCTCACCAAGTATTTTTAAAACATATATTATGGGCCAAGAATTGTACTAGATGATTATATTTGTTCTTTGTTCTCGAAGAAGTCTGTGACATTAGGAAGATGATGCCATGACATGCAATTTAAGGAGGTCTCTTGGGGAGGGAAGAGTCGGGAAGGTGAAGAAAGAGGGAAAACTTTATGTATGGAGGTGGATTTGTCCTGGATAGAAGGAAGAGATTATAGAGGATGGAGCTGGAAAGAGGAAAAGGAATCTCCTCTAGACCTGGAGGAAAAAACCCAGAGATGAAAGAGGGCAGGATGTGAACAGGGGGCATTTTGCCTATATTGAGTTTGTGAAGGAACAGTGATTAAGCGTGAGATAATAAGGCTGAACAAGACAGAGAAGGCAGCAAGATGGCTGGCAGAGTGGATCCGTGGGTGAAGAAGACCTGAATTCAAACTCTACTCTTTAGACTCTGATTAATGATTTAAGAGACTAACTGGCAGATGTTCACTTAATCTCATTTGTAAAATAACCTCCTCTGTCTCATAAGATTGTTGTGTTGATCATATGACATAATTTATGAGAAATACCACTTCAAATTTAAAGGGCTAGATTATTACTACTGTTATGCTATGACTGTTTCCTTATTGTTCTTTTTGTTCTTTATGTTGGAGTTAGCTTATGGAGAGTCTGGAATGCTAGGAGCGGGTGTCTCGGTGAAGTTGTAAGACTGTACTGGAACGTCGTCTTTTATTTACAGCTCCTGATTTTAAATATTCCCTGCTGACTGGGCCATTAGTCCAAACACAGAAGAGTTTAAACAAATTCTGTAGACAAACTTATTGTTAAGAACTCTTATCCCTTGCGGCCTTATTTTTATTATAAACAAGCAATTTTATAGGAAAATATGAACCTCCTAAACATTCAACCTCTGACGATTTTTCAACAAAGACATTTAGAATATACTAATAACAATGTTAACTTGTAATTTACTCCAAATCCCCTTCTGGTAATATGATTATATTTTTGCATAATTGCATTTACATTATATACAGAAAAGTTCACCATTCTTACATAGTATTCACTTTACTTTTTGAGTTTGTATTATTTCTTCTAAATGTTTTTGTGATTTCTTCATATTGCTCTTCTTTGTTATATTAATGACAATCATTCACCATTCTATTTTATTGATACTCCAGAGTTCATTTAGCATTCACTGATCATTGTTCATGTAGGTTGCTTCTATTTTCTTCCTCTCTCATTGAGCAAAGGAGACCTTTTTCCCTTTTTAGTGGTTTCTGTGGAGCTGGGTCTGGTGGTGCTAGCCTGGAGTTCCTTCTGCTAGAGAGGCTTTAGCTGGTGGTTTGATGAATTCTGCTCTGCAGTAGGGCTAACCCTGGTCATTGATTTGATGGTCACATTAGGTTTTGCACCAACAGAGTGAGCCTTTAGGAGGAGAATCATCAAGAGTTTCTAAGAAAGGGGGAGCATGGAGCAGGATTAAGCTTCCACACCAATTCATATTGGGTTTGGGCCTGTGAGTGAACTTTAGTGTTTCTAGCCTGGCCAAGATTAAAGAGACCTTAAAGACCTTGTCTTTACAAAAGATGAAAGAAAATAAAAGAAAAACCTTTCCTAGAAGGATATTTCCAGGTGTGGGATTACTAGGCCAAAGATAGTGAGTTTTACAACCCATGTTGAGTTTTGTTGAGTTGTTCTTCAGAAAAAAAAAAAAACATTTTGCAATGTCTATGTTTTTTCCTCCAAAGACATCCAATTTGCTTGGTTCTAGAATACCTGAGCTTTATAACCATTTCAGCATCTCATGTTGTTACTTTTCCTAGTTAGAACTTAAAAAATGGAATGTTACAAACTGCATAAATGGCAGTCCCACTTAGTGATGAGATGATTGATGAATTTTTCTCACTTTATCCCTTCAACTGAACTCACAGCCAGATCCCCAAAGTGAGGCAGTATGTGACAGCATCCAAGTCTACATAAATGTCATGTCCTTTAAGTATAAAGATGACACTGTGGGGCCACTTCAGGATAACTTGTCACAATTTATTTTGTAATAGTAACAGCCAAAACAAAGAAAGCTTTCATTTTGAATATCTGCCATCCCCCCACATCCAAAAAAGTCAAGAATAATAGTGGTTATGACACTCAATAGAAAGGCAGCCTCTAAACAGAAATTGGGAGCAAGCAATTGCATGAACTGGACAGCAGTTAATTAATTTCTTGAGCTTTTATTATAACCTTCCATTTTCTCCACTCAAATTCCTCATTGAAAGTAGCATTTTGGATGTGCTATTTTCTGGCCAGGACTGGAGTGCACCACTTGAAAGTTAGGCTAAATTATGTATTCCAAACATTTATTTTATCCATTCACTTAATTGATATATACTAGGGATTTCATTAATACTAAGTTTAATCTACCTATCATTCATAAGAACTATAGACAGACAAGTGGTCCAATTCAATATTATCAGACACACTATTACCAAGCTATATTTGGGAGCTAGTTATGTGGTTACTAAAGACTGTGTAGCTTCAATACGTTAAGCACCTATTCTGAACACATATTTTCTTTCCTTTTTGTTCATGAATTTATCTAAACTGTTTTCAGTATATGCATATTTTTCATCTTTACTTTAGAATATGGGAAAAACATAAATCTAGTAATGGATATAAGAAACAATTTTGTATGACTTATCTAAGGTCACAAACAAGTTGGTAGAACTAGGAATTATGATCTTAATATCTTAACCTGTTCTTGTTTCCCTGCATCTTATAGTTATTGATGGAAAACTATAGTAATCATTTTAATTGAATTATTTTTACACATAAAATTTAAAAGGGTAAAAATACCTTCTGTAGATTTTCTCTATCATTGCTGAGAAAAAAAAACAGTTGGATAGACAACAGTTTTGAAAGCCAAAGTGGTATATAGATTTTATGGATAAGTCTGATAAATAAGTTTACTTAACTCTATTTTAATTTTTTTTCCTGATAAGTGTGCCATTTGGTAGATATCATTTAATTAATTTTTTATAATGTCCTGTAAATGATTAAAAAGATTGTTCTTCTATTACCAATAGGAAGAAGAACTAAGGTTGATATAGCTCTTTAAGGTTTGCAGAGCCCTTTTATGAATAGTAGCTTATCTGATCCTTCTAATAATCTACCTATATGGTAGATGATATTATTATTCCTACTTTACAGATAAAGAAACCGAGGTTGAGAGAGGCCAAGTGACTCAGCCAGTGTCTTAGAGAATTGTGTAGGACACTCACTGAGGGGGGTATTGACTTCTCCAGTATTGATATATTCTGTTTTAAATGAAGGACTTGTCACCCAGGACTTCAATAGAACATAAATTCTTGGAGGGCAGGGACTGTTTCATTCTTATCTGTCTCCAGTACTATGCATATAAAAGGCACTTAATAAATATATATTGATTGATTACTTATTCCTAGACTGAATCTCCATCCTTTTTTGCCAGGTCACCTCTTTTTATTATATGTTAGTGTTATGGAAAGAGTTCTGAAAAATTCTCTCTTTGACTAGCTTTGTTCGCAGTCTTGATCCATCCTGGACCTTTCCTGCAGCATTTGAAAGCTCTCTCCTTTTTTGGTTTTTGTCACATTGCTGTATCTCTTCTTTCTTGTCCCATCTGTCCAACCACCCTTTCTCAGTCTCAAATGCTGCTGGTTTGTCATCCATATCTGACCCACTCTCTGTTGATGTCCCCTAAGGTTCTGTGCTGTGCTATCTTTTCTTTTTCTTATATTATTGCACTTTCATCAACTTCAGTGATCTCAATCATCATCTCTATTTAGAAGGTTTCCAGATCTCTATTACTAGTCCTAGTCTCTCAGCTGAGCTCAAATTACCCATTTCCAAAAGCCTCTTGGACCTCTAGAACTAAGTCTCCTTTAGATATTTCAAATTCAACTTATCTCCAAATAAACTCATGATCTCCCCTCCCCTACCTCTACAAATTTCCCTATTCTTTTTTTTTTAGGTTTTTGCAAGGCAATGGGGTTAAGTGGCTTGCCCAAGGCCACACAGCTAGGTAATTATTAAGTGTCTGAGGCCAGATTTGAACTCAGGTACTCCTGACTCCAGGGCCAGTACTCTATGCACTGTGCCACCTAGCCACCCCCAAACTTCTCTATTCTTCTTAGGACACCACTGTCCTCTCAATTATGTATGTCTGTACTTTCTATAGCATCCTTAATTGTTGGCACATCTTGTTATGTCTATTTTATAAACATCTTATATATACCCCCTTCTCTCTGTGCATACAACCACCATCATTGTGCAGGCTCTCATTATCTCTTACCTGGACTAGCATAGTGACCTTCTAATCAATCTCTTGGCTTCAGGTATCTCCTCACTTCATTCCAACTTCCTATGTTTACTTGCCAAATTGATTTTTTTTAAAACATTGATCCAATCACATTGGTTATTGGTTGTTTATCCTTTATGATTAAAGAGGACCAGTGTGTCTGACTGGGTCTGATTAATTCAATATGAACTTAGAATACACTATCATTAGTTGAGCACAAAGAGTCCATATAGGATCATATTATTCCTCTACTTAGTGAGCTTCAATGGCTCCCTGTTATCTCCAGAATCAAATATAAAATCATTTCTCTCTGTGTATATAATATTTTATATAAGCATAAAAATCTTTTATCATTTTTATTTCTTTATAACCTGATCCTGACTTTCTAGCCTTCTTACACACACACACACACACACACACACACACACACACACACACACATTTTTCTTCATACCCTTTCTTATTCAAATAGTTGGCTAAGTACTTCACAGAATGTCTGACACATAGTAGGCACCATATAAACACTTACTACTTAACCTTCCCATCGACATTAGACTTCTTGTTGTTCCTTGGTTACTATCTCTCTATACCTCAACTGTAAGCTTCATACTGGTTGCCTCCCATGCTTCCATGTTTTTCCCTTGGTGACATTTGGGGGGACTCACTGTACCTCTGAACTTCAAGTCTCCTTATTGATGAAACAAAGAGAATTGGTTGAACTCCATCTTCAGAATACTTGTAAGGTCATAAAAGTCATCTGCTCTGAAATTCCATCGATCATTATTCTTATTAGTTTAATGACTGTTTTGATCTTATTAGACTCTTGTTGCAACATTTTATATCTGAATCAAGACTCACCATGAACCTGTCTTGTTAAATTGTTATGCCAGTGAACATGGGAGAATGATATCACAAATGTGAAAGATGCTAACTCATAACTTTTCCAGGCTTCAGTATTAAGGTATACTATTGTCTGAGTCACGGCTTTTCAGAAGTCTGCTAGATAGGTATCTATTCCATTCTGATAATACTTTTAAAACCTTCTGATTGGGAAGCAACCCCAGGGTGAAGATGTATGCCCCCTTTATGCTCCGTAAGTGAAAGCTTATGAGTTCTAGATTGCATCAGCCCATTCTTTTGACTTGTTTTGATGTTTAAGTAAAAAGATAGAGGGAAGATTTGTGATATCACTAATCCCTTGCTGAAGAAGGACACGTAAGACACATATGAAGGAGAATGGCAGCAAAGTGCATGCTGTTTCAAGATTTTTTAAGATATTGAAAGCCTTTTAGCAGACACTTTTAAGTGGAATTGATGAGTTAAGAACCCGGTTCATTTATTTAAAAGCGTGACTTCTTTGAAGTGTAGTGTGGAGTTTTCTTTCAACTAAATAAGACGGCTACTGAAAGCAGTATAGTGAAGTAATGACTTAAAAAAAGTGTGACTACTTTTTATTTTCTTTTCATTAGATGTGATGACAAAAAGCACCCATCACCTTTATAGTGAGCTTTTGATTTCATCTATAATGACAGATTATTTTAGAGTACTATTAAACCCTTTACAATGATTCTATGTGTATTGGAAAAGAATTCTTCACTTTGCAAGTCAGCTTTCATTAGTTTAGTGATAGTAGAATAGATATAGAATGCATTTAGAATGCATTTTCTTCTCTATTCCTTTTGGTCTTATTCAGGAACTAAAACTAATGGTTTTTTTTGAATCACAGAGTTTAAATTAGAAGGTGCTTATCATAAAAATGAATATAAAATTATACCAAATTTTGACTGCTTGTTTTGAAATATAAGTTTTTAATTTCAATTAGGAGATTGGATTTTTAAGTTTTTTAAAATAAATCTCTAAAACAGGTCCAACTTATATTCCCGATGCACTAGAGGAGTTTAGAAAGCTTAAAGTGATGATGGAAACTTTAAAAAAGCACACATCTCCTTGTGCTTGTCATATCTGTAACTACTGGCTAACTGTGTTTTTGAATTTTTTTTATGTTAAATGGTTTCTTCATCCTTGGTTACTATTTATGAATACTGCATCTGAGAATGGATTATATACTAAGAGAATTGTGATAAGCACAGCTCTCAAAGACCAACTGTTGTTTGTTGATGGTCAGTCATGACCCCATTTGGAAATTTTTTGACAAAGATACTGGTTTGCTATTTCCTTCTCCAGCTCATTTTACAGATGAGGAAACTTAAGCAGATAGGGTTAAGTGACTTGAATAGGCTCATCAAGCTAGTAAATGTCTGAGGTCAGTTTTGAACGCAGAAAGATGAGTCTTTCTGATTTCAGGTGGCATTCTATCCTCTTTGTCATTGGATGTCCAACAAAAAGCAACATCTGACTGCAACATTTATACCATTTATGCCAGGTATAATGATTGAACCAGTGAAGCTCTATCTTTTCACTGCATATGGTCTTAGAGAATTACCTAGAGTAAGTCAGTCTATCAAGTATTTACTGAGGCATTGCTGGGAATACCAGAAAGGTAAAAACAACTCCTGATCTCAAGGATCATGGTCTAATGGAGAGACAACATACAAACTACTGTGTATAAACAAGATAGAGGAGAGAGAAGGTGGTGATAGTCTTAGAGAGAAGACACCTAGTAGTAATGGAGAGTGGGAAAGACTTCTTGTGGGACGTGAGATTTGAAGTGAATCTTGAGAAGCCAAAGAGACCAGTGGGATGAAGAGAGGGAACATTCTGGACATGTGGGACAGTCCTATCATTTCTCAGATGCCATCCCCTTGAAATTCTACCCATCCTGGTGGAGTAGGGAGGGCGATACAAGGTTGCAAAAAGATGGGAAATATTAAAGGAATCATTTTAAAGTTCCTTTACATCTAGCCAGAAAAATTTATTTTTACTCCAGAGGTAGGTAATGGGTAAACAATGTAGTTTATTGAACCAAGGGTACCAGATCTGTCCACTGGAAAAATCATTTTCATAGCCCTAAGGAGGATGGATTGGTATAGGGATAAACTTGAAATAAGGACACCAGTTTGGGAACTATAGCAGTTTCAGGAGCAGCTTACCTAAAATCAGAGACTTAGCAATTGAAGTTCAACTGCCAGGTCATTAATTTTACTCATATTAATTTTAATATTTTTGTTTGTTTTGAAGCCTGTTGAACAGTATTTCTGTATCTGAAGGATATGTTAGGTCATGTGAATTTTTCCCTTTTTAATAGGGAAATATCATGCATGGAATGGTGAAGCTAAAGAAAGACATCGGAATAAACATTCACCAAACACTTATTGATCCCTTCTGTTGCCACTTTCTCATTGGAAATTGGTTATAGAGTGGCCTCCCTTGGAAAGATATCTCAGTAAAGGACAGTTGTTCCATCTCATCTCAGATAGAAATGCTTTTCCTTAAAAGTAGATATTTGAAGAAAATGAATGAATGAATTAATGAAGGGAACATTTATTTAGCTCTTATATACAAAACACTTTGCTAAGTGATGGAGATTCTGGTAGAAATACTATAGTCCCTGCTCTCAAGGAACTCCTATTCTAACTGGAGAGACAGCATATGGGGTAAGTCAAATGGAAAAGTCCCATGATCCCTAGGGTATACAGTGATTAAGCCAATATAATGCTTCTTTAAATTCATTAATTTCTCTGTTCCAAGGATATTGGTTCATGGTCCTTGATTTTCTCTATCGACTCCAAGAAGAGATGGTGTTCAAGGTGGGAGTGTTGTTTTGACTTGAGTGGCACATGGTGCTGCCTTTTTTCCCCCTCTTCTTCAGGGTGCCATGTTGCCCGAGTTAGACTGCCCTACTTGCCTTGTGAGCAGTGTTTGGTTGACAGTTGGTGAGGATTGCTAGACCAGTCTCCCCAGGAGTTGTTCCCCAAACATATACTGAGAAACTCTATGAGAAAGGAATGGTGTGGGAATACCAAGAGAAATGAAGGGCAACTGGTACCTCAAGGAGCCTACTATTTTAGCAGAATTTGTTAGTCTTATTTCTGTTTCACTTTTTCATTCTGATTGTAATTAGGCTGTCCTACTGTTTATCAGGAGGAGGTAATATCTGAGAACTGTGGAAGGTGGTACATTACAATAAGTTAAGGGACTCTGGTTTAGACTTCCCACAGAATACTAAGAACAGTGAGTAAATTAATGCCATTTGTCAGGTGCCCATGAGTGTTGAATATTTAGTACTAGGATTTATAAAAGAAGAACAAGGAGAAGAGGAAAAGAAAAATGATCTGACCTCAAGTGAGAAGAAACACCTTGGTTAGTATATATGGGAATATAGGTATTCAGTAAAACCCTACTCAGGGTCTGCCTTGCGGATTCTGTGATCTCTAAAGTTCTCTTATCTGGAGTGGGAACAGTCAACAAACTAGCATTCATAAACACATAGTATGTATGTTCCAGGAACAATGCTAAGTGTTGCCATATTCACCCAAGGTGTAAAATCTTTGTATGGGTCCAGTGCTGAATTGGATTAGTTGACTCCTGAAACTAACCCTAATTAAAATTAGAGAAGCTTACTGGAATTTCACCTTCAAGGTAATGATTTTTTTTAAAGTACTAGGTACTCTATAAATCCTTGACTATCAAGACAGAAGGTGCTATATCCATTTGTGATGAATACCAATATTACTAAAAATGGATTCCTGAAATTTTAAACCAGTGAAATACAGAAATCCTAAAGCATACAAATGAAAATACTTCCTGTTTGCATTCTGTTAAAGAAAAGTCAATGGAATGCAAATGGAAAATCTTTGGAATTTATTCACTTTTCCCTTCTAGTCTCCCTGATGATTCTCTTTCTGTAGAGAAAGACTTTGTGTCTTTAAAGACTTAACACTGATAAAGCTTCTCTCTAATTTCTATGGTTAAAAGTTATCTATCCCTCCTTGAATTTTTTCTATGCACACTCCATTCTATTTGTTATAGTTATTTGTATACATACATCTATCCTTCCCTGCTACATGTAAGCTTCCGGAGGCCAGGGACCAGGTTTATATGTCTTATATTTTGTGTCTTTTGTGTAAACATTTAATAAATATTTAATTATACATTTATTAAACATTAGGTGGACCATATGATGGTAGATTAATCATATTAGGAAGGAATTGATAAGGAAAGGTCCCTTGCAATAGAAGAGGTTTATAGAGTGTTTTCAAGAATAGAATGGAGAGAAGGAAGCTAATTCATTATAGGGAGAATAGGAAAGGCATGAATTTCAGATACTTTTAGATTTGAAAATTATCTTAAAGATCAGCTAGTTCCTCTTAAATGATGAAGTTGCTTTGCTTGTACAAGATGCAGGAAAGGTGCTCAGTGGCAGACCTGATATCAGGTCTCCTGACTGACCCTCAGTTCAGTCCTTTAGTCTTTCTAATATACAAAAAGTCACAGGATTAACCTTTTCTATTTTGCTATTTCCTTTATAAGAGAGGTGACAAGTCGATTTGTTTGGCTAGAGAGTCTGTGTCAAGGGATAGCAAGAAATGAGAATGGTAATGTGGAAATCCCCGAAGACCAGCCCAGCTTAGGTTCAGTGTTGTAAAGTATTAAAGCAGATAGGAATTTCACATTTTTCAATCAGGTTTATGGACAATGTCCCAGCAGGAGTGAAGAGAAGGTTTGGAGAAAGGCAGTGTACAGAGCCAAGGAAAAAGTAATGTAAGGGAGAGTTAAGACTAGGACCATAACTGCACGTGTGTAAAGAAGGGCTGCAAATCTGAGGAGATAAAGAATTGGAGTAAACCCAGTATTTGGACTGATGGTAAGAGGTGAATATAGTCTAAGATTACTTCTAAAATATAGAAAACCAGGAAAACAATGGTGTCATTAATGATGGTATGGAAAGGGTGGGTGGAGAATTGGGAACAGGTATGTATCATGAAGAAATGATGTTTATAGTGTTAATAAGAATTTGAGTTTTATGGATAGCTAGAACTATCCATATAGATATAGAATTATATTCCTTCCACCCAGATTTTTAAGGACAAGAATTATCTAACTCAGACTACTATATACCAAATACCACTCTTTCTTCCTTTAGCAAATATACCCTTTGGCCCTATTGCTGATGGGACTGGAAATCTGAGCTCATTTTATTGGTTGGATTGATTTTGACCTAAACTATAAATCTGTCACAATAGGGTAATCAGACTTCTTAGTGAGTAGCATGGTCATTTGACACTGATGCTTCCAGATGAAAGAAAAGGATAAAGTCAAAATTAGAAATGATTTCTCATTATATCTTCTCTCAGACATAATTTACAGTATTTTACACCCTACCACTGCAAATAAGAAAGTCAATTACTCTCTCATATCTATTTTTTGGGGCCAAACATCATAGAATTAGTTCCTTTCATTTATGTTGTAGTCATTGTGTGTTTTGTTTTTCTAGTTCTGCTTATTTCACTTTGCATTAGTTCATGTAAGTCTTCTCATGATTCTCTGTAGAGATTATGTTTATTGTTTCTTACAGGAGAATTATAATTCATTACAATCTTATACCACAGCCTGTTTAGCTATTTCCAATCAAGCTATTTCCCCATATTCTTTTGTTTCTAGTCTTTCCTATGGCTTAAAGTGCATTAGAAAGCAATTTCATGTAAAAGAGGCTTTTTAAAAAAATCTTTTACTGATCTACTTGAAATTCTTGCTGAATAATGAAATTTTTGTATTAGAATATAGACTTTTTTTTACTTTCCCCCCCAAAACTCCAAACTTATGAATTAGTATCCTTAGAAAGAACTTTTATTGATGTTTTAGAAAATTTTTTTTTCAGTAATTCCTCTCTGCAAAATATATCCTCCTTTTTAATAGTGGCCATGTCTGATAATATAGCCCTCATTCTATACATATAAGCCTGCAAGCCCTTTGCCAAATTGAGAGAAGTATATTAAACTAAATGTCCATCCCCTGGAGTCATCATTGGTCATTTCATCAGCCAGAGACTAATATCTGTTTACCTTTATATTATCAGTTATTATTATTATACCTGCAAAGTCACAGATATAATAATAATAACCACTATTAGTACTACTACTAATGATAGCAAATCTATAAAGTTTAAATATCTATAGCATCACCGACATTAAAAAAATGTGGGGAGTAGACAATGTACATTTTTTAGTACATGGAATCTTTCCTTCTTTCTTTGCTAAATTGTAGGTTCAGTAGTCGGGGGCAGGTAGGTGGTACAGTGGATAGAACACTGGCTTTGGAGTCAGGAGGATGGGAGTTTTGGAGTTTGAATCCATTCTCAGACATTTTCCTCTTACTTTCTTTGTGACCTTGGGCAAGTCACTTAGCCCTAATCGCCTCACACCTAGGGCCATCTCCAGTGGTCCTGATTCCTATCTGACCACTGGACCCAGATGACTCTAGAGGAGAAAATGAGACTGGTGACTTAGCACAACATCCCCTCACTCAAATCTTTTCACATGCATGTCTTGTCATCTCCTCTCCTGCTGTCATGGTCTTCTTTGAGAACGAAGGACAAACATCATGTGAGGTCTAGTAGTGATGTATCTTCATCAACCGCAGATAGGAACAGTTTAGTGACTCTTACTCTATTATATTTAATACTGTTTTCTAGTGTGAGTAGACTAATTCAAACTAGTTGTGTTCCTGTAGATTTGTTTTGTTTTGTTTTTTGGTTTCCTATGAAATTCAGGGTGTTTTATGAATACTTTAAAAAAAGAAATTAAAGAAAGTATTCTGTTTCTTTATTTGTCTTTAATTAGCTAGAAGAATAAAATATAAGCTATTGCTCCAGGAATTTTTACTGAACATGCTTATGGCTATTTTTTCTTTTTAAATTGTTCACAATTCTGAAGTCCCTTACAGTACTTTTTAAAGAAAACTTCACCAGATATCTTGCATGAAGAAAAACAAATAATGTCTCTTTGGTTAGAGTTAATTAGAATTCAGCTTGTGAAGAGCAGTTCAGATGCAGAATTCAGGACAGACTGGGTACTTAATACTGAATTAAAAATTAGCCTTTGGTTTCACTAACTTGTATGGGCTTTCTCCTATTCTCTAACTTTTTATTCTGTATATACCAAGGATGTGAAATTTTTTTTTTCTATTGTAGAATTAGTCACACACATTTAAAAAAGACAACTTATCTACTCTTTTCCAGTGAAACAAGCATAATTTCCTGACTTTTTTTTAATCAGGAAGGTCTGTCAGTAAAGATTTATTAAGCATATTAGATATTGTACAAAAGCACTAGGGTCTAAAGAGAGGATAGACTTTTCTTGTTTTCAAGGTGCTCCCAAGCTAATGGGGAAGAAATCTGCAAACAACTATGTACAAACACACTGTCTCCTGGATTATCAAGAGCTGGGGAAACAGGAGAATTAAAAAAGAAAGTGGGAATTTAGCTGGGACCTGAAGAAAGCCAGAAAAGGCTGGAGGTGGAGAAGAAGAGGGAGAATATTCCAGGCATGGGAGAGTGCCAGTGAAAGTGGCTGGAATTGGGAAATCAAGTATTTTGTTAGAACAGCAAGGACAGCAGTGCCTTTGGCTTACAGAGTAATTGTGGGAAAGGGAGTATTTTAATGTATAAGAAGACTGGAAAGGTATATTTAGGGGCACAGGCTATGAAAGCCTTTGTATATCAAGCAGAGGATTTTTATATTTGATTCTGGAGGCTCTAGGGAGCCACTGAAGTTTATTGAGTGCAAGGAGGGGGGAGACTTAGCTGGATCCACACTTTAGAATTATCATTTCAGCAGCTGAGTGGGGAGAGTTTTGCATCAATCTAGCAGGCTATTATAAATAACCTAGGCATATTAAGTTCCTATACCAGGGCAGTGGACAGTGTCAGAGGAGAGAAGGGAGCATAGAGGAGAGATGTAAGAAGGTGAAATTGATAGGCTGTGGTATGGATGCTTGACCCCTTGCTTGGATGACACCTCATCTGCTTGATCAGAAGGTTGTTGACTTTCTTAAGAATAATAGGAAAACTGGTAAGGGAAGAGATTTTTTTAGGTGAAAGATCATGAGTTTAATTTTAGACATGTTGAATTTAAGATGTCTTTGGCTTGTTAGTTTGAGAAATCTACTAGACAGTTGAAGACATGAGAATAGAGTTCAGGAGAAAAGTTAAGGCTGCACAAATAGATTTAATAAATGTAATTAATTATAATTTAATTATCAGAAATGATAATTAAATCTATGGAAAATGCTGAAACCATCCAGTTACCTGGTATAGAGGAAAAAGGGAAGGGAACAGAGCCTTGCGGGGCATTTGGGGTTAATGGGCATGAGCTGGATGAAGATATAGTCAAGAGGACTAAGAATGAGGGGTCAGGTAGGGGAGAGGACAATCAGGTGTTCTGAGAACCTAGTAAAATGAGAAGGAAAATAGAAATGTACAATATTAGAGCTACAGAAAAGTCAAGAAGAATGAAGTTTGAGAAAAAGCCATTGAATTTGACCAGTGAGAGATCATCGATTACTTGGAAGAGAACAATCGCAGTTGAATGAAGAGATCAGAAGTCAAGAGTAGAGAGTTAAGTGAGTTAGAAGAAAGCCCAGCAGAGATATCTATTGTAGATAATATTTTCAAGGATTTTAGCCAAAAAAGAGAGGGGAGGTGTAGGATAATAGCTAGTAGTTATAGATAGATCAAATGAAGATTTTTTTTCAGATGGACATTCTTAATATAATCAACTTGGTCATACTGACCCCACCCATCTGGTAGTCATTACACATCCCCTTCTCCATCCCCTATTGCCTGCTGCCTTATTCCCACCTCCCTTAATCCCCTCATTCCCTCTAATGTCACATCTGAAGTTAACCACCTTTTCCACTGTGATTCCTGGAGTAAATTCAGTATTTGTATATATTGAATAGATTAAAAAACTTACTTGCCTCTTAAATCTTTTCCTTTCCCACCTCATTCAGAAGATGACTCTTACTACTTTCTTACTGATGACATGGTTCCCCTGACTACCCTTTCTCTCAGTGGTTTAATATTCACTTTTTTTCCAAGGTGCTGGTTGAGCTGGGGAAGTAGGAGTACCCTTTGCTCCCCACTGCTCCTTACCTCTATAAAGCAATGACTTCTCTTATTTTGAGATTCACTAAATCCATATTTTGCACTTAAAATTCTGTTAGCTCTTGTCTACTGACTTTTAGTATAGTAAATAAATAAAATTTAAATATATATTCTTCAATTTCTTAGTAATCAGTAAAAATAACAACATTTATCATGTTATATAGTGATTTTGCATGTTATTTCATTTGATCCTCACAGTTTTGTGCTATTATTATACTCATTAGGAAATTGAGGCAGTTACTTGCTCAGGGCAAGCTAGTGAATATCTGAGGCAGGTTCATATCTATATAGATTCCAATCCTGCCTCTCTATCCATTGGACCATCTAGCCACCGAATTTAAAGAGTAGTAGGAGAAAAACAGAGAATGGGGTATATAATGGTAAAGTGGAGGAAAGGAAGGACAAGAGAGAAATGGGGATGAATACCAAAACAGACAAAAAGAAACAGGACACAGAATAGGTTTAGTGGGACTAGAATGAGAAAAAGAGAATCAGTAGATATTTGACTAATTATTGAGTATTCTATAAAGTAATGAAACTGGAAGAGAGCTTAATGGTCATCTTATTCAACCCACTCATTTTCATAGATGGGGTAACTAAGGTGCAAAATAGTAAAATTAATGTGACCAGCAGAGACTAGGATTGTTCTACTATGTCATGGTTTCCCCCCCCCCATTATTCCTAATTTTTCAACTATTTTTATTAGTATTTTTTGAGGATAGCAGAGCATTCAATTAGGATGGAAATAATTCTTTATGTTCCATCAGCAGTAAGCAAAGCAATAGCAATTCAAAAACAAGATTAAATCTGGTATGAGGGTAGCTGAAGGCTCTCCATACCTGTGATGTAAACATTCAAGTTTATCTAGATTTGGTAATATTTACTGAGATTTTTTGGTTTTGTTTGTTTACTGGTTCATATTTTTTTCCCAAACTAGGCAATAATTATAATGCATGAATTCAGTTCCCCTTTTCCCCCCTTAGGAATGACATGTGACTTCTTAATGGTTTAGAAAATTTTCCAATTGTAGTCAGATGGTAAGCCATCTGTAGCATAGTTCAAATCCAACCTTTCAATGAGGAGGAATTAAAATTCTGATAACAGCGTATATATTATATTTTCTTCCAATTTGATTTTTCATTTTAGATTTTACTGGCTCTCTGATTCAGTAAGTGGTCCATATATGGTCTTTAAGTTAATGAACATTAAATACTTATAATAGACTTTAGAAGCACAGAATTTAGATTTGGAAGTGTTCTCAATTACTTTCTAGACAAATTTATAGTTGAAAGGATTCCTTACTAGTACATACCAGACAAGTGGTTGTCCAGCCTCTGTTTGAATACCTGCCTCCAAAGAAGGGGGCCCCATCACCTCTCTTGGACAACTTTAATTATTGGGAAATTTCCCCTGATTTTAAGCTTAAATTTGCTTCTTTATATTAAAAATATGTTTATTGTACAACCTGGTATAACTTTTAAAATTGTGTCTAAAGAAAAATTTTATGAAATTGAAGTTAGTTTATATATAGCCAAACCTGCATATTTAGTGTTCATTGGGCACCCCCCTTTGATTTTGGCATATCTTCAGCTTCCTTCAGAATGCCTTTGTTCATACTGCTTTTGTAATTTTTTTGTCTAAATATTGTACTCCTTTTAGTAGAGTATAAACATCTTGAGGACAGTAGCTATTTTTCATTTTGTTTTTATGACCCGTGACTAGTCATACTGTCCCATCTATTGCTACTGCTTGTTGAATTTAATTAGATTAAATGATATATCATTTAATATAAATATATATAATATATTATATAATATATAATAGATATAATGTAAAATATGTTACCAAACTATTTGGTGCTGTTGTTGTGGGTGAAAGATGATTTGGTTGAGGAAACAAAGTTTTGAATTTCTGAACATACTTCTAAGCAAAATATTGGAATCATTGGTGTGTGTGTGTGTGTGTGTGTGTGTGTGTGTGTGTTGCTTAAGCTTGAACTTTTTTCCTCAATCATTTCATCTTTTCACCCACCATACTATTAAAAGATGGATATCAATTGATACTGAATTTAATTTGTTAATTCTTTCAGATATGTGTCACAAAGATGTCTACACGCAACTGCCCGGGAATGGACTCAGTAATCAAACCCCTGGACACAATTCCTGAGGACAAGAAAGTTAGGGTTCAGAGGACACAGAGCACTTTCGACCCTTTTGAGAAACCTGCCACTCAAGTGAAGAGGGTGCATTCTGAGAACAATGCTTGCATTAACTTCAAATCCTCCTCTAGTGGGAAGGAATCTCCTAAAGTTCGCCGGCATTCTAGCCCAAGCTCTGTAAGTACAGAATACCCTGTTATCTCTTTGTCAACAGAAGTATCATGCCCAAACTAATGATAGCAAACTGTGTAGGAAATCTGGTAGTAGTATGACTCCATTATTCCACCTTCTTCCATCATTTGACACACAGTAGTCACTCAATAAATGTTCATTGACTAATGGTTATAATTTTAAGGGAGAAAAAATTAAAATTCATTAGCACTCTGGAAACTTATAAGGAATGACTTGGAATTATGTTTTTGAAGGGTTGCTTTATGTTTGGTTTCATTTAGTGGAATTCTTAATTATGAATGATTTGGTATTAGAACTGTATTCCTAGAAGGAATATAGAAGTAATCAGAATTGATGGGCACCAGAAATCACAATTCATTTTTGGTTGTGTATCTCATCCCTGTTATTTGTCTGGGTAATTTCAGACAAATAACCTCTTCTCATTCCAGGCTTCATATGAAAGATGAGGGATTAGATTAGATGACATCTAAGGTCCCTTCTAGTCACACCAAGGAAGCTGATCCAGGGAATGAGAGTCTGAATACAGGTTTATTTAATGAAGGAACCACACAAAGACAGACAAGGAAAATTGGAACTAAAGAGGCTAGACACAAAAAGATGAATCATGGGAGACATATTGAATGCAATGCAGAGTTCAATGGAAAGTGGGCTTTTCTTGTAGACCATCTCTACCCTTACTAATCTGCCTGTCTCGTTCACTGCATCTGTGTTGGCAGTGGTATCTTGGCAAAGATAAGCTTTCCTTTTCATTCCAGTGACTTTTTCAAAAATTGACTTCCATTGTATTGAAATAGCTTAGAATTCTAAGCCAACTTTCTCTTTAATGATGGGTTTTTAACCTCACCAATATTAATAGAAGTTTCCCAATTTCTCCATTTATGATAGAAGAAAAGAAAACCTTTGAATCTCATGGTAATTGCTGTGAATAATAGGGAGTGGTGCATAACACTGCAACTTTATTTTAAATACATACTCATTGAACAGATACTCTTATTTTGAAACTTTGGATAATTTTGAAAAACTGTTGGAAGCTAGGAGAGGTATTCTATTGACGTCTTTTGCTAAAGTTGAGTGCATTTGCTCTTTCATGAAACTTTATTCTTAGAGGTCATATAGAACATCCTATACTGTAGTAGAATCCAGGGTTCTTCTTTACAATATCCCTGAAAGTGCTTATCCACCTTTGACTTTGAAGACCTCCAATGAAGGTCAACCTGACTTGCTTTTGAACAGCTTTAATTGATAATGCCTTCCCCCCCAATGATATATAATATGTTCCTATGGAATTTTTACTCTTTAATTTCAAATCCAAGTAGGCTCCAAGTAGAATAGACTATACACATAGTTATAGTTTGGGCCTGAATCTAAAAATCTGATTCTATAGATCCAAACTTTCTCTCTGTACTCTAAGAATCCAGGTTTCTTGGTTTACAATGTGGTCAAACCATTTGGCTTTACTTTTTTGGGGTTTTCTAAAGAACTGGGAAAGCTATTAGGTAGTTAGTAACATTGTAAATTCTAAGGAATTTACAATGAATTGTGATTTTTATTTGAATTGGCACTCTTTTAAAGACATTCTTGGAGAATACAGTACGGGGTGGTGTTTACAGCATAACTTGAGTGCTCAATGGTTTTCCAAAACTTTTGCTTGCTAATCTTATGCTTCCATCAATAAACTTGAATGATAAAATGAAATAAAAAAAGAGCATTAGCTTTAAGCAGTTAAAAATTATATGGCACAGATTAGAATGAGGTTTTGTGAAATCAAGCAATAATGGGGCATTATGATAGGAAAAATATTGACTCTAACTGCAATAATCACCTTCTTTTCCTACCTTATTAAGGAGGACTCCTTTAATCAATCAACAAACACTAATTAAATGCCTCTCTTAAGCCAGACACTAAAATCTAATAATGATTTTTTTCTAAAGTAAATATTTTGGAAAATGTTTTAAAATGGAATTCAACTCAGAAACTGACATGTATAATCCAGATAACCTTCTAAAAATCACTAGATAAAACAAAGAGATATAATTAGAAGATCATGGAACTATATTGTCTGAACCTTTCATCTTGTACCCATTTTGTACCCTTTCGTTTGGA
Source organism: Macrotis lagotis (assembly GCF_037893015.1). NCBI lineage: Eukaryota > Metazoa > Chordata > Mammalia > Peramelemorphia > Peramelidae > Macrotis > Macrotis lagotis. Next base: position 50,035,771 of record NC_133664.1, on the reverse strand, counting down.
CCCTTTGACTCCAAATCTACTGAAAATAAGTTTCTTTCTAAAAGTTCCTGTGATTCCCCATTCTTATAATGGAAGCATTATTGTGTTCACACCTAATTTCTTACATATATATTATTCATTTCTTTTCTATAGATTTTTTTATGCTGTCAGCAATGGGACTTCATAAATAATAGAATTCTCTTTAATTGTTTTACAGTCACATCTGACTTTTCATGACCCCATTTGGGATTTTCTTGGCAAAAATACTAGAGGAATTTGCCATTTTCTTCTCCAGCTCATTTTATAGATGGAGGAAATGGAGGTAAATAGGGTTAAGTGCCTTGCCCAGGATCCCACAGCTAGTAAATGTCTGAGACCAGATTTGAACTCAAGAAGATGAATTTTCTTGGCTCTAGGCCTATCATGCTATCCACTGTGCTACCCTGTTGCCAAGAATTCCAGAATTCTCTGGCACTTAGTAAATGTGCCATTATAGATCAGAACTCAGCATAGTAGCTTCTGTATTAACATATACAGGACCTGACCACATAGCCACAGAGAACTCCCTTCACATAAGGAGCTCCAACTCAATAGGGTGAATTAGCAGTGTTGCTACTGTCCATATCAAAGCTCTTCGCCCTGGGGTAGACAATGAAGAGTCTCCTTTCACAACATTCTATATCTCTGTGAAGTTATCTCTGTGACTATTGATATTCTTAATTGTCCTTTTTATCAGTTAGCCTTCTGCAATTTTTATTTACTAATATACTGTCCCAAGCATGCATTGTTAAGTGAAGTGATGAGTACAGTATAGGAGCCTGAACATGAAATTTCCTTCCCTGTCTATATCATATGCTCCCTCAATAGCTAAAATCATGTTCAGTTGTATTTATTTGTTTCAATGACTTTTTAGAATTTCATCATTTCTCCAAGAAGATCAGAAGTAGGCCAATAAAAGTTGAAAATTTTATTTTAAAGGTACAGAATGAAAGCTTCAGATTGAGATATCCTGAGCCTTCCTTCTTTGTTTAGCCTGAAAAGATAGGATAGTTGCACTCCAGGGACTGTTCCTGTTCAGTTATTGTTTCGTAGCTCAGAATGAAGTTGGATATACTTTTTTTTTAGGTTTTTTCCTAGGCAAATGGGGGTAAGTGGCTTGCCCAAGGCCACGCAGCTAGGTAATTATTAAGTGTCTGAGGTCGGACTTGAACTCAGGTCCTCCTTGACTCCAGGGCCAGTGCTCTGTCCACTGCACCACCTAGCCGCCCCGGATATACCTTTGCATGTGAGAACAGGAGGTCAGCTCACCCTCTTAGCACACAAAAGGATTTCATGGACACATTTATTTTAGCATTATTGAGGTACTCCTCTTTATTGATTAGGATAATTTTTACACAGACATTTTAAATTTTTCAGTGGTTTGTGTGATGTCAGCATGATTGATCTGAAAATTAAAGTCGATTTCCATAACGCCTACATATCAGTTTCACAGGACAAATAAAATTGATTGTTTTTACCACGACATGTGGCAAAATATTAATTTTCTGACATCTCAGTGTTAATGGAATGTACTTTAACCAGAGCAGTTAATGCATCTGAATCCATTTAATTAGATAAATAGAGTACTTTGGGCCATCAACATTTTCTCAATTGCAATTTTGAACATTTCCTCTAGTTGAATGAGGGTGTTTTCCACAGAATATTTCCTCATTTGTCTAATTTTCTCATTTTAGATTTGTTAATGCAATAAAGCTTAAATATGATTTTGACTTGCATGAAAAGATTCTGTTTGTTAAATACATCAACTCTTATGAAAAGCAATTAGATGGAAATCTATAATTCATTTATACATGTTTATATGAAATCTATATAATGATCCAAATCCACACACAACACACATGTAGATGTGTATACACATTTGTATATGTATTTATACCTGTATGAAAACACTCATGTGTATCTATGTGTACATGTGCGAATAGGAGGTCTTAGTGTACAGAGTATTTCATTGGGTACTCCTCTTTTTTGATTAGGATAATTTTACAAAGATATTTGTAAGGGTGGAGGGGTCTTTAAATACTATATAATCTCTTGATTTCATTTTAGAGTCGAAGGATAAATAGTGGAGCCAATATTGAAACCAAGGTTCTGAATTCAAATTTAACCAACACTAGTTGTCAATTCAATTTAATGGGCATATACTAAGTCTTCACCTCTCTGTCCTTAGTAGACTACACATCTCTTCTCCTTCAAATAATGCACTGGTAATTCCTATTAAGGTCACTGGAAGTTTCCTATATTTTTGGTTGGAACACTATCTCTTCCAGGAGATAAAAGGGCCCTGGCTAGCCTGCTCTTTTGTCTCTTTAAGGTTTTTTCTTAGGTTGGAGTTATTCCTTTAGAAGTGCTTCACTAAACAGATAAGACTCCCCTTTCTGATTTTAAATAATTTACTGTGGAACTGTGAACATAATATTTTTCCCTTGAAGATCATTTCATATTGAAGTTTAATATAGTTTAAAAATTTTTCTATTTAAAACTTGGGCTCAGGAGTGTGATGGTAAAGTGTGACATTCTCAAGCTGTTTGACGGTGATGAAAAATGCATGAGAACAGAACCCACACAGCTCACACAAGGATAGTCAGGTGGTTCCAAATGTAATTTTCCATTAAATCTTCTTTGACTCGGTTCAGTCTAGGAGTTGTATCTCAGGAGTTTCTGAAAGAGGAAACAGGTGGTCCAAACTCAATGTGATGCCAGAGAGTTTACTGCTAAGATAAGAGGCTGACCTTCTTAATGAAATTCTTTGAAAATGCAGTGTTTGCTAAAAAGTCATTGTTCCCTTCTTTTTAGGTCAGTCATTTTCCATTTTCAAAATTTCAAAATTTCAAAATTAAAAAAATCCTCTTTATAATTGGAGTATTTTTGATATTTATGAATGCCTTTCACAATCTGGTGAAGTTTATGAACCCTTTCTTAGAATAATGCTTTAAAATGCCCTGAAATTTAAAAAAAAACTTAGTTACAATGGAAACCCATTATATTGAAAAAAATATATACAGTTACAAAGGAAGCCAATTATATTTACAAAAGACATGCAGACAGCCATACAAACTCCTGATTAGGAACACTTGTTTTATTTATATATTCACAGTATTTAGAGCAGGACGGATCAGTAGAAATTGATCATTTTATAGATGAGGAAACTGAGTCCTGGGGACGAGATCACAGCTACATCAGTGACAGATGAGAACTCTGGTTTCCTGACTCCTAATTCAGTGTGCTTTTCACTCATTATGCCCCGTTTTTCTCTTCTTTTGATAATCTTCTGTGGTAGTTGAAGTGTGTTCCTAGGCATCTGTTAAATTTGGCCTGTTTCATCTTGCTAGGAGACAGGTTGCCATGCTAAGCTAAGGTAGCTTAGGAGAACTATATAGACAACCCTGGAATTGCTATGTTCCAATAAAATTGCATAATTCCAAAAATAATCAAATCTTCCCACTGAACATACTTAAAAAAATTAGATTATGGCTTTATTGTTGTTTCAGTTGTGTCTGATTCTTCATGACCCCATTTGGAGTTTTCTTGGCAAGGATACTGGAGTGGTTTGCCATTTCCTTCTCCAGCATTTTACATATGAGTAAACTAAGGCAAACAGGGTCAGGGGACTTGCCCAGGGTCACAGTGAGGAAGTATCTCAGGCTGGATTTGAACCCAAGTCTTCCTGACTCCAGGACCAGGACTCTAGCTGTCCTGACTGTTAGCTCTACTGTTGTTACTAATGTTTGTGTATATACTTACATACATGCTTATATACATACATATATAGTTACTAGTATTTTAAAAAACCTGATAGTAAAATGTCAACTTTTGACAAAAAAAGTTGTCAAATATGTGTCAGGAGGAGGGGGGATGAGAGGAGTCTAAGGGATGAGTTAATATGAATTTGATGACTTTGCTGTGAAGCTCTGCCTCACTTAAATCCAGTTCACACTCAAGTCAAAAACATCACCTTTGTGATATCTTCAAGGATGAAGGACAAACAACAATACATGACTAGGTGAGTGGCATATTGGAAGTAACATTACAAGTGTTTTGCGGCAATTTTGGAGTTTTTTATGGGTGATTTCACTCCAAGATCACCCCTCTTCTGTTATCATTCCCCAGTTGCTAAACATTTTTCTTGACGCCAGAGTCCCTAACTCAAGACTTGAAATCATATAACTTTTACAAAAGTGAAAAGAGATCTTCCTTCAAGGGAATTTTAGTGTAATGAGGGGAATAAGCCATACTGATAATGCAGATGAGACAATATGCCAAAGACAGATCTATACCAAGTTTTTTTTTTTTTTTTAGGTTTTTTGCAAGGCAATGGGGTTAAGTGGCTTGCCCAAGGTCACATAGCTAGGTAATTATTAAATGTCTGAGGCCCGATTTGAATTCAGGTCCTTCTGACTCCAGGGCTGGTACTCCACTGAGCCACCTTAGCTGCCCCATACCAAGTTCTAGGAAGAAATATAATAACTCAGTGAAGGAGGATCAGCAAAGACTTTCTGAAGGGGGGTGGGTTAAGTGGAGTCCAAGATCTTTACAGAATCATAGATGCAGGTTGCAGTGCCTACCCTGTATTAGTGTGTGCCAGCATGTTTCTAAATTTGTGAAATCTAAGATTTCAGATTTATAAAGTGAATTAGTGTCCTATTTAATCAATTTTGTAAATTCAGTGTTCTCTTAAATTGGTTTATTAAAATGAAAAAATTCCAGTATATTCTAGAAAAGAGGTACATTTTTCAAAGTAATATATTAGATGACTTGGAGGCTAACATGATTTTTATGAGTAGTTCATGTTTTAAGATATTAAAACATTTAAGAATTCAGGGGAGGAATAAATGTAGTACCACAGATTGAGTTAGAAGGAAAGGTTCAATGACTGCCTATAACAGTGACCCTGGACAACTGGCAACATCTTAGTTCTTAGGCAACTTTCTAAAAGTATAAGTTGCTTATTTGATCCATGAGGAATTTTTGTACCCGTAGTTTGGTTAAGCAGCTAGATGGATAGTGGATAGAACACTGGACCTGAAGTCTGGAAGACTTGAGTTCAAATTTGACCTTAGACACTCTAGAAAAGTCACTTAACCTCCGTTTGCCTTAATCCAATGGAGAAAGAAATGGCAGACCACTCCAGTTTCTTTGCTAGGAAAACCACATGGACACTATGGTCCATAGGATCACAAAGAGTTGCACATGATTAAACAATAGGTTCTCTATATGCATAATATCACAGGTCTGGAACCTCCCTCCCATTTTTTTTAAAGTTAAAAGAATCCCTGAGCATTGATTGTCAGTAGGTTCATCCTATAAATTATGTGAGTCATTAAATTCAATGCCTTAAAGATAACATTTGTAATTTTTTCTTGTGATGTTAACTCTTCTGACATATTTTCAACATTGTTGACTTTGGTATACTATATAAATCCATGACATTCAATAAGTAAACCCTTAATTTGGTAAGAGAAAGTCAGCAGGTAGAGAAATGAGCAAAACTCTGAAATTAACTGGGAATTATCTAAAGATTTTATACATCTGGATGAAGAAAGATAGTAGTGGTAACTGTAGAGGGGAATCCATTAAAAATGACAGTAAGAAACAAAGAATTTGAAGACTTTGGAGAAAATTTAGATTTAAGAATCAGGACAATTTGCCTAGTGACAATTGATAATATAATTAAAGAAACCATTGCAAGACCTTTACTACCTGACCTAAATGTCAATTAAAAATGAATTGTAGAAAAATAAAATTTTGGGGGAGGGGTAGTGATCTCAGCTATCCATTGAATCTGTAATTCATAATCCTGGCAATTCTTTACTTTGTTGGTAGGAAAGATAGTAAGATTACCAAAATCTCTTTTGACTGACATTATGGCATGTTTAAATCCCTTCATTTTCCAAAGTGCTTACAGTCTCACTGGTTGCTGTTCCTCCCTCTCGTCCCCCTTCCATCCACATCAGCTGTAGGTGGGATAGAGGTAGTAGGTATCTAGGAAAAGGGTAACTCAGAGTAGGTTGGGTTCATAGCTTGCTCAGGTTCTTTCTCAATAATAATCTTTTGTAAAAGCTTTCATTTATCTGGCTATCATTTTCTATTGATATCATAGCATAGATGAACCCATCCCTAATAACAGAGCAGCATGTTTGAACAATATAGTACATTGATCATTTTTTTAAAAAAGTACCTCATTCTACACTCATAGATCGCACTGTCATCAGTTCTCTTCTCAGAGAAATGAGGCATACTCTGCCATCAGCCTCTGACAATAAACTTAGCGACTGCATTGATCAGAATTTTGATGTTACTAGTTTAAAAAATAAAAAAAATTCCCTTTTAGTATGAATATCAGAAAAATCAGTTAAAAATAATTTCTTTTACAAAGAACATACAGAAGAGAGGGTGTATGAAGCTTGGAATCTCTATTACATTCAGTTTGGAGTTTGGATTTATTTTAACATAGTTTTCCAATATTTCCCTACTTATCTATCTCTCCTGAACTTTCTTCTTTTTACTTCTGTTTCTTTTTATTTTTGGTTCATTTAAAAAAGATTTATGAACACTTTATTTCCTTCCCTGTTTTTGCACCATAAACATCCTTATCTACCCTTCCTCTCCACATCCCCAGTAATTTCTTGTGTCTGTCTCATTCCCTTCCAAAATAAAAACCTTTCCTTATTTTCTGTAAAGAATATAATCACATAAAACAAATCTTCACATAGGCTGTGACTGAAGATATATACTTCATTCTTCAATTCTAGTCCATCTCTGTCCTGCCAAGAGGTTAGAAACATGGTTCACAAGGTTTAATGTATTACTTTTCCATTACTTTATTGAAATCTTTTAGAAAATTATTCTCTTTTTTTTGGACTTGTGCTTTGTATCAATTCATACAAGTCTTGAGTAAATGAAAAATCATTTGTTAAGTGCTTTTTATATATCAGGTACAACATTAAGTGCAGGAAATGCAAATGTATTTTAAAAAAGAAAACAGCCTTTGCCTATATGGAGGTTCTTTCTAATTGGAGATGACATGTCTGGGGAATATAAGCAGGAGGATGTATTTGGTTATTGGATGGTGGAGTTGGAAGGTAGAGATGACTGGCAGAGAGCATAATGACTGAATGGAACAGGAAGCTAAAGCAGGATCTTGTTTCTAGATGTTATGGACCGGTAGACACCTTTAGTCATTAATCAGCTGATTTTGGCTCTGGAGTCTATTCTTGTTTTTTTTTTTTAAGGTTTTTTTTTTTTTTGCAAGGCAAATGGGGTTAAGTGGCTTGCCCAAGGCCACACAGCTAGGTAATAATTAAGTGTCTCGGGGTCGGATTTGAACTCAGGTCCTCCTGACTCCAGGGCTGGTGCTCTATCCACTGTGCCACCTAGCTACCCCTCTGGAGTCTATTCTTGCTATCCAATTATTTTCTTTCTTTCTTTCTTTTTTGCAAAGCAAATGGGTTTAAGTGGCTTGCCCACGGCCACACAGCTAGGTAATTATTAAGTGTCTGAGACCAGATTTGAACCCAGGTACTACTGACTCCAGGGCCGGTGCTTTATCCACTATGCCATCTAGCCGCCCCTGGAGTCTATTCTTAATGAATTGATTTGTATGCTTAGTAAATTGGAGCTACTAGGTAGTACAGCAGATAGAGTACAGGACCTCGAGTCAGTTCAAATCTGACCTCAGACACGTATTAGCTGTGTGACCCTGGGCAAGTGACTTCAGTTTGTTTCAGTTTCCCCATATGTAAAATGAGCTGGAGAATGAAAAAGCAAACAATTCCAGTATTTTTGCCCTGAAAACCAGAGGGTTCATGAAGCATTGGGACAGGACTGGAAAGTGAGTCAATAACACTTATCCAGAGAGCAGATCTGGAATATTCCAAGTTAAGGTAGAGTGTTCCAGATCTAGATGGAGGCTCTTGATCCAGATGATGTTGGACAAGATCATTATCATTGGGAGCAAGATGGAGACATGGCTAGTTGAATGACTAAATGAATATGAAACTGAGATTTTACAGAATTTTTCATATTTTTGTTTTTACACTCTGCCATCTTTCTTCCTGGTTTTCTTCTGCTGCTAAAACTGCGTCTATCTTCACTTGTCCTGATTCAGTTGGATTTAGGTTGATAATTCCCACCTAAAAAGTAGCATTTTCATAATTTTTGCTTCTACTGACCTACCATTCCCAACTTGATAATTTGACTCTTGAACAAGTCATTATTGAGAATTGTTAATTCATAATTGAATTAATATATTCATATTTAGCCCAACTAATTTAGCTCAAACTAAAAAAAATTTAGCTTCCTTTTAGTTTTTTTGAAATTTCCCTTTTTTTAAAAAAAAAATCTTCCTTCCCTCCCTACCTTATTATCAGAGTGTAAGTCAACCATAGCTTATGAAAAGTGTGTGGTAGGTGATTATAATTTCATATTATATGATATAAATATTCTTTCAGACCTTTCAATTCCACTTTGGTGTTTCATAGCCTAGAAGATACAGATCTCAGCCTAGCATACATATAGAAGCATACCTGGGATAGGTAAGGAAAGCATTATCATTAATAAGGTATCTTGCCTAAAAACCTAAGAAGGCCTATAAAGACTATTTATAGTGCCTGGTGAGGAACTGGGTAATGGAAAAACAGTTTTGGAAATAAGTGTAGAGATGAAAAAGTAATTGATGTCCAAATGTACTGTAAATATTCTTTAAAATAATTCATTGGTGATGTCTTGAATGGAAGTAATATAGAAAAATACATAAATCTCACATCTGTCATAAGGCTACATAAACATTGTATTTTTATAATATTTTTGAGAAGTCTCTTGCTTGAAATGCCATTGCTGGTTAGGTCTTTGTCCCTCTTAAATTTAAGAAAAACATTTTTTTATTAAAAAAACTAAAACCCAACAAAATTGGGATCTTCAACTTATTCTATCAAGCTACCTTGGAAATTTAGTTTAAAAAAGTTACTCAGTTTTCAATTGTATGCCCCCCCCCCAAAAGAAGTCTCCTAATGATCACCCATCTTGTTTGTCCATTGAATGACATTGTTATATGTGTTTGTGATTTACTAAAGAGCTTTCTTTTTTTTTTTTACAGTAAAGAAAAAATTGTTGAATCAAATCTTTTGAGATAAATTTCTTATCCAGTTGGGATGATAATTAACATATACATTTGAAACAGTCAAAGAGGCAAATAATTCTTTTAATGATTCTTCTGATATAATATATGATTGAAATTGACAGCGAATTATAGGTTTTTGAATGGTATCTCCTTGAGGAATGGGGGGGGGGGGGAAGAAACCAAAACAACTCATTAACTGTTTTTGTTTTAAAGACACTTATGCAGTGTATATATTCAGATTACTGAAGATCATTTAAACTGGTACTTGGTGTATTTAAATTTGATCCTGCAGATAAATTTTAAATTTTACCTAAAGCTTGTTCTCTCATTTGTTTAGCCTACAAGTCCCAAATTTGGAAAAGCTGACTCTTATGAAAAACTGGAGAAACTGGGAGAAGGCTCTTACGCCACCGTGTACAAAGGAAAAAGCAAGTAAGTATTCTATTTTTGGTGAACTTTCTATTGAAATGATGCCTCTTACCCAATAGCGTATTGATGGTTTCTTTTATTAAAGCTTTTTAAAGTGTTTATTTATTGTATTTTAAATATTGCTTCTGTGTTCTGTGTCCCTATTCCCTCCCATTCCAGAGAACTCAGAAAAGAAAAACAGAGTTAGTTGAATAAAATTAACTTACCTAAGAAGTAAGACATTTTATATGGTGTTCCCTTCACTTCTGCAAAGCAGGAGGGGAGTTCTTTGCGTGTATCTTTTTCTTTAGAATCAATCTTGGTCATCATAACTTTATTTCATTGAGTTCCTCACTGAGAGAGTGAGTTAGAAAGAACAAGGAAAAGGTTCTGCAACATTATAAATGGAAGAAAAGTGTTTATTTCTTAAAAATGCATGCATATATGCATGCAACCATCTCTCTTCCAAGACTTGAGTTCTTTTTTCTTTGTCAGTCATTAATTTACTAATGATGTCATAAAATTGAAATAATATAAATGTTAAAGTGCATTCTTCTAATAAGGAAATTTAGCAAATATGCCCAATATTCCTTTTTTCTCCTACCATCCTCTCCACTGTCTCATGTTCTTGTCTTGCCTTTATTTCTAAAGCGTGCATTTTCTCTTAGGGTACTCAGGTTCATTGGAATTATCTAATCATCTGAGTTTCATCTTCTAGGTGAAGGAAATAGTTTATTTCTCTTAGAGGACCAGTTTGTTTTCAAATACTTGTCTGATTGGCTAAACTAAATTAGTCATCAGTGAAAAATCTTTTTGTATGAGATCTTTTTTCCCCCCTCCATCTTAACGAAATCACTTTTGTTCAAGGAAGAATTGCAGAATTTTCTTCATATTGGCTTGATATTGGCATTGCAAATATCTTTCCTGATTACTGTGTTGAAGTAAAAGAATGGATATAAAATCTTTATTTAGTGCTTACTATGAGCAGAGCAATGGAGACAAACTAGAAAAGCAAGGTGGCCCCCTGATCTCATGTAGCTTTACATTAAAATATAGAGGAGAAAACACATAAAAGATGTTTTAGAGGGGGAAATCCTCAATGCTTTGACAAAATCGATGGTAATTTGTCTTCTTCATTGGTATTTCCATTAAGAAAACCCTATTTAGTTCTGATGTTGATAGTCCCAAGGACTTTGGTGTAGACTAGTAATTATGTGTGTCTGTGTTTGTATCTGTGTGTCTGTGTCTGTTTTGGGGAGGGGAAGGGAGTTTTTTTACCCATAAATTATTGCTTCTTCATAAGAGTTGCTTCCATGGATGATATGTAGGGAAAGACAAGGGAGCAGAGTTGGTGGTGTACATAGTAGTATACTGGGGGTACACAGTAGTGTTGGTGGGCCCCCTCTACACAAGAGTGACTCCCCTCAATTATGGCTAAGAGTGGCCAGGCTTCAAGTAGGGCTTGAGAACTGTGGTTGAAAAACAATGTGAAGATAATGAGATACAGCAGAGAATGATTTTTAAATGACTGCCCCCCCAACTATAGTGTTTCTATTCCTTCACAAAATCATTCCCCAGACTTCTCTATTAAGGGGGTGGGAGTATAAAGGGGTTAGTGGTATGTTATTTTTAAGAAGTCTTAAATGTTTCTCCACTTGCCTTGCCAAATTCAAGCATGGTCTTGTTTTTATTATTTTCTCCTCAAAATAGCCTAGAGAAATAACCCTTCATAGTCTAAGTCATTCTTATATTGGTGATTTAAATGTACAGTATATTCAGGTTTAGGGGATTTGTGAGAGGAAAAAGCTAGATTTCAGAAACTCTTCCCTGGCAAAACTCTAGAGTAGGTTATTAAGTTTGTGTCTTGGGAGCACTTAGAAAAGGAAGCACTGATTACAATGCCTAAAAATAAGCTCCAAGCACATTCCTCACAACAACCTCAGGAGGTAGATAGGATGGATACTACTATTATCCTGATTTTGCCAGGAAGGGAACAGAAATTCCAGAGACTGAGCAGTTCAGAATCATGGGATTTAGAGCTTTGGATGCCCTGGAGTCTATGTAGCCCAATTCCCCCATTTTATAGATAGTAATCTAAAGGACTTGTTCAAGTGACACACAATTGACAAGACCAAGTCTTAAGTAACAGAACCAAGACTAAGCCCAGGATCCTCTGATTGTCTACGTTGTTTTTATTTTTAAATTTTATTTATTTAAGGCAACAAGGTTAATGACTTGCCCAAGGTCACACAGCTAGGCACTTATTAAGTGTCTGAGGGTGGATTTGAACTCAGCTCCTCCTGATTCCAGGACTGGTGCTCTATCCACTGTGCCACCTAGCTGCCCATTTTTTTTTATTTTTAATATGTTTCTCTGGTAGCTGTCAATAGTCAGTAAACATTTTTTAAAGCATCTATTATGTACCAGACACAGCACTGGGGTTGGAAAGATAAGCTCATAGCAGAGTTCCTGGAAAGTTTTGTTATTCAGTCAATTCACTCAAGTTTGACTCTCTGTGACCCTGATGGCCATTCTGCCCATGGGGGTTTTCTTGGCAAAGATACTGGAGTGATTTCCCATTTCCTTCTGCAAAGTGATTTGCCCAGGGTCATACAGCTAATGTCTGAAGTTTGAACTCAGGTTTTTTGGACTCTAGTCCCAGTGTTCTTTGCACTGATCCTCCTAGTTGCCTTCTTCCTGCTTGGTAGCAGGTGCTTAATAAATGTGTGTTGTGTTATGGTGTGTGGTATTATGTTGTATTATAAGGTATATAGTCTAATGGGAGACAGCAAATATGAGAACTGGGATTTTTGAAACCAAGTGTTTTTCCTCCAAAGTCCATTTTCTTGTTCCTATATCTTGTCGCCTCTTGTGACTCCAGCTAGTCTAGACTCAATAAGAGCATGATATTACAGGCTAATATCATTTCCCTTCAAAATACAGGATTGTTCCAAAAGTCTTAGTTGTTTTGTATAAATCTATTAAAACTTAAAATTGCACTAAAACTTTTGGGATAACCCTGGATTTTTAGATTTAAAAAGAACTCGACAACTTTCTAGAGTGATTCCTTTGCAACAGTCCTTGTAAGATAGTTTTATTATTCTTAATTTACAAAGAAGCAAATTTGAGAGAAATAAAGTGTCTTATCCTGGCTCACAAAGATGGCAGAGCTAGCATGCCAACCAAGGACTCCTTTGTACCTACAAAGTCACTATTACTTTTGTTGTTGTTGTTGCACATGAATTAGACTTGAGTGATGGGGGCTGTGCTAAGTCATCAGCCTCATTTTCTCCTCCAGAGCCATTTGGGTCCAGTGGTCAGACATGAATCAGGACAAGTGGAGATGTGATGGAATCTGGGTTAGATGATTTGTCCATTGTCTCACATCTAATAAGTGCCAAGTGACTGAGGTCAAATTTGAACTCCGGTCCTCCTGACCCCTGGGCTGGTGCTGTATCCACTGTACCATCTAGCTGACTCATATTGTCGCTACAGATTTGGCAACTGGCAGGTCATCCAAGTACAATCATTATTATACTTATAGGTGTCAGCCCTTATTACTATTGATTTGACATTTTTCAAACTAATTCTAATCATCAGATAGTAATTTTATTTCTGTTTACTATGTAACAAGAAGCTGGGTGGTGTGGTGGATAGAGCACCAGACCTGAAGTCAGGAAGACTCAAATTCCTGTGTTCAGATTTGGCCTCAGACATTTATTAGCTATGTGACCCTTGATAGTTTGCTTCACTTTCCTTATCTGTAAAAGAAGATGAAGAAGGAAAAGGCAAAACTACTCCAGTGTCTTTGCCAAGAAAACCCCAAATGGAGTCACAAAGAGTCAGACATGACTGAACAACAAAGACTGTGACAGGTGCTAAGGATCATAAAGACAAAAATCAATAGAGATCCTACTCTTTAGGAAGATTAGCCTACATTAAGAGTAAAACAGTGTGAGTAAAGATGAGTAAATACCAGATATGCACAAAGTTATTTTTTTAGAAGGTAATAGCAATTGTGGAGTAGGGGAAGAAGGATGTATGAGCTTTGTGTGGAAGATGGCCTTTGACTTATGTTTTGAAGGTGGTGAGGGTCTCTGAGACAGAGCTGAGGATATCATAAGCCGGGGGGGGGCGGGGAGAGACAACTTGCATAGAGATTGGAATTGGAATATCATATATAGGGAATAACAGGTTAAATTTCCTTGAATTGTACAATATCTGAAGAAGAATAATGTGCAGGTGACCTGGAAAAGTAGAGAATAACTATGTTATAAAGGATTTTTTTGTTATCTTCTGTTTGTCTGTCTATCTCTCTATTTCTAAATATCTATCCTCTATCTTAGCTACTGATAGAGATGCTTTGTCTATACATTCATTTTACAGTTGAGTAAATTGAGGGTCAGAATATGGAAGGGTCTTGTCTAAGGTGACATCATTGGTAAGTGACTGAAATAGTATTCAAATATATGTCTTGTGATGCTAAGCCCATTGTTCTTTCTGATAGAAATATCCCACTGATTCGAGTTATCTTAATTTCATTTATCCAAGCCTTTCGTGGTGTACTCATAGACAAACTAGAGAGTAGACTTGATGATAATAGGTAAGTTAAGGCAACAGACATTTATTAAGAGGTTACTGGGTTCCAGGAGAATTGCTAAGATTTGGGAATAGAAGAGAGAGCAACAAGAATGACAATCTTTGCCCTTAGACAGTGAGGAGAAGTTACCTCCTAAAGGCATGGTGCCGATGTTTGGAGACACATCTGGGAGAGAAGTGAAGGATGATTGACTTAGGTTCTTCCTTCCTTAAATGGAAGTTCCTAGAGGAAACTTTCCACAAATGGGAGGAGGAGGTTTCCCAGGATGAGAAGATAGAATTAAATAGATTTGTAACTGCTCTTATGGGTGGATCCAAGGAGAGTTAAACAGTCATTGTGAAAGGAGGCCTCCATTATATCATAGGGTTCCATTCTTGGCCATGTTCTGTTCAACATGTTCATTAGGAATTTGAATGACGACCTAAATAATGTGGTTATAACATGGGCTGACATGAATTTGGGAGAGAGACCTGATTCATTAGATGACAGTCAGACTCCAAAGTGTTCTTGAGAGACTCGAAACAACAGGCCCACATTTAACAAGATGACTATAGGTTAACCTTCAGTTAGGTCAAAAACAAAAATCAATAGTACAAGTTAGCAGTTCACGTGAAAAATCCCCCTGGATTTTAGTGGATTGTAAGTTTAATATGAGTCAGCATATTAAATCAGTGTGAGGTTGCTGCCAAGGAAGCTAATGAAATATTGGGATGCATTAGTGCAAATACAATGTCCAAATCAGGAAAAGAAGAGAAATTTCTGTGTCCTTGGAGCTAGACCATTCACAACTGGACTATACTTCTAAGAGGAACTTGGGTGAACTTGAAACCATCTCAGCTGAGCAACCTTTCAAAGAAATGAGGATGTTTCATTTGGAAAAGGAACAATGTAGGAATGACATAAGAACTATCAATTGAACAGACAATCAATAAAGATTTATTAAATGCTTCTTATGTGCTGGGTGCCAGACTAGCCTACAAAGAATGTTTGTCCTCATAGAGGACATTCTAATGGATAGATAAAGGCAACAAAGGGTGTTTTGTGTGTGTGTGTGTGTGTGTGTGTGTGTACATAATTTTACACATAATATATATATGTGCACACAAATATTTTGTATACTTATACTTACCTATTATATATATATCAAATGTGAAAATATAAATATATAATAGGTAAGTTTTAGAGACAGAGAACTTACATTTTAATGCCTGTAGGAAATGTTTCATGTACAAGATGGTACTTGAGCTGTATCTTCAAGGAAAGGATGGATTCTAAACCAAGGGATAGGGAAGAAGGGAGTGCCACCAAACCCTAAGAGATGGCAAGTTGTGAGGCATGGAGAAGGGAGATGGAGTTTTATGTGTGAGGAATTGAGAAAAGGTCAGTTTGAATGGACTATATAGTTCCCGAAAAGAAGAATGACACCATGAGGCTAGAAAGATAGATGGGGGAAAAACTGTGAGGACTTTCAAAGTTAATGAGTTTCTATATTATACCAGAGGTGATAGGAAGCCATTGGGGGTTATTGAATAAGGTAAGGAAATGCTAGATCTGCACTGAAGGAAAATCAATTTGGTAGCAGTGTCTAGGATAGGCTGAAGTGGGTATAATCTTTAGGCAGGGAGACTAATGTGGAAGCAACAATATGCATGAGAAATTATGAGGGTCTGAATAAATAGTAATTCTTTAAATGTGGAAAAGTGGTTAGACTTTTCTTGAGACCCAGATCTGAAATAAAATCAATGAGTAGAAGTAGTAGTGAAGGTTGTTGGGTTCAATATAAAGACAGACTTTCTAACTGAGTTATCTGAAAATGGAATGAGCCACCTTCTGAGGTAGTGATTTCTATATCATTGGAAATCTCCTAAAAGTAGATACTTGATCATTGTGTGTCACTTATCAGAGAGATGTTATCAAAGGGATTCTGACTTTTGTAATAGTAGGAATTCATGCTTTAGATGAGTAGTTAGTCTACATAATTTTTGACCCTCCCAACTCTTTAATTTCACATAAGAAGTTCATCAGAACAATCTAAGAGAGAAATGCATGAATTTGCTGACATTTATGAGATCATCAGCTCTTGCTGAGTAAATTTGCCACACCTTTGATTCCCCCCCTTTAAAATAGAAGTAGAAAGAAAGGGATATTTGTTGTTAGGGGGTAGAATGATAAAATATCCCAGAAGTCACCAACAGAGACTTACTTAAGTGTTTGGTCCAAGTAAGTGCTTAATCAATATATGGATTTAATGATCACATACTGAATAATATTTCTTTTTTGATACTTTAAATATAAATGTTCTGTAGGAAAAACTGTGTTGTTTGAGCAATGGAAGTTTTGAGGCCCATCACTCCAGTATAAAGTTTGCGGAGGAGAGTAATGTGTAAGAATATTGGAAATATAAAAAGGTCAAGGTGATCAAGACTTTAAATGCCATCTAGAGGATTTCCTATTTAATTGGAGAGGTAATACAGAAACACTGTAGTTTTTGACTTTAGAGGAGATAACACAATTAGACCTGTTCTTTAGGAATTTCACTTCACAGCCATATGGAGGATGCATTGGAATAGGGAAAGAACTGAGGAAGTGAGATCATTTAAGAGGCAATTTAATGGTGCAAGAGTGACATGATTGGATTTGAACTAGGGAGACAAAGAGGAAGTGGAAGGGAGCTGATAGATGTAAGTTGTGTAGTGATAGGAATGATAAGCTTTACATATGTGAGGTGAGTGAGAATTTGAAAATGATACTGAGGTTGAAGGATGGATGGTGTTGCCTTCAGTAGTAACAGGAAAATTCGGAAGAAGGAAAGGTTTTTAAAGAAAGATAATGATATAGTTGATTTTGCTTTTTTAAAACATCTTCTCTCCTCCAAAAAAATTAAATTCCTTCACTTTCCTATAATGATAATAGTGTGAAATATCTAATAATAAGTTGGTGTTGAGGGATAGGTGTTCAGGAGAGAGATATATAAATTGGATATATGGACATAGGAATCATTTGCATAGAAATGATGATTGAACCTATGGGAACAAAGAGAGAACAGGGAAATGGACCCAGGACAGAGACTTGGGTTACACAGTTAGTGGGGGGTAATTGTAATATGGGCAAAGCACCAGCAAACGTATTTAAATAGATTTAGACAATTTGAGGGAAAAATAAGAGGGAGCAATGCTGAAAAAGTTAGAGAGGACAGAAGGTGATGGTGATTGATAGTATCAATCAAATACTCCTGAGAAGTCAATGTGAGAAGATAAAGGGAATGCCTCTAATTCTCGGACTCAGAAAGATAAAAACAAAAGCTTACTCATTAGGACCAAGGGATCCCAAAGTGAAGTTCATTGTTATGATTGGGAGTAGATGAAGATGAGGATGGAGAGACATGAATGAAGAGAGATATTGAAGTAGAAATAAGATAAGTCTAAAAATCACTCCTAGCTCTGAGGTATTCAATTTAAATGTTATAGATGATTATAAAATATATAGCTGTACTAATTTTGTGATTGCTATATGTTGAGTTGTCTTATCCTAATCATTACTAAGGAACAAGGTTATTGAGCTTGGACTGTGACAAACTCTATAATGACCTTATATCAATTTGACCCCATTTCCCCAAATGGGAAGTTTAAAGGAAAAAGAAAGAAAAGTTTATTTCTGATGATGAAAATTTACAGTTTTATATTCAACACCAAGGATTTCTGGGAAAGATTTGTTATCTGTATCCATTTCAAATGTTCACAACTAGGCTCTGCCTAATATTAATTAAATATTATGTAGAAACTAAATATTCTAGCTCATTTAAAAAATCAATTATACTTACCTCCAGTTTCTGTTCCTTGCATTAAACCTTCAAAAGATGAGTTCTGGTTTTCTATTTGTAAATGAATTAAAGTTGAATTTTATTGAAACAAAACATTTGTGATTTAAAGTCAATAGGGCATATTTGTAAATAGAAAATTCTTCCTTTCAATAACATTCTGAATTCAGGGAGCACTCATTCCTTTCTGGCATCTTAAATTACCCCAAATCTTTTAGGATGATCATCCTTAGATCCTTGATCACTTGAATTCCGACAGGTTGAAGCTGACAATGCCAGCTTTTCTTGGACAATCTCAAGGCTGATAGTTGGTGGTCATATGTATTATACTTAATTTCACTTCCAGCTGGAGATGAAAGCAATTGCCCATATGTCTGTCTCTCTAGGATGGCTCTTCACCTATTTTAAGAGGGGGTAGGGTAGCTATGTTTGCTTATTTATACCTCTGAAGCTTGCTTGTTTAGAAGAAAAATAAACTATATTGGGCTATCTAATTAGTTATGCTGGGTCACCTTGGAGCAGTGTATCTATAAGACATCTACAGAGACAATAACTGTGGCTTACTTACGGATTGCAATCCTCTCCATTCCCTCTCTTCTGTGCCTCCCCCCAGGCATTCCCCTCTGTGGATCCTTTTGTTTAAATGTCATTTCTGGCATCCTTGCCTGTGCCACCTCCCCTGTCCCTGTTCCCTCATCCAAAAGAAAAGTTATCGATTACCAGTGGCTAATGAGGCAAGACCATTCATTTAGATTGCTAGAAATTTTACTAATTTTTATTCTAGATCATCACTTAATGCTTTTAATGTACTTCACATTATGACATTACATTTATGTAGAAATTTGTATCTTATTCTAAAATTAATAATTTTTCCATCCTCTTTAGAATGGAATTCATGATAATTTACATTGTTTTTCAAGACTAAAAAATCTTTTTTTACTAATTAATACCTTTTCTTTTTACATAACCTTCATTTCAGAGTATATCTTTCCATCTCTCTCCACAGTGAAACATATCTTGTAATGAAGATTTAAAGGGAAAGTGAGGGAACTTTATTTTATTTTTTGGGGGGGGAGAGGATTTTTTTTAAAAAGCAAAACCAACCATATCAGCTTTGTTGACCATTATGAGCCATGTTGTGAAAATACATGTTTCCCACCTCTGCAACAAAGTGTTTTCTTAACCCTGAGATCTAGTTTTATCAATATAATTTCTACCTGATTTTTAAGTCTTTCTGTCTGACTTGAGTAATTTCCTCTCTCTCTCTCCTTTCTCCTCCTTTACCTCTCTTGCTACCGTTCTTCAAACCAACAAAACCTTTTCCAATTTATCTGATGCTCTTCCACCACAAACCCCAATCCCTCTTTCTTCTATCCCTCCTTGCTTTCCTTCCTTCTATAGAATTCTACTAGCAGATTTTTCAAATGAGGAGTTAATCAATCAAGACTCCTCAGAAACTTCTGAATTTAGCAGAGTTGCTATTTGCTAGAAGTTGAAAACCTGAGCATGAGTGTTAAAGGATTTTGAAGACAAAATTATGCATCCAAGTCCTAGGGAGGTTTTAGCTTAGTGGGGTCCTAATTTGCTGATAATGCTGATCTCTGATGCTTGGATAGTAGAACTCCTTTTACAGCAGTGTGTTATGAAGGTTGGCTTGCTGACTCGATGGGTACACAATGCCGAAGGCAAGAGGTTGCTAAATGGTCTATTGGAAAGAACAACCTAGATTCAAATACTGTCTTTTCCATTATGAGCAAAACAGGGTGTTTCTTTGGTTCTCGGTATCCTTAGCTAAAGGAAGAGGAGGTTAATTTAGAGTCTGAGAAGTCTTTTTCTCAACCTCAATCTTATGACTGGCTACACTAGAAAAAATAAACCTCAATTTCTGGAAGGAAAAGCTTCCACAAAACATCAGGATTGTTCCCAAGACTGTGTTGTATTGAAAATTACATTGAATTTGGATCCAGAAAGCCTCTTTTGAATCCCTGACTTTGAGTCCTAGTTCTGAAACTGGATTACTCAGGCAAATGAATTTAACTTCTTTGAGCTCCAGTTTTGTTTTTCTTTTAATATGTAAAATAACTATACTAGCTGCTTGCTGTGAGGATCTGGTAGGAGAATGATTATAAAACCCTTTTGAAGCTTAAAGTACTTCAGAGGAAAAACTGGATCAAATCTATAGCGATGGAGGGGACCTCAGGCAATGTAGTCCAATCCCCTTCTTTTACAGATGAGGGATTTAAGACCCATTAAGGTTAAATGACTTGCCCAATGAAATACAGGTGAGTGGCATATTTGAGATTCACATCCAGATTCTCTCACTGACTTCAAGCTAAACATTATTTTTACCATATTAACAAAATATCTTTGCTAGGTCATCTCCTCTGCTGTAGGTAATTATAATGGCTACTTTGGGATACTTTGTAATGGCTAGGATTTGTATAACTTTTACTTGCTGGCTCTGTGCTAATGCTTCTCATCTCATTTGATCCTCACAACAATCCTCGGAGGTAGGTCCTCTTATTTCCCTGTTTTACAGGTGAGGAAACTGAGGTAGACAGGTTAAATGACTTGCCCAGGATCACACAACTATCAAGAGTCTGAGGCCAGATTTGAATTCAGGGGTTACTGACTTAGACCCAGTGTTCTAGCTGTTGTGCCACCTACCTGCCATGTATCTATATTTTTTCAAGTACTTATATTTCTGGATCCATTTGTTAAAGTTATTCTCCAGTTTTTCACTTCTGACTCTGCCCTCCCAATCAGCATCCTAAGAGAGTACCTGCTTCATTTACTTGACAACTACAGCAGCACATACAGCTTTGGATAGTTGCTTATCTTAGGATTGATATCTATCTTCTCAGTTAAGCCCCTGGATAGTGTCTTGTAACCCCTCTACATGCATGAGTGATCCCATTCATTCTTTCTTGTTCCTTCCTATCTACTCCAAGGGATTCTACCCTCTATCATCTACTCTCTTTCATTTATCTCCAAAATCTCTCTGTCTACTGACTTCTTCCCTACTGCCCACAGATATGCCCATATCTTTTCCATCTTTAAAAGGAAAAAAAAAACCTTTGCCTTATTTTGTTTTTCCTGTTAGCTCTGTGAATCTCTGCTTCACTTAAATCCATTTCACACACAAGTCAAAATGTCACTTTGTCCTCTTTGTAAACAAAGAATGAGCAACAGTGATGGCGATAACAATGGCAATTATATTTCTCTTTTTTTGTGTGTGGCTAACCTCCTTGAGAAGAATGACTAGTCTCTACTTCCTTTATTCTCACACTGTTCTTAACTCTGACTTTCAACCTCATTAATCAATTGAAACTCTTCTCTCCAAGGCTACCAATGATCCTTTAAATCCTAAATATAATTATCCTTTTTTTGACTTTCTGAAAACTTTAACACTATTATCATTTTCATCTTGATTACCCCCGCCCCTTCCTGATACAACTCCTTCCTGGTTTTCCTACTAGTTGTCCGATAATTTCTTAGACTTTTTTGATTTTTTAAAAAAAATTAATATCTTATTTTTCCCCAGTTACATGCAAAAAACAATCTTTAACATTAGGTTTTTTTTTAAATTGACTTCCAATTTCTCTCCCTCTTCTCCCCCCCCCCTTCATTGAGAAGGCAAGCAGTTTGATACAAGGATAGTCATGAAAAACATAATTCCATGTTAATCATGATGTAAAAGAAAACAGATCAAAAAACACAAGAAAAATAAAGTAGAGGAAAGGTATACATTATATGCATTCAGACCCCATCAGTTCTTTCTCTGGAGATTGTTAACATTTTTCATCTTAATTCCAAAATTGTCTTGGATCATTGAATTACTGAGAATAGCTAAATCATTCACAGTTGATCATTGTACAATGTTGCTCTTACTATATGTAATACAATGTTCTTCTGGTTCTGTTCAATTCACTTTGTATCAGTTCATTAAGTCTTTAACGATTTTTTTTTCTGAGAACATCTTTCTCATCATTTCTTAGAGCATAATAGAATTCCATCACAATCATATACCACCATTTATTCAGCTTTCCCCCAACTGATGGGTATCTCCTCAATTTTTAAATCTTTGCCACCACAAAAAGAACTACTGTAAATATTTTTTTTGCACATGTGAGACCTTCTCCTTTTGTTTTTTTTTTTTTAATATCTTTGGGATATTGACCTAGTAGTGGTTTTGCTGAATCAAATATTTGGCACAGTTTGATTGTCCTTTGGGGCATAGTTCCCAATTACTATTCTGAATGACTGAATTATTATACAACTTTATCAACAGTGCTTTAGTGTCAGACTCCCTTGCTTGATCTCTGTTTAGGTTTGGTTTGCCAGTGCTGTGTCCTTTAAGACTCTGTCCTGTGCTCTCTTCTCCTTCTACACTGCTTCTCTTGCTCATCTTATCTATTCTATGGATTTAATTATCATCTCTATTTGGATGATTCACAAACCTGTTTATCCAACCTTGACCTTCCTTCTGACTTCCATTTTTACATCTCCAACAGTCTATTGAACATCCCAAGGTGGCTCTTGCCTAGACTTCTAAACTCCACATGTTCAAAACTGAATTTATTCTCTTTTCCTCCAAACTCTCCTCTCTAATGAACTTCTCTATTGCTGTGCAGAGCACCATCATACCTTTTTTTTAGGTTTTTGCAAGGAAAATGGGGTTAAGTGGCTTTCTCAAGGCCACACAGCTAGGTAATTATTAAGTGTCTGAGACCGGATTTGAACCCAGGTACTCCTGATTCCAGGGCCGGTGCTTTATCCACTATGCCATCTAGCCTCCCCATCCATCATCCTTTTATCCTAGCTGTCATCCTGTACATAAATGTTTATTAACTTGACTTGGAATTAGGGCTTATTGCTTGAGAAATGTTATTGGAACTTGTTAAATGTTCTAGAGTTTCTTGGTAAGGCATATTCTCCCTTCAGAGTCCTGCTTTCCAGTGCTCACTCTTCTTTTAGATTCTTCTTTTCTTCTTCCTTGGTTATGCTGTATACTTATATAGACACCAGTTCATTTTTCCCTCTCCTTGTTATTGAGTAGAGGAATACCAGCGCTTCCCACCTATCCCTCCCTCACCCCATTTTGTAGTCTTATTCAATAGGAAATACTGCAGAAATTCATACATGCTGCTTTGTTCTCGTAAGAATCGATATAAATAATAAGGGATTGGCTTGCTTTTTGAAATGTAATATTCCTAATATCAAAAGCTGCTTTCTTCCCTTAATGTTTTTTGGGACAGTTTTACATGAGATGATTGGGACTTTTACTGACTGAATGACATCAAAAATTGGGAGATGGAAATAGGGAAATTCTGGAATAAACATTTATTCTTTTAAAAAAAGTGTGTGTGTGTGTGTGTGTGTGTACCTCTTCAAGACTCTTAGAAATGCAGTGTAGAAACAGTGAATGAAAACATTCACAAACAATTTTCATTAAGAAAGAAGACAGGCAGCTTGGGTGAACCAACTAATCTTTCAGCATTAGTCAACTCTACCTCTTAGAGTACATTCTGAAGGTTGTGGAGTGAAATGTTCTATTAGGTGTAGTGGAGGAAGTTCTAGAAAAAGCACTGATGGAAAATTCTTGACCTCTGGTTCATTGAGGTATCATCTGAAAGCTGGCACAGGAATAGTCAATGCTGATCTTCCTTGCCTTGAGAACTTACCTCTCTCAACAACTTTAAGCAACCTGCTAGAGAGGTGTAGAGGCAATGCATAGCCCAGTTTTTACGGTCTGTTGCCTAACTCTTCTTTGGCTCACTACTTGTTTCTCATTAGGCCTGCTCTGATTTCTTTTCAGCTTTGGGGACATGGACTAGTACTTATTATCACAGTTCATTTAAAAGACCTAGTCTCTGAATATATTACTAATTAAGGAGTCTGAGAGTGGCATGGTGATATGATGATAGAGTAAAGGGGGGAGTTAGGTGGCTCAGTGGACAGAGTACTGGGCTTAGAATCAGGGAGACCCATCATCAGAGTTTGTATTTGGCCTCAGACACTTACTGACTGTGTCACCCTGGGCAAGTCTTTACCTCATTTAACTTGTTGCCTCATTTTCCTCATCTATAAAACAAGTTGGAGAAAGAAATGGTAAACCACTCTAGTTTCTTTGCCAAGGAAACTGCAAAATGGGATCATGAAGAATCAGACATGACTGAAACTACTAAATGATAACAATAGATTAAATGTTTATGATCCAGCTTGCATTATGTTCATTCATTCAAAAAACAGCAAAAACCTGAGTCTTATTGCAAGAACTTTTGGGATATTTTAGAATGTTACTTCTGAATGGGTACCTGGAGAAAACATTCAGGACCCATTTGGCTAGCCTGAAAATATAGATACTACCCTACTCCTCACCTCTCACCCTCATCTCCATCTTCTAGATAATACTTAATTCTAACCATGATTTCCTTTTATGGAAGAATTCAAGTGTTAAAGTTGGGGGTTCATTGGTACAGCTGGTTCCATTTAGCAACTAGCAGAAATATCAACAATGCCTAATCTTTTGGAGAAGAGTTTCACACTGAAAACATTGTCTGCTTTACAGGAATGATTTCAGCTCTTGGGCTAAGCTAAGCAGGGACAAAATACACATTAAGCAATGTATAAATCCCGGGAATATATTTAGCTGTTGTTTATTGCTGGTAATCTTTGATTGCTTCAGTAGGACACATGAGATACACTCCCAGAGTCTCATTCTCTTGCAAGAAGGAATTGTTTAGTTTACCTAGCTTGGCTTAAACAAACAAACATTTATACTGTCTTTAATAGTTATATCTCTTTTCAGGCCTAGGATTAGATAGGGAAATTTAAAGAGAAGAGTAAGAAAAGATAGATAACACTTTTTAGAAATGCTCAATTATATTCTCCTCCCATCCCTTGCATTGGCTTAGCACACTTCTGCTTCTGTAAACTTCTTCTGACTGGACCTACATTGTCTATTTTTAGGTTGTAGGTTCCTAGAGGACAGAGGTTTTATCTAGATTGGATTGAATTGAATTGCTTTATATAGGAGACTCCACCATCAGGACCTAATGAAGCTTTATTTGCTGGTAAATCAATTTTAGGGGAGAAACAAACAAGTGGTATCTGTTTTATTTCCCTGTGGGATCTGTTCAAAATATTATTTGGCATTATTAATGCCACAGGTTTCTTAGGGCAAAATGACTGATAGATAAGTACATCATTTAGTTCAAAGATCCCCTCTTGCAATCTATTGATTTATAGCTGGACTTCAAAAGTCATTAAGTTTAACTACATTCATGTGATATAAGAGGAATATGAGGCCCAGAGAGGTTCAGCAATTTTTTCAAGGGCACATAAAAACAAAACCTTGGGTTCAAATGTTGTATTTGAGTAGTAAGGTACAGACTCCAGACTTCATAGATTTAAATCCATTTTCTTGTGTGAAGTGGAAATACTTTCCAATAAAACTATAGAAAATAATCAAATTAATTGAAGCATTCCAATCACTAGAAGTTTAGGACAGGTATTATTGACCAAGTTGGACACATGCCTCTATCAGAATTGATATTAAGAAGCCAAAATCCATCTCCTTTTGTCAAAACAGTTATTTAAGGAGGAAGAACTGTAAATGGGCCTCTAAGGACACACATATATAGAGAGTTAAAATAGTGGTTCTCCAAATGTGGTCTGGAAATCCCTGGGGAGTCCTCAACCTTTAGTTTTTCCTTGAAGTCTAAACCATTTTACTATTAAGATATTTTAATTTCTAATGTAATAAATATCAGTAGATATGATCCACATAAGAAACAAAAAGCTGTTTGAGGAAAGAGCCTCAGTTTTTAAAAGTATTAAAGGGGTCATTATATCCAAGAGTTTGTGAACTACTTATTTTAAGTATGTTATCCTTAATTGGCTGCCAGGAGGAGAGGAATGAGGTGCCCTTAAAGAACCCACCACTTCTGTGACTAAGTTTTCTTTTTCCACTTGGGATAGGAACAGCAAGAGATCATCTTGCCCATTCCTCATTTAGAATTGGAACTGAAAACTTCCTAGAAAGAGTATTTATTATAATCTTGAGTATCTGGAAGAAGTAGATTTTGTTTTCCAAGTTCAATGACAAGCATTTATTAATAATAATGATTAACATTTTAATAACACTTAAAGATTTACAGAGTACAAGTCATCTTCAGAAGAATCCTGAATTATAGAAGCTATTATTATTTCTATTGTACATATGAAGAAACTGAAGCAAATAAAAGATAAGTGACTTGCCCAAAATCAGATAGCTACTAAGTGGTGGAGGTAGGATTTAAACTCGGGTTTTCCTGATTCTAAGCTCAGTGCTTGATACACTGGCTGGATATCCATCAGACTCCTTCCTTGCTATCCTAAGGCCTGAGTGTTGGAATTGAAGAGCTTGGCATAAAACCAGTCAGATTGGATGGTTCAGTAGGGAAGGGATGAGATGGTCTTATTTCTTGATAATGCCTTTTCTTTGACTTTTTAGCTAGTCAGAGAAAACTTATGGGGATATCAGGGTCAGTTTGGACAGTGTTTACAAGGTACCATAGATGGATAGAACAAATGATTTATGCAGTAGTTCAGCTAAACAAGAGAATGGACAGTGATACTTTAAAAATGATATGTATAGCAACATTAAACATCTGGAAATAGTTTTTTCCCCTCCTCTAGGGATCCAAGAGTCATAACACTAGACTTTTGACCTAGATTTGTTTTTAGAATGTATAGATTTCTTTTTTTTAAAAATGGATTGCTAGTTAAAAAAAAAGTCAATACCACACCCTGATGGCTATTACCCTGTATCCTAATAGATTATTTCATTCTAATAAGTCCACTTAAGGGGAGGAAATGAACACATTAACCATCTCTGAAAATGTCTGTCTCATCCCTTTAGTTCTCTACAAGGAGGCAGGAAACATACTTCTCATCAGTCATCAGAAGTTGCAATTGGTCACTAAATTGATAGAATTTTGTCAGCTTCCAATGTTGTTTTCTATGTTTCCTGCTTCTTTTGAACTCACTCTGTATCAGTTCATTCAAACCTTTGTAAGTTTTACTGAAATCTTTACATTTAAAACATATTCCATTCCATTATACATGACAATTTGTTTAGTTCTCTAATTAATAAGTTCTTTCTTTCTTCTCATTTCTTTGCCATATAAAATGTTTTTGTGTAAAATATATGATTTTGTTTACATTTCTATCTAAAGCCATGTTTAGTAGACATGTGAATGAAATTCTGTCATTTTGCTAAAAACAAAATGTGTGTAACAAGCCTGAGAAGAATTTGCCAGTAATACCTTGAGTTTTATTTCACTAAAACATTTGACTTCATTTAATTCAGGTAATTGAATACTACAGTGAATAAGGTACTGTGTTTAGGGTTGGAGAAAAATCAAAGCTATTTGATAGATCCTTCTCTCAAGGTGCAATCTAACAGAAATTGGAGAGGTGACATTTATACAGAGGATAGTGGGAGGTCCAGGAAAAGTGCTATGAGAAATTTGAGCAAGACATCACTGTTAGTTGCAAAGGGAGGTCAAGCAAAGTTTCATAAAAAAGTTAGCAATGGAGTTGTTATGAGGAGGTTTGAAAACATGGAGAAACAAAGTATAGTCCATTTTGGCTGGGAAATATAACTGTGAAAGGGAGTGAATACCATGAGAAAAAATAAAAAAAAGGAAACCTTGTAGGGGTTCTCATTCTAGGGTTAGGAGTTCATATTTTATTTGGTAGGGAATGGAGAGATAGTGATGATTTCTTTTGAATAGAAGCATGGTATGAGTTAGGTAGCTTTGGATGAATAGTTGTGCCAAAACAGAAATCATTTATAGCTTGGAAGAAGGTTTCCAATGTAATAGCTTAGGGGGATCTGTGCTACTTTATATTTTTATAAATGACTCAAAGATATAATTGTTATACTCATCAAATATGTAGATGACATAACATTTGGAACAGTAGCTAAGACACTGGATGCTACAGTACTGATCTAAAAAGCTCTCAGTAGGTTAGAACATTGGGTTGAATCTAATAAAATGAACATTTATTAAATATATCATTCACCTGGATTCATAAAGTAGTTCCAAAGATGTAATGGTGAAAGTCCTAAATTTCGAATCAGATGGTCTGTGTTCCACTCCCAGTTTTATGAGCTCAGGAAAAGTATTTAATTTTTCTAAACCTCAGTTTATTAATAATACCATAGAACTGGATTAGATAGTCCTCTAAAGTCCCATTATCCTGAGATAGAGAGATATGTGGTTATATATATATATGTGTATATATATATATATGTATAGTTATCAATCAATCAATTAATTAACCTTAAATAATGTGTTAGGAAATGTGCTCAGCACTGGATTAACAGTTAGTCTAAAAAAGAATTGGGAACATAGTTTTAAAAGTTCAATGAGTCGACAGTATGAAATGTATATAGGACCATAGACTGTCTCATGAGAGTTATAATTAGCATGTTTCTCAGACCCTTTGCTGAGACTTAGCATCTTATCCCCTTGGTGTTTGTATCCCCCCAGGAATCTGTCTTTAGTTCTCTTCTCTTTTCTTCCTCCCTTAGTGATTTCATTTATTCCTGTGGATTCAATTATCTATGCACATGACCTCTGGATCCACATATCCAGCCCTCAGCTCTTCTTTAAACTCCAGTCCCAAACTGTCACTTTCTTCTGGACAGCACCTGCTGCCACCTCAAACTTGACAGGCTTTAAACGGTGCTGATTATCTTTCCCCTTAAGATGTCATCCAGCTTCGCTGTCGGATACTTAGTTCACCTCTCTATAGCTCTCTTATATCTGTGGTTTTTTCTATATCCATACAGCTGCTACCTTTGACTACTATAATTTCTTTTTTTTAGTTTTTTTTTAGTTTTTTTAGGTTTTTTTTTTTAGGTTTTTGCAAGGCAAATGGGGTTAAGTGGCTTGCCCAAGGCCACACAACTAGGTAATTATTAAGTGTCTGAGACCGGATTTGAACCCAGGTACTCCTGACTCCAGGGCTGGTGCTTTATCTACTTCGCTACCTAGCCGCCCCTTCTATAATTGCTCCTTAATGGTCTTCCTTGTTCCCAGAATCTTTCATTTATAATCTGTTCTTCACTCACCTACCCAAACCATCCTCTTAAAACATTTCACTCTTTTGTTCAAGAAACTTTAGTGACTCCCTATATCCTGTAGCAGATGTTCTTAGATCCATGGACCTCTCTTCTCTCCTTGCTCCTGTCCCCCGCCCCGCAGGATCCCCCTAAGGAGATCTGTTGATAGATTTTAGTATGCTTGTGAACTTGGATGTAAAAGTTTCCATCTTTATTTTTACTAACTTCCCATTGAAATTTGTCATTTCATCCAGTAATTTTAAAAACATTATTTTGAGGATTCCACAAGTTTCACCAGATACCTTTATTTCCCCTAACTTCTGATCAAAATTCATCATTTCATCCATTTGTGTCAAAACAAAATTCTGAGAAACACTCCATAATTTTCACCAGACAACCCAGGAGGTCCATGGCAGAAAAAATCAATGGACTCTTAATTTTTTAAGACAAATTACAGATTCTTCTGACTTTTATAAATAATTTGACTATCTCATATTATTAATCTCTTATACTTTCCATAAACTCTTGGCTACCAGTTGTTCCCTTAGCTTGACTCCCTGTTTCCTTCTCCCTTACATTCATACTAGAGATTCATCATTCTTGAAATATAATCATCTCTCATCTCTTTGTTCCAAATCCTGATTCCCCCTTAGACTTCCAGCTCTATCACCTTCTTCATGGAGTCCTGCTAGGAAGCTTTTACTTCTTCAGATTATTTTGCATTATACTTCTTCTTTCCTTCCTTCTCTCTTCCCTTCCTTTCCATCTTCCTCCCTTTTCCCTCCTTCCTTCCCTCCCTTCCTCCCTCCCTTCCTCCCTTCCTTCCTTCCTCCCTCCCTGTCTTTCTTCCTTCCTGTATTTTTAAAAATTATATAAAGATTTTATTTGTTTTCCAATTGCATGCAATAGTAGTTTCTACCAATCTTTTTTTTTCAAGGCAGTGGGGTTAAGTGACTTGCTAAAGGCCACACAGCTAGGTAATTATTAAGTATCTGAATTCAGATTTGAACTCAGGTCCTCCTGACTCCAGGGCCAGTGTTCTATCCAAAGTGCTGCCTAGCTGTCCCTTACCAATCATTTTTTGCAAGGTTTTTGTATTTTACAAATTTTTTTTTCTCCCTCTTTCCCTCCATTCCTCCCCCTCCCCACAACAGCAGGCACTCGGATATAGTCTTTACCCTTGCTTCCATGATATGCATAGATCAAAGTTGAATGTATTGAGAGGAAAAAAAAGATTCAAAAGGAAGAAAACATTAGAGTCAGCAAAATTACATAATATATATGACAACTTTTAAAAACTGAAGATAATAATCTTTGGTCTTTGCTCAAACTGCACAATTCCTTCTCTGAATACAGATAGCATTTTCCATCACAGAGGGAGTTTGAGGTCTCCTACCAGTTGAGTTTTGCTGTCAACGTCTTCCTGTAACTCATTCAGCTTCTCTAAGAATTTGAATGGTACACCGCTTGGTGCATACATATTTAGTATTGAAATAAATTCATTATCTGTTATAACTTTTAGAAGGATATAGTTTCCTTCCTTATGTCTTTTAATAAGATCTGTTTTTGTAATTACTTTGTCTGAGATAAGTATTGCTACCCCTGCCTTTTTCACTTAAGCTGAAGTATAATATATTCTGCTCCAATCTTTTACCTCCTCTCTCTCTCTCCATATATATATATATATATATATATATATATATATATATATATATATATATATATACATACACACACATACATATCTGTTTCAATGCATTTCTTGTAAGCAGCATATTGTAGGATTCTGTTTTTAATCTACTCTGCTATCTGCTTCCGTTTTATGGGAGAGTTCATCCCATTCACATTCAAAGTTATGATTACTGACTCTTTATTTCCCTCATTCTATCTTCCCTCTGTTTGCATTTTTCTCCTTTTTTCACCTTACCCCCATTTCCCAGTATTTGTTTCTGAATGCCACATCCTTCAGTGTGTTTGCCCCTTCTATCCAACTCCTTCCCTTTTATTTTCC
The DNA here is from genome assembly GCF_037893015.1 of Macrotis lagotis. NCBI lineage: Eukaryota > Metazoa > Chordata > Mammalia > Peramelemorphia > Peramelidae > Macrotis > Macrotis lagotis. Next base: position 50,004,662 of record NC_133664.1, on the reverse strand, counting down.
CCTTTCCCTTTCCCCCTTTTTTCTTTCTTTCCCTTCCTTCTGCCAGTCCCTCTTCCCCCCCCTTTCCCCTTTTAATATTTGAAAGGTAAGATAAGTTTTCAAATTCAGCTGAATATGTGTGTGTGTGTGTGTGTGTGTGTGTGTGTGTGTGTGTGTGTGTTGATCCCTCTTTGAGCCAAATCTGATAAGAATAAGATTCAGGCCATTCTCAGCTCCTCTCTTCTTCCCCTTTATTGCAATAGGTCCTTTGCATTTCTTCATGTGTTGTAGTTTACCCCATTTCTTCCCATCTCTTTACTGTCTCCCCCTTTTAATATTACTTTTAAATTACTCCATCAAAGTTATAGACATATCATGAATGCGCATTCCTTCTAGCTAAGTGTATTCCCTCTGAGTTACAATTATCAAAAGTTTTGTGAATATTTCTCCCAGGTGGGGATATAAACAGTTTAATTTTATTGAATGAGTTTTTTTTCTTTTCCCCTTTTTACCTTTTCATGTATCTCTTGAGTCTCCTGTTTGAAGACAAATTTTCTGTTTAGCCCTGGTCTTTTCATCAGCAAAAGTTGAATGTCTCCTATTTTGTTAAATGTCCATCTTCTCCCCTGAAAGAAAAGACTCAATTTTGCTGGTTTGTAAATTCTTGCTTATAATCCAAGCTCCCTTGCTCTCCAGAATATCATATTCCAGGCCCTTTGATCTCTTAATGTTGATGCAGCCAGGTCCTGTGTAATCCTGGTAATCCTGACTGTGGCTCCTTGGTGTCTGAATTGTTTCTTTCAGGCCACTTGTAGAATTTTCTCCTTGATTTTATAATTCTGGAGTTTGGCTATAGTATTCCTTGGTATTTTCATTTTTGAGATCCCTTTCAGGAAGAGATCGATGTATTATTTCAATAATTATTTTGCCCTCTGGTTCCAACATATCAGGGCAGTTCTCTTTCACTATATCCTGAAGTATTGGAGTTCAGGCTTTCTTTTTTCCTTCAAAGTTTTCAGAAAGTCCTATGATTCTTAAATTGTCTCCTGGATGTATTTTCCAGGTCAGTTATTTTGCCAGTGAGGTATTTTACATTTTCTTGTAGTTTTTCATTTTTTTTAAATTTTGTTTAACAGATTCTTGGTGTCTCATGAAGTCATTCATTTCCTCAGATTCCAATCTTTTTTTTTTTTTTAGGGAAGAATTTTCTTCATTTACCTTTTGTATTACCTTTTCCAAGCGATCAGTTCTGTTTTTGAAGGATTTGTGTCTTTTTCCATTTGCTCAACTATGTTTTTGAGACAGTTTTTTTCTTTTTGCACTCATCCAATTGTATTTTCAAAGCATTTGTTTTATTGTCATAAGATGTGAATTTTCTCTTGCATAGTGTTAATTTTCTCTTGCATTTCTTTTCCCAATATTTTCTTTTGATTTTTAAATTCCTTTCTGATCTCTTCTAAGAAGTCTTTCTGGTCTGGAAGACCAGTTCATATTTTCCAATCCTCTCTGAGTTAGGATCCTTGTCTTCAAGGTAACATTCAATGGGCCCTGCCTTGTGTTGACCTTTCTTCATTTTGAGCCTTTTCCTTAGGAGAGGGGCTGATTCACAGACCTTTCAATGTTAAGACCCCTAGATGTCGTGCCCACTCCAAGGGGTTCCTCAGTGGGCTAACCACTAAGAAATACCAGAATCTTTTTCCGGATTGCCTGTGATGTTGATTAGTGGCCTACTCTCTAGGCCTGGTGGGGGGGCTTGGAGGGGAGGGCAGCAAGATCTGCTCTGTCCTTATACAATCTGGGTTGGGCCTTAGAGCTAGACATTTAATCAACTTAATCAGAAATGAGCACTAGGGGAGCTTTGCCACCCACACCTGAGCCTTGGAGCAAGGTGCAAACACCTGGGGGTTGTTACCATGTTTTTTTCTGGAGAAAGTCACACTCTCCCATAGGAATGGGGTGGGGAACACATCTGGAAACATGGGACTCATGTTCAGACCAGTACTTTTCTCATGGGGATAGTGTAAAGACAATATGAGGTAATGTGTGCAAAATATTTTTAAAACCACTTCAGACCAGCTGAACTGACTGGATATATATCTGTGTACTACACTGGAGCTCTCCCAGCTGACATGCACACAGCAAATGCTTCTGTTGCTGTTCTCAGGTCAATCCCCATACTCCCCCTGTCACCCCTAAACTGCATCTCTGTTCTCTGCCTCCAGCACATCCACTCTTCCCTGTGACAGACCTTACTGTGGGATGTTCTGTGGGGTTCTGTGGATCCAAAATCTGTTAAGAAGCTTGAATCATTCTGAGGGAAAGCCAAGAAAACTTAAAAGAGTATCCGGCTTCTCTCTGCCATTTTAGCAGGAAATCCCTTCTGGCTTTTTTTCTTCTTTTCCTCCCTTCCTCCCTTCCTTCCTTCCTTCCTTCCTTCCTTCCTTCCTTCCTTCCTTCCTTCCTTCCTTTTTTCCTCTGCTACTACTACTAACACCTTGTGGATAGAATGTATATTTTGATTGGAATGGAGGAAAGACTAAAGGGTTGAAAGACTAATTAGGGTTATTAGGTGACTGTTGTTGTAGTCTAGAGGAGGAGAAAGGGAAATCCTTATCTGGGTTGATTATGGTATAAATGGAAGTGGGAGATTCTTTGGTTTTTGAAGGTAAGAAGATTTGAGATGTGATTGAATATAGGAAGTTAAGAAAAAGAAAGCATCAAAATTGACCCACAGGTTACAATTCTTTTTGACTAGAAGGATATTGATACCATCAAAATTAGTTGCAGAATTAGCAAAATAGATTAGGATTTTCAAGGATCAAAAGTTTATAGATTTAGAGTTGAAATGTATTGCATAGGTCTTATGTTCTATTTTCTTCAATTTTAAATTGAGCAAGAGGCTCAGAGGTCACTGAAATAGTAAATTTTAAAAAATCCAAGATTTGTTCTTGGGACCTTTCATTTCAGTTTCAGTGTTCAGAAAAATTCAGTCCCTCCTTCTGCCATCCCTTAACTTTGTGACTATGGAAAGTCATCTAACCACTTGGAGCTTTTTTTCCCACCTCTAAAATGGAGATGACAATATCTTTAGTACTTTTCTCATGGGGATAGTGTAAAGACAATATGACATGATGTGTGCAAAATATTTTTAAAACCTTAAAGCAGCATTTGAATATAAGCTACTCTTTTCTATATATCTACTCAGAAATTTATAGTGCTATTCAGATATTCTAATTATTGCATAAATACTCTAAGCAGGGAATTGGTAAATAATCCTATTTTATAGTTAGAAAATCTCAGGCACAGAGATTACATTTAGGTATCTTTGGTTTTAAACTGGAAACACTTAAGTATGGGAGGCACCAGATGGATCTATGATTCCTTTAATATTTGATGATGAGTTCCATTTTGGATTTGTTGAATTTGAGGGGCATGAGAGATAACCAGATGTCCAGCAAAGCACTGGGGTATAGGTAGCTGAGCATTGAGATTTGGGAATTATTTTTTTAATAAAAATGATATTAGTAATCATAAAAGTAAGTTAGATGTCCAATTCATTTAATTACTGAGTGTCTGTGGCTGGCCTGGCATTGTGCTAGGCAATGGAGATACAAATAAAGAGAAAATAAACTCTACTCACAGGAAATTTGCAGTCTAAAGGGGAAGACACCAAGTGCATATATATATATATATATATATATATACATACATACATATATATATTTGATGAATATAGAGAATAAATATAATGTAGTATAAAATAGTTAAAACTAAGGAATTTACACATTGGGAAGTAATAGAAGAGGGATCAGGAAAGACTTTGTGGTGTAAGTTGTGCTTCATAATTCTTTGACAGAGTCAGGGCCTTCAAGGAGATCTCTGATCTTGTCCAAAATTTTAACTTACCCAGGACATTTTATGTAAGTGGAATTGTTGTCTCACTCAACTAGGAAAAACCTTGCAAAGAAAATCTAATCTAGATGAAATATTACCCATTATATTCTAGACAGAGTGGTCTGAGTGATCAGATTTAAGTCCCTGACTTCTCAATGGAATAGGTCTACCTCTTATTTATAATATTCATTCTTGTCCTTAATTGTTAACCACTCAGAGCTGATTGCCATTTGTGGGAATATTCATTCTTCTTAAGGCATAAAAGCATCAAGAAGCAGCCATGTTCATTCTTTGGCACTTGAGAATAGCACTGACTCCTTTTAATAATTATCTGCTAGTAATAATTAATAAAATGATTAATTACCCAGAAACTTTTTTCTCTCCAACTTTTTATATGTCACATCACCTGTGATTATAGTCTTGGAGTATTCCTTGTTGTTTCCCTTGACTTCACCCTACATACATCTAATATCTTCTCCAAATTAAAATGACATTGCTTTTGAGAAGATACTGATAGAGATGATTGTAAGTAAATTGCTCATTTGTGCCTGAAACAAATAAAAATTCTTATTGGAATGGTCAAGTCAGGGGTCATGACTTATATTTAAGAATGGTTACTTCAGGGTATTTACAAATATGCACTTCACTTTATCAGTGTAAAAATAACTTTATACTTCATTAGCCTGGGTTCTACAACATTAATATTATTTTTAAATCAAGGAAATTGTCTTGATTGCAAATTTCTCCCCACGGAATAATTGAACTACTCAGCTATGCATGTACCAATTTCTACTTCAGGCCAGCTCAACTTATATTGGAATAGATTTTATGACAGTCTTTTTTTAATGTCTTCAGACAAGACAATCATCCATTTGATTATATATGCATTTAAGCATATCTTATATACTACTTGCTATTTAAGTGGATGCCATTAATTTTACTCTTAATACTACCATCTTTTTTATGTGTTTGGCTGCCTAAACAGCAGTACATTTCAAGACACTCATTATTTCCTATTCTCAAGTTTACTACCTTTTTTTATAGTTAGGATTTAATCATATGTCAAATCTTTAAAATAATACTCAAAAAAGCACAAAACACTTCTTATTTTCAGATGCACTATTACTGCCTCAGGTATGTCATGCCATTATGTCACTCAGTTTACTTCTATTTCTTTCTGTCTTTATTCATTCTTTCATCTATTTATTCACTCACTTATTTATTCCTTCCTTCATTTTTGAAGAATCTATTAGCTGACACTCTAGTCTCCATTTTTTAAAAATTTAAAATCATTTTAAAGCTAAAGTTAAGTGAAAGGGCATTGGCCACTGTTGTATTTATAGTAAGGTTTTTTGGGTTTTCTTTTTGGCTAAGGAAATAATTAACCATGGCTTGCAACATTGGTTAGATGATAGTCTGTGAAACATTTTTCTGATTGGCATTAAGTTGAGAACAGCCTGAACTCTGAATCCCCCTGATTTAATGGGCTTTAAATAGCCTCTTGAAAGCTCCTTTAATTATTTGGCCATGCTGTGCCAAATTTTACTTCCTTTCTTATGACTGCTTTTGAATAAGAAGAGTGGAATGCTTGTGGTTTGTATGACTTTGCAGTGAGTATCTGGAGACTCCCCAGAGCTCCAGAGAGTAACTGTGCCGGGATTCTGAAACAAGACTTATTTAACTTGGTTGTAAACTGTTTTCTTGTACATAGGAGTGCTCGCAATGCTATGCTTTTATATGTTATGCTAGAGGGCTGGGGAACTAGTAAGCAAAACAGGGAAAACAGTCCTGTATAGAACATTCTTATGCCTTGAATGTCAAAGGCAATGGAAGCACCAACAGCTGTGTGGGTAAATTTCACCAAATAATGAACTGTTAGTCAAGCTCATTTACCCTTAGATCCATTAATGAGTATAATCCGGTTGGTAGACTTTGTTCTCTCTTCTTTTGGGGTTAGAATTACCCTATGAGTAAGTGAATTTGACCTATAGTTTATTTACTCCTTTTCTTCTTATTCAGAGAGGGAAACACCTTGGGGAAGAAGTTTCAGAAAATTTTCTAAGGTATAAGAAAGGATTTGGGAAATGTAATAGTATAAAAAACATTAGATTCACAGTGTGTTCTTACTACAAAGTTCCTTATTGACCTTGGCTCCTCATCCAATCTATTAATAATCCTATAATATTCCTATCCTATGATAGCCTTAGAGAAATTAATTGATTTTTTTCCATTTTTATTCTTCTAAGATTGTGGGGTTCCATGCCTCCTAATCAGTCCATTATGGTGTGAGCTCTTTGAAGATAGGATCTGTTTTTTTCTTTTAGTTTTTCCTTTTTATACTGAATGACTAAATACTTTTTAGCTGACTGATTAATGAATGCTTATTAGTTTGAATTGGTACTATATGGCATAATCAAAAGAACACTGATGGTTTAAAAAATGGCTTTTTAATTCATGGAACAGTTTGCAGCTTCACAAATCATTCCAGTCTTCTCTGTTGCTCCTTTATAATTTGGGTCAGGCTCCCCTGCTTCTTGCAGTTCCTGCCTGAGGTGTAATTCCTGATGTGTTAACTCCATGATCTGTCCATCTGGCTGCATGCGTGGGTTGCCCCTGTAATGGCTCCTCATCTTTTGCTCTGTTTGCTGTCCTTTGTGCTGAAACTCTTGTCTGATAACAATTTTGAGAGTACATAGAGTCCATTGCTGTGTATAAATCTGCAGGGATACTTTTGTTCGTCTACTTTCTGTTTATTACCTTCTGAATTGTTAGCACTTTAGTCAGAGAGTGACTTTGGGTTACTGAAGATGAGAAAAGCTGCATTGTCATCAGTCCTGGTATAACATTGGGGGAAGAAAGAGTAGAAATGACTAACCCAAATTATACTTTTTTGGAAGATGAGAGCTCTGTTAGGGATGGTGTATGTATGGCAAGGGTTTTTCATCAATGGTATTCAACTTAATATTTTCTCAAGATTAGAGTTAAAAAATCAACAGGTCTTATGTGTATATGTGTGTGTGTGTGTGTGTGTGTGTGTGTGTGTGTGACGTCTTTGAATTGCATTTGAAATAACTGTGACTAGTAAAACAATTTTAATGATTAAAATAATAATACCTAGCATATGTAGAGTGCTTTCAAATTTGTGACGCTCTTTACAAATATCTCATTTTATCTTCACAACTCTAGAAGGGAGGTATTATTTTTACACCCCCCCCATTATACAGATAAAGCAACTGAGGCAAACATGTTGTAAATTACCCAAAGTCACTAGTCAGTTAGTGTTTGAAGCTGGTTGAACTGAGATTGTCCTAATGCCAGTTCCCATGTTCTTTCCACTGTCCCACCTAGCAAAAGAGCTTGAGTAAAAGTCACAACTCTCTTTTAAGTCTTGATTCACACATTTAGTAAGTGTGCCACCATGGACAAAGTGTTTTCCCTCTCTAAGTCTCGGTTTTCTTATCTGTAAGGGGGGGGCAGGTGATAATACCTTGTAGATTTGTTGTAAAGTAGGACATTTGCTCAAAGAGAAGGAAATGGTTTGGTAGAATAATGAAATGCTATAGTTACACAAAAAGAAGTAGGGAGTGAAGGAACTTCAAAGTTGCCTTTACATATAGGTTGGACTCTCAAATGGTAGAAGGGTTGGACTTGCTTAATTAGGCCCCAAAGAGAGATCTAGAACTCTTCCAGTTCTTCTTCTATAAGAATTCAAGTTATCCCTTTTAAATGGGACAAATTTGTGCATGATATAAAGGAAATATTTTCTAAGAATCTAAAAGTAGAATGACCTAGTTCAAGTGGTAAATGGCTTCTATTGCATAAGAAAACTTCAAACCAAAGCTGGATGACCACTATTTGGATAGCTATGCAATAGAATATGGGTGCACCAAAGTAAGAGTGTATGAATTCAGTCTCAGGTCCCATCCACCCCGAGATTCCAGGATTTAGTGAGTTCATAGGAACTCAGATTTAGAGCTGATAGGAACCTTCCATCTTACACATGAAGAATTGAGGTCTAAAGCATTTTAAATGACCTGGTCAAGGCCACTCAGATAGCAAAGTTGGTCAGTAATAATTAGTTTAGTTGTATATTTATTTGTAGAAGCATTTTTTCATTCAATAATCCAATCCCCCCCTTTCATTTCCATTTCCATTCTACACATTCACTGTAATTTGCTAATACAATACAAATTGACCACCATGAATGGCTTTGTTAGTTTTTAGCAGCCATTTCTTCTTTGGGACATTGTTCCAAAATATAATCTCCATTTCTTTCTGTCATTGCTCTGTGTTACACATCCTTATTGCTAATTGCACTCTAATAAACAGATATTATAAGAGCGTTCTATAAGCTTTGGATTTCATTAAGAGAGAATTTAATTTGCAAGTATCTTGGCAATAGTCCTATCCATTTTTCTTTTATGAAAGTCTGATAAAGATTAGGGTAGGAGGCAATGTCATTTAGAATTTCACTGAAGTTTCATTTATTTTCTCAGATTGAAATATTGTCAGAACATCACAGTTTAAATAGACTTGGGGTGACTTCTCTTGTTATTCTGAATAAGCTAAAAACAAAGCAAAACAGTAATGATAACCTATAAAAATAATTTATCTCTTCTTTATGATAAATATAGACATGCAATTCAGTGAATAAATGAATGATGGAAAAATATTTACTCAGTGTGTATAATGTACCTTGGTAAGCCCTGTAGGTATAAAAAGAAACTTAAGATAATTCTTCTTCTTGAGGAGTTCAGATTTTAATGGGTGTATCCAAAAGTTCCTGCTAAGGTTATGTATCTATATAATATTTTAATATTTTACATTTGTAATTGTAAATACAATTAAAATGCATCATTTAATTACAATATTATATGTTATTAAAATTTTATAATATAGAATTATTTAATTATAATACATGCTTATATATAAATTATGTATAATACAATGTATAACTATTATTTTCATAATATTAATAAATCAAATCATACTTTTAACTAGGTGTTTTGAATGGGAATTACTAAAATGGAAGTGTTTTCAGGAAAGTTTTTTCAGGTAGTCTTTAAAAATTAGACCTTGGGCATTTGTTTTCAATTCATACATTTTCCTTTTCTTTACTCCAGTTGTACCAATATTGCCCCATCCTGTCTGTTGCCTTTCATTATTCCTTTTACCAAGAGACAGAGAAAACAAAAGCCTTATTTCTGCCTGCTCTTCAGTATTACCCTTTCTACCACATTCTCCTGAGATCTCATAACAAGGGAAAGGAGAAACAGACTATATTAAATTTTCCAGAGTATATTAAATTTCTTTCAGGTATGCTACCTAATTTCCTTTATATCCTTTAGACATAATTTCTTTTAGTTGTTTGCATTTGGACATCCCCCCCCCCCAAATTGATTTAGGTAACATTACTAATTTTATTTTATTGTTATTATACAATTTTATGCAAATTCAAAAAGAGATAAAAATTATAAGACCTTCTTTGACAGTTGCTGGACCATGAGGATAATGAATGTTGGTTATGAACTTTTACAATTCTAAGATCATATTTTTTTTAAAAAAAAATTTTACATTTCCATATTCCCTTAATATCTCTGCATTTCTCCCTTCCAGAGAATCATCTTATATAACAAATAGTATTTGTAAAGTCAGAAAAGAGGGAAAAAAATCAACATAACTAATTGATATATTTGAAATGTCTATAATTCTTTTCCAATGTGCATTCCTAGCACATTGCTTGGCACATTGTAAGTACTTAATTACCATTTATTGACTTGCAAGTATGTATATTATAAGACACAAAGACTTATCTGAAAAGTTATCTTTTAGTTTGCCTCTAACTCCTGTATGGTAGATAGAAGTACTAAGTATAGGAGTAAGGAAGAATTGAGTTCAAATCTGACCTCAGACATTTATCAGCTGTGTGACCCTAGGAATGTCACTTAGCCCTGGTTGTCTCAGTTTCTTCATCAATAAAATGATCTGGAGAAGAAAATGGCAAAACCCTTCTGGAATCTTTGCCAAGAAAACTCTAAATGGGGTCATAAAGAGTTGGACATGATAGAACAACTCCTCCAGAGTCTGCCTCCCACTGGAACTCTGTATCTTTTTGCACTTTACAAAATAAAAAAAAAAATCCAGTTTGTAATTAAGTTCTTGAGAATTTCTGCATTTTCTTGAAAAATTTTCCAAAATAGTTACATATGGTTTTGATCTTATAGAGTGCTGAACCTGGATTCAAGAAATCGTGGCTTCAATATTTGCTTCTGCTGCTAATAATTTGGGAAAATGAGTAGAGGTCCATGTGATTTTAGATTAACCATGCCATCATTGGTTAAATGGAGGTGATCATAATATCTGGATTGCTTGCCCAATGGAGTAGTAGTGATGCTCAAATGAGACAATATACATAAAGTTCCTTTCAGAGATAACTGGACCCAAGAGAACATGGCATTCAAATCCCATTGAAGACACTAGCTATGTTGGGGGCAGCTAGGTGGTGCAGTGGATAGAGTAAGGAGGACCTAAGTTCAGATTCAACCACAGACACTTAATAATTGCCTGTGTGGCCTTGGGCAATTCACTTAACCCCATTGCATTAAATAAATAAAATTTTTTAAAAAATACACTGGCTATGTCACTGATAAATCACTTGAGCTCTTTCTTCTCCAGTGCCTTATTTTCTTCATCTGTAAAATGAGGGGGGGGGTTAGATTTAATGACCATTAAGGCCCATCCTAGCTCTAAACCTTTATCCCATTGTTTGGAGATGATCAGTGAAGGAAGCTTTCAGTAAGAAACTTTTGCTTTTATACTTAGATACATATATTTATATGTGTATAAACATATAATATATGTCACAATACAAACATGTATATAGTATAACATAGGCAGAAATTCCAAAATATATAATATATACGAATAAATACATGATATATATATATATATATATATATATATATAGGCAATATATGTAATATATGTTTTTATTTTCATTTATTTATTTGTTTTTTGTAATGTGTGTTTTTAATGCAGACATTATTATATGATAAATGTATATTTATATGTATGTAAATCATTATATATATATCCATCTATACTATTTTTTACCATGTTATAATATTTAGTAGTATTTATATAATACTCTAGTTTTTATCTCTACTATTTGTGCATCATTTTAAAGTTTGCAAAGTGGTTTACAAATATTATCTCATTTGATCTCACAACTACCATGGGAGGCAGATATTATTGCCCTCATTTTACATATGCAGAAACTGGCTGTCCATCCACTGCCCATCCAATGAACTATCTCTATTCACTGACCTCTGGTCTAGGTGTTCAACAAAGGTCATGGACCAAGTTAATTTGAAGGTCTATTTTGCTGTAAGATCTCAATTTAGTTGTCATTGAGTTTTCTTTTGGCTTCATACCATAAATTGATCTAATTGAAAGAGAATAATTCCATCTAAAGGGGATATGTTTCTCAAATTTATAATTTATCTCAAAAGTTGTTTCTCTTCTTTGAATGGAATGTTTTCTGAGAAAAGTCAGAGCGTTCATTCTATTTTTTCCATTTTTTTCCATTTTAACATTTTTCTTCCAAAAAATTGCTTTCCATTCATTAATATCTGATTTAATTAATGAGGTTTTTGTTGGACAGCTAAGATTTTAGTCTTCACTATTTGGCTACAAACCTTTTTTAAATCAATTTAATTTGTGGGTGATGACGTGGCACAGTGAAGAACACTCTAGATGTGGCATCAGGAGATAACAGTTTGATGCTTAAATCTTACTTGCTGTATAACTGTGGGGTAATCACTTATACTCTTTGAATAGTTTTCTCTTCTTTAAGATGTACATAATAATACTTGTCTTCTCTAGCTCATTTTCTTTGTGATTTTATTTTAACAAAATGTTTTATTTTTGAAAAAACACCTTCCAAACCTATACTATGTAACTGTTAATTATAGATTTTTCTAGTTGTAGGTTTATTACTGTTAATGTTTTGTGATATCAATTTCCTCTTTTGTAAAATGACAGATTTTGACTTCATAACCTTAGAAGCCTGGCCCAGAAAAGATGGGAGACTTGAGTTATATAGACATCTGCTAGAACTCTTTTTCTGCCAAAAACCCAGAACAGCTAATGACTTCTTGCTTCTTGACATGCCTTAGTGATAATTTTATCTTTCAAAAGTCAGTTGAACCAGTAAGGGGAAATGCTATTCTGCATCTGATTCTTTCTAACAGAGAGGAACTGGTTGCCGGGGATGGGAATGGTGGGGACTTGTGGAAAAGTGATCTCTCCATCCTAGAATTTCTGATAGAGGAGGAGGGAAAATCTGGGCATTTTCTGGCAGAACAGATTTCAAAGAATTGAGATGAAGCATAGGCAGAATCCCTTTCCTTAAAATGCTTCAAGGGAAATTAACCCAAGATGGGTAGGAGAGAAAGGAAACAATTCCAATTCGGAAGAAGAAATGGAATTAGTCTGAAGAGATCAGTGTAGATGCACCAAGAACTCACCAACCAAAGTAGAAACTAGAAGAGAAATTTTAGATTTCCTTCAAGGACCAAGCTATGTCATTTGACAATTCAGTTTTTATAGGTAGAACAATGGTTTTATTTCTTTGGTATTTGAAAAGTTTATAAAATTGCTAAGGAATGTTAACAAACATACCCTCCCTGGTATTTTTTTCCGATTATATCCCTCTTCCATTCCTGTTTGTTTCTCCTTTACCTTGGTGTTTTTTTTTTTTTATCAAATTATTTGTTTGTACTTGGTACCCATTCTTCCTTGGCCGTTTTTGATGAATGAAATTAATTTGTGACCATTCACTCCATCTCTTCCTCTAGGTTTGTTTTTATTGCTGTGGAATCCAGTTATGAGACTGCATTCTTCTTTTTTACCATTCCTTTGATTTCTTAAAACTCTCAGAATAGAATCATTTCACTTCCAGGATCTCTGTTTTTATCGTTTAACTCCCTTAGTTCCCTTTGGAGACATTCAGTTTTTAAAGAGATCCTTGTTTCCTTCACCCCCATTAGGATGTTAACACTACACCAGTGTACAGCTCTTGATTAGTCAAACAAATTCACTCTTTCTAGGCTTCTCTTAACTCTTGCATTTGTATTTCCAAGTTCCTGCTCCAACACAGGACAAGAGAAATGCTTAAAAGTTTGTCTGTTTTCTTAAAGATTTATTTTTTCTCCTAAAATGTCTTAACTTTGTGTTAAGCCTTTTCTCTGCTACCAATCTCATGTCTTGGAATTTTTACTTATTATTATATGGTGGTAGGTAATATTTAAAAAGGACTCATGAGTTCAGTAGTCAAGAGTGTCCATTCAGCCAGAGAAAAACTAATTAAGAAGGGAGAAAGTCAAGATGGTTCTAAGGTTAAGAGAGCAATTTTATAATCAATACAATCATTAATAGCAGCCCAGTGAAGCAGTTGGACTGTGGGTGTTAGCTGCTGATGAGGTGGTATGTGATCAGATTACTGAACTGCAGATTACTAACTGCAGTCATTGGGAACTTTTCTGCTTCCTGAAGGAAGATGAGCCTAACATATGAGATTCTAATGGAAAAACAGAAAAAGTATGAGACAACTATCAAGAGAAACATTTTAGTCTTGCTGTTTCTCTACTATATTTTAATCAATGTTGAATGAAATTGAATAATACTTAGAATTTGTAATGCTTTAATTTGTAAAGAGCTTTACTCATGGAATTTGATTCGATAGACACAATCTCCCCCACAAAATATATGAAATTATTATCCCTATTTTATAGATTAGTAAACTGAGGTAGAGAGTGATTAATGACTTCCAGAACTACTTATCTGGTAAATATTTGAGGTAGGAATCAAGTTGAGGTCTTTTTGATTTCATATTCAGCACTTTGTTCTTGATGAACCCTAATGAACACAGAAAAAGAATTAGAATAAATGTCAACTAGGCCTGAAACTAAAATTGACAGTGATATAATGCTTTGAAATTTCAGAAGTCTTTGGGAAAAAAAGAGAGAGCCCCATCTGGCCTTCCTTCTTGCAAATTTTATAGATGGGAGGTCTTCGATGTGCTAGGTTTATTATTAAAAGCCAGAGAGAGAACTGCAAGGGACCTTAACAACTGTCTAGGCCAACCCATTGATTTTATAGAGGGAGAAGCCGAGCCCCAGAGAGAGTTGATGACCTTTTGAAGTTCTATTATAATTTGATGTTTGCACATAGATGATGAACACAGAACAGATCCCCCCAACCCCATTTTACCACACTTCCTTTTGAATTTGAAATGATAAGGCTTTGTTGAGAAATTATTGACACCTGTTATAATATTTGAAATTACTTTATTAGGAAACAAACTTGTTTAAGTGAATTAGAATCAACACTTTTTAGAAGGGTCTTTGTGACTTCATTCCTTTCAGTCATTTCAATTTTAGCTTTGGTCCTAGTCTTCATGACCCCAAGGGGGGTTTCCTTGGTAGAGATACTGGAGTGGTTTAACCATTTTTTCCCTCCAATTTACTTTATAGATGAGAAAACTAATGCAAACAAGGTCAAAGTAACTTGCCCAGGGTCACTGAGCTAGTGTCTTAGGAAGATGAGTCTATCCAGTGCACCATTTAGCTGAGATTTGATTAAAATATTTTATATGAGGAAAAAAAAAGAAGTTAGAGTTACATAATGACCCTGAAACCAAACAAGTTCTGCACTCCCTTTTTCTGAGTTATGGAGTGAAAGCAGGTATGAGAAATTACTTGGGTAGATGTTAGAAAACTCAGATTCCATTCTAGCTTCTTCTCACCTATTACTTGGCATATGGCTGTGGACAGATCATTTAAACCTCATTTTCCATATCTTTAAAGGAGGATCAATAATTCCTTAATGATCTATTTATTTTTAATTTAATGATTTTAAAATTCTTTTTTCAAATTTTATTTATTTATTTTCAGCTTAATTGTCTTTCTAGAGTGAGTTAATAAGATTTGCAGAGTGCTTTCCATTGTTATCTCAATGGATCTTCTTAACAGCCCCCTGGTATAGGTATTATGTTTGAAGGGATTGTTCAGTCTTTGCCAAATACAGGATTAAGCACTGGGGAAATAAAGAAAGTAAAAATCCACTCCCTGTCTTTAAGGGGCTTACCTGAAAAAGGTGAAGACATGTGAATAACTACACACACACACACACACACACACACACACACACACACATTTAGTGGATGGAAAATAATTTGTAATGTAATGTTTGTCCTTCATTTTTGAAGAAGACTGTGACATCAGGGAGGTGATGCCATGACAAGCATGTGAATTGGATTGGGGGGGTATGCTAAGTCACCAGGCTCACTTTTTCCTCCAGAGCCATCTGGGTCCAGTGGCCCGATATGGATCAGAATGATTAGAGATGGTCCTGCATACGAGGCAAGCAGGGTTAGGTGATTTGCCTAAGGTCACACAGCTAGTAAGAGTCAAGGGTCTGAGGCCAGATTCAAACTCCTGTCCTCCTGAATCCAAGGTCTCTGTGCTACTTGAGAGAAGGCCTAAAGAGGCATCTTACGGTAGGAAGAATAAGTTACATTTTTAAAAATAGTATTTTATTCTTTCCAATTACATGTACAGATAATTCTTAACACTTTTTAAAATAAAAATTTGAATTTCGAATTTTCTCCATTTTTCCCTTCCTTTCTTTCCCTCAGATGGCAAGCAGTTTAACAAAGGTATACATACATGCAATCATGTAAAAATATTTCCATATTAATCATGTTGGGAACCAGGAAAAAAATGAAAATAGTATTTTTCAGTCTTCATCCAGAATTTGAACTGTGCCCTGAAGGAAGCCAGGGAAGAAAAGAGAGAGTCGAAGAATGAATGCTATTTAGACTTGAAGAACCTGAGGGCCAAGGTACAGAGATGGAAAATCTAGAGGGTTAGAAAGCATAAATAGGCCAGTACACCTGGATCACAGAGTATGGGAAGGGGAGTTAAGTTGGAGAAGATGGGAAAAATAGGAAGGGTCCAGATGCTAAAGGGCCCTGAATTCCAAATACGGAATTTTATATTTGATCTTAGGGATAATAGGAAGACACTGGCATTTATTGAGGAGGATGATGAGAGGGAAAATTCTTGTGCTTTAGGAAAACCACTATTCTGAAAAAATAGAATGGTTTGGAGTAGAGAGACTTGAGGTAGAGAGAATAATTGGAAGGCTGTTACCATAATTGAGGAAGGAAATGATGAAGGCCTACATGAGCTCTGCCTTTGCAGATGGTTTAGAAGAAGATGGTAGTTAATGTTTAATGTCTTTCTCAGGGACTTTGCCAAGAAGGAAAGGAGATAAGCAGTAAATAGTTATCAGGGCTAGTTAGACGAAATGAGGGTTTTTTTTTAAATGAAGGGGATCATGGGTATGTTGATAGGCAGTGGGAAAAGAACCTGTAGAACTAGAGAGATCAAAAATTAGAGAGTCAGGTTGCCAGTGGAGGCAATGTGATAAAGATAGGAAGAGATAGCGTAAAGAAGGGATGTAGAGTTATTGGTCCTGCCAGGGAAGAATGTTTACCTTTTCATAAGAACTAGGAGTGAAAAAAGGTGATAGGAAGGAAAAGATACTTGAGACATATGAAATAAGGAATAAAGAGGAAGCTACTCTTGAATGACCTCAGTTTGTTTGGTGATGTATGAGGAGAGTCTTGATCTGAGAGGATGGAGAAATGGACGTTTGAGGAAGGATGAAGAAGTTTGGAGTCACTGTAATTACTGGAAGAGAAAACCAATTAAGGAGATGTGAAACTATTGCCTTGTTGCAGTGAAGGCTCAATTAATCTTAGATAATATAAATTTGTAGTAGACCCAAATGGCATGGTTTCATGATTTTCCAGTTTTGGTGGCATGTGAATAGGAGGAAAGAAGGCAGATGGAGGGAGGTTTGGGATTTGGCAGTGTGGGATCAGTGAGAGGATATGATGAATATAGTGGAAAATTGAGCAGGTTTATCCCAAGTGTGTGATAGGGAAGGGAGAAGAGGTTAACTCCTTTAGAGGTCATTAACTGAGAAAGAAATAAAGAATAAAATGAATGGAAGTTATGATGAAAAGAAGAGGGTTGGGGGGGTCACAAGGCAACTGGGAAATACAGAATGAGAAAAATACTTTGCTAAGATAAAAGAATTTAAGAGTTCATGCATGTGGGACATTTGTAGGTAATGGCAAACTCAAGGATATGCAATCTCTGTAGTTGAGATAGAGTGGGTAAATAGATCATGGGAATTAAATATGATGAAGGATTGAGAAGTTAGAGTCAAAAGATAATATCTGTCAAGATCTGGATTGGATGTTAAATGAATTAGTAAAGCATTTATTAAGAGCTTACTATGAGAATTTAAATAGAAAGGTAATACAATTCTCCTTTTTGCTAAGTTTCCATTCTAATGTTGGGGGCAACACATATGGAGGATTTCACTGATGGAAAGGTTTCAGGGTATTTAGGACACAGAAGCAAAGTGAATGATGATGCCTTTTCTTTCATACAATTACCATTGCTGCAATCATGTTAGTTTTTAAAATTTATTTAGTGTCTCTGTGTGTGTATGTATAATTTTTGTACCAATGATTTTTTTTATACATTACTGAAATATTTTTGTTTAAGAGTAAACATAATACCCCCTCCCACCAAAAAATATAGACCCCCATGAGCAGTAAAGTAAAGAGAAAACAAATTAAGAAAAATGAAAAAAATATGCTTCAGTTCTGTGTTCTAACACCACCAGCCCTATTGTGGGTGGATCACATTCTTTATGATCAGTCCATCACAAAAGCTTCTTCCATATTTTTCCACCATTGCCATTGCTAATCGCAACTCCCTCCATTTATACCTCCCCACTACCATATATTATATTTTCTCTCCTTTCACTCTGTCCATCTTCTTAAATGTGCTGTAGGGTATCTGAATGGCACAGCAGACTGATCACTGGCCCTGGAGTCAAGAGGCCCTGAGCCCACATCCCACTCCTAAGGCCAGCAACCACCCAGCCCTGTGGTCCTGGACAGGCCATCCAATCCCAGCCCCTTGCAAGAAGTAAAAAAAGAAAATGTGTTATATATGACCACTCTCCCCCATGATCTACCCTCTCCTCCATCATTCACATCCCCCCTTCCCCCTGTCCCCCTTCTATCCTTTTTACTCTAGATGTCTATACCCTATTGAGGGTATATGCTATTGCCTCTTGGAGCCATGGATTCCCTCATCGCCCCCTCGCCTTCCCCCTCTTCCATTTCATTGCAATAGCTCATTGCAATAATAAAAAAAAAATCTTGTTATACGAAATATCTTAGCCTATTCCACCTCTCCTTTCTCTTACTCCCATTACATTTCCCTTTTAGCCATTTTTACAATATATCATATACAATATATTATATCTTCAAATTCAGCTCTCTCCTGTGCTTCATCTATAAATGCTCCTTCTACCTGCTCTATTAAATAAGAAGTTTCATATGAGTATTATCAGTATATTTTTCTATGCAGGAATATATACAGTTCATCATCATTAAGTCTCTCATATCTTACACTTCTCCTCCACTCTCTATGCTTCACCTGAGTCCTGTTTTTGAAGATCAGACTTTCTGTTCAGCTCTGATTGTTTCAGCAGGAACAATTGAAATTCCCCTGGTTCATTGAAAGCCTGTCTTTTTCCCTGGAAGAGGATGTTCAGTTTTGCTAGGTAGTTGATTCTTGATTCAATTCTGAGCTCTTTTGCCTTCTGGAATATTATATTTAAGACTTATGAGCTCTTAATGTAGTTGCTGCTAAATCCTGTGTGATCCTGACTGCAGCTCCACAATATTTGAATTGTGTCCTTCTGGCTGTTTCTAATATTTTCTCTTTGACTTGGGAGTTCTGGAACTTGGCTATAATATTGCTGGGAATTGTGTTTTTTGGATCTCTTTCCAGGGAAGATTGGTGCATTCACTTAATTTCTATTTTGCCCTCTGCTTCTAGGACATCTGGGCAGTTTTCCTGTAGGAATTCTTTTAAAATGATGTCAAGGCTCTTTTCCTGATCATGACTTTCAGGTATCCCAATAATTTTTAAATTATCTTTTCTGAATCTGTTTTCCAGATCAGTTGTTTTTTTCAATGAGATGTTTCAAATTTTTTCTAATTTTTCATTCCTTTGGTGATGAAGTATTGTGTCCTGACTTCTTGTAAAGTCAGCAGCTTCCTTTAGCTCCATTCTAGATCTGAAGGATTTGTTTTCCTCAGAGAGCTTTCTTATCTCTTTTTCCATCTGGCCAATTCTACTTTTTAAAGCATTCTTCTCCTCAATAACTTTTTGAACTGTTTTATCCATTTGACTTATGCTGGTTTTTTAACATATTTTCTTCAGCATTTTTTTGGATTTCCTTGACTAATCTGCTGGCTTTTTTTCATTTTTTCCTGCATCTCTCTAATTTCTTTGCCCAATTTTTCTTCTATCTCCCTCACTTGATTTTCAAAATCTTTTTTGAGCTCTGTCATAGCCAGAGCCCAATTTCCGTTTTTCTTGGAGTCTTTAGATGCGAAAGCTTGTACTTCCTCATCTTCAGATTGAGTATTTTGATCCTTCTTGGGATCATAGATAATGTATTTCTCAGAGGTGTTTTCCTTTTTTTTTCTTTGTTTACTCATTTCCCCAGCCTGCCCCTTGTTTTGGGGTGTTCCCTGCGCTTTTGAGTATTATTGGGACACCTCCCCACAAGGATTTCAGTGTGTGAAGCTCTGTCTTCCCTCCTGGTCTGTGAATGACCACAAGCACACTCCTCTGCCATGGGGCTGAGGTGGGGGGGGAGCCCTGTGGTTCTGTGGGGGTCCTAGACTGTGATCAGGATCTGAATGTGGTCAGAGTCCCAGAGTCCTGTTTCAGGTATGGGCGACAGACCTCGGAAGTCTCTCTCCACTCTGCTACCTTTGGTAGGCTAAGAACCCAAGGCTCAGTTGCCTGGGGACTCCTGCTTACTAGCTCCACCTGCTTCTGTTTCCTGCATCTGGGCTTCCCTGTCCATGCTGCTTGCTGAATGCCCTGAGGGCTGGGCTTCACAGCTTGCTCTGGCAGAGGTCCCCCTGCTGATCTTCCAAGTTGTGCCTGGTGCTCCCTGGTGTGTAGGTCAGGAAACTGCCTGCCACAGCCCACCCTGTGGTGTCTCCCAGGTGCCCTGGGGCTGCCTCTGCGAGGTTGAAGTTCCTTCACTCTGGAGGCTGCCTGCCCCTCTAACCCCGTGGAGTGGAGCCTTTCCACTATTTTCCAGGTTACCTTGAGCTGGAGAATTGCCTCACTGGATTCCTCTGTGGCTTCTCTCTCTCAAAAATTTAGTTAGAGTTCTAATTTTATGATTTTTGAAATATTATGGAGATGAGAGGCTCTTCTCCTGTTGCCATCTTGGCTCTGCCCCCATCCTGTCAGTTTTGATATTGCACTATTGGATAGTGCCAGGGACTTTAGTGACAAGAATTTTCTTTCTTGTGTCATCACTAGCTTTGTTTTATTCCCAAGACTCTTTGGTTCAGGGCCTTGGCCTATCTTTATGAGAATTTAAGGGGCTGTTATCAAAGGAAGGGGTGATGTTTTGACTTTCTTGGCACAAGCAGAGCTGGCTTGCTTCTTCTTGGAAGGTCAGCCAGTTGACAATTGGTGGGGCGACTGGCCTCTTCTTCACAGGAGTTGTGTCTTTGTGTGATGAGGGAGAGAGCCGTGCTTGAATCAGGACAGCTGGTCTGGAGGGTGTGGGGGCTGTCAGTCTCAGAATTCTTGTACTCACCTACCTGTTGGATCAGTTTGTTGTGGTAAATTTTCTAGTATGATCTCCTCCAAGGACTTTTAACCTTTTAGGGTTATTTTGAGGAGAGTGCTTTGTAAACTATCAGTGGCTATTTAAAGATGAATTCTTAGGGTGTGTGAAGTAAGTGCTACTTATTGAGGTATTCTGGGTACTGTGGGGGATCTCCCTAACACACAGTTCAACACTGAGTTGAAGCATTGTGTTATTGACCTTGTATTTCTAAGCATTTGATTTTTTTTTTTTGTTTTGTGATGCATTAGTAAAAAGTCTGTGGACTTCAACCTACTTTCCTAGCTTGGCTGTTTTGTTTAAATGCAGACTCTTCAGAAACAGAAGGCATGTTCATTCTAAAATAAAGCAAAAGGTGAGGTTGAATGCAGCTGCGCAAGGAAGGACATTAACCTTCTAGGGAAAGAGTTGCAAATATATATACATAGAATATTTATGTGTATATTTATCTCTTTTTATGAGGGCTAGTGTCAAGAAATGATGAGATTATAAAGGAAGGAGAATAAATTAGTGAGAGAATCAAAGCAGTTCTTAGATTTATTTTATTTCTCCTGAGATCCAGGATGGTAAGCTTAAATAGGATGAGGAAAAAAAATTAGCAGAGGAGTGCCCTTCATCTCTACAGGCCAGAGCATTGGGATGACTCTAAGAAGGTGAAAGTGAAGAGGAATAAATAAGGAGTTCAAGAAACTCAGCTTCCTAAGCACAAAATGGAGAAAACATAGACAGTAGTTCTGAAAAAAAAATTGGGATTTTAAGGGACTGCAAGTGCAGTGTGGTTCTCCAATATGAGGTGAATGTCAAACACTTGATGTGCTTTTGGGACAAGCATCAATTCTGTGAATAAGGAAGCAATGGATCCTCTGTGCTTTGCCTTGGTCTAATCCGATCTGGAATACTTTGGTCAATTCAAGTTTAATAAGGACAGGAGGAAGTTGAAAGAAAGGTAACCATAATGGCGACCATGATCGGGAAGGACTTCTGAATTCATATTATATAAAGATCAATTGAAGGACCTTGGAGAAGTTTAGCCTACAGAAGAAAAAATTGTATAAAATACTAAACACAAGGAAGAGATATGAGATAGCACATGTTCTTTATGGACTTAGAGGGTTGATCCAGGAGCAGTGGTTTGAAATTGCAGACTTACTGTTAGGAAAAAAAAAAACCTCCTTAACAATTAGAGCATTGCAAAAGCAGAATGGGAGGTTTCTGGGAGACATGGTGTACTGAGTGTTGGCCTGCGTCACCCAGACTCACCTTCCTGAGTTCAGACACTTACTAGCTGTGTGATCCTGTGCACAACACTTAATCCTGTTTCCCCAGTTTCCTTATTTTTAAAATGAGTTGGGGAAGGAAATGGCAATTTCTAATTCTTTTACTTTTGCCAAAGTAATTCTAATACTTTTGCCAAAAGAACTCTAAAGGGGTCACCAAGTTTCAGACACAAATTAAAATGATTGAACAACAACAGAAGTGGAGTGAACTGCTTCAGGAAGTATTTTTATTTCCATTCATAGGGTATCAGCTGTGTTGTGTTAGGAAATCTTTTTGGGGCAGATTGAATAAAGTATCTGTTAAGTCTCAAAATTAAAATTTGATAACTATAATTTCACGAATCTGTATTAAGTTTTCTCTTGCACCTGAGAACCTAGTATTCTATCAATATTGGGAAATTCAGGAAAACCCAAACTATTGAGAAGAGTTGAGTCACAGCTGCTACAAGATGTTTGTCTGTTATTTAATTTTGCATTCCAGTACTAGGGATTTGTAGTTTAGGTGACTTACAGATATTTATTGAATTGAATTGAATGGGAAGTGGGGAGTGTTCATAGAACCAAGTAAGATAAGAGCTACTGGAAAAGAAAAATTATTTTTGCAACTATTGATTTGAAATAATCTATAATCAAATGATCAAAAGTTTGCCCAACCACATTATGATATGTTTTCCTAACACTGTGATTTCTTTAATTTGTAAATTTAATTCTAAAAAGAAACATGAACTGACTCAAGAAAGCTGAGATTAGTTCTTGGATTGTGGCAGTGTGAATATTTTAAAAACTGATGATTTGGGAACTCAGCCTTGCAGAATTTGTCTTCCCAAAGTATAACTGAATCACTGACATTTTCAGTGAAAAAGAACAGGACACCAGCGGGAAGACAGTTGGGACTGTCATGGAAACATTTTCATTCTTACTTTTTTCTCTCTTCCTCTTCTTTCTTTTCCCAGAGTAAATGGGAAGCTAGTGGCCCTGAAGGTGATCCGGCTTCAAGAGGAAGAAGGTACACCCTTCACAGCGATTCGGGAAGGTAGGGGTTTGTCTTGCTCTCTTTTTGAATTCAACACAAGTTTAACCATTTAAAGAAACTATGCAGCAATGGATAATGGTGATTTTTATAATTTTATGAGTCATTTACTTCTGGGAAAACGAAAATCGGTCATTTTAAAAATCAAAAGTGCTTTCCAATATGGACATTAATTATAAAGAGAATATATTCATCCCTGTATCTAGGCACAAACCTCTGAATGTTGGTCATTACCAGTGGGGGTGGGGTGTGTGAATATCTAGAGATGGTGGTAATGTCATTGCAATGTTTTGTGTGTGTGTGTGTGTGTGAGAGAGAGAGAGAGAGAGAGAGAGAGAGAGAGAGAGAGAGAGAGAGAGAGAGAGAGAGAGAGAGATTGAGATTAACTATTGGTAACTTCTTTGATTTCCCTTTGACTTAACATGTTGTTTGTTTTGACTTACTTGAGTGTGGGGGTATCTAGCCTCTAAAGATTCTGAATGTTATGTTAGGGGCAGGGGCAGCTTACTGATGAACATACCAGGGCTTATGTTTGTTGAGCAATCACTGCAATAAATGTTGGACATAAAACTAGAAATCAATAAATAAGTAAGAGGGAGAAACACTAATTGAAACTAGTGTGTCCTAGTTAATCTCTTTCAAGTCCCAAATTCTGCCTCTTCCTATTGACTAGATTCACTACAAGTTTATGTTATTTCATTTGAACTTGGACTTCACTACTGCATGCTAGATTTCTTCCTGTTTGGAATTCTTCCTGTTTGGAATTCTAAGACTTTATTCTTGGTTTTTAACTGGAGAATGACAGTATTAAGAAGTGAATCTTCCTTATCTCTTTTATCTTGTTAAAATATTTTTTATCATTTCCAGAATTTCATTCCCCCCATCCTTCGTCCCGCTCAGAGAGTCATTTCATCTAACAGATATTTTTTAAAGAAAAAAAGAACAAAAAAGGGAAAAGAAATTGGCTACTTATCAATATTTCAAAAACATCTAACATTATATATGATAATCTTCACCTGTAGATAGCCTAACTCAGTATAGGACTAGGGAAGAAGTGTCCTTTCAATGAGCAAAACTGATCCTTTTTTTCCAGTGGCTCAATGGGGTGACTAGACGATTTTCCCCAAGCACCATGTGGAGTAGCAAGAGATTTAAGTGAGGAAGGAAATCACAAGTGGAAATATCTAGAAGGAAGGACAGTTTTTCAGTCTATCATTCATTCTTGAATGGTTTTCACATAGTCTTCCCTGGTCAGACAACTTCCATAATATTGCACACCCATTTCTGGAAACTATATTTCATCATTTTTTAAAAGGTTGTCTTTTTTACATCAATAAAATTTCTCCAAATTATTTCCTTTCCACTTCTCTTCCAAGAGAATTATTGTGTGCACTACATTTTTAAAAGGAGACTGATTAGCTCATTTCATTAGAAGGACCTCAACATTATGTCATGTGGATCGATAGCTCTGTGAATTTTAGAATCACTTTGGGATCTTGAATTTTAGCTTAGAGAATAGTGGGAATATGTGTGGATGGGGATTTGTAGCTGTCTTGAATTATTGTGGAGGTTCTTTTTTTCTGTATGCTTCCCAGAACATTAAATTAGAACCAGTGGTGGGCTTCAGTTGGTTCCCACTGGTTCAGCAGAAATAATACCTAATTTTGTGTTGAGTTTGGTGAACTGATTGTTAATTTATTTGAATCCTGCCTCTAGAACCATTGGCAGATAGTTCTAAGAAATTAAATTTTGATTCAGTATAAGGGGAAAAAAGTACTAATCAATAGAGATGCATCAAAATTGAATGTATTGCTTCTTGAAGTAGTGTTTCTTGTTTCGACAAGTATTCTATTAAATACTTGATGGATATGTATTGGGAATAGTGTAGAAAGAATCTGTGTTTTGAGTAAGGGTTAGACTATATGGTCTTTGGGATTCCATACAATACTGAATATTATAAACAATAAGTGGTTTACTGTTAACGGAATTGAGATATCATGGTTTGGGGTTGCAGGATGGATGTAAGCCAAATATTAGGGCATTGATAGGAATTTATATAAGTGGAAAAGAGGATATAAGGCAGGGCTTATAGAGCAGAGATGCATGGCTGAGAATACAAAAATGAGTTTTGGAGACTGATACCAAACAAGATATGAGAGAGAAAGAGACTGGAGGTGTAGATTTTGGAGTTGTCTGTTGCATAGGTGAGACATGTAGAAGTATAAAGGAGAATAAATCCAATAAATTAGTAAGTAGCGAAGCCCTTAGTCTCATATTTATTTAGATATGGCAGCAATGAAGATGAGTTAGAGGTCCTAATGCCATGCTCTTAAAAGTATCACAGAAATTTGGTAATGTGAAACCCACGAGTGGAACTTAGTTCTTGTTGGGCAAAATCAATTCAAATAAAACATACTAGATGAAAGGGATATGGTAGCACAGTCTATGAAATTATACTCTTATGAAGACAATAGTTCAATGGGAGGTGGGCTAAGTTTGGAATGAGAAGATCTGGGTTTCATCCTAGTTTTGCCACTTATTTACTCTGTAACACTGGAAAGGTGATTTTTCCTCTCTGGGACACATTTTCCCCACCAGTAAGATAAAGAAAGGATTGGACTTGATGAACTCCCAAGACTTTTCCCACCCTTAATCTACAATAGTATGAGCATAGAAGACACTTTCTTAGTGATTCCAAGAAAAATTGAGAATTAAAAGTGATACAGAATTAATAAAATATGGAATAAAATTATAAGAAATTGTTCTCTCCCCTCTCTCCTCTCCTCCCCTCCCCTTCTTTCCTCTGTCTCTCTCTTGCTCTCTCTCTCTCTCTGTAAATCTATCTCTGTCTCTCTTCTGTCTCTTCTGCTCTCATTTTCTTTTTTTTGTGATATTTTATTCTTCTAATTGCATATAAAAGTTTTTCCACATTCATCCACATGCATATACGTATTTTTAAGTTATATTATTTCCTTTTGTCTTTCCTTTCCACACCTCTCCCCTCAGCAGTGATTAGTCTGGTGAATATTGTGCATATATATTTATGTTTAAAATGTTTACATATTAGTCACTTTCTATATGAGGAATTAGGATTAAGGGAAAAGAAAGAAGACCATGAGATAGGAAAGAAAAACATAAAAGAATTTTTTAAAAAAAAAAAGTGAAAATAGCTTTCATTCAGATTCTGTAGGGTTTTTTGTTTTGTTTTGTTTTGTTTTTCTTCCCCTATATGTCCATAGTATTGTCCATAGCAGATCTCCTAGGGTTGGTCTAGTTCTCTGGACTGATGAGAGGAGCTGCATCCATTAAGGTTGATCAACTCACAATGTTGTTGTTAATATGTACAATGTTGTCTTGGCTCTGCTCACTTCACTCAGCATCAGTACGTGTAATTTGCTCCATACTTCCCTAGAATCCTATCTTTCATGGTTTCTTATAAAACAATTGTACTCTATAGCATTCATATACCATAACTTGTTTTTTTTTTTTTGTTTTTTTGTTTTTTGCGAGGGAAATGGGGTTAAGTGGCTTGCCTGAGACCACACAGCTAGGTAATTATTAAGTGTCTGAGACTGGATTTGAACCCAGGTACTCCTGACTCCAGGGCCAGTGCTTTATCCACTATGCCACCTAGCCGCCCCTTATACCATAACTTGTTAACCCTTCCTCAATTGATGGGCATTCTCTTAGTTTCCAATTGTGTGCCACTATGAAAAGAGCTGCTATGAATATTTTGGAATATGTGGAACTTTTCCATTTTTTATGATTTCTTCTGGATATAGACTAGTATTGGTATTGCTGTGCCAAAGGATACAATCACTTTTTTCTTTTCTTTTTTTTTTGATACAATCAATTTTATTGCTCTTTTGGCATAGTTCCATATTGCCCTCTATTTTGGTTGGATCAGTTCACAACTCTACCAGTGATACATTAATGTCCCAATCCTCCCATAACCTCGCCAACATTGATTGTTTTCACTTTTTGTCATCTTAACCAATCTGATAGGTGAAGGTGGAACCTCATGGCTATTTTAATTTGTATTTCTCTAATCAGAAATCATTTGGAGCATTTTTTCAAATGATTATAAATGGCTTAAATTTCTTCATTTAAAAACTGTGTGTTCATATCCTTTGACCATTTATCAATTGGGGAATGACTTTTAACCTTATAAATTTGATGCAGTTCTCTCTATACTTTAGAAATTGTTTCCCAACTTTCTGTTTTCCTTCTAATTTTAGCAGCATTGGTTTCATAAGTGCAAAACCTTTTTAATTTAATATAGTCAATCATCCCTTTTGCAATTGATAATGTACTCTTCTCTCTTGTTTCAAGGGAATTATTGAGGACTGACAGCCATGTAATAAAAATGATTTCAACATAACATTCTCTTTTTCTTCACTTCCCTAAAAAGGAAAATAAAAGTATATTTGTATTAAGTAATCCAAGGGGAAAGGACAGTGGAGAACATTTGGGTGAAGTTCAATTGAAGAAGAGAAACAAGTGATTTTATCATTCTAGTATACTACAGACCAGGAAAAGGAAATAAATGAGTTTAGGAAGCTGATGAAAAACCTGGCATGCAGGCACAATTTGATAGTAATGGGAGACTAATTATCCACACTGTTTCTATCTGCAAAAAGCAGGGCAACTAATGACTTCTTAATTTGTCTTGATAATTTTATCCTCCAAAAGGTAGATGATGAAACAAGAGACAGTTATACCCCAGTTATGATTCTTATGACAGTAACTATTGGTTCCTAGAATAGAAATGATAGCAACCTTGGAAAAAAAAGTGACCATTGCACCCTGGTGTTTGTGATACAGATAAATTGAAAAGGTTAGCTCTTTGACATGTAGCCTAAATTTTGTGAGAATAGATAAAGGAATGTCTCATGGCATCATGTTCTATAGGAGAACTTAGCACAAAAGAGGAGAAATTTTCTTTAGCTACCATGAGAAATTATTGACAAGTAATGGAGAAAAAGAGAGTGGTCTGAAGAAACTAAAACTGATGCATAGGGAGCTCACCACTAAATTTAACTTTAAAAAGGTAAATAAAATGGAATCAACAACTACAGGTAACTCAGTGTTATAAGAAATACTTTAGGAATGTTGTTAAGAAAAGCTAAGGGCAAAAAAGCATGGGTAGATGAAACGATGACACAGAGAAGATGCAATTATAGGAATTGAATTTTGTTTCTGTTTTATCTGCCATAGAGGAACTCCCAGAGCCCTGACCCTATCTGTGTGGCCATGATCACATCACTTAAACTTTCCCTATGACATTTTTTCTCATCAATAAAATGAGGCAGTTGAACTGGATAGCCTGCCTCTAAGGTACCTTCTAGCTCTGAATCAATAATCCTATCTTGTTTATGTTTAGGGTAATTAGGAGGTAATAACAGTCAGTAGACATTTATTGTCTACTTTATTCTTTGCACCTTTACACCTGCCCTGATAAGGATACAAAACTTGGCTGCAAATTCTAAAGATTAAAGTAAGAAGCTAAAGATGGTCCTTTCCTTCAAGGAGTTTACAGTCTAAGGCCGTGGGGGGGGGGGCAGGGAACACAACAGGTAAACAAATCTTTAGAATTAAGTATAGGATAAAATGTCTATATTCTTATTCATAGAACAGCAAGGAAGCCAGTGTCATTGGACTGTTGATGCCTAAAAGTGGAGTGAGGTATGAGAAGACTGGAAAGATTGGAGGAAAATGGGTTATAAAGAGCTTCGAACACCAACCACAATGTCAAGTTACCTTAATACCCTTGATAAATTCAAACATATTACAAATGTTATTAAAATAACAAGCAGATGAAGGAAGAGGCACTGAAGGTTTGGAGACTGGCAAATATTTCCTTCATTTTCAAGAAAGAAAGAGAATAAAAATATATAAGGCAGAGATGGGTCATTGACCTTGATTTGATGATTTTGGGGAATATTCAAAAAGTAGATCATTAAAGAGATGATTAGTGAACATCTCTAATCAAGGATCTAGATATTTTAAATATCCAACATGGATTCATTAAGGATACTGGTAAGGGGAAGTGACTCCAGAGGTGGGGAACTGGGATGTTAAATAGTTTTAAGTTAAAGTAATATGGGAATTGATCAAAAGATCTGGGTATGTTTAGCTTGGGGAAAAGAAGACATTTGAATGGCAGTCATATTGGAAAGATCTTAGATCACAGAGAAAGACTTAAATCAAGTTTGAGCGTCCATCTGCTGTGGATGATGCTATCCACATCCAGAGGAAAAAAGTCGTGGAATCTGAATTAACTTTTTAAAAAATTCTCTTATGTTTTTCCTTCCTATCTCATGGTTTTCTTTCTTTCCCTTTAGTTCTAAGTCAAGTAAGATAATTAATATGTTAATACCTTAAACACAAATGTACATGTACAACTTTTACCAGACTGTTTGCCATCATAGGAAGGGGAGAGGGAAGGAATGGTAACAGAAAAATATGTAACTCATAAATTTGCAAATGGATAAATGTTGAAAAAGTACCATAACATGTAACTGGAAAAATTAAAAAAAATTCAGTAAAAAAAAGAAAAGAACTTAGACTTGTGCCTTTTGGAATTGGAGGTCAGAATCAGGAGCAGAGTAGAAGTTGGAGAGAGGAGAATGTCATGAAAAAACTTTCTTGTAATTAGAACAGTCTAGAAGTAGAATGGACTGCTTCAGGAGGTAGGAAGTTCGCCCTCTTTTGGGACCATAAAACTGGACTAGAAGTACCACTTGATTGATTGACAGCTAGGTGCAACAATGGATAGAGCACCAGGTCTGGAGTCAAGAACACCTGAGTTCAGTCAGGCCTCAGACACTTAGTAGCTGTGTGACCCTGGGCAAGGTACTCTACCCTGTTTGCCTCAGTTTCCTTATCTGTAAAATGGAGGTGGAAATGGCAAACCACTCCAGGACCTTTGCCAAGAAAAACTGAGTCATAAAGAGTAAGACACCACTGAAAAACTATTAAACAGTAGTATCCCTTGTTAGCTATCTTGGAGTGAGGATATCTTTTTTTCAATATTTCATTATGTGTCATCCTAGATAGCTCTTGAAATATTCCAACTCAATAATATATGTCCTCTAAGATCTTTTCAATCTCTAATATTATGATTTTGATGAAGTTTCTTTGTGATTCCTTTCAGAATATGTATTTTCTTTTTCTCATATGTATACTCCAAATTTTTGTTTGTTGATATTGATCTTTTGAGGGGAAAGGAATACATTATGAGGGTGGATAATACCTAGAGCATCTAATCTCCTAGGACTACAGTGTCTTTCTTTGAATAAAAACTCTGGCTATTTCCTCATACTTTTTCAAATAAAATCTCCCTGCTGAGTGACCTTGCTGTAGGTGAATGGCCATGCTGCAAGAGGAAATAGTGAAAGTCTGATCGATGATGATGATTTGTTCCCTTTTTCCCTTTATTCCTTATCCTCTTTCTTCTCTGAATTGACAGGACCCTTTTTTGTATTCCTTTTCTCTATTGCACCAATGCTATTACCCTCACGTTGCCCTTTTTCTTGGCTTTTAATGGCTATAGGAACACACACAATAACTCCTCTGTGATCTTAGGTCCAGAGCTTGATGGATTCTGGAACTGAGGAAAGATTTTAGAGAAAGCTTTTTGCCAAGAGACTCATAGTATCTTTTTTTAAAAAAGAATGTTTTTCTTTTCTTTGTGATTATACATAAAGCCTTTTATTTTTTTTTATAATTTAGAGTTCCAAATTCCCACCTTCCTTTCTCTCCTCCTCCTTGAGGAGGCCAACACTTTTATATAGATAATATATATTTTGCAGTCAGGCAAAACATATTTCCATTTTAGCCATGTTACAAAAGAGAGCACAGATCAAAACCTAGAAAAATAAAGTTTAAACAGTATAATTCAATCTGTATTTGGATTCTTCAGTTATTTCTTTGGAAGTGGGTAGCATTTTTCATCATAAGTCCATTGGAATTGTCTTAGAACATTGTATTGCTGAGAAGAGCTAAGTGATTCACAGTTGATACTTTATTGCTATTACTATGTATAGTAGTCTGGTTCTGCTCACTTCTCTTTACATCAGTTCATATAAATCTCTGATTTTTCTTAGACTGTTCTGCTCCGTTATTTCTTATAACACTGTTGATATCATCTGTGAAACAAATTTATTCATATTCAGAAAATTAAATAAATTATTTTTTAATACTTCTCATTGAGCAGCAGGGAGGATGGGGATAATTGGATACCCATTTTTGGAGGTAGACTTTTTTTTTAAATTTCATTTTTATTTTTATAAGTGACTTGCCCAAGGTCACACAGCTAGGCGGTTATGAAGTGTCTGAGTCCAGATTTGAACACAGGTCCTCCTGGCTCCAGGGCCAGTGCTTTATCTGAACTATCCCCTGACTTTCTGTATTTTTTAAAAATGTTTCTGGACCTAGAGAGAAGAGAAAAGAAGAAAAGGAAAGAACAGTTTCTATCATTTCAACCTTCTAAACCTTCTTGTATTAAAAGAACTTCATGTGTAGACAAAAGACTTCTGGGATCCATCCCTTGAGTTTGTAAATCTTATAATTGTATCTCAACCAAGCTAGTCATGGTATTATAGCATTTGAGTGCTCTTTATCATGTTTTTGTGAGAAAATGCATTTTGAGTTTGAATATAAGATGCCTCCACTAGTCTGTGAACTCCTAGTGTCCATGCTGGTTCTCTCCTTCCCCTTTCTTTGTATCTTCCATTGCTTGGCTCATTGCCTAGAATATAGTAGACAACAGGCTTGGTGATATGGATTGCTGTTTTGTTCAGATAGAGAGAAGACAAACTTGTAGATTATATGGTGCATCTCATGGATCTTTTGCTAGTTTGGTATCACTCCCTTCTTGGCATCATGTTGTGCTAACCGTGGTCCTCGTAAGAAAGTTTCTAACTGGTCAGGATAGAGATTTTAAGTTTTGATTAGGAGGATGTTTATAAATTTTTTAACAACCTCTTCTTATTTTCTTTTCTAATTATTACCATCCCTTTTCATTTATCATCTAAATGTCTTATTCCATACTTCGTATTAAGCAGGAATTAGAATATTCGGTATTCTAAGTTAACACATATGTATACAAATGAATTTGTGTGTGTGTGTGTGTGTGTGTGTGCATGCGTGCACATGCTAGTCTGTACTAGTTCATAGTTTATCTAAAATGTTTCATGTAACAACTGGAGACTTCTCTTTAGAAGATATCTACTTCATTTATAATCCATCTAACAATATTTAGACTTTAATTGTCAGCCTTTTAATAAGATCACACATAGTTAATAATTTAGTATCTTAAATAAGTTACTTTTAGAAATTAAAATCAAGCAACAAATTGTCACTTTTGATAATTTCACATGTATGATAATTTCTTTGATTTAGCATTTTCTCTTCTTAGCATCTTCTTTTACTACTGATTTCTAACCAAAGCAACAGAGGAGATAATTCTGTCATATGGCTGCTTCCTTCAGTCATTTTTTTCATTTTTCCTTCTATAAATAGAATCCCCCCCCCCCCAAACTCCATGTATTTCTGCTGTTCAGCTCATCTGAGTAAACAATTCTCTCTCTCTCTCCCAGCTAAATCTGCCCTTTCATTGGTTTCTATGATTTGGTTTAATATTGAAATAAAAAGATACCATTTTTTTAACTGTAAAGATTACGAATGGAAATTTCATCTTTGCTATTCCATATTGGGTTTTATTTTAGATACCATAACTATATTTAGGTAAATTGGAATTTGTTCTTCACATGTTTGTTTTAATATGGCTGTAAATTCCAAGAGGGGCATATAATGTAATACCATTTAGTATAGGGAAGACTTGGATATAAAACAGGGGCCAGAAAAATCTTCTGTTGAAGGTAGGAAGGCTTTTCTATAAGGTGGTTCTGTGAAGACTATCCTTTGGACTACTTCCTCACTTCTCTGTAGTTGTAATAATTTACTGAAATCTTTGTTCAAAGTGTAATGAGAGGCCAACAAAGAGAACGAATTGAAAACTGGGTGAGTCAAGTGCTGGGTTCAGTTTCTGTCTCTGTTCCAAAATGTCTCTCTAATCTTGGGCAAAACTCCTGGCAACTCTCAGAATCTAAATTGCCAGTTAGATGCTAATCTACATTTGTAGGGAGAGCTCCTCATTGGGAACTCCATTAATCCTGGTCTATTGACATTGTGATCATAGTCAGTCTTGAAAAATAGTTTTCTAAAATGAGCAAGCCACAAAAATTTTAGTCAGGCAAAAAACTTGCCTTGATTCTATGCATTTTTATACCTTTCTCCCTAAGTCTTCTCCACTGTTGCTCTTATCACTAGGATAATCTCCATGTGGGAAACATATTGGGTGCCTGCCAAAACACAGTTTCCGATAAAAATCAACCTAAGGAAAAAAAGAAGAGAGGCAGGATAGCTCATTATGCTCTTGGATGTATATAGGGAATGGAACAAGGGCTAGACTTTAATTTTGTAGCTTTTCATAATTGGAGGCACTGGAAAGAACACTGAACTACTTACTCTTCCTGTGTGAGGTGAGGTCATACTTCTCTGAACTTTAGGTATCTCCCTTGTCTGATCTCTTAGCTCCATCCCTGTTGTACTGATCAGAGGATCTAGTATGTTGAAAGTCAAAGAATAGAAACAATATTATATTAGAGTCAGGTATCCTGACTTGACCCTTTCTTCTGTGATCCTGAATATCTACTTCTTTGGACTATATGTTCTTAATATATAAAAGAGAGCAGTTGGAGTAGTTCACCGTGTTGCTCTACAATCTATGACTTCATCATCTTATTTGAGTTTCTTATAAAAAAGGGGAGGTAGCTGCAGTATTTAGTGTCTCACGTGTCTATAATTGTACTATTAGATTTCTTGATACACAATATGCTATAATGTGATGCACTTTTATTTTGTTAGAAATATTTCTCTGAAACTACCTAATAATCATTACTTATGTCTGTCACTGTCAGAGTTACCATGAACTGCTTTAGAATCTCTTTGTGATTGACAGGCAGAAACTTTTATAATGCAGTGTAAAAATCTGCAGGACTAGTCTTAGATTTCATGGAATTTTATGCAGTTTGCTACAACTCTTGTTCTCTATATCAAAAATAATTTGATGGGAGGCTGCCCATCGATGTTAACACGTTCTGCAAGATGTTTGATCATATGGACTCATGAGAACAAAGAATTGATATCATTTCTTCATGCTTTTTCAAGGATAAAAGTTTTCCCTAGTCTTTTTTAAAACTATAGTTTGAATTTCTCTTGTTAATTAAAAGCAGAATGAGCCAAACCCTACAAGCTACATACCAGAAAACTAGATTAGAATTTCTGGAACCTCAGAGGCAGATATTGGTGTTATCTCAGCAAACTCAAATATTTAAGTCTTCACTCAAGGAAATAGTAGTTTGTAGTAGACATCTGCTGCATAAATTGGATTTGAAGAATACCTTTTTCTATCTCAGTTTCCTCATATGTAAAATAAAAATATCAATATCAAATGAAATAATATGCCAAATGCTTTGTAACCTTCACAATATTATATACTTGTTAGTTCCTTTTGGTGTTATATGTGATTATCAATGTGGATCAAATTGCTGAGAAGTTATTAAGCGGGGGAGTATGGACTGGAGCTAGTTTATGATTTGGGAAGCAGATCATGTCTTTCATTGTCTTACCTTGTAGCGAAGTTGATCATTGTGTCATAAGATTTAGAGCTTCAGTGATTAAGTCTTAGATCTTCATTTTACAGACCAAAAAACTGAGACTCAAATGATAAGAAACCTGGGTTGTAATAGAACTGGGATTTGAACCCTGTTCCTTTGACTATACTACTTCATGCTTGCTCTTCTTATGGAGAGAGACATGGTCTAGACATGGGCACACTGAAATTTTAGGATAACCATATTACATTCCAAGCCATATTTTTCAGGGTATACCTACCACTTAGAGATAGTGTCATTTAGATAGAATACAGACTCTTTTTTTGGGGGGGGAGTTTGCAAGGCAGTGGAGTTAAGTGACTTGTCCAAGGTCACACAGCTAAATAATTAGTGTCTGAGGCTGGATTTGAACTCAGGTCCTCCTGACTCCAGGGCCAGTGCTCTGTCCACTGCACTACCTGGCTGCCCTGGAATACAGACTCTTAAGCTGAATCACCCTGAATCCCATTTCTTCATCCGCAGCCTTCATTTGGAACAAAGGAATGAATGATAAAGGTCCCCTTCTGGCTTGGATATTGTGGACCTCTGACATTTATGCCTTATCAATACTTCATATCATTGTCCTGGGTGTTAACTTATACTATCTTTATAGTAAATGGTCATTCTGTATCTTCATGGGTTGTACAAAAGCACACTTTAAAAAAATGGAGTCTCTATCAATTTTTTGAGAAGAGGGATTTAGGTTTGTATTCAGGGGAGGCCAAAACTGTTGCCCATCTGGCCCTAAAGTTAAAAAAAAAGCAGAGATGTGTGTGGTCACAGATGTTTTGAAATGTTGCCACTCCAACAAATGGTCAGTAGTTGAATGATCTTTGGGTTCATAAGATATTTTAAGGACTATGCTTGGGAAAAAAGAGAGAGAGGAGGCCATTAGCCCAGGGATTCCCTAGAGGTAAGTCAGATTTGAAAAATTTATGTTCGTAAACAACCAGTTGTCTCAATAAAGCAGTTATTCTCACATATCTTAAAGCAGCAGCTTTATCCACAACAATATCTTTAATACAGGAGGAATGAAAGAGAAGAGATTTTTTTTTTATTTTTTTAAATTTTAAACCATGCGGTAGTAATTTATTTTTGAAAGCAAAGGCCCCAATGTGATATTGATTAATACACCTGGGATAAAAAGGGAACAGTAAAACAAGACATGACCCTTCAGGATAAGCAGAAGTTCTGTGTTCTTGAAGTTGTGACTTGAAAAATGACTCATATCCTCCCTAAGGTATGTGCTCTTTGTGAGGAGACGAAGCTTCATGTGTTGTATAAGAAAAGCAGTGCCCTATTTCCAGATTTATGTCATATTAGGAATTTTTAACAATACCATTGCACTCAATTTTTATTCTCCCAGTCGAGCAATCTGAATAATGTCTATATCCAAGGTCTTCGATCCTAGGATTTCTCTTCTATCATACATTGTTTTAATTGCCTTTCATAACAGTGACATTTTACTTGTTAGCCATTTATCACGTTTCCTCTCTTAGTCTAATAGGCATTTTAAAAAATGCCGCAAGCCCTCACTGTTATTGAAATAGCTTTGAAAATTATTTGTCCCACCAGGTTCCTGTTGGTTTAATTTTATCCATCCCCGGTTTTTTTATTGAGTGCCTACTGTATTCCAGGTGTTGCTAGGCATTATGGGGGATTCAAAGAAGTTTGGGAATTTATATCATCTCTTTTTATTAAGGAACTTAAGCTCTGGTTGATGAAGTAAGATACAGATCAATGCAAAGGTAAGTAATAATTACATCTAGGAAGTAATAAGTTCTAAGGTAGTAGTATCTATATTGTATTATTAGAAAAAGAGGATGATTTCCCTTAGGATGCTTACATCCTCAGTATAATTGACAGGGAAAGTACCTTGTTAGAGATGAAATTTGAATAGATCACAAAGGAAGTCTGGAATTCAGGTAAATGGGAATGTCAGAAAGATAAGAAAATAGAAAAGTAATGAAATATACAGAATAGAAAGAGACCAGATTTCAAAAAAACCTCCAACATATTGCCTCCATTTTCCAGCTTCCATTAACCTATATAACCTTTCTTTATAAGAATAAATAAAAATTAAAGAGAAAAAGAAAAGCAATTCCACAAAACTGAATATATCAACAAACTCTAATATAATACCAAATGTTTCACATCTGATTTCTTCTCTGAGAACAAGTTTTGTCATTAAAATGATACAGCGTTAAATTATTTTATTTTTTTTTGTTCTTTCCATTTATATTATCACAGTCTTTGTATGAATTTTGGGTTCCATTTGAATGTTTATGAGAAGAATAGTGGGAGATAAGATGTAGGCAGTGGAAACTTAGAAAAGTATTGGGCTGAATAGGAAGGTCAGCTTTACTATGTAATAATCTCTAGGATTTGTGAAAGGTCAGAGAATAGAAGTTGGAGACAAGTGAGGATAATTCTGCCTCAATCCAAGAAGGGAGATTTCAGGGTCCTAATTAGGATGATAATTGTGGGAATGAAAAGGAGGGAGTGAATTTGAAAGACAACAAAAATTAAGGATTTTGTGCCTACCTGGTTCTTGGGGGGGGGCGTTAAAAGTTGTAAATAGTTTCAAGGGGCTAAGTAAGGGTGATTAAGGAAAATTATGATCCCACTGTCTGTCATAGATAGGCCAGAAGAGAAAGTTTTGGTGGGGAAATGGTGAATTCATGGAATTGTAATTTTAGAGCTAAAAGAAAACTCAAGTCATGTCTACTCAAACCCTCTTCATTTTACAAATGAAGCCAAAGCTTAGACATGGGAAATGACTCATCCAAAGTCAGTAGCAAAGTTGAGATTTGAACTCAGGTTTTCTGATTCCAGAGCTAAATTTCCCAGCACTCCATGAATATTGGGATTGAAAAACAGACTGCAAGGGATTGAGAAGTCAATGGTCAGTGGGAAAGTGATGGCAAGTCTAGAAGTTTGGCATGGAAAGGGAGACTAAAGAGGTATAGAAAGAAGGTTAGTGTGGTGGAAGATCTTCAGAAGTCATCTGGAGATGTGCTGTTATGATTATTGTTCAGAAGAGAAGGGAACAAAGAGAGTGGAGGTTTAGGGTTACATAAAGGAGATTGTCAAGGTCACAAGACTAGATTTCCTTTAATCCACGATGAAAGAAATGAAGAGAAACCCTCTAATCAAAACTTGATTTTCCTACCTGATCATCATGATTTAAATTTCTGAGTCTCCTAAGGAGGGCAAAGGGTCAGAGGAATCTGTCTGTCTGGTATAGTAAAGGATATTTTTGGTATTAATGCCTGAAGCAACTCTCCGGATCTCATGGTGAAGAAAACCATCCAGGCTTAGAGATGTTTCTAGGAGCTTTTGGTTCAAGCAGGGAAAGGTTTTGATCAAAGCATCCAGGAGGTATTACTAAAGGTCTAGGGCTCTTCAAGAGCCCTTCTGTCCAGATCATGTGGCATCAAACTATTAGGTGAAGTGCCAGCCTAAAGAAATAGGCCAGGTCCTTACACATTCCTCATTCGCTTCTGCTATTTTGAGATGCTTCCTAACTCTCTAATGGCACTTTTTTTTCCTCCAAGGGATAGCTATTTTAAAACTTGTCAGATAAAACAGTGTAGGAACAAAATGGGAAAACTGTGGACATGCTGCATAGCATATGTGGAAAAAAAATTCAAAACCTAGTATATTGTAGGAAAAGTTCATCTGAAGGAATTTAAAGAGAATTTTGCTTTTGTAGGTCTTTCTTTGTGCATATGTCATGGACACTGCCTTAAAGGAAAGGTAACAGCAGTAAACATCAGAATCTCCAAAACCTACCCTTTCCAAGAACCATTTTCTGTTGTCATCCCCCTTCCAACCATCTCAGTCTTCCCAAAATCTGAGTCATTTCCATATCCAATCGGTTGCTAAATCTAAGAAATTTTACCTTGGTCAATTTAAAGACCTTAAAATTTGGCTTCTACTATCCAGCACTTTTTTTTAACCATCTTTACATTTCTATCAAATTAAGGGTATTGCTAGCTATTCCTCAAATGGCAGTTTCTGTTTATATCCCAAACAGTAGATTTTTAAAATGTGCTTTGCCCAATGGGAATCAGCCACCCATCAGTCTAGTTTGATTCAATCATTTATTAAGTACCTACTAGTGTTTCCATGCTGGGGAGCCAAGACTATGGAGATAATTAGTCCTACTCCCTGGGAGCTTACTTTCTCTGGAGCAGATAGAACAAATACACAACTTGAAGAAGGGGGGAAGGGGGGAGAGAGAGAGAGAGAGAGAGAGAGAGAGAGAGAGAGAGAGAGAGAGAGAGAGAGAGAGAGAGAGAGAGAGAGAGATTAAAAGAAATAGGGAAAAATTTTATTAAGGAAGATTTCTTGGTCACCTGTACTAAACTCGAAAGGGACAAGGAAACTCCTGTGTACATATGTGTTCCACAGTTTCCATCTCTCAGCTCCTGGCCTTTTCTCTGTGTCCCCCCTCGCTGCCTGGAACATTCTCCCTCCTGCACTCTCCTTAGTGACCTTCCTGGCTTCCTTCAAGTCCCAACCAAAATTCTACCTTCTTCAGGAAACTTTCCTCATGCCCATTTCATTTCTGTGCTATCCCTCTTGTAATTATTAACTATTTATCCCTTTTATAGCTTGCTTTGTTTGCATGTTCTCTCCAGTAGTATGTGAACTCCTTGAGGGTAGCAGCTATCTTTTACTGCTTTTTTGTATCCCGCATGCTGGTTACATATTTGCTGCTTAATTCATTCAATAAATTCAGACAAGCCACTATGATCAGAGAAAATGCCAGGAGGTATGGGATGTCTTATTCTTGAGGCAGCCAGGGTTCAGGGTCTCTGGATCAAAGAGTATGTATCAGAGGGGAAGGTGTAAGAATACTAGACCATTTGTTATGGTCAACTTCTCAAAATGATCTCCATTTGTAGCTCCTTTGTGTGTCTGTGGTGCCAGACTGCCAATATACAAGAAGAAGAAGCCAAAGTAGGCAATGCAGCTTCCAAGAGTCCCGAGAATGCTCATTGTATAAATTATGGGTCACCTATGCATAACCAAAGCATTTCAATGATTCCCTTACCAATAAGGAAAACAAACAGACTGTAAAAGAAGAGACTGTATTTATCTTAACCTGAGTCTGTGACTGTCATCTCAGGTTTCATTTTTGTATTATGTTTCATAACTGAAATATAAAAGACCAAAAATTGCCCTCAGATGACATATAAAACTCCCACTAGCAATTCCATGAAGAGATCAAAAGCAATACATCATTACTACTTAAGGATTTAGCTACCTGTTTTATTTATTCTTCTGTCTTAAATCTTTGTAAAAACAAACTTAGGCAGCCATGCAGTTGCCTACAGTCTTAATCCAGTGATGATGAAGTTTGGGTGAAAGTATATCCTATAAGGCCTGGAAATACCTAACAAACTTCTCAGATCAGATTTAGAGGCAACTGGTGATGCAGTGGTTAGAACCCTAGGCTAGGAATCAGGAAGACCTGAGTTTAACTCTGGCCTCAAATATTTCCTAGTTGTGTAATCCTGGGCAAATCTCTTAACCTCTGTTTACCTCAATTTCCTCATGTGTAAAGTAGGGTTAATAATAGCACCTATTTTCCAGGGTTGTTTTGAGGATTAAATGAGGTAATATTTTTAAAATGCTTATGACAATGCCTGATACATAGCACATGCTATTTAAGTAAATAATTTCATTCATTCATTGATTCATTCCTATCTTCAACAAAAAAAATCTGAAAATTTTGCAAACTTAATAATATATTAAAACTGATTCCTTGTCCTTTTTAATTGATCTTATTGTTAAGATTTGAAACTTATCAAACGCTTTTTTAAAAGAATAAAATAGCTGCTATGACATCAAGCTTTAAAAATATTTTGGATTGGTAAGATGATTCCACCTATATGGATCCGGTGACAAAGCCCATTCTAGATGTTTTGACTAAACTATTCCTTTTTCTGAAAGAGTAATAAATATTATTGACTAATTGATAAAAACTTGATTTGTCATGGGATGAAACCCACCAATAGAGGCTTTGTGAGTTATAATACTTCCCTTGTGCCCCCCACCCCCCAACCCTTAGACTTCCCTCTAGAGGAACCAGGAGAGGAAGTAGTCATGTTTGGTGTTGGGGGATGGAATGTCCTATTTGGACTTGACTGATCCACCATTTCAGTGACCTCAGATACATTTCTCTTCATTCCCTGTTCTCCTGATAATCCCTTCTATAGTCTTGCTACCCATCTTCCAGCCAGGCTCATATCCTTCATTCCCTTTATTCTTCTTCCTCTTCCCTTTTCTGGAACCACGACCACCAACTCTTGTTTCTAGATGGGGTATGCTGGTCTTCTCTGCCATTCCCTTGCTTAGCATCCCTCCCTCTAACTTTCAGGACCAATCCAAATTTCTTCTTGAGAGGGGAACTTAGAATCCATAGCACTCATTACAATGTCTAGCACATAGTAGGCATTTAAAAAGTGAATTTTTTTCATTCAATTTTTAATCTCCTAAAAAAGTTAAGGGAATTAGACCAGATTAAGTGACATTGTAAGGTCCTCTTTCCCCTCTCTAAGTCTATTTTTGGATTTCCAACACCTATCATATGACTTTGCAAATAGTAGGTGCTTAATAAATATATTTGAATGTGAAAATCATCTAGTTTTTGGGAGAACTTTATACCAATTGGTAAAATTCATTCTTTTGTGTGTTTCAAGGGAAGTGAGTAGTAGCTACCCGGAGGACAGTGGTTGGCTTGTAATCATGACCTTAGGGAGTGAATTGCCTGATGCTTGGGGAGATATTTTAGATATTTACAGATTAACTTGTTTCAGAACTTTTGTGGTCTCTGGACTTCTAGGCACAATTAAGCAATTAAATTTTCCTCAGGAATCAAGAAAGGTTAGGTTTAGTTTTGCAGCCCTCTTTCCTGAGTGTTTGCCTTCCTTTCAAGATTCATGGAAAAATTAATATTTGAATCACTTGAGACTTATTCATAACAAATAGGATTTTATACATAACTGAAGAAATGGCTTCACAATGCAGCAGATATAGAGTTTATAGTCTTGATTCTTAAGCCAGAATGTAGTGATCAGTGATAATATTTATATGCAAGAACATGTGACCTGAGCCTTGGAGTTACTCATTTAACAGAAGATGATTCCACTTTATAACTGAACGGTGTAAAGCACTCCATAGGGCCTCCCCAGCAAGGCTTGCAGTGAAGTTGCCATTTTAGTTATTTACAAAGTTTTTCAAAGCCACAAAAATCCTAAGTAGTAATTAAATATTTTCTATTAAAATGAATGGAGTGTGTTTGTTTCTCAAAAACCTTTGCATGCATATATATTTGTAACACATAAACATGTTACATATACAAGGGATATGGAGACATATATATATATATATGTATGTATATAAAATTTATAATTTAAACAATTCTACCACAATGACTTTTTATCAGCTGGAACTCCTGATGTGGAACTGACTCTATTGGTTTGAATCAAGAGTTGGTCTATAATTTATAGTGATAGTTTGTATGGAGACAGAGAGGATGTGACTTACTCAAAGCCAAACAGTATATGTCAAATTCAGAATCATAAATCCAAGGCCAGCTCTTTAGATAGGCTGAAATTCTTTGTCCTGTTTATACTTTCTTAGTTTAATCAAAACTCCAGTAAAGGTCATCTTAGTAAAGGACAACATACATTATGCTGAATTCTATGGGATATATTTCCCATAAATAGCTTGTTTTTAAATGATGTCACCAAATCTGAAAATAAATTTAAG
Source organism: Macrotis lagotis (assembly GCF_037893015.1). NCBI lineage: Eukaryota > Metazoa > Chordata > Mammalia > Peramelemorphia > Peramelidae > Macrotis > Macrotis lagotis. The sequence goes on along the minus strand of NC_133664.1, from coordinate 49,962,156 downwards.
TAGCTTTGTTATTTTTATTATATTTACTTAAGCAAGAACACTGAGCTTGTCTCTGATTAATTAAGGTGTTATTCAGTCATGTCCAACTCTTCATGACCCCATTTGAGGTTTTCTTGGCAGGGAAACGAGTAGTTTACCATCTCCTTCTGCAGTTTATTTTTATAGATGAGGAAACTGAGGTGTGAAATGGGGTGAAGGGTCTTGCCAAGGATCTAGTAAGGAGTTAGTAAGTGTCTGAGTTTGGGTTTCTTATGCTGTCTAACTTGGTCTAGGTACTTCAATAAATTCTGGTATGATTAGGTTTCAGAGGGGAAATAATCATTGCAGATCGGGAGAAGTGGATAAGACTTTATCAAGGAATTAGCAAACTTGATCTGTGTCTGAAGAGATGGGCAGACCTTTGAGAGCTTCCAGTGACAATAGCAGTTTAAAGCTGAAGCAGAGATACACCAACAGGCATGGCAGGTTGTGGGAAATGGTGATAGAAGAGACACAGTAGGACAGAGCAAAGCCAATTTGGTGTCTCAAGACCCAAATTCAAGCCCCTATCATTGTTGCTTTCTCTCTGGGGCAAATCATCTAGCTTCTTTGGGTGCTTGCAATCTGTAATCCTATGTAATTATATTTCTATATAATACTTAAATTTTGCAAAATACTTTACAAAATATTGTAAATTTTTCCTGCAAAACAACCTGGGATGTAGGTATTCTTCTTCCTATTTTACAGATGAGGTAACCAAGATAGTAACTGAGACTGGATTTGAGATTGAAAAGGCATTAATTTTTTCTCCTTGGCCTTATAAGATCTAAGGATCTTCGTGAGTTCAGGTCGAGCAATCTAGCTATTGTGCCACACATTCACCTCTAGTAACAGTAAAGAACTGGGACCAAAGCAGATATCCATCTATTAGGAAGATGGCTAGCCAGCTTGTGGTAAATACATACAAAGCAACATTGACTATTATTAATACTTATTATATCAAGTCCCAGAACATTATAATGAGTCCTTAGCTTTGGGTGTGAAATTATCCTAATTATGCAAACAGGAGAAGTCATTTCAATACTTAATTCACATTGTCCAGATTATGTCCTACAGTTGGGATAGACACTTCTGTCTCATGAGATGGACTTAGAGTTGGGAAGAATGAACATAATTTGACTTCTTTGGGGAGTGAGGCTTTGAGGATCTGAAGGTACTTCCTGATAACAGAATCCTTTTAAAATCAGTGTTTTAAACCTATCAGAAATTATATGATCATATCAATAGATGCTGAAAAAGCTTTTGACAAAATACAGCATCCATTCCTACTAAAAACACTAGAGAGTGTAGGAATAAATGGACTGTTCCTTAGAATAATTAGCAGTATCTATCTGAAATGAAACTCAACAAGCATTATATTCGATGGGGAGAGGCTAGAGGCATTCCCAATAAGATCAGGGGTGAAACAAAGGTGCCCATTATCATTACTACTATTCAATATTGTATTAGAAATGTTAACTTCAGCAATTAGAGAAGAAAAAGAAAATGAAGGAATTAGAATTGGGAAGGAAGAGACAAAAACTCTCACTCTTTGAAGATGACATGATGTTCTACCTAGAGAATCCCAAGAAATCATCCAAAAAGCTACTGGAAACAATTAGCAATTTTAGCAAAGTTGCAGGTTATAAAATAAACCCTCATAAATCCTCAACTTTTCTATGTGTCTAGCAAGATACAGCAGGAAGAGCTAGAAAGAGAAATCCCATTCAAAGTAACTGCAGGCAGTATAAAATACTTGGGAATCTTTTGCCAAGACAGACTCAGAAACTTTTTGAAAACAATTAAAATCAGTGGTTTCCTGAAGATGGTATAAGACTTAGAATGGTGGGACATGGCAATCTTTGAGGAATCAACTGGAGCGACTAAAAAGGAAATGAAGACACTCATATAGTATGAAGCAGAATTAATTAACACATTTCTACTGATGACTCACAGGTAAGAAAGGACATGTAGGAAAATAAATATGAATTTATCTATTTAACATAGCAATATAGAGTAGTAGTGATTGTAGAGCTTTAGTTTATGTTAGTATCCATTAAATAAAAGAACCAGGAGTATAGGAAGGCATAAAAATAAGTAAGATCCACACTTGGAAGTATTAACCACCATGATGAGACCCCCTAATCATTACAGCATTAAAGTTTAACTCATTTTTATGATTTTACCAACAAAATACATGACCCTAAATACTTGTAGTTTTCAAAGTATGTGAACCTCAAAGCCTGGGATTCAGAGAATTAGATTTAAATTACCCTGTTTACTCTGACATCCTATTAACTTCATTATGAAGGGTCTGATGGATTTTGTTCATCCTTCTTATTTCTTTGCTTTCAAATTTCCTTTTTTTTAAAAAAAGTGTTAATGTTAGTTCACGCTTAAATGATAATACATAACTGAGCTTTTAGCAAATCTCAGTCAAAAATACTATCAACTTTGCATTATTATTAGTCACATCCGGACGAAGGAATTTAGGTCATCTTTTAACTCACATATAGTTTATCCACGTCTAAACCAGATAAAGATAACTTTGGTTCAGTTGTAAGTGTAATCACTTATTTCCCAAGATAAAGAGGAGAGGTTGCCAATTCATTTCAGCTGTTGGAATGGTGATCTGGAAATTCAGTTCTGGTTGAATCCTGTCTTTCTGTCCCTGAGGAAATCTGTACTGATCATTATTAGGCTGCCTTATTTTCCTTCTCACTACCTTGTTTTACTTCTCACTAGAATAAAATGTAGAATAAAATGTCACTGGTCCTGAAATGTAGTATGCTTGGCCCATTTTCAGGTCTCTGGTGAGTACTGACTGTGAAGGTGAGTTTGTGGGGGAAAGTGCTTCTTAATCTCTTTTTGCCTGATGGAAGGGACAAATACTCTTTTTGTTGTTAAGTCACTGGGTGTAAGGATAGAGGAGAGGGAGGTTAATGAAAGTTGGAACTCTTTGTGGGAGAGAAAGGGAAAGGAAAAGAGAAGACTAATGAATGAAGGATTCATTTATCCTGGCAGACTTCTGTTAGCTTCTCCCCAACTGTAGGTTAGATGTGAGGGCATGCTGGAAAGACGTTTCTTGGCTGGTGTCCCTTAGGGTGATTTCCATGCAAAGCTGTTTTTGGACTGTATCCAATGGACACCCATGTCCATACAGAATATTGCTCTTTATTCCTTTGGTACTTTCTACAATGATGGGTAACTTTGTGGATGTAGGTGTATGAAACCCCATTAAATACTAGGGACCAAAACAAAGTACAAGTATACATTCAGTTGTAACCAACAGACATGTCCAGATTAAAGGAGCTTGTAACTATTTTGAGCATTTCTTATTTCTGTTGGAATTTCTTTTGGAATTTTCCCTTAGTTTAAACTTTGGACTCATACTTCGATTCCAGTCTTGATAGATAATGAACTTCTAGATCATGGAGTCCCAGGTGACTTCATGATCAAGAAAACCACATGTACTCCACACCCTCATGGAGAGTTTAACATATGATACACACCATGTTTCAAACTTTGGAATCAGACAGTGGCAGTGGTTTGTAGCTAAGAATCTTTTGACTATCAAGTGGTTAGACTTTCTTGGAGTATTGAGCCTAGCCAAGAAGATTAAAACTAGAATCTAGAATCTAATTAAGCAAAAGGAGTTCTATACTCCTTAATAACATGATAAAAAATGCTTTTTTTTTTACTCTAAGGTCTAAGGAGTAGGTTTTTAACTCCGAGGAGTAACCTAGAGGAAGAGGATTGAGATAGGCACATTAATAGTTCCTGATTGAAAAAGTCTCTGGTGGTGATTTCATATTGATAATATTAATCATTAGGATTATATATTCTTCATCAGTATATGACATAATTTTATACTAGCCCTATCAGGCAAGGTATCTAAGGTTATTTAATTTTTTAAAAATAGATGCAAATATGAAGTATGATTTTATGTATTGTGTACTCCCCTTATTCACCTTGTTCTACCTCCTGAAGCTGGTAAGATTTTATTAAGGAAATATTAGTGTCTAAAACATTGGCTCACCTATATTTGTTTATTGTTAGAAAAATAATAAATCTAGTTTTTCAAAAGGCCTTTTAGACTTTAGGAATCTGAAAAAGGATGATGCATAGGTCTTTCTATATCGTTACTAACAATACTGTAAAAAAATGAATAGGTTAGCATGTGGTCTCTTATTGGAAAAATACCAGGGTAGTGACTAACAGGTCTCTTGGTGGATATGGATGGTTGTTGATATTCTTTCCCATTCTATTCATATTACTCTCAGGCTCTGAGATTCTCAGTTTTCTTTAATTTCTCTTTTAAAATAGTGTCTTTTTATGTAAAAAAAATAAAAAATCACAAAAACATTATTTTAATATTTTTATGTTGATGGAAAATAAAGTGAAATTATTTTCTCCCTCTTTTGCAAGTTACTTTACCATTAACAACATTTTTATTTGAAAATTACTTTTAAACTGTAATTCTGAGTCATTAACCAACAATCCTAAAGGTGGTAACTTGAAATATATATTTATCACATAAACACAGCTGGTTAAAATATTGTATGTGAATGTAGGTGTGGATAGGTAACTCTGGGACCATTGTCAATTTGCCTCACTTCTGAATATTAGGCTCATTATTATCTACATCTTATAAATACTTGGACTCTTTCCATCACTGAGCTGTTGTGATATTTTTTGGAGACAATATAAGAGGAAACATTATGTAATCATCACAAGCATCATTAAAATGTATTCTGTTATCCTCTAAGAGCTGACATCTCCTCAGTTATGGTATGGAAGCTTTGTCTTTATAATTGCTTTTAAAGCAGTTTCTGAAAAGGTATTGTTGACTCTCTTTTCCTTTATTTGAATTCATATTTTTATCAAATGGAGTTAATGGTTCCTTCATGGAACAATTAGATTTATTTTGTTTCATGGTTATGGAATATAAATACAGAACTTAAAAAACCCCTCAATTTCCATTTCCCTAAATTCATTGTATTTATGTCAAATGTGTTATAGAGTGTGGGAAAACCCTACTAGTAAGATTGAAAAACTAATAATATGAAATTTGATGAAGGTAAATATGAAGTTTTACAGTTTGGTTAAAAAAACCTAGGAAAAAACAGTCTAGAAGGGCATAGATAGATGATATTTCTTATGAAAAATAGGTTTAGAATGAATGATTTGAAAGGATAGTCCCAAACAAACTAATGCTATCTTAGCAATGCCCCAGTGAGAAGTCTGGCATATCATCTTCAGTTCTGGATACTATGTCTTAGGAAAAGTATAGCCAATCTGGATGGGTTATCCAGGTGAGATACTAGTATGATGAGAGAATTGGGAACCATTCCATATCTGGACAGGTTGAAGGAATTAGGTGTGTTTAATCAGGACGTGATAGCAATTTTCAAATATTTGAGTTTGAGTTTGAAAAGGCATTAATTTTTTCTCCTTGGCCTTTTAAGTCGGAATTTGAAACAACAATACTTAGAAAGTTTCAGAGGCAGATTTAATTTCAATTTAAGGGGAAATTTCCTAATAGCTAGAGTTGTTCTCTTATGAAATGGGCTACCTCAGGAGGTGTGAGGGATTCTTTCTTTAATTGTGATTATCACCATGACTGTCACCATCACCCGCATCACCACTAGTATCAACACCAGCATCACCATCACCAGCCCCATCCCAGCAACATCACCACCACCCATACACTAACATTCAGACAGTGAGTGTTCTGAGGTTGGTAAAGCACTTTATGTGTAATGAATTTATCTGACTTGATGGGTACACATAAGTGATGCTTAGAGGGAATTTTCCTTCACATATGAATTAGATTGAAAGATTCCCTTCAATTCTTCTTACTTTTTGTAATATTCCTGAATCAAGCACCACAAATCCCTTTTAATCACTGAAAAATAGCTGAAAGCAGCTGCTCTTTTCTTATCTCATCTTTCCTAGATCTGGGATCTCATCTCTTAATATGCCTATGTTTATACATATATTCATGTGTGCAAATATGCATGGGATCTTAGATCTAGAGCTGGAAGGGACCCTAGAAGCCATGAAATCCAACCGCCTCATTTCTTAGATGTGGGTGTTAAGGTCTAGACGTATTTGGTAGCTTGGCCAGTCTCAAAATAGTACTGAATGATGGGGATGAAGTTTGAACCTGGGTTCTTAGGAGCTCCAGAACTACTGCTTCCTTTATACCATAATATCAGTAATTAGACTGAGGAGAGAAGCTGATGAGATTCTAGAGAAATCTGTAGGGTATTGCAGTTGTTAGGTATATAGGACATCCTTTGGAGAGTTTCTTTGTTTCAAGTTCAAGTACAATGCCACAATTTGTCTCTTTATCCTGAGAATGTAGTTCTACTGCTCATTGTCTTACAGCTTAATTCATTCTCATACCTTTTATTCCTCCTCATCAACTTCCCTTGTCTCTTTCAGGCACCACCTCACTCCTTCAGAATGTTTCATGTTTTGTCTATCTTTATTAGATGATAGACTTTTTTGGTTTGTTTTTACAAGGCAGTGAGGTTAAGTGACTTGCCCAAGGTCACACAGCTAAGGTAAATTGTCTGAGGTTTGATTGGAACTCAGGTCCTCCTGACTCCAGGGCTGGTGCTGTATTCACTGCACCATGTAGCTGCCTCTGAAGATAGACTTTTAAATATATATATATATATATATATATATGTATTTGTATATATTTGTATATATATATATATATATGTATGCACACACATATATGTTACTTGTTTTCCAAATACAGTGGTAGTTTCTATGAGTCATTTTTTGTGAGTTTTTGAGTTTTACAATTTATCACCCTCCCTCCCTTCTCCCAACAGAAGGCACTTTGATCTAGCTTTTACATTTGCATCCATGATAAGCACAGATCAAACTTGAACTTGTGTGAGAGAAGAACCAGATCCAAAAGAAAAAATGAAAACAGTGATAGCAATATTACATATTATATAAGGCAACTTTTAGAAACTGAAGATAATAAGCTTTGATCTTCAGTTACTTCACAGTTTCTTCTCTGGATATAGATGATATTCGCCATCACACATTTCTTTTTTTTTTTTTTAGGTTTTTTTTTTTTTTGCAAGGCAAATGGGGTTAAGTGGCTTGTCCAAGGCCACACAGCTAGCTAATTATTAAGTGTCTGAGACCGGATTTGAACCCAGGTACTCCTGACTCCAAGGCCGGTGCTTTATCCACTACGCCACCTAGCTGCCCCCATCACACATTTCTTTAAATTGTCCCTGATTATTCACACTGATGGAATGAGCAAATTCATCATGGTTGATGTCAACCCATGTTGTTGTTAGTGTATATAATGTTCTTCTGGTTCTGCTCAAGGTAGACTTTTTTGAGACCAGATTTATTTTCTTGTATTAGTGAACCAAGTTCTCAGCAAAATATTTAGAAAATGGCAAGAGAATAGACTACATTTTCAGTTTACAAGGGCTCTGGTTCAATTGGTTTTTCTGTGCATCAGAGGGACAGTAGTATTGATTCATCTTGTTTTTACAACTTCATTTCCAAGCATATTCTTCCTCTACATCCCTCTCCCCAACTTCCCATCAGGCATTCACTTGTACCAAAGATTTTTAAAGAAAGAGAAAAATACAGTTCAACAATGCTTGTCAATACATAGACTCTGACAGTATGGGCAGTAGTTCTTCTCTGCAATCACTAGTTCTCTTCTATCATTCTTCCCACCTCTGAAATGAATAAAGTCATAATTTTTCTCACTTCATCTCCAAGGGCAAAGTTCATTATTAAAATGACACCTGGGGGAAATTATCCTTGAGGAAAGGAAGTATTTGTGATATTTAACAGATGTGTTATGAAGTTTGTGTGCTATTGGAACCTATAGCTGACTTCTTTTCATTGAATTTATTTCCAAACATTTTAACTGTGCTTTTTGTGGGAATGTTTCAGTGGGGTTATTAAGACTCAGAAAATTGAGACAGTCTTTGGTTAAAATATGTAAAAATTATCATAGACTGTATTTGATACATATTTGTACATAAGTTTAACAAATTCTTTGCATATTAACAAAAGCTGGTAGTATAGTGAATTGGACTTGGAAACAAGACTCATCTTCATGACCCCAGTCTTCGTCCTTTAACCCTATTTGTCCCAGTTTCCTCATCTGTAAAATGAACTGGAGAAGGAAATAGCAAATCACTCCTGTATCTCTGCCAAGAAAATCCCAAATGGAATCATGGAGACTCAGACATGACTGAAATGACTGAACAACAATACTTTCTTTAAATCACCATGGTGGATTTATGAATGCAAATTTACAAAAATGGAGTTGTAAATGCAAAATCTGGATATTTTTTCCAATTGTGCAACTTGAACCCTTATCCATGCCTGTCCTTGGATATAACTCATCCTGTTGATTTCCATTGATTATAATTCCCAGAAGGAATCTCAATCCCAATTCCACATGTGAACTAAAGTGGGACATTGTTATCAAATATATATGAATTGTTTAAAATTTTTTCTTAAATGTTATTTCTCAAGAAAGATTTTTTTTGTTAGTTTAAACCTAGAGCTTGCTAGTTGATTCATCTGGAAAAGACATGAGGATGGATATGAAGGATGATAGCTAAGCTTTCTAACTATCATTTAAACTTTGAGAATAGAGGCCAGAAATAACTTGCTTTGGGGGACAAGTTACATCTATTTTTTTTCTAAGAAACATTTAGCTGCCTTATCACCTTGTCACTGTCAGCTCTAGCTGTCGGCTTTTCAAGCTGAGACATTCTTTTCTCCTATCTTTTCTGTCCTAACACCTCCCTATCGTCTTTTCCTTAGCTCTACTTGCTTTATTTAAAAAGAGAGAAAAGGAAAGCCGGATCCTGTTATCCCAGCTGGGGAGAATGGCTGTGTGATTTCAGTGAAGCCACAGAAGATCCAATCGCTTTGCTAGCTGTTATCCATATCATAAAGTTTGGAAAGTTCATGATCTTAAAATATTTTTGTAAGACTTTTAATTCATGTCCTTGAAGGTTCACTAACTGTGAAGAATGTGACCCAGCTACCTGGGAGGGGGATTTTCTTTATATTATTTAGGAAACATTTGTTAGGTTTGGGGAGAGGAAGGAAGTTGGTTGACCACTGAAACCTTTCAGCTTTGAGCTGGCTTCCTTAACTTGTATCTTTTGGAGGAGAATAAGTGGTGTGTGAAGAGCAATGGGGGAAAAGGAATAATGAGGATGAAAGGGGAAGAAAAGGACAAATCTCTGGAATAATGTGCGTTTTGCAGAAATAAGAGATTAGGATGGAAGCCACTGAAAAACCTGGATTTTTCCTACTCTGTCAGTTTTTCCTACCTTGTCCTGCCTCCTTCCCTCCCCATACTTATCCTCTACTCATAAGCATCAAACTGGCAATCAGCTAGGTTTCATGATGTTAACTCAGCCACATATAGCAGGGAAGTGAGATATAAATCCTACCGAAATGAAAAGATGCAGTGATACTGGCTTAGAATCTCTTCACCTTTTAGAAAAGGACTACACTGACTAGTGTGTGTGTGGGGGGGTCTCTCCTTGGAAATGGAGCGTATGGCACTTCATTATCTCTTTAAATTACTTTTTGAGAGGTTTTGCTCTATATTTAAAATTGCACTGCACCCATTTAGAGTAAATTGCTTATTGTGAATTGGTTTACTCTGGTAATTGAAGATGTTGCTGATGTCTTTCGATTTTGGCTTCCCACCCTTTCCATAAGTAGCTAATCAAAGAATGGTGTTTTTTGTAGCAGTTTTGCCCATCATTGTGCTATGTTATTCCCCAGCATCCTTTCTCCTTACCCTATGGTAAATCACAGACAGACAAGTAGGAGTATTGGACAGACTGGCTGCTAACAGACCCTGGTACTGATGCCAGCTCATAGCATTAGACAGCTGCTTATGAATATATATTTATATATATACTATTCACACAATTTGAATGTTATTACAATTGCCTTAATTTTAAAAAAATTGTTGATTTCTAATTATTTAATATCATATGTTTTAAGTCCTTCCCCTCCCCCCAAATAAAATGCTATTTTGATCTGATACTCATATTATTTGACATTTATAGACAGCTAACATCCTGGAGACATCTGACTTGATTTTCTTTGTTCTGTTCAGACCAGTCTCACAGCTACTTAATTTTATGGAGCTGGTGTGAAGTCAAAATACGGCTTCATGGAGAGTCTGAAAGCACTTGTCTTGAGGGGAAAAATTGTTCATTTAATAATGAGTAAGTGGTGTTGAAGGATGCTGAGATATAGTGAGAAAAGGGAGTTTAGATTGTGAGGGAGATAGAAAGAACAATAAGAGATGAACATGATAGAATCTAGAACATTATCATCCTTGACTTTCCAGAGACCCAGTAATTGTTGAGCTGTTTTTATATGCATACAGCCCAACAACAAAAATAGATATACACATATAAATATGCATCTATATATTTATATATATATATATATATATACATAGACACACATATATCTATATATCCAATGCTAAAATTCTTTACATAGGTTACTTGTTTCTTAACATTAAGTCTTATGTGTTATCTTCAGAATATCTCCAATTATGAAACAGCATGAATTTTGAATCAAGAAAACTTCGGTTCAAATCCCCTCCCTGACACTCACTAGCTAGGTGACAATGGATTTGTTTTTCTGAACCTCAAACAATTCCCTTAAGTTTATCACTTAAATTATAGAGTTTTAATCTATGGAAATTACATGCATGCAAAATCAAAGAGCCTAGATAAACGGTGTCATCTACTATTATAAACACTTGATAAAATTTAAAATTGTATGCACATTGAGATATCCTTTAGAGAAAGCATCAAGGCAATTAAAACTCAGGACACTGTTGCATGAGGCACAGAGATTGGCTCTTCAGGCATATCCCCCCCTTTTTCCTTTTTTCTTTTGCATATTTTAAAAGAAAATTGTTATTTGAAGATGAGACTTTTAAATTCTGAGTTTACTTATTTTTAGTCATTCACTTGAATTAGTTTTTGTGTGTATGTGTACATCATTTGATTTACTAGGGAACCCAAAACATCATGAAAAAGGAAAAAAAGTTTATATAAACAAAAAGTATTATATATCAGATGTTTTTATGCTGGCAAAGAACTAGAGACTAAAGTGGTACTCCAACAGTTGGATCATGTTTGAACAAATTATAGTATATGAATGTAATGGAATACTATTGTGCTGTAAGAAATTATAAAAGGGATGTTTTAAATGTAACTTGGGAAGTCATTTATGAACTGATGAAAAGTAAAGTGGCCGGAACCAGGAGAACAATTTATACAATAATAGCATTGTAGAGACAATTTAAAAAGACAATATTTAAGTCTTACAAACTATGATTCTAGAGATGACAGAGAATCATCCTACCTATCTCCTCAACAAAAGACTCCAAGCTCAATTTGAGAATGTCATACTTTTTTGGACATGGTCAGTATGTTTCTTAAATATGCCTGGGGGAACAACTGGTAGCTATATATCCGTGCAACCTTTGGCTTACAAATATTCCTCCCTTGTTGACATACTCAGTGTAATTGGTAATTCACCCAAAATTAAGGATCACATCTTTTCTATAATGACAATTAGCATGAAATTTCCTTTTGTAGAAGAAGGGCATCTATGGGGTGTAACCTGGAGCATTCTCTCAGACTCAGTTGTTATGTTGGTTAACTTTTTTTGAGCTGTTTTTTCTTTATATCATTTGTTGCTAGAGATGGCTTGCTGGGGGAGCAAAGAGGAGATGGATGGATATGTTGGGGGATGATGATATAAAAACAACAAACATTAGTATGATTTAAAATTTAGAAGAAAATAAAATGGATCTCCTAGTTTGAGGTTCAAAAAGGCAGTGAAGAAATAGCAACTTAGTTGACTAAATAATGGGCAAATTTATTAAGTGAAACAATGTCTATTCAATGTGGAAAGTATAGGAGATAGGATATATAATTCCTGTTCTCCAAAAAAGTGGCAAATTACGTCGAGTAGAATTGGAAATTTTGCGGAAGGGGAGCAGTCTCTTTATCATACCGTTAGTTGTGACCTGTAACTCTACTCAGAACTGATAACCTATTACATATAGTTTTGATTTCTTTCAGATATGCACCAGTTGTTACAGCCAACTGTTTTTGCTCTATAACTTTGTTGATTTATGTCACAGAGACTTCTTCTTGTTCAATCCCACTCACAATTCCCCAGAATTTTCATTACTTAAAAAAAAAAACCTCAACCAAAATCTCTATTGCAGGATATAAGCTTAAGCAAATTTAGAGTACTCTAAAAGAGAAAAAAAATCAATGTCTTTCCTCAACACCTCACTGGCTCCCTAGCCTTCTATTGCTCCTGGTACAATTCACCCTGGAGTGTTTACTTGGTATCCCACCCTCCCTCACCTTCCATTTCTTTGAGGTCTAGATTTGACTTTTCTTTGTCTGCTCCCCAAGGTACCTGAGGTGGTCAGAAACCTTCTCTGTCTTGAGTCAACCTCACCAATCATTCATTTTCTTTCTGACACTACAAGGCAGGATCTGTCAGGGAACCAGGGAAAGAAAACCTAGCTGACATGGCATCACTTTTTTTTTTTTTTTTACTGCAGAGCCAAATATTGCATTTGTCTTCTATAGATCAGGGGAATACGTTTTCTTTCTTTTTCTCTTCTGGAAAAAAGTCAATCTGATTTTTCCTTTTTGTTTACCTCTCTCTGATATAAACTTTATTTTTTTAAAAAAGAGATAATAACTAGATTTAATTGAAAGACTTAGTTTCTTTTATTGGAACATTTTAGCCAGAAGGATTTCTTAAATTTGGGGGAAAGAATTGGGCAGAAAATTCAAACAGGAGCACTGCATGACAGAAAGGACCATGGATTTCTAGTGTTTGTTCTGTTTTCCAGAAGGTCCCTTGAACTTATTTTTTAAGTTAATATTTAAATTTTATTCTGAACTTGAACATCAGTTTAGGAAGCTGATACGGAACAATGAAAGAGAGAGGAAGAGAACCAGGATAGAGCAATATCATGAGAAACTAGAGGAGGGAGTATGTATATATATATATATATATATATATATATATATATATATATATGTATATGTATATAGTGTAAGGAAAGTGATAAGCTGCATGCTGGAAGGTCAATAGAATGGGCATTTGTATTGACATAGTAGACCAGAAATAGGATTGTCTGTGAAATGACAGTTCCATTAGGTACAATTGACTTTTCTTTTTAATTTGGACTTATTTATGTCTGTTTTATATATTCTTAGAGATGTTTGATATATTTTCATACATGATTTCTTTCCCAGTTGAAAGCTGCCTTCATTGTTTTATCTCCACTACTTAGCTTAACACATAGTAGTCATTGCAAAATGCTTGTTGAATTGAGCAAATGAATTAGGAAGTTTGAATATGCAGATTCTAGTTCTTGCTCCACCACTAACCTGTCAAATTACCTTGGGAAATTCCATTTCCTTTTTTTTTTTTTTTGAGTCTCAGTGTATTCACCTCATTTTAAAAATGATTAAAAGTTGACCTGTGGGACCTCAGTGGTTCCTTCCAGCTCCATAATGTTATTATTCTGTGAAATAAATGAGTATCATATTTATTTATAAACTCACAAAAACCTTGCATCTAATTTCTATTCATTATGATTTCATGTTCTTAATAAGAGTTTTACATCTAGAGAACCAAACCTATATAATATGGCATCTGGTAGGCTGCCTGAAAACTCATGGCCATGGAATGGCCATTTTTCTAAATAAATATCTATTGTCTGTCAATATCAGAGAAAAGTAAAATATTTTTACAATTGTTACATGTGATTAGTTATTATATTTTTAATTCATTCTAAGTAAAAACCATAGATTATGAAATTGGAAAGAACCGTAGAAGCTCATCCTCTGATTTTTATAGATTAAGAAACTGAGGCACATAAAAGTTATAAGACTAATTCTTAAACTACATCTGTATGTAGTTAGAAAACCCAAAATGTATTTAACTAAAAATATCTAATTTATGTGTTATAAATCTAATTAGAAATATTTTTGAATATCATTGATCTTTTAAATTGGGAAGTTAGAACATTGGATAGAGGACTGGTTGGATTCAGGAAGACTTGTCTTCATGAGTTTAAAACCAGCCTCAGACTTTACTGGCTGTGTGACTCTGGGCAAGGCATTTTACTCCATTTGCCTTAGTTTTCTCATCTGTAAAATGAACTACAAAAGGAAATGTCTAATTACTCTAGTATCTGCCAAAAGCACACCAATTGGAATTGCAAAGTATCAGATATGACTAAAATGACTCTGCAGCATCAACAAGAAATTTTAAAATACTATTTAGAGAATCCTAATTCTTTCAATAAAACTGAATGGAAATATCAGTTTCTATTCAGAGTCAACTTTTAAATTGTTTATGTTGTTCTCCAGTCATTTTTCAGTTGTGTCTGACATTTTGTGACCTCATTTGAAATTTTCTGGGTAAAGGTAATAGAATTGTTTACCATTTCCTTCTTCAGCTCATTTTATAGAGGAGGAAACAGGCAAACAAGGTTAAGGGACTTGCATAGGGTCATAAAGCTATTAAGTGTCTGAGGTGGGATTTGAATTTAGAAAGATGAATCTTACTGATCTTAGTCCCTTTATTTAGAACTTTATTTACTGTACCACCTTATAAATAATCCATTGTGGTACTGATCATGTACCAAAGATATTTTTAAGACACCATTTGATGCTAACCTTTAATTTGATGAGTGACATTATCATCTTAATTAGCAAAGGACACAGAAAACATATAATTTGAAGATAAGCTTTTTTTATACTCAAATAATTTGCATTTTATTTCTATAGATGTTCCAGATTCCAGATTCAACAAACAGCATAAAAGAGATTCAAAAAAGATGATATATAATTTATTATCCTCATTAAACATGTTTCCTTTTATTTTTATTTTTTTAAATACATTTATTTATTTATTTTTGAGTTTTACAATTTCCCCCCAAATCTCGCTTCCCTCCCCCACCCCCCACAGAAGGCAGTCTGTTAGTCTTTACATTGTTTCCATGGTATATATTGATCTAAATTGAATGTGTTGGGTGAGAAGTCATATCCTTAAGGGGAAAAAAAATAAAATATAAGTGATAGCAAGATTACATAATAAGATAACAATTCTTTCTCTGGATACAGATGGAATTCTCTATTGCAGACAGCCCCAGAATTGGCCTTGATTGTTGCACTGATGGAAAGAGCAAGTCCATCAAGGTTGACCATCATCCCCTATGTTGCTGTTAGGGTGTACAGTGTTTTTCTGGTTCTGATCATCTCACTCAGTATCAGTTTATGCAAATCCTTCCAGGCTTCTCTGAATTCCCATCCCTCCTGGTTTCTAATACAACAATAGTGTTCCATAATGTAAATATACCACAATTTATTCAGCCATTCCCCAATTGAAGGACATTCACTTAATTTCCAATTCTTTGCCACCACAAACAGGGCTGCTATGAATATCTTTGCACAAGTGGTATTTTTAACCTTTTTTTCATAATCTTTTCAGGGTATAGACCCAGTAGTGGTATTGCTGGATCAAAGGGTGTGCACATTTTTATTGCCCTTTGGGCATAACTCCAAATTGCTCTCCAGAAAGGTTGTATGAGTTCACAGCTCCACCAACAATGCATTAGTGTCCCAGATTTCTCATATCCTTTCCAACAATGATCATTGTCCTTTCTGGTCATATTGGCCAGTCTGAGAGGTATGAGGTGCTACCTTAGAGATGCTTTAATTTGCAATTCTCTAATAAATAGTGATTTAGTGCAAATTTTTCATAACTATGGATCACTTTGATTTCTTCAACTGTAAATTGCCTTTGCATATCTTTTGACCATTTGTTAATTGGGGGATGGTTTTTTTTTATAAATTTGACTCAGTTCTCTACATAATTTTAGAAATGAGTCCTTTGTCAGAATTGATAGTTGTAAAAATTGTTTTCTAATTTATTACATTTCTTTTGATCTTGATTACAGTGGCTTTGTATGTGCAAAAGCTTTGTAATTTAATGTAATCAGAATTATCTAGTTTGTTTTTAATGATGTTCTCCATCTCTTCTTTGGTCACCAACTGCTTCCCTTTCCATAGATCTGATGGGTAAACTATTCCTTGTTCTCCTAGTTTGCTTATAATATTGTCTTTTATGTCTAAATCTTGTATCCATTTTGATCTTACCTTGGTATAAGGTGTGATGTATTGGTTTACTCTGAGTTTCTTTCATACTAACTTCCAATTTTCCTATCAGTTTTTATTGAAGAGAGAGTTTTTATCCCAAAAGTTAGACTCTTGGGTTTATGAAACAGCAGATTACTATAATCATTTCTTGCTATTGCACCTAGTGTATCCACTGATCCAGCACTCTATTTCTTAGTCAATACCAGACAGTTTTGATGACTGAAGCTTTATAATATAATTTTAGATCTGATAGGGCTAAGCCACCTTCTTTTACACTTTTTTTCACTGAATCCCTGGAAATTCTTTTTTAATTTATCATATGAATTTACTTACAATTTTTTCTAACTCATTGAAATAGTTTTTTGGAATTTTGATCAGTAGGGCACTACAATAGTTTAATTTAGGAATAATTGTTATTTTATTATATTAGCAGTTGATTTTGCCCAATTTTTTAAATCTGATTTTATTTGTGAGAGAAGTGTTTACTATTTCCTTTTTCAGCTTATTTTACAGAGGAGGAAACTGAACTGAGGCAAACAAGGTTTAGGGACTTGTCCAGGGTCACACAGCTATTAAGTATCTGAGGTGGGATTTGAACTTAGAAAGATGAACCTTACTGGTTCTGGTCCCTTTATTTAGAGCTTTATTTACTGTGCCACCTTATAAATAATCCATTGTGCTGCTGATCTTGTACCAAAGATGTTTTTAAGGCACCATTTGATGCTAACCTTTAAATGGATGAGTGACATTATCATCTTAATTAGCAAAAGACACAGAAAAAATATAATTTGAAGATAAGCTTTTAAACTTTTAGCATTGTAGATATTTTTTCCCAAAAGAAGTTTTTGAGTTTATATGTCAGTTGATATTCAGCTTTTCTGCCATTAGTATCAGTCATGTCACTTGTACCAACAGCTGACATTTATATTATCCTTCTTTAAGGTTTGCAATGTGTTTTGTATAGATTATCTCATCTGGGCCTTATAGCAGTCCTGTGAGAGAACTACTCCAGATATCAGCACCATTTTATGAATGAAGTAATAGAGGCAAATTGGTTGAGACTTGCACATAATCAGAGAGCTGGTAAGTCTCAGAGGTGAGATTGAAATCTCTGTGAACCCGACTCTAAATCTAGTGTTCTATTTAGCCTGCCAAGCACTTTTTTCTTGTGTAGCAGTATAGTTTTCTAGGAGAATGGCAATCACAGAAGTTGAGTCAAAACAAACATCAGTGACCATTTCATCTCAACTAGACTCATAACTTGGTGAAAACTTGTTCTTGAGGGTCTGTCTGAAGACCTTTGATAAGGGAGCCTGAGGCTGCCCCTTCCACTTTTGCATAACTCTGATTCTAATATCAAGTCTAATTTTGCCTCTTTCCAACTTCTGTCTATTGTTCCTGGTTCTACCTTCTGGTACCAAAAAGAAGAACCTCAATCCCTTTACCATGCTTCATATAATTCATCCTCATTCTCTTCTTCTCCAAGATAAACATTTTTGGTTCCTTCAACCAATGGTCATATGCGAAGGATTCATAGTTGTTCACAGTATTTATTATCTTTTACTTATTAAAGTGTGGCACCCAGGAGTGATGATAAGATCACACATGTGATTTAAGTAGTGTGGTGTATAGAAGTATGCTTCCTCTTTGGAGGCAGTTAGGTGACATAGTGGAAAGAATGCCAGCCTGGAATCAGAAAGACTCATCATCTTGAGTTCAAATCCAACCTCTGACTCTTCTTAGCTGAGTGACTCTGGACAGGTCACTTTTTCCTGTTTGCCTCAGTTTCCTTATCTGTAAAATGAGTTGGAGAAAGAAATGGCAAACCTTTCCAGTTTCTTTGTCAAGAAAACCTCAATTGGAGTCACAAAGTGGAGCAAGACAGAAATGGTGAATAACAAACAACAAACAAATGATGACATTTCTGCAGATTGTGGTTGGAAGAGATTCTGATTTTGTTTTTCATGTGATCTGAACAAGACTGTTTTTTTATCCTCTTGTAATTAGACCCCCAGGTAGTCGTAACCATCCCCTGATTATTCTCTATTTCTTTAATCTTTATGATTCTAAAGCTTAGAGCTATGCAGTAGAATAAGAAGATTTGGGTCCTAGTCTCAGACTGGTTGCTGAAAAAGCTGCTCAAATCCTTAGATAACATTTACCTGACCTTTAATAATGGGTGGTTTGAGAGATTATATAGAGAAAAGTGGTACACTGAGATAGAACCTCTGGGTTTGGTTTTTCCTCTGCTGGAGAATATAGGTCTGCTTTCTCATTGATCCAAAGGCTATAATAAATATTTTCAATAAATAGGGAACATTTATAGATATCAAATAATTTCCAGCTATAGTTTCTTATTCCTTATGGAACTGTCTTAAAAAGTGAACTTTTAAGACCAAACCAGTATAGTATTTATGATTAGGTGAATATAAGTAAAAAAAATTCTTTTCATGTACCTGCATTTTTAATTGATATTTTATTTTTCCAAATACATGGTATGAAAGTTTTTCAACATTCACTCATATGCATATGCATATGTATATCTTTGTTATAAAATTTCCCCTCACCCTCCCTTCCCATCCCCCCTCTCCTCCATGGCAAACAGTCAGATTAATATTGTAAATACACATTTGTGTTAAACATGTTTACAGGTTAGTCATTTTGGATGTGAGGAATCAGGATTAAGGGAAAGAAATACATAAGAAATATTTTTTAATCAGTGAATGTAGTGTTCATCAGATTCTGAAGGTTTTTTGTTTTGTTTCGTTTTGTTTTTCTTCCTCTAGATGTGGATAGCATTGTCCATAATAGGTCTCCCAGGGCTGTCCTAGGTTTCTGATCTGCTGAGAGCAGCTGCATCCATTAAGATTATCAACTCACAATATTGTTGTTAACGTGTACAATGTTCTCTTGGTTCTGTTCCTGTCATTCAACATCATTTTGTGTAATTCTTTCCATACTTCTCTAAAGTCCAATTATTCAGGGTTTCTTACAGAACAATAATATTCCATAGGATTCATGTACCATAACTTGTTCAGCCATTCCCCCATTGATGGGTATCCCCTCAATTCCCAAATCTTTGCCACTACAAAAAGAGCTGCTATGAATATTTTGGAAATGTGGGACTTTTCCCATTTTTTACAGTTTCTTCTGGATATAGTCCTAGAATTGGAATTGCTGGGTCAAAGGGTATATACAATTTTATTGCTCTTTGGGCATAGTTCCATATTGCTCTCCAGAATAGTTGGATCCGTTGATAACTCCACCAACAATGCATCATTGTTCCAGTCCTCCCACAACCTTTCCATCATTGATCATCTATCCTTTTTGTCATCTGGGCTCATCTAATAGATGTGAGGTGATACCTCATAATTGTTTTGATTTGCATTTCTCTAATGAGCAATGATCTGGAGCATTTTTTCATGTTAATATATAGATTTAATTTCTTCATTTGAAAATTGTTTATTCATGTCCTTTGACCATTTATCAATTGGGCATATACCTGTATTTCTGACCAACTTTGTACTTTAGCCCTCATAACTGATATATGGGAGGGATTATACATTTTTCTACTTGTGCTTATGACAAGACCAGATCTGGTCTTGACCTGAGAAAAACAAACAAACAAATCTATATTAAAGCCATCAGGTGGAATATTTACCTTAGAAGGTGATGACTTTTTTCTCACAGAAATCCTTTTGATAGAAACTAATAAACATCAATTGTTAGCTTGTTGTCTTTGGTGTTCATTTTCAGTTGTGGTGTGAGTAGCTCAGTCTACTGTGAATAGAATACTAGATCTGGAGGGTGGAAGACCTGAGTTCAAATCCAAACTCCAACACTTGTTTGACCCTGGGTAAATAGCCTAATCTTTCTATTCCTGAGTTCCCTCAAAATGGGTACCTACCTCACAAGTTTTTTGTTAGGATGAAATGAATTAATATATGTAGAAACACTTTGTGAATGTAAAAGTGCTATATAATTGCTAACTCCTATTTATTACATGAACTATGATGTTCATTCTAACTCTTTAACTTCCATTATTCTGTTCTTTGAAAAGATTTTAAAAATTCTCTGGGATATTAAATGCTAAATGATATTATTTTATCTAATAGATTCTTTTTGAGGTCCTTGGATGAAAGCTTTGAAATGGACATGATTTTATTCTTACCTGTTCTTGCTTTCAGAATGCTTTTGACTCTCTTGTAACCATAGTCACACCGTCTCACTCTCCTTTGCTCCTAGACTTTGTAAATGTGTAATATAATTTTCTTTCCTTCAACTACCAAATTATAAGATTTACAGCTGAAAGGGACTTTAGAGACTACTGACCAGTTCCCATCTGTCTCATTTAACTCATATGGTTAGTACAGTGGGTTTGTTTTGACACAACATTCAATTATTAGGTCATCTTGTTTTCAAGTCATATTTTGTTGCTGTCTCTTCTACTCTGTTCTCTTTAGTCATAAATTTCTTCAATGGTACTTCAGAAAAAAAATGCAATTTAAATACATAAACTCTTCTACTTTCATTATACAATGGATAAAATATTCAGTAAGAATGATGTTTACTTACATTATTGTTGTCTAGTATTTCTTCTATGTCTTGCAGATTCATAATAAAAGACACCAAACTATTTCTGTAGCATCTTATAGGCTTTTATTTTCCTTCTTTTTTAAAAATTTAGGGGAAGGAAAACCAAGATGATGTTTCTGTGATAAATTGAACATATCAGGCTGACATCCTTTTTTCCTCTCATAAGATTTTTGATTCTATGATAATCAATAATATTTCTCAGTAGAAAAATGAAATATTATAATTCTGATCATGATTTTGCTCAGAATGAGCTGACCTTTGAAAAGAGGGACAAATGAATGATATTTATTTAACTCTCTTTTAGATCAATGGAGAATTCATAGATGATAGAGTAAGCTTTTAACAGCCAAAATAAATAAATAAACATATTGTAAATATACATCCATTATTTGCCAATTCATATTTGGAAACAATTACTGAGTGCCTATTCTGGTCAGTATACTAAAGATTAAAAAGAAAATTGCATTAAACCCTGTCATATACCAAAGAGACAAAAGAAAAATGAAAAGGACCTGTGTGTTCACACAGCTCTTTTTATAGCAGCAATTTTTATTGTAACCCCATAAGAGCAGATCCATCTTTAAGAGATAGCAAAATAAATTGTGGTATGTGTACACAATATACCAACAATATTGTATCATAAAAATGGATACTAAAGTAGACATTTTCAGAATGCAGAATGAAGTGAGAAGAATTAGGAGAAAAACCTACTCAATGATAACAATATTGTAGGAAAAAACTTTGGAAGATGTTAGCACTTGGGCTAGAACAAAAACAAACTGCCCACCCAAAGGACCAAAGATGTTTCCCACTTTTTTCTGAATATGAAGAAAGCTAAAAAACTAGGGATGAGGTGAGGTGCTGGAAGAGGACAACAGGGAGGATAATGGAAAGCTTTGAGAAGAGTTCAGTTCCCCAAATCCTCACTCCTCTGGGGCAGCTAGGTGGTCTTCAGTGCCAAGCTTGGAGTCAGGAAGGCTCATCTTCCTTTGACCAAATCTGGTCTCACATATCTCTTTGTGTGACCATAGGCAAGTCACTTAACCCTATTCCTCCTCTGTAAAATGAGCTAGAGAAGGAAATGGCAAACCACTCCAGTACCAAGAAAACCTCAAATGGTGTCATGAAGAGTTGGGCAAGCCTAAATAAGAGCAACTCCCTCCTATATGATAGGTGAAAAGGCTGAGGGGCTTGGGGAGGTGTTGAATATCTAAAACTGAGTTAAAATACATGATAGGATATTTTGGGTGAAAAGTTTATCCTAGGAGGGGAATGTCATTTGTGGAGGTCAAGGGAAGCAGACCTGAAGATGCAGAAGAAGAGTAATCTGATATCATTCTTACTCATAGATTTAAGTTCAATAAGAAATGATTTCAAATTTTTCTTCCCACTATGATTTGAGAATGGGTTCAAGGATGACTCCCCAAGTGGAGATGGCTCCTTCAGCTTGACTATCAGTCTGTGGGAAGTCACCAAATGCAAGCAGGCCCAGTTTTTGTAGCAACCCATTGCCAACAATGTCCTGGGATTTATTTGTCTTTTCTAAGAGTTTTTGTACTGGATTGACATTAACGCCTAAAAGCCTCAACAGTAATATTGATCCCAAACCCTAATTACCAGCCTCTTACATCATGTACTATTAGAACTTTTCAAAACTCGCCAGGGAAATGAATTAAAAATGCTAACCATCTGTTTACCTAAAATTTCATGGCAGGTCCAAAAGTGCTTGGAAAATTAATACTGCATAATTTGCATCAGTATAAACAACAAAAGTGACTTTTGCGTGCATATCTGATACTGTTATGATTGCTTTAAATATTATTTTGACAGTATTTGTCTTGAAGAGGCAAACACGCTTCTAAGTGATAATCATTGGACCGACTTGGCAGTCCACTGGAGACTAACTTGCATTGAGATCAGCAGGAGCTGGGATATCTGGCTCCTTCCTTCCTGAGCTCCAATGGCAGCTGCTTTGGCAGCTTCAAAGTCAGTCAGGTCTGTCACATACTCTGATGTTGATAGATTTTCTGGGCTGTTTTCTGCCCCTGAGTGCCATTTTCCTGGTGTCAGCTTTTAAATTAGTGGCTTCATCCATTTCCTAGTAGGAATGCATTCTGTTAATCTCAAAGGAAATGGGCATGCTTTCAAATCCAACTATGACTCTGTGTGTGTGTATTTGTGTGTGCAAATGTGTGTACAGATATCATCCAAAGCAGAAAATCTGTATTAAATACACATGTCTCAACTGAGAAGTAAGTATAGGAGAAAAATCATAGTCTTGGACATTTCATTTCTCAAATATCAGCATTTTAATAGAAGAGAAATACTTTGTGCTTACTATATGTCAATTGTTTTATTATTGGCTCTCAGGAAAGACCCACTCTCCTAACCTCACTCCACTCTACTCCCTATCTTCCAAGAAGAATTGTGGAAGAAAGCAATGTTAATGAAATAGTAGTCTTTATGTACTCTGGGTGATGATGGTTATGATGACCAAACCTCTGAGACATGAGAAACCTTTTAGAGATAAGTGATGAGGGGAGAGAGGTGATTATGGGAAACAGGAAGCCTGTGATAGAGTCTTGAGGCTGGGGTGATCTTTGCTACTACAAAATTTAACTTGATGTCATGGATTACCTGCACTGTCACTTTTGATTTGGCCACGAATGATATTCTGTTAAAAAAATGTATTTATGAAGCTATGTTATCAGGCTGGGAATATACTTCAGGTATATTTTACATTAACAATCAGAAGCTTGGGGCGGCTAGGTGGCTCAGTGGATAAAGCACCAGCCCTGGAGTCAGGAGTACCTGAGTTCAAATCCGGTCTCAGACACTTAATAATTACCTAGCTGAGTGGCCTTGGGCAAGCCACTTAACCCCGTTTGCCTTGCAAAAACCTTAAAAAAAAGAGAATCAGAAGCTGGCAGAGTTGGACTGATACCTCAAAAGTCAGTCTAGTTCCTTCTCTTTTTAAATTCTTTGCAAATTGATATTGTCCAAGTCCTTAGCTAGTTGTGGAAGAAAAATAAAACTTAACCTCCGGGAAAAAGGTTCTTAGTTTTCAAATGTGATATTCCAAATGCTGATGTTAATCTCCATGCAGGAAAGACCTTGGCAGCATTGACAGCCTTTTCTTCATAGGGCACCTTTGAATTTTGTCCCCTCATTACCATCTGCAGCTATTGTCTGAGGAGCCTTTGGCACCTTGTATCCCTCCTTGTTGAAGGGCTATGAATTCCTTTAATGATGAAAGAAGCAAGACTGAATAATTATAGGAATGAACAATGCTAAGTGAATTAAGCTGACATTGGGAATTTTTCCTTCTTTCAAGGTGTCATATGTTTTCATTTTATTGTATTATTCTGATTTATGCATCATTTTCTGAATATCTATATTAAACTATAGATCTCGGTTGAAACACACATATAAATGCTTTCATTAAAACATTTTAAATATAATTATATTTATACATATTTATAATTATATGTATATATTAAAATTATATAAACTATCTTAAGCTCCTAAGAGCTGATGATCTTTTTAGAGCTTCAGTCATCCAGTTTTTACATTAGAATTTTAGATTACCAAGTGGACTTTTTGGATTTTATTTTTTCTGCCTTTTGTATTTGTAAATAATCATAGATTTATAAAGCACCTTAGAGGTTCTCTGGTTTACCCACATCATTTTGCAGACGAATAACCAAAAGTCCAGAGAGGTTAACATAATTGCTCAAGGAGTGCTAAGGGGAAGAATTCCTACTCCCTATTGAGTAGTATTCTTTCAGTATACAACTCTGTAGGAAACTTCCTTTGTATGATTTTCAGGTGGAGCTCCCTTTCTTGTGACTAAAGCTGTTTTTTTGAGAGGTGCCTTCTTGTAATTAAGAATGCAGTCTGTAAAACAGGAGAAATTCACTCATTGATAGGGATTGACTCTAAAACCTTGGCTTTGTTTCAATACTCTTTTTAAAATATACACATACTACTTTCATATTGGAAATCAACTGTAAATTGTGAGAGATTTTCTTTTCTTTTGAATTTAAGAGATTGTAAGCGAAGTCTTGCTCAAAGCTGTGTGATTTTGCTACCATTTAACATCTTACCAGGGAGCCTCACCAGTGTATAAATCCTAGACAGACTACACAGATGGGTTTGTTTGCTTTACTGTTGCTGGCCAAGGGGAAAAATGTGAAGATGAGTGGCCTCACTAAGACAAAAAAATGTAACCAGAAGCAGCTTCTAGATTTTACCTTGAAATACTTAATTCTATGGAAGGTAGGAGGAATTCTTTATAGTTTTTTCTTTTTGTCTAGTTTTTTCTTTTATGGAGACTGGTGACATAAAGAAGGGGCTTTTTTTTTTTGCTTTGTCTGAAACAAAGAATTGGAAAGAAAGTGGGTCCCCATTAATTAAGGAATATCTGAACAGACTGGTATTTGGACAACATAGAAAAGTATTGCCTTGCAAGAAATGATGCCAGGGAAGAGTTGAATGAATTGATTCAGAGGGAAAGAGATAGAACAAGGACAATAATTGTCTGCAGTAACCACAGCAAGAAAACAATATTGAAAGGCTTAAGACCTCTGATTGATTTGGTGACCAGTTGGAACTTTAAAGGACTGATCAGAGAAGCATCTTTGCAGAGAGGTGGTGAATTGTAGAGAAGAAATGAGACACTGTTTTCAAATGAGGGCAACGTGTTGATTCGTTTTGCTTGAACTTATTTGTTAGAAGGGGATTTCAGAGGATAAGGGCATTGGAAAGTTAATACTATATCAAAAAAGAGCACTCACATTTTTAAAAATAATTCTTCACATGAATGATCATTATAACAATATAGCAAATGTACTTTTAGAAGTTATGTGTCTAGGTAGGTTCTTCCTACCCTTCCTATTCATTTTGCTTGCCTTTAGCAGTTTTGATTCTTTCCACAGAATCAGATAAATTTGCTCTAACTTGATTTGGCAAAAATTTGATTAGTATGCAAGCTTTCGAACCCACAGATGTTTTTGGCAAAGGTATGTTTGAATTTAAAATGGCTATTTGTGATGTGGCTTTGGAAGTTGCCCTATGAGGGAGGAAGACATGGGTCCAAGTCCCATATTGTTTAGGTGACTTTGGGCAAATTGTTCAGTTCTCTACCACCTGGCAATGCCACAACACGGGTTCTTGGTCTTTTGTCCTGGACTCTTGTTGCAATCAGATGAAGCCTTTGAACCCTACTCAGAATAATGTTCTAAATACTAAAGGAAATGATAATTTTTCAGGTTAGTGAATATAAAGATTTTTTTTCCATCCAAATTCAGACTTCCTGAATCTCTTCAGAGATAGAACTTTAGCTTACTGATTCAGAACCCCTATTTTAAGACTTTTAAAGGGAGAAGGAAATACTGATCTTCCTTCATGGAGAGACTTTCTTTATACCAGTGAAATCACTGTGTAAGTAAAATCACTGGTTTGATTCAAAAGAAAATATTGCTTGTTGGCACATTAATGGGTATATATGACTCACCTATGAACTAACACTGAGATTTTCCTAGAAATCAAGTTATTCAATTCCTGTTTCTTCTAGACTGGTTTGTTCTTGACTTATGTAAATACATATATTAGCAGAGTTGAATGTTTAATCTGTGAATAAACAAACCTAAACCATTGTCAAGCAGGTGGCATTATCATTGCCTCTCCTTTTTCTAGACGTGATTTTGTAAGGTAATTTGGTCTTTTTTTTATCTATTTTTGTTTTGCAGCCTCTCTGTTAAAAGGACTCAAGCATGCCAATATAGTATTACTTCATGACATCATCCATACCAAGGAGACCTTGACACTTGTGTTTGAATATGTGGTGAGTAAAAAAGCCCCCAAAACAACAAAACTTGGCTCCAGAGGTTGAAGGACATTCTTATAGTAACATAGGTTTCCCTTCCAAGTTTGTTTTTAATTAAAGAGATGTTTGCTTTGAAATGTTTGGTAATTTCAGACCTGTGAGACCTTATATTAGATACTTGAATAATAAGTATTGTATGGGAAAATATTATTTCTCTTTATCTCTTTGTCATTTCTCTCTTCTGAGTCAGGATTGAGAGAGCGAGAGCGAGAGAGAGCGAGAGCGAGAGCGAGAGCGAGAGCGAGAGCGAGAGTGAGAGAGAGAGAGAGAGAGAGAGAGAGAGAGAACAGGAGAATACATGAATATTGGAGAAGGGATGAAAGTAAGAAGGGAGAGTATTTCAGATATGGAGAATTAGCAAAATGGTTTGGAGTTGGAAGATAGAGTTTTAGATAGCAATCATATCAAAGAAAGACATAAAAAGTACTCTTACTTTCCAGAATGGAGCAGTTGTTTCTTTGATTAGGAAGCAATGCAAAGAGGAAAGTTTAGTGCTTACAATTTAGACTTCATGAGTTTTTTTTTTTTCCTGGCTTTGTATTTAACTACTAATTAAGATTTCCAGTTTGTGTAGTACACAATGCAATGGACTTATTTTGTTCAGGAATATTACTTCCCAAAGATGTATACTTGAGCTCTTAATTAATCTTTCTACTTTTTCAGTAGACAAACATATGGTATTTGTGTCGAAGTACTCCTGCATTAGCTGTGGAATCATGCAATGTAACCATGATAATTAACAACCCCTTCCTCACAGATGGATTTGAGAGCATGTAATTTCAAAGATACAAGTGACTTTGGTGGAGATTTTCTTTTACATGAATAGCTATTGGTATTGTGAATGCTTTGAGACATGCATTTTACTCACGCCTACTACTTTTTCTTAAAAGTAAAATAGTTTCTTGGTTTACCTAAAAATATGCAGCAGAATGAGTATTTGTAACATGGCTTATCTGGATAATGTGCACGTCTGTCATTCAGAAACTATTTGTCATATGGAAAAGACATTCATCTTGTCTATTTACATATAAATGATACATTTGAATAATATGATAATGTGACTACCAGACTAGTAAGTGAGGAGTATGTGCATTTACAACTTGCTCTCCAGAATGGAAGTAGATTCACACATCAATGAAAATATATTTTTTTCATTTAATTGATGATCCCAGACATTAAACTGACTTAGCATTGGAAATTCCCAGTAACTTATTTTATTTCAGAGAGATAATGATTTTCCTTTTATTCAGTTCAAGCATATCCAGTTTTTTGTAGTGCATTTGCATACAGTGTTGTAATGTTTCATAGAGAAGAACTGGAAGATACAAAATAATTTTTTCTATGCGTATTCACTTCTAAATTTGATTACTAAATTAAAAGGGAAATAAAGGTCAGACCCTAAAATGAGTGTTTTTCTTTTGCAGTTGAACTTAAAAATAAATGCACATGAGACTTCCTTCTCCACATATTAAAAGAATTAGTTTTAAAACCAGTGACCTAAGTTACTTTTTATTATTCTGGCTAACTAACTCTGTTCTTCTTCTTGCCTTCATTCCCATGCCTGAAATTTAACTAAATTGAGGTTTATTTAGGTTAGTAAATTTTTGTTTTAAGAAATATGATTACCTCTGGCATCATGGGACTCAGTTTAGGCTTCATTGGAAAACTTTGACTATCTAATTGTGATTTGGCACCAGGGAAATAGAAGAAGTGGGAAGATGCCAAATACAAGTTGCTAGTGTTGGCCCCAGGAAGGGCAAAGGAAACTCCTCTTTTTTTCCTTTAGCTTCATTTACTGTAAGTCTTCCTGCTTCTAGTTCCTAGAACTCAAATACTTAATGTTGGTACTTAGTCTTTTACAGACTGACTTGGAGGCCCAACCCTTATTTTGTGACACTGCCTCTGTAGAGAAATGTATTTTAAGTTCCCTCACCACTCCTCACCTGCTATCCAAACAAAAACATACCTTGCAAATCATTGGAACATCATTTGTTTCTAAGTTGGAGATCACTAACTTACCAGAATAACATTTTGGAATTTGTTTCTAAAGAAAATGCTTTTATATAGGCTATCTCATGAGTCTTAGTGCAATTTTAGATTTAATAAGTTTAAAATTCCAATAGGCTTTTTTGGGGACAGTTTATAAGATATATGAATAGGAAAAAAAGAATTTAGGAAATTTTATATCTTTTTTAATGGCCACAAGCTTAATCATGGAATTAAAAACTTATCTTTATTTTTAATTAATATTTATTTTTCACAATGACATGTTAAAATTTTAACATTCATTTAAAAATTTTGCATTCCAAAATGATTTTATATAGGTTATAGATATACAATCATGCAAGACATATTTCTATAGTAGACCTCTTGGTGAGAGAAGACATAAGCTAAAAGAAAAAAATAACAACAAAAATAGAAAAATGAATTCAGATTCCTTCAATACTTTCTCTGGATGTGGATAGAATTTTTCATCATGAGACCCTTGGAATTGCTGAGAATAACTAAGTAATTCACAGTCAATTATCACATAATATTACTGTGTGTAATTTTCTTGTTCTGCTCACTTCAGTTTACAATCAGTTCATGTGAGTCTTTCCAAGATTTTATGAAATGAGTCGGCTTGTCATTTCTTTTTTTTCTTTTTCTTTTTGATTTTTTCAAAGCATTGGGTTAAATGATTTGCCCAAGATCACTCAGCTAAGTAAGTATTAAGTGTCTGAGGGAAGATTTGAACTCAGGTCCTCATGACTTCAGGGCCACTGCACCATCTAACTGCCCCTTTCTCATTTACTATAACTCAGCATTATTCCATCACAGTCATTTACCACAGCTATTTCTCAATTGATTGGCATTTCCATTTCATTGCCACCACAAAAAAGAGCTGCTATAAATAGTTTTGCAAAATAGGTCTTTACTCTTATTTAAGTCTTTTTGGGAGACTAGGAGTGGTAGGTCAAAGATCAAAAGCCTTTTGGGCATAAAAATTTGTCTTTAAAGAAGATACATTTAAAATTTTTATATAACAATAAAATGGCATTTCTGTTGAATTTTACTTGCCTATGAAGTATGTCAGTTCAACAAATATTCATTAAATGTCTACCAGGTTCTATAGACAAAGACAAGAATGTGGTAGACTTTACCATCAAAAAACTTCTAATCTGCAGGAGTAACATATGCAGAAGTGAACATACCAACAACATCATATTTTGAAGTGTAGCTTTCTTGGATTGGCATTGAACCATTTTACCTTTTTTGTTAAAATTTGGAGTGAGGGATGGAGGAGAGAGAAGTACTTGATATCAGATAAAAGGACAATGGTCTTAAAGATCTATTCATTAACCTTACTTTGTACAACCTACCTAAAAACTCAAATGTACAAGAATAGTTTTCCTTATTTAGAAGAGGAACTGTCGCTTGATGACTGCTGTAGTCATACTAATAATTATTATAGGCTTTGTAAAAAATGTTCTGTCATCCAGAGTAATTAAGTAAGTGATGAACAGAAATCTGAAAGACTTGGAAAACAGTGCCTCATGGTCTTGAGCAAAATGAGGACTCAGCGAAGAAACTGAATACTGATGGAAACAGTTTAGAGGATTCTTGATTTCAGTTCCAAGCTTTTTTTTTGTTTGTTTGTTTTTCTGTTGCACAGATTTGTGGACTCATGCCCATAAAATTGAACCTTCCATTGTAGGAAAGATAAAAAGGTTAAGCAAATCCAGCTGACTCAATGATCTCATCTCAGAATGTACTCAATATTCTATAACTGTGTTCTGCCAAAAAAAAAAAAGAGCTAGTGGCACAACTTAAATCCACTTTGCCTCAAAGTATATCCAAGTGCTTTATGGAAGCAGTGTAGGACCAGGAGTGCCTGGAATATGTGAACAAATGCAGCAAGCTCTACTCTCAGTTGTGTTTCATCAGACATTGTAAGCTTCCTGAGGGCTGGAACTTGATCATATTGTTTGTATCTCTCTCCCCCAGAGCTTGGAACATTGTCATATAAGGTTATAAATGATTGTTATCAATGAGTGAGTGAATGGAAAAAAAGCATTTATTGAGAGCTTATCACATAGTTTCTGTGCTAAACAATAGTGATACAGGTGCTTAATAAGCACTATTTGAGTTGAAATGAATTTAACAGAGAACTGCATCAGGGATTTTTTTTTTACAGTGGTCTAAAATGGTGACCTACTTTTTCATCAAACACACACACACACACACACACACACACACACAGATATCTATTTATAATCTGAAGTAGAAATAGAGAGAGACTACCTATATTGTTTTATCCTCAGCATTAATGAGTTGGAGGATTCTTTACAGAGTTTTATATCTACTTTATTATGTACTTTATATCTACATTATGCATCTTCCTTTCCTCCTTTCTCCTTTCCTTCCTCTCTTTTCCCCTCCTTTCTCCATCCCTCCCTTCCTTCCCTCTGTCTTCTTTCCCATCACTCCCTCTTCTTTCCCATCCCTCCCTCCTTCCTTCTTCCCTCCCTGCCTCCTTTCTCTTTTCCTTCCTCCTTTCCTCCCTCCTCTCCTTCCTTCTCCCTCCCTCCCTTCCTTTCTTCCCTGCTTAATCTTAAATAATTTATTTCAAACCTTATTTTTTAATAAATGACAAATCTATGTGCATTAGATTTGATTCACTAGGATAAATGTTTGAAAATTTAACTATTTTCCATAAGAAGAAATTGGAACATTAGTAATATAGGCAATATGATTATGTAAAGATATGTTCTTGAACTAAACCCTTACTGTAATGACAAGAGAGCTCAGCATGTTTGGTAGCACTTTTCATTAGGTTTTAATAATTAGGCACACCAGGATAAATTTATAATTCACATCATGATTTTCAGGATAGGAATATTCAATTTGTTTCTTCTCTCAGCCATGCTGTTAATGGGAGAAATCTCCCAGGCTAACACATGGCATGATTTAAACAACAATCAGTACCCCTTCCAATTACCAGAGATATATCTTTGTACATGAAGACTCTTGCAATATGCATATCACCAAATGTGTTAATTGTGTTCCATAGTTGTGGATGAAGAACTGTGAGAAGTGCAGGATGCTAAATAGGGCATCATAAATTTAAGATTATTTTTGCCATTATCTCAGTGTTAGAGCATGTAGGATTAGTGTGATTCTTTCTAGTTACTGGGACTGAATCCTTCTCTTTCTTATGGCCCTACTAAGGTTAAACCTTCCCTGCTTTCCCCAATGCAATCCCTCTCCTTGTAGTCTTATCTCAATACTTTGAAATTCTTCTAGACAATAAGCATATTTTCTTCTAATATAATTATTGGTATGCATTCTGATCTGTGATCTAAAGATCCAACTGTCCCCCCCTCCCACAACCACCACACATTCTCCACTAGCTCAGAGTCCCTTGAGGATTGGGATGGTATATATATTCCTGATGCCCCAAAGATTCTTGATTAAATTGATACTGATGCCATTTGCAATTCCTTCATGACTTCAAAGACAACCTCCTGAATTACTGTGGTCAGAAAAATTTCATTACTGGTAGCCCTTTG
The DNA here is from genome assembly GCF_037893015.1 of Macrotis lagotis. NCBI lineage: Eukaryota > Metazoa > Chordata > Mammalia > Peramelemorphia > Peramelidae > Macrotis > Macrotis lagotis. The sequence continues at coordinate 49,929,835 of NC_133664.1, read as the reverse complement.
TGGTCTTTAATTGGGTGGGCCTTTCTGAACTTCATTTAATTGGTCTTTTGATAATAAGTAATGATAAGGTATTTATTTACCACTTTATGATTTACCAAGCGTTTTACAAATATCTCATTTTGTCCTAATAAACATAGGAAATAAGTGCTATTATTATTCCCACTTTTTGAGGTACAAAGAGATAAATGAGTTGCTTAGAGTCATAAAACTAGCAGATGTCTGAGGACTGATGCTAGGTCCAGTGCTTTATCCGTCATACCACTGAGAATGCTTCCTTTGATCTGTGGTTGGTTACCTATATATGAGGGTTTTCCATCTTGATGGAAATTTCCAGAATTTATATGGCACCGTCTTCCACCACTCATGGGCATCTAAGTGGTGTGGTCTGAGATTAGGAAGATCTGCGTTCAAATTTGATCTCAAACATTGGCTAGTTGTGTGATCCTAGACAAGTCACTTAAACCTGTTTACCTCTGTAAAATGGGAATAAATATGACACCTATAACCTGTGGTTGTTGGAAAAATTAAATGAGATAATATTTGTCAAGTTCTCAGCCTGGTTGCTGCTCCATAGTAAACACTACATAGATAGTAATTGTGGCTGTTGTTAGGTATTCACTCCTACACCAAGATGAGGCAGAAGAGTTAGATGTTAATAGGGGTATGGGGCATAATCGGTATATACTTAATATATGAATTGAATTAACTTTCTGAATCCTTGAAGACCTTTTATTTCATCATACTTCTCTATCATCTTCACTTCCTTAAGCCTCAAAACTCTCACCTTTATCACTTCAAATAGTGTTCATATGACATCTCAGATGCTTTTGCTGTTTTCAAATAAGACAAGGGTAAGGGAATTGGGAAGAGGTGAACCAGGAGTAACTTGCTACTCATAGAAATTCTTGTTGACTAGCCTCATAAATCATCGATGACACATTTATTACAAGTCTATAGTGCATCAGGGATGCTGAGGAACACAATATGAGTAGAATAATAATAATGGACCACATTTATATACCACTATAAGATTTGCAGAATGTTTTCCATATATTATCTTATTTATTCTTCACAGTAACTCTGTAAAATAGCTGCTCTTAACTATCTTCTAGTTTTTCTTGATGGAGTTACTGAGCCTGAGAGAGATTAATGACTTATCCAGGGTCATTTAGTAGAATTTGAACTCAGTTCTTCCTGAATTTGAGATCAACGAGCTATCTATTGCACCACCTAGCTGCCTCCTAGAATGGATGTTTTTTTTTTTTTTTTTTTTGTTGTTGGAGAAAAGGCCACATTAAAATTGTTGACAATTTTCCTTCTGTCTTGGTAGAGACAAGTCATTGGGTGTTCCTGAAGGCAATTGGAGAAAATATTGTATTCCTTTCAGTCAAAGAGAAGCTCACATCAGGAGAGATTTCAGATTTCCAAATGAAGACTACCTAGATAGCTTCTGAGTAATGAGAACTAGGCATGCTGTTTAGGAGCGATGGTGAAGACTTTACAGAAAACAGGGACGAAACAAAATTACTTTTTTTTTACTAGAGTTACTAGACTGAGAAAACAGATATTATATTCACATGGACTTTGTGAAGCATTTTATGAATCTCTTTCCTCACAATAATCTGTGAAGCAGGTAGTATAGTTTCCCCCTCACTTTATCAATGTGGCCCTCTGTAAGTAATAGATAGAGAATTCAACTCAGATTACTTGACTCAAAAGTATATTTATTTCTCTCCTGGGATATTCAGTTTATTGGCATATTTTTATTTTAGCTTTTTTGTTAGTATGAAAAATGTCTTTTATTCATTTTAGGATATGCTATTAGATGAACAGTCCATCGAGTAATGAGATCACAATATTTATCTAGGACAGACATTGTGAAAAAACAAGTTGAGACATTGCAAAAACAACGAGTTGGGCCCAGAAGTGGTGCCAGACTTTGGTGCTGTTAGGTTTTGTGTGAGGCAGCTAAGTGAGAAAGTAGAGTGATAAGGAAGACCTGATTTCAAATCCAGCCTCAGATAATCACTAGCTTTGTGACCCTATTCAAACTCTAAGTTTCCTCATCTGTAAAATATGGATAATAATAGCACCTTTCTTCCAGGTTGTTGTGAGGAATAAATAAGATATCTAAAACACTTAGCTCAGTACTTGAGACATGGTTGGCACACTGTAAATGTTGGCTGCTGCTCCTGCATTTGACTAGATTTGGTAACCAATTGAATATGGAGAATCAGGAATGACTTCAAGGTCCTGAACTTGGATGATTGGAGTTATTTTGATCTGGGGTAGGTTTAGTGCAGGGGTTCTTAGTCTTGTTTTTTTTTTCTATCATGGACTTTTTTGGAAGTCAAGTGATACTGATGAATTATTTCTGAAAATAGTATTTTTAAATGCATAAAATAAAATTATATGATTACAAAGGAAGCCAATTGCATTGAAATGTCATTATCAACATAAAAAAAGACAAATAAGGTCATGAATCCAGAGTTAAGAATACCTCATTTAGGGAGAGGATGTGTTCTCTTTTGGGCATGTTGAATTTGAAGTACATATAACCTCAGATATATCCATCAGATATTTGGTGTTATAGGCCTGGTGTTCAACAGAGACCAAATTGTTCCATATCAGAGTTTTAATTATTCACTTAATTTAACCAAAAAGATAGAGCTGATTCTTGTTTGCTTGAATGCAGCCTGAGAGAGAACACTAAATAAACCGTGAAAGAAATTAAAAAATGGAATGAATATAAGGTGCCTCTCAATCCATGTTGTGTCATGAGCTATCCCCTTGCCTTAATTGGCAGAAGAAATGTCAATTTTCTTTCCTAATTGGTTTTCAGTTTGGTTTAACAAGCACTTATTAAGTCCCTCTGTGGAAGGCATTGTTTTCCATAATTCATGAAGAGTTTTGGTTGATATTACTTATTTCAATAGCTTTTTGTTATTTTCTTTTTGGGTGTTCACATTTCATTTCTCATTTGTAGTCATCAGAACTTCTAGACACCCTCCATATTCTCTTGACTTTATTCCATATAGTCCAGATCACTAATAATATCTGCCATAAATCATTATTTCTATTTTTTCCCCTCATATGTCAAATTTTCCAGTACATGCTGTAGTGATTATCCACTGAAACATAGTTGAGTTTGGAGTATACTTTGCAACACACAATTGTTTCCTTGAGTATAATTCTATGTCTTTTGCTTTTTAATACTTTTTATATTTAATATAATTTGAAAACATTCCATTTAGAGCCTATATTCCCTTGTTGGGGGAAACAGAGACTTAAAATGCCTCATCTGGAGAGGAATGAAACATAGCTTTTTAAAAAGATATTATTTTGAACGAGAAAGCAAAGAATGTTAGGTAAAAAGTAAAAGTTAGAAATTTCTTATAGGGAAAAGCCATATTCTTTTAGACCTCTCTCTTAGGAAGACCATGTCCTTCTCACAGCATCTTTGCCTTCTGATTGGGCTGAATGAATTGATTTGGTTTTTGTTTTCTTCCTTGCATATCATATTGTTCTACTTTCTTGGGAGTCTTCAAGAAAAGTCTAGCTGACTGTTGGTTATAGGATTTTCAGTTTCTTTTGTATATGTATGTTGGTTACTAAGAATTCTTGCACTTTACAAATTTTGTGATTCTTGTTTGACAGTACAAGTAATTTTTATAATGATTTGGAAGCATTCCATTAAAATAATTATTTGCCAGCTGGTAAAGTTGAAGATTAGTATAAAAATAAAATCTATAATTCTAGTACCTGGAATGATCCCATCTTCATAGGGGGGAAATTTAGAAATCCAGCTCTCTGTGACAAAATATAATTATTTTGTGATAATTATTGCAGGTGATTCTTAGTAGTTTCAATTTTTTGCCTGCTTTATCCTATCCATGAAGACCTATAACAATTCATCATTCCTTCCACCACCAACTCCCTTTTATTTTGAACAATCTCAAAGGAACAGTACATCTGTGTTCTCTGAGTAGACTTTTCAAACCATTCCAAAGGTACAAAATGATTCTCACAATGGCTCTGTGATGTTGTCCAAGACTTGTGTCTCCCTTCAGTGATGTAGATTAAAGATCCCCCATGCCTACTGTTTTTGGGGTGATTTTTTACAATCTCCTTTTATAAATCCTTTGTGGAGATAGAAGAACAAAAGGTTTCACCCAATATTTATGTGAGTCATATTTTTAAAATGTATTGTTAATAGTGGATTGTAATATTGTTGATTGGTCATCTCTTATTCTCTGTACTTGACTATTTTTTCCTTCACTTCACTTACGTGTTGCTTTTCCTGTGCAATCCTTGGTTGATGATATGTAATAGCCTATTCATATCATCATGTACCTTTATATCCTTTGGATAGGGCTAAATTTTAATTTTTTGAAGACTATCATATTCTATGACTCACATCACTCTGGCATTTTATACTGTATATCCGAATTCCAGTTTAAGAAAATCAACTATTTAAATTCTATTTTCATGTTAGTGGATTAAGTGCATAATTCTTTGATATTTATCTATGGCCCAAGTTTATTAAAATATTCAAAACAAATAGGATTGGATGGAAATGGATTATCTTTTTTCAGTTATCTGTCTATATGGAAAGTCTTACACATGTAAAACTATATTTAAGGTTTGAAGTCCTTTGTTGGATTTTCTGTCTAGAAGGAGAAATTTTATGATTGGTAACTGGCTGCTTAATGTTTTGTTGGCCCTGCTTTGGTGATTTGATTATGAGGTAGTATATCTGTGATTGTATAAGTATTTTGTGTGCCTAGTAGAATTTTAAAACAAATGGATACATATTTATTCTTAAGAATGAAGCTACGCAACATTTATTTTATTTTAAAATTTATAATTAAATGACAGCATTATTCCTTTCCAAAATATCACCATAATAAAAAAATTCATTTAAAGAAAGTATATATAAGTATATATATATATATATGTGTGTATATATATATATATATGTGCCTAGTAGAATTTTAAAACAAATGGATACATATTTATTCTTAAGAATAAAAATGCTCCTGTACAATGCTGAGTATAAAGCTTGCTTTCAAAGTTACACTGATTTTTATTCAGAAAAATGAAGCATACATTTTAATTAACATAATGTAAGGGCATATATATACTCCTCCCATCTGATTCAAACACTTATGAACTCCAAACAGATGCTTAGTTCCTATTTGTATCTATAGTGATAGAAATAATAATTTTCAAGGCATAATTTCAATTTCTAAAATGTATACAAGTTCTCTTTCTACATCCCTATTCAAGCTCTGAGTATTTCCATCCCATTTCTCCAGTAATTTAGTAATAAACTTTCTCCTAGCTTTTGCCAGATTCGGTAGGAAGGAAGATGAATATTTTAAAGAGAAATAACAGAATAACAGAAACTAGAATAGCAGAAAATAGCATGAAAACGCCATTCTCAACTTTGTCTCCATCTTAAGTATTGTAATTTGAAGAAGGATTGGATCTTAAGGATTATGGCTAATCCTAAATAGGAAGCTTTATCCTAAATTGCCAATGGTCCTACTGATAGTTTGGTTGAAAGGGAAAGGAAGTCAAGAGTGATAACATGTGAAGTCAGAGTATGAAAGGGGAAATGAAAAGTTGGAAAAACTATTGATGAGGCATGACTTAAACTCCTCTAACATCTGAGTAAATATTAAAGACCAGCGAGAATATCTTAATAAGTCTCACTTTTTAAAGTTGATAATATCGAGCCCAGAAAATGGAAATAGTTTACTCAAGAGCACATATGATTGTCAATGACAGAACCAGAATTAGAAAAAGAATAATAATTATTAATATTAATATGCAATAATCATGAATTCTTTGATATTAATTATAGTTAAAATAATTTTGTTGTATAGTTTATATATTATATCATATTAATCATATGGTATTATTTATATAATTACTCCTATAGTTTTTATATTATATTAGTTATATTTTACTTTTATTATATAGATGATAATATAAAATATATAATTTAGGGTTTCAAAGCACTTCCTATATCTACATTAACTTATTTGATCATCAGAAATTTCTTTCAGGTAGGTGCTGTAGGTATCAATATTCCCATTTTATATTTGAGGAAACTGAAAACCAGAGAAATTAAATGACTTATAGATCATGAAAGAGTTGGAACCCAGGTCTGAACTTACATGCTTTCACCCCCCTCCTCCTTTCCTTTCCCTCTCCCCACACACATGTTCCCCATACATGTTTTATGTGTTTGCCTATATATCCATATACATTGGTATAATATTTATCAGTCATGGGCAGAATGGGTTAGTGTATAGAGGGCTGGCTTCAGCATCAAAAATAAGAATTCAAGTCCTGTCTCTAACACAAACTTAGATATGACCCTAGGAAAATTACTTTACCTTTCAGTATCCCAGGCAACTTTATAAGATTCTAAGTCGAAGAACAGGATCTGATCTGATAAAAGGAATTTGATGGAATGAGTTTCTTCACCAGGAATACTATACATCAAAGAAATCACAGGTCCCATCCCAAAATCCTTAAAAAAGCACAAATGTACAAATATGCAGTGTATCCTTTCTTTAAATGAATTTTTTTTATTATGGTGATATTTTGGAAAGGAATAATGCTGTCATTTAATTATAAATTTTAAAATAAAATAAATGTTGCATAGCTTTTTTTTTTTTTCAGTAAGGGTTGTCCTGAAAATCTTAGACTTTTGGCATAGCCTGCATTTTAACTTTTATTTCTTTATTTTATTTTTAAATTTGCACATGTCAGAAAACAGACTCTCTGCTCTGCTTGCTATGCCAGTCCACTTATTCATTCATTCAGAGTTTTACTGTGAAAATTCAAGGGACAAAAACTGGACAAGGAACTTTTTGTCTATAATCTAGAGTTGCTGATTGGTCGCTGGTGTGGTGATGGTTGTGGGGGTGGGGGTGGTGATGGAGAGAACAAAACAAAGGAGATACATAAGGTATGTAAAAACTCAGAAATGTTACAGTCTGAGCTGCTTTAGGGAGTCAGCAGGATAGAATTTCATTCATTCTCATTTAAGACAATATTTTATGGTCATAAAGATACTTTTGTACAGGCTATCTGAACTTTTTCTTTACAAGGACCAATACTTTTTTTAGGCTAGGGATTTTCAGGGCATAAATTTTTGATACAGACACAATGTCCTAGATTTTTTTTTCTGGAACAATTCTAGTTTCAAGGAAAGTAAGTGCATTTAAAAAAAAAAGATTTTGCAAATGGAACATCCCTGGGCCATACCATTCATTCCAATTTTGGTTTAGAAATTATGAATATTTTACATTTTGGGTTGAGGTATTCAAATTTGCTCTTTGAATTGTCCAACTAGGGAACTTGGGGCTATTTATAGTGTGTGAAAGGGTTCAGTAGCTTTGAATGCTGAATGAAAGAATCAGATTGAGGGAGATGGTGAAATCTTTTTATTGCTATTTGACCTTCCTTTCACTGATCAAGACTGTGAGAAGATCTTCTCTGCCCTGCTTCCAGCTCAGTATAAAATAGCATGTCAATTGGGTCTTCCATGAAATTGGTAGCAAAAAATGACTGTGGCTTCTGTGACAAATATTTCTAAGTAAACAAATAGAAGAAATATCTCATTAGATTTGAATTGTGATTTGTCTGTGTGTGTGTGTGTGTGTGTGTGTGTGTCTTTTTCTATACCTTGGTTCGTGAATTTAAAAAAAATTATAACTATTTCAAAAATTTTTTTGGTTTATAATCCTATGAATTTTATTTTAATGTATTTTAAAAATATTATTTTGATAGTGACTGTACCAGACTACCAAAAGGGGCCCTGGTATGAGAGATGTAAAGGTTGCTTGTTCTGTACAACAACACCAATAGTTTAATGCTAAAGTTTTAGATTTCTGGTGTTCTTGCCCTCTCTGCCACCTCCCCCTTAAAAATAGCATATGGTAAGGGGGTAACTATTCTTAGAGTTAAATCTGATTTCAAATTCTGCCTCTCATGCATACTTATAGTGGGACCACAAGCAAATCACCTATCTTCTTAGCTCCCTGATCCTTAATATTTTTAGTTTTCCATACATACACATGCAAACACACACACACACACACACACACACACACACACACACATATATATTTATATTTTAATGAAAAGTTGCCAATTTATATCAGGGATGGAAGTTTCATACTGGGTGTTCCCTATATGAATTTGATCATGGCAATTATTCAAAATAAAACACATCATCTTAGCAAAAATAATAATAAAAAACTCAACCATATAGAATTTGATTTTTCTGTTCATAGGATTTCTGGACTTATAAAATGAGATAATAGTGGTAATTGTGAAAATTTTGAAAATTTAAAAATTCTATACTTAAATAAAATATGTCAATTCAGATCTAATCTAGTTGAATTCTGGCTCTTAGCCCTACGTTTTTTTTAAAGAAAGATTTTATTTATTTTGAGTTTTAAAATTTTTCCCCTATTCTTGCTTCCCACCCACCCCCACCCACAGAAAGCAGTCTCTTAGTCTTTACATTGTTTCCATGGTATATATTGATCTAAGTTGAATGTGATGGGAGAGAAATCATATCCTTAAGGAAGAAAAATAAAGTATAAGAGATAGCAAAATTACATTATAAGATAATGGTTTTTTCCCCCTACATTGAAGGTAATAGTCTTTTGTCTTTATTTAAACTCCACAATTCTTGCTCTGGATACAGATGGTATTCTCCATTGCAGATAGCCCCAAATTGTCCCTAATTGTTGTACTGATGGAATGAGCAAGTCCATCAAGGTTGATTCCCCATGTTGCTGTTATGGTGTACAGTGTTCTTCTGGTTCTGCTCATCTCACTCAGCATCAGTTCATGCACATCCTTCCACGCTTCCCTGAATTCCCATCCCTCCTGGTTTCTAATAGAACAATAGTTCCATAATGTACATATACCACAGTTTGTGATGCCATTCCCCAATTGAAGGACATTGACTTAATTTCCTATTCTTTGCCACCACAAATAGAACTGCTATGAATATTTTTGTAGAAGTGTTGTTTTTACTCTTTATCATAATCTCTTTAGGGTATAGACCCAGTAGTAGTATTGTTGGATCAAAGGGTTTGCACATTTTTGTTGCCCTTTGGGAGTAATACCAAATTGCTCTCTGGAAAAGTTGGATGAGTTCACAGCTCCACCAACAATGCATTAGTGCCCCAGATTTCCCACATCCCTTCCAACATTGATCATTGTCTTTTCTGGTCCTACTTTCCATTGCAATAATAATAATAACCAAAAATCTGATACTTCTAGATAGGCATCCAGTCTCTTGCTTGTGTCCCTTTTCTCTTCACCCATTTTCCACTGTTCTTCTCTCCCAGTCCCCTTTTCTCCCATTTCATTTTCTAACTCTTGAAAGTGAATCTTTATTCCTTTGATCTGTTCTATTTTTCACAAGGCATCTCTGCAGGGAGTTTCAGAGAAGGAAAAGAACTGAACTGGCTTTGTTTCTACTTTAACTCATCTGATGAACCATAAATTAGAATTATTCTTTCTTTTATATTTCTTTAATTGCTTTGTAGCTCTGTGAGGCCATTAGCTTAAGGCATTCCCATGATGGACCATCTTCTATCAATATAGATCACAGCATTTTCTGAAATTTATAGTCTTGGAGAGTTGTCCAGAAATTCTAAATGTCCAGAGTCACACAATCACTGTGTATCAAGAGCTGAGACTTGTTCCGAGTTCTTCATGAGTGAGTGTTGCTCTCTGTCTACTTCCCCATTTTGCCATTATCCTATTTTATTCATCTTTTGTAAAAGCCCATGAGATCTTTGACTGATCAGAACATTCCATCTTCCCCCCCATTATTCTTTCCAGTCCTCCATTAGAATCAATTAGCTATGAAAAATAACAAAATGCAAGAATATAATTTAGAAATGATTCCCTGAGTTTTCTAAAAATTATTATGTATTCAGACCTTGGGATTGATTTGCCACAGGACTTATGGGTAATACTTTGCTCTGGTGAGAGGAACTGGAAAATTTTACAAATTCTTCTTATACATACCTACCTATACTAATATTCTGCAGCTGTACAAACAGTTTCTGACTTAAGATATATAAAAAGGACATGAACATACAATTCTCAGAAGAAGATCTGAAAACTATTAGCAGCCAGATGAAAGAACATTCCAAATCACTAAGATGAAGAGAAGCACAAATCACAGCTACAAGTTTTCACCTCATCCCCAGCAAACTTGATGAAGGGGCTGTGTAAATACTGACACACTCAATGATGCATTGTTGGTAGAGCTGTGAATTTTGCCACCCATTTGAGAGCATTTTGGAATTAGGCCAATAAAAAATGAAATTGTCCATACCCTTTCAACCAAAATTTCTAATACTCAGCTTCTATGCCAAAATCCACCAAAATATTTTTATAATAGTAAAGTAGATAATCATCTTTTGGGGAGTGATTAAATAAGTTTTGGTGCATCAATGTAATGAATATCACTGCCCTATAAGAAATGTTGACAGGTGAATACCAAGAAGTATAGGAAGACTCATGTGAACTGATGCAGAACTAGGAAAGCAATATATACACAATGACTTAAATAATATAAATGGGAAAAAACAAGAATGAGAAACAATTGAATCTGAATGCTATGAAACTTGCACCCTAAAGAAAAGATATGAAAAGGTACCTCCAATTCTTCAGGGCAGAGATTGGGAAACTATACTTATACTATAGGTATTTAACACTACTTTTTGATGTGTTGCTTAGTATTGCTGAACTTTAAAAAACAGTTCTTTTCTTACGTAGTGTGGATCTCTGGGTGTTGGAAGGAGATGAAAAATGAAGAAATGTGAATGATATCTATAAAAATATATATTGATAAAATATCTATTTAAAAAACTAAAAGATTCCCTAAAATTCTGTTTAAACTTAAAATACACTGCCTTTAATTTTGAGAAATTCATTTTGATATCTTAATTGTTCCTTCATTGCAATGTGAAGAGATGATTTCAACTTTAGAATCAATTGCAACAATGGGAAACTCTTTCAATCCTTAAGACTTGCTACAGCATAAGTAACAGCAACGTTTCTCTTTATCAGAGAAGAATGGCTTGCAACAGTCTTGCTGCCCCAATGAAATGATATGATCTGTCTGCTGCATGATGTCATTGCCAGAAGCCAAATAGTCCATTTTTTGTTTTAATGGAAGAACTCTTTCCCGTGGCTGGTTTAACATGATGGGAATGTGGTTGGAAACCCTTCCTGTTTCATTCACCAGCCCCAGGCTGTCCATGCGTGTCAGCTTCAGAAATGACAGCTGAAACCAATTAGGCAGAATTAGAGGACAGCGAAGTCACATAGAGCATTATCCTGACGAAGAAGGAGAAAGCGAATAGATTACATGGGGGAAAGAAATGACTAATTTAATTAGGAGTAAACTGTAATAAAATAATTGTTATGGAAAGGCTGGGCATGCTGTCCCAGCTATGCCAGAACGTTGACTCACCCTCCCCACCACTGCCAGCAAACATGTGTAGCAGTTGCTTAGGTTTCAATAATGCTTAAATGTTTTAAATCCATCTACACATTTATACATATGCGTACTCTCTCCCTTTTCCCCCCGTCTTCTCCTTTTCTCCTTTCTGTTCTCTCCTTACTCTCCCTCTACTTAATTCTTCTCTCCTTTCTGTTTCTGTCCTTTCCCCCTCCTCCTCCCCCTCTCTTTCTTACCTTCCTTTTGTCTTCCCTTCTCTCTCCCAATATTGGAATATTCCTTAGGAATATTCCAAAATTTCCAGTATTGGAATATGTATCCCAGTAATATTTTGACAAGGCGATACAGAGATCAAATGGATGAAAAGAAGATCACGTGGTGTAATATCCTAATCATGTTCTAGGAGACTTAGAAACTTCAGCACTGGGAGCTTTTGGTGGGTCAACTCCACCAATGTAGATCCTTTTTACTTAGTCCTCTCAGAATTAAAGTATCAAAACATAGAGTTCTTGTACTTTTTTGTGGGCCATGGAAGGGTCCCCTGACAAGAACACTATTTTAAATGAATAAAATATAGAGAATTTAAAAGGAAAATAAGTTATATAGTTATTAGCGTGTTAAAACAACAACAGCAACAAGACAAAGCATCACAGAACCCTTGTTTCATTGAGTTGCCTGGGCACTAAGAGATTCTTGCTGAGGATTACCTAACCAATTTGTGTCAGAGGTTGGACCTAATCCTCACTTCAGAGGCCAGCTGTCTTCCCAAGCTGCCTACAAATACTTCGTATAAAATGTTAGATATCTAGACATAAACTATTCTACTGATTGCAGGAAAGAAGCCAAAGCCAAAAGACAAGTGAATGAAATGGTGTTAGCATGTTCTTTTCTCTGAAATCTTTATTTTTATCCTTCTAGTTTATGGGTTTTAACACAATATGTCAGAAATATAATAAGTCAGAAACTTAAAATTACTGACCCTTGTTTTCTTGGATGGTCTTCTTATTGACATCAGAAAGGAAAGCTGAATTCATCAAATGCATAAAGATGTGGTTTTCCTCTCATTGGTTGTCTTCCAAAGGACTTCAAAATTGTTAGTGTTTTAGTGGAAGGCTCTTGGCTGGCATTTATTTTCAGGAGAGAGGATAAAAATAATGCTCTGTCATTTTCAATGCCATATTTTGGAAACACTTTTGAAAGTCTTGAAAATGAGTAGAAGAAAAACCATGGACTTCATGCTTAATATGACCAGACACTGAGCAAGTGACAGACATCATATTTGGGGAATCAGTAATGAGCTTGTGAAGTGATAAAAAGAAATCTTGACTCACTTTAGATTTCTACAACTGGAAGATCTAATTATGTAGCTTCATGGAAAATCAATTAATGAAAAAGGAACTTAAGATTATAATCATAGAATCTTAGATTTGAAAGTAGAAGTGACCTGAGAAGTCAAGTTATATATTCTTATTTTATAGTTGAGGAAACTGAGGTTCAGAAAGGTTAGGTCATTTGATTCATATTGGGATACAAACTCAAAGAAAGATTGTGATGAAAAGAAGAGGTTGATGCTAAAGGAACTTTGCAAGTTCAGAGAGAGGGAAAAAATTGGTCATTTTTAAAATTCAACGTTCTCATGGGTTCTGATTATAGAAGCCATTTATTTATAAAACAAATGTCAGCTTTTGGGAGATATGGACATTTTGGAGTTTTTTTGTTTGTATCTCCAGGTACTAGTTGGCTCATTGTAGTTTTTAGCAAGCAGTTAGATGTTGCTATAGAACATGGAACACTGGGCCTGAGTTTGAATTTTGACTGAGATACTGCTAGCTGTATGACACTGTACAAATCAATCTAATGCTGTTTGCCTCAGTTTCCTTATTTGCAAAATGATCTGGAGAAGAAAATGGGAACCCACTCCAGGATGTTTATCAAAAGAACTTCAGATGAGTCACAAAAAATTAAATATGACTGAAATGACTGAACAGAAGTTCTTAATACACGTTTATACACTCCAACACTCCATTAAAATTCCTTTTGTAAGTGGCTGGTCCATTTTTAAATTAGATGATTGATAGGGAAAATTCTGATTTCATCAGCAAATTTAAATTTTTTTTAGTTATATCAAGTGGAAATTTTCATTTCTCTAAAAATTTCTTCTCTCTAGTCTTCTCAATAGTTAAATTAATACATCATGTTTCTTTTCCTATAACATAACTACAGTGGGAAGACATTTGGACAGTATTGTCACGGAATGAAGAAAGATATGTGTGGTATTTTTCCTGACCTAAGCCCCAAACTTTAAATTATTTATCTTGGAAAATTCACCATATATGTATGTGTGTGTATGTATGTGTGTATCAATATGTATATATATATATATATATATATATATATATATATATATATATTTATGTGTGTATGATTTTACAACAGAATAACAGTGATTTTTTATCTAAAAGGTATGTGATACTACACTCATGTAGTCTTCACAAATATGCACACAAATACACATACTTTCTATATATTCACATATATTATACTACATATATATATATACATCTAAATATATTTGAGAGAATTTATAACTAATAGGTCATATGGAATGTGATTTAACATACTTTAATCTTTTCTTAATGATTTAGTGCTCTCATTTTGAACATTAATTGTAATATTCAGAGATAATCTTGACCCAGAATCTATGGGTGTGTTTGGGCTATTTGTGTCTTTACTAAATAATCTGATAGTTAAGGTTTTTTGAATTCTTGTGCCAGCTTTTTGTAGTTTTTCAACCTTATCTGTGATTATTTGCTATTACTTATCATACTTGTAAACATTCTGGTCTCTACTGTGTTGTCTCTCTTCTCCCTACTCCCTAATCATTAATAGTATCAGAAATAAAGTGGCCAAGCTTGTTGAAATATTGGTTGCACCATTCATTCCTCCCATCCCGAGGATAATCCACAAACTTCAAGGAATTTAATTTGTGGCTTCTTATTTCAGTGTTTCAGGGTTATACAGTTTCTTCACCCAAGAATACTGTAGCTCTTCTATAAGCCCACCAGAGTGGTTTTGCTGATTCCACTGGAAGTGGATCCCTCTTGGCCACATATTGATTTTAAAAACCACAAATTAACATTATCTATGTTGTAATCTTTTTAAAATTTTGTTAAACATTTCCTATATACATTTTATTCTGGCATTGGCTCCATTTGGGCAGGCTAAAAGTTTGACACATTCTTCATTAGATGATCCTCAAGGATTGATGTGTACAAAATAGATCATCCTCAAGTCATATTAGTAATAAGCTTTTCCTTCCTTATCCAGGCTAGTTCTTGAACAGCAGGTATATACATACATACACACACACACACACACACACACACACACACACACACACAATCTGTCATCAGTCTTATTATTTTTTGCATCAATTATGATTAGCTAGAGTGCTTTTCCCTCTCCTGTTTTTTTTTTTAATTTTACTTTTCATCATAGATGAAAGAACACTGGATGTGAACCGATGATCTCCCACTAGCTATATGCTCTTGGAAAACTAATTAACTCACCTTAAATTAGTATTTCCTCATCTCCAAAAAAAGGAGAGTAGCCTAGAAAATTTTCACTTAGTGTTCTAAATTGTATGATCCCACATGACCATTGAAAAAGTTATTGAAAACACACATATGCACACACATACACACTTTCACTTATCTGAATATTTGAAATAGAAATTAAGGCTAATCTTGTACAAAATTGTAGGTGTAAAGCTGAAAGATATTCCAGAGGTCATCCAATTCAAATCCTTTTTACAAATGAGTAAACTGAGGTTTAGTATGGAAAACTTGGGCAATGTTACACTGATAATTGGTGGTAGAATCATGATTCAAAGCCAAGCCCACTCTTTTTTACTATGTTGTGACATTTTTTAAATGTTAAAATTTTTATTGTCATCAGAGTAATTAATTCATGTCTTTAGCTTAGACTGACAATTGACATTAGAATTCTCCATAATATTGCATGCTATGTCTCAAAATTTAGAAAACTATATACCAGTCTTAAAAATCCAGTCCACCTTCCTATACTACAAAGAAAGACCACAGTACAAAAACTCCAGAGAGACACAGCATGATTGATCTTGAAGTCAAGAAGACCTGATTCTTTTCAATCATACCTAATGACATGTGGCCCTGGGCAAGTCACAGCACTTGGTATAGTGTCTGGTATATTGTGGGTGCTTAATGCTTCCTAAATTGGCTTACCCTTTTAAGGCTTCAATTTAGTTTGTTTTTTTTTTTTAATCTGGAAAATGAGGTGATTGAACTCAATTATCTCTAAGTCATAGCTGTCATTGTTTTAGAAGCTGATTTTGTTATATTTGAGGGAAACAGTGATTTAGAGGATAAGCGTAAGGAGAGAATGAAAGATAATAGAAAGGACAAGGATGAGAAGAAAGATTAAAAAGTGGATTCTAAAGTTAAGATGCTAGGAAGAGGCAAGTTGTAAAACAGGAAATCAAGTAAAATGCCTATATGCCTTCCCTTTCCTTATTTCAATTAAATGTCATAAATTTAAAGCTAGAAGATATATCTGTAGAAATTCAACCCATTCACTCTATAGATGAGGAAACTACTGTCTGAGAAATATTGATTAATTGCCTGAGGTGGGAAATGGCATGGTTGGGATTTGAAAGCAATCTTCTGACTTTGAATCCTGTGCTTTTCACCCCATGGATTGAGGCTTTTGCTACAAACTTACCTTGAGGTGAAGCATTTATACTTAAAGGGATGAAGTGACTTTAATAAATTTAATAAATTTTTTTAGGTTTTTTTTTGCAAGGCAAATGGGGTTAAGTGTCTGAGACCGGATTTGAACCCAGGTACTCCTGACTCCAGGGCCAGTGCTTTATCCACTGTGCCACCTAGCCACCCCAACTTAATAAATTTTTATTAAACACTTGCTATGACCTGTCCAGGGTACACAGAGAAAAGAACTGTTCAGTATGTCATATGAAGAAATGAACACTGAACTAGGAATCAGGCTCCATACCTCTCTTGATAGTTAATTAGTGCAGAAGTTAACCCCTCTGAGTTTGTTTCTTCATTTGTAAAATGTCAGAGAGTGGGTCTAGATCAGATTTTCTTAATCGTGTGTGTGTGTGTGTGTGTGTGTGTGTGTATGTGTTCCACAGAAACCTGCAGGAATTCAGTAAAACCTATGAACTCTTATAATAATATTTTTACATGTATAAAATAGAACATATATATTATCAAAGGAGACCAATTGTGTTGAAAGACATTTAATAAAACTAATTTTTAAAATTTTTTTAAAAGTTCATGCTTAGGTTAGGAACCCTCAGAGTAGATGATCTCTAAGTCCCTTGTAGGTCTGAAATTCTGAAGCTCAGTTGTAGTTTGATTGGTTCCGAGTACCCTATTCACTCAGCAGAACAAGCACAGAGAGCTGCTGGTATCATGCTATTTTAGTCTTCTTTTTCAAAGTCAGATGAAATTGAGTTTCTTGAGTTCTAAGAAGTTTCTGTTGTAAGTAATGATTAATAATAATAATAATCCTTTCCATGAATTCAGTTTATGATCTATTATGCTGTTTCTAATTAGTTGGTAAATATTGTATGGCAGCTAAATCATCAAAATAGAGCACTAGATCCAAAGTCAGGAAGACCTGAGTTCAAATTTGGGTTTAGATAATCACTAGCTACAGGAGCCTAGGCAAGTCCTTAACCATTGCCTGCCTCAGTTTCCTCATCTGTAAAAGGTAGATAATAATAGCACCTATGTCTTGGAGGTATGTGGCTAAAATGAGATAATATTTGTAAAGGACTTTGCAAATTTGATAAGTAAGTATTAGTTAATATTATTACATGGTATGTTTGCTATAATGCTGCATTTCCTTCTATAAGCTTCATTTTGGTGACAGCAATAAGATTCCTACAGGTAGAAACCTGCATGGACTGGCCTCATACAAACATCTATTCTGTAGCAAGCACTGTTATAATAAGATTTTTGAGTTTTAACCCATGTTCTAATTAAATTTTAGCAAGAGGAAACATTTCTAATTATGGTGACTTCATCTTGTGTAGAAAATAAAAGAGTTTCCAAGCTACCTAGGTAAAATACCAGACAATGAGATTGCAGACTGAGGGTTCATTATATCTCTGAGTAAGACATGGGGCCATAAGTGAGCTGTCCATGTCAGTTGAGAAAGAAATCAGACACATTAAAGAATTATCCACACACATAATGCTGCCAACACATGGAAAGTTTAACAGAATTAAGGGCCTGAAGGTAAAGACATAGTACAGTGGTAGTGAAAGAAAGGGCAAGAGAAGGGGGGGCCCAAAGTAAGCACTACAAAGGGAACTGCTCACTTTTTCTGTGCTTTGTACAGAACTAACAGAGACTTTGAAGTTGAACACTATTGATTCTTTGTATTGGAGCCATAGAGATATTAATACATTTTTCCTTTGGATTTGTCTTCTAGCACACTGATTTATGTCAGTACATGGACAAACACCCCGGAGGGCTTCATCCAGACAATGTGAAGGTAGGTAAAGACATTTTAAAAGTCAAATATTAATGCTTTCCTTTGAAGGAGATTGTTACAACTTCACTACTGCCATTCTTTTCTTATATAATGGGAAAAAACTCCCAGGATCCAGCTGAATTCTGTTTGGCCAATATTTTTAACATGCTTATACTGTATATGCCAGAATAGAAGGTTAAAAACAAAAAGGGGGGAGATTTATGGGGATCTACAGAGGCATCCCATCTCTAATCAACTTTTATTGTAATTGCTAATCTAAGAGTTTCTTGGGCCACTGGGATGTTAAATGACTTGCTTCTTGGAGTCCTTGACAGGCCAGGCTTTAATCCAGGACTTTGTGACTCCAAAGTCAGATTCCTAAGCACCATATAATTTTGCCTCCTTTTAATGGAATTCTTTGTTAAAAAATGGTTGCATTCTTTTCTTAGAATATTTGCTTTTTATTTATTTTATTTTAGAACATTCGAACTTATATTCCTTTCTTAGAACATTTATTAATATTAACAATATTAATATCAACACTAATATTAATAATTAACAACATTGATAATGATTGTCCTTTTTCCTTAGAACACTTATTTTTTTATTTTTATGAGTAATTTAATAATTTTATTAATAATGCCAACATGTTATTAATAAAAGAATGGTCATTTGACCATCTCTTTTAGATCAAAGACCCTTGAAGGTGGTGGGATCATAGTTTATTGTTTATTTTATTTTTGAGGTTTTGGGAATGTTCTTTTTCTTAGAATATCTATTTTTATTTTATTTCATTTTATTTATTTTAAATTATCATTCAGCAAATTTCATTATCTTTTGCTTTTTCCATTCTTTCCATTTACCAAATAAATATGCTACCCTCTCTCCCAAAGCAATGTCTTATAGGGAAAAAAAAAGTTCATATAAGCCAACCAACACTTCATTCAAGTCTTCCTTATTGGACCCTACCTCTTCATTTTGAAGATGAGGAAACTTGAGACCAGATAAACTAGGTAGCCCATATTGCCATGGTAGTTAGTGGCAGAACCCAATCTGATTTCTCCCAACCCACTGCCCCTTTCTCTACACTCCCAACATCTTTGCATCCACTCTTTTACTAAATGTTTGTGTGTATGTGTGTGTGTGTGTGTGTGTGTTCTCTATCACAGCAATAACTCCCTCTCCTTTTCTGAAGGAAAGCTTTTTTCTCAGTATATCAAAAGTTATCAAAGGGAAAGTCATTTGTGAATGTGATCGTTTTCAGATCTGAACTGCAGTAGAAAAAAAACAGACGGCCATTATTACTGAGTTGGTTTCCATGGGAGGCTACCAACCTAATTACAGATTGGCTTCTGCTCACTGTTTGTCTGCTTGGAGACAGTGCAGCTCCCTCAGGTTTACTCTCAGGAACTGCATTGCAGGTGATATCATTTTCCAGGAGCCTGTTAGAGTGGCAGATGCCCCCCGGGTATTTCAGTTTGATGTATGAGCGGGTGTTTTTTCCACACAGCGCTATTTGTTGTCACCTAAGTCTATGCATGTAAAATTAAGAAGATCAGAATAATATTTACTAAGCCAGCACTTGCTCATGATGATGATCTGGGTGTTTGGTAGAAGCTAAAAACAGAACAAGATAGGCAACTATTTCTAGAAACCATAGGTTACATGGAAGCTAGAACAGGGGCAAATGAGTGTTGACACTGGTTTTTATTTATTTATTTTTTTAAAAAGTCTTCCTTTGTAATCTATTGAAGAACTATATGATCTCCATAAATATGGCACAGAGACTAAAGATCATCCAAAAGATAGCATCAGGCCTAAATATATATATGCAAAACAGGTGTCTGTCTGAGGCAAACCTTTGGGGTAAATAGGAGTTGCTTTTTCCCCCTGGCAGAACCCTTTTTTTAGTCACTTGAGAGCTTTTTAAATTTCATTCTGAAGTCTTCTAGATTTATAAAAAAATTCTAATCCTGAAGACTTTGTACTTCCCCCCCACAAACATTTTTTAAAAGAAAGTACATGAATGTGAGATTAATTTAATAGTTGAGAAAGCAGTTCCTTAATCTTAGATGAATACCTCAATTTCTTCTTTTTGAAAATGGGAACCTGTATCTAACGATCTCAAAAAGAGAGGGTCCAATGACATAATGCATCCAAAGACCTTTGCAAAATTTAAAGTGCAGTGAATAATTTCAGTCAGCCTCTTATCTTTTGAATTACCACTAGGGAGGTCCTTGTTTAAATGATGAAATAATTACATGATTTAATACTAAAATGACTTAGAAAAGAGAAAGAAAAAGATCTTTTAGTTTCTTTTTTCTATATAAGCAAGTCTTTTGTTGGATCTTAATTTCATTTAGGCTTTGGTGATATGAAGTCCATTTACCCTAATCCACTGCAAAAACCATCTGTGTTAAAGGTTTCTTTTCAAGCATAGAATATTTGTGACCATTAGAACATACTTTGAAAAAATAATGTCTGTGTTAAATGTCTGGAAATCATTTTCTTGTTTTAATTGCTTAGGGAACGTCTACCACACAAACTGTTTTCCATAATGAACACTCACCCTTAACTAATGGTTTCATTTTTAGTTTTTTAAAGTAATATCTATTCTTGACAAATGGATAATTTCAGCAGTTAATTACCAATCTGAAAATTAACAACCTGAGTCAAAAGCCCGAGGACATTGGCCTTGTTATAAATATTTATGTTTGTTAAAAGTCTAACAACTGATTTCTGCCACTGTGTCAGTTGGGCGCTTGAGAAATTGGTTAGTATTTACATACTTATTTTTAGTGTTTTGTTGTTATTTTTACATTAGCCATTTGCTGTTAATGCTCTTAATATTAGAAATCCAACCTTTATGATAGAATGCATTACCGGGAGAATCCATTTTTTTTTGTTGTTGGTGCTATTTGGAGGTCTTAAATAAAATTGGCAATCTTTTTAGATATTTACTGATTGGTAAATTGAAGAGAAATTCCAATCAGAAACCAATCCTTCCTCCATCTAAATTAATTCATTTTTCAGTTTCTTTTAAAATTGTTAAGCATATGATAATGAATAATGAAACTTCTTTCAAAAAAAGATTAATTGATACTGTCTCAACTTGATATCTGGGAATTCTAATGTGTGAAGGCTATTAATGAGATGAGGATAAATTTACTTGCATCTTTATGAGATTTATTTCCAGTAGATTGTTATCATAATAACTTCATTGTAAGCATTTTCTGAAAGTGTAAAAAAAATTGTCCCTATTATAGTAGTGCCTCTAGTTCTCCAATATTTGGGTTTGAATTGTTTTGGAATAACTGAAATTGGCCAAAGTATTTTTGAAATGGCCCATCATATTCCATGAGGTATTTGAAGTGCTATTGCAAGGAGACTTAATTTTTTCCATTTCAATAGATATGCTAATTAGGAAGGTATGAAGTTTATTACGGTTGAAAAGTTGCTATTTTTCATTCATAGTCCAGAGAACAAGCAGGTGTATAGCAGACAGAATAATGTTATGCCAAATTAAGGCTGTCTTATACAGATGGCATTGAGAATTGATTTTTAAATGAGACTTTCTGGTATTCAGATATTGAGCGTGTCACCCATTTTCACTATATCCTCTGTTAGAGTTCTCATTTAGCTGGTAATGACTTACTCCCATGCATCATGGTGACTATGACAGAGTCTTTCCCTTTTCTGTATTTTGAAAATATGATTACTTCCTAAGCTTGTGAGAGAGTGTGTTGAGAAACTCCACACCAAAACGTTTAATGAATATTTATGTTTTATCTATTCCTCTGCTATGAAGTTTTTGTTATATTAAAAAAAAAAACTAAGTATACCCTATCCAGAGAGAGAGAAAAGAACAAACATTTTTAAAAGAAATATTGGATAATATCAGTCTACATCAAGGTGAACTTTAGGAATCAGATATCTATCTGACTCTTGACTGTTTTGGGAAAATCAGAATGCTCTGGTGAAACAAAATAAAACCCTCCCCAAAGTAGATCAGGTCCAGTTATTAAGAATGGAAGAATCATTGACTTCATTGCCATTGTCTACTAAGCTGGAGAGAACTATTTGGAAATGACAAAAAATCCATTCCTGTGAATCCATTCTCCTTGGCAGATTTTCCGAAACACATCAAAAAGAATTAGCAAAAGAGGAAAATGAAGTAAACATTTCAGTATATTTCTTCAGTAGAGAGATAGATTAAGAGGATATACAGTTTGTGGTTACCCTGAGAAGAATGGAGAAATCATGACTTCATGCTTTCTTTATTTAAAATTTTAATGTTTAAAATAATGTTTTTGACTTTCCTTTTTTTAGATTGCCTCCCAGGAAAAAAAGGATTCCACACATGACCACTTGATTCATATAGTTTAAGATCACAAAATAGAAACCAAGACATACAGCCTTAGTAAATGGATGAGGATTATAATATCAGAAATTTAGAACTAGAAAAGATAACTTTTATGGATAAAATATTAGGGAGTCATCAGTATATTCGAATAGGATTTTTCTGGATTTTCATAGGCTCATAGGATCATAGCTCTAGAGGCAAGAAGGACCATATTGAGATCCAAGCTTGTTATCTGAATTTCCCAAAGCCAAACCAATAGTTAATCTAAAAGGATTTGATCTAAATCCTCTGATCTTCGAGTCAGTGCTCTTTTCACTATACCACTGATTGTGTTAGGAATTAACTAAGTCCCTTCTACTGTGGCTTTCCTGTGCTTAACAAATCCTTATTAATGAATATTTTATGTCAAGTGAGTCCACTTCCCAACTACAATCCCATTGAGACCCATTGCTTAAGCCTTACCTGACCAGGTTGGGGAAAATAGTGTATTCATTATTCCCTCCTCTTCCTGTTTCTCTCCTTCCCTCCCTCTTTTCCTCTAACATTTTAAAAATGCTGCTTAATGAATGAGCTAGACGATGGTCTATCTAGTTGTTGGGAAGATAAATATAAAATCTAAGACATCTCCCAGGAAGCCAACCTTCTACTAGAAAATGTATGGACTAATGTGACCCACCAGTTTTTAAGTGCAAAATTCCAGTTGATATTAAACTTTATTTCTACAAGAGGCTTATACATCTGCACTCACTCTATATGTTAGATTATGGCATTGGTTTGATTCTGCCTTATTTATTCTCAAGCATTCACAATTCTTATGAATTCAGCATTTCTTAATTATTATAATCTAAAAAATCTCTGCTTTCCCATCATTTTCCTTAAAAATACACAAAGAACAAGCACTTTCGTGGAAAGGTAGCAGCAGATTTGCTGAAGGGAAAAAAATGAGAAATTCTGCTGACCCAATTCATTAATCTGTACTTGCTCTGACCTGTTGTTTGCTTCTAAAAGGAATGCAAATCTAGGTCCTGATGGTACTGTTTTCTTGAATCAGCTTGCAGTGAGGAAATTTAGTAGCAGAGGATGAGGAACTGGTAAGGATTCCAGAGATCACCTGCGCTAATCACCACTTTATTTCACTGCAAAGGAGAGATCCAGATAAGTCACATAACTAGCCCAGGGACATGCTGGTCCTTTATAGAAGAGCTAGGTGTCTGCACCTTAGATGTTATGAGCCCAAATCCAAATTTCTATTATACTGTACTGCTTCCTTTCCCAAAATATGGACTTATTTTTTCAAAGACAGAAATTGTTCAAGTATATTGCCGTGAGAGTTATACTGAACAGTTATTAAATTAAGACATGAATTGATTACCTAGAATAGGACTTAATAGCTTTTTTCCTTTTGGTCTCATGTACCTCTTTGGAAGTTTGGTAGTGAATGCCATGGACCTTTGCTCAGAATCATTAAGTGTTTGAAATAAAATACATTGAATTACAAAAAAAATTAAAAGAGAATAAATATAAATTGACGAATGGTTTTCTAAGTCAATATACAGGCTGTAGGAATCTTTACATACTATATAATGGCCTGGTTTCTATTTGAGTTTGACACCTCTAATCCAATCAGCTTTTGTTGACTATTAGTGGTAGAGTCCATGTTGACCTGCATTGGTAGAGAAGGCTTTTCTTTGTCAAGAAGTTCCTTAGGATAATGAAATCATAGGTCCAGATCCTATCAACCTGTACCTTATAATTCACTGGTAATAAATTTGAACCTGGTAACTATGGCTTATTGGTGAGAAGAGATACAGAGATACAGAGGAAAGAATACTCCATTTGAGACAGACAATGGTATGCATCCTGGCTTTACTAATTAATACCTGTGTGAACTTAGAAAAGTTACTCTTTGAGAGTAACTTTGAAAATGAAATTTTTTGTCCATTCATATATAATAATCTTTTTTAAGGTTATTTTTCAAGGCAAATGGGGTTAAGTGACTTGCCCAAGGCCACACAGCTAGATAATTATTAAGTGTCTGAGGCTGGATTTGAACTCAGGTACTCTTGACTCCAGGGCTGGTGCTCTATCCACTGTGCCACCGAGCCACTCCTTATAATAATCTTTTAAGGGTAAATCTTTATTAAATCCTCAATAAGATTGTAAATTTCTATTTCTAGAATCTTTGAATTGGATTTAAGTGAGGCAGGTCCATGCAAAGTCATACTTCTCTCACTCCTTTGGAGTCACCTGGGTCCAGTGGCAAGATATAGATCAGGATGACTGGAGATGGCCCCCATTTATGTTAAAAAATGACTACCAAATAAGTCTTCATGTGACTGTTGGAACTGAACCTAATCCTGTTGTCTAAATATAATTTATTGTGTGTTCTAAAATATTTTAAAATCCTTTTGCTTTTTTCTTTTTGCTAATATCTTTCAAATTATCTCTTTCCAAGAAATTGATATTTACAAATTAATTAATTAGTTTTGTAGCTTTTAAGAGATGAATCACCTAGGCACAATTTCTGGTTAGGAACTTGGTATGAAATCTAGCAAATTATGAGTTGCTTATAGAATCATAGAGTATTATTTTGAAGGGACCTCAAAGATCATCTTTTCCAACCTTTGATGAAAAAGGAAACATGGGTATAATTCTGAATTCTTTATAAATGAGTGTTCAGCCTTAACCTGAAGAGCTCTAGCAGTGCAGGCTATATGACTATATCTTGACTACGTATAATGCAGGAAGTATTTCCTTTATCCTAGCCAAAATCTCTGTTTCTGTAAGATCTGTACATCACTTCTGATTTTGCTTTAGCAAAATGATCTTATACCTCTTCCAAATAAGAGTCTGTCATATCCTTGGAGAATTATTATTCTTTCTCTTGACTCATTTAAAAAAAATTCTATTTGGTTCACCAACTTACCTTTGGCTTACTTCTGGATATATTCCTGATTTTTAATGTCTTTCCTAAAACTTCCTGTCCAAAGCTGAACCTTGTACTTCAGGTATGGTCTAACCAGGGAAACATAAAATGGAACTCTTCCAAGATTTACTGCTTCTGTTGTTCATTCCCAAGATTGCATTAGGTAGGTGTTTTTGGCTGTAGAGCCAAATTGTTGACTTCTTTAGTACCTTTGGTTCCTAAAAACTCCCAAGATTTTTTTTCTCCACACAAACTATTGTTGCTTATCCATTATTGTATGCTATAGTGTGCACTTGTGCAAATGAATTTTTAAAAATCCAGGAGTAGGACTTTTCATTTCCCTAGTGTATTTTATCATTGCAGTTTTGGCTTATGGTTGCAGCATGTAAGACTCTTTTTGGATCCTAAGTTCGTTAATTTAATGTACTAACTCTCCTTTCTAATTTCATATTATCCAGAAATTTGGTAACTTTGCTAACGGTCCCTTTATTTAAAAATAATTAAAAGTGTTCA
The DNA here is from genome assembly GCF_037893015.1 of Macrotis lagotis. Classification (NCBI taxonomy): domain Eukaryota; kingdom Metazoa; phylum Chordata; class Mammalia; order Peramelemorphia; family Peramelidae; genus Macrotis; species Macrotis lagotis. The sequence continues at coordinate 49,903,972 of NC_133664.1, read as the reverse complement.
ACAGAACATCCACTAGGGCACTCTACTTACTCTTCATTTTGATTTGAATTAATTACTTACTTATCTTTAGTTCAAGAAATTCATAATCTACTGAATTCTGAATTTATGTAGAATAGCTCAAAAGGGAGAGTTGAAAAGAAGGTATTTTGGAGAAGTTAGAAAACAATATTTCTGGGTCATATTTAATGAAATAGAATTTCAGAGAATTTTACTGTTAGAATGAGTATTAGTGGTCAGCTGATGCAGTACAAAGAGCCCTGGACCTGGAGTCAGGAAGAGTTAAATCTGACCTCAGATTCTTCCTAACTATGTGATGTTGAGCAAGTCACTTAACACTATTTGCCTCAGTGTTCTCATCTATAAAATGATATGGAGAAGGAATGTTAGCTCTCCCCTCTCTAATTAATTTGTATTTATCTTTCATGAGGGTCAGTGTTCCATCTTCCCTCCTGGAACATAAACTCCCATGGGTCAGGTCTTCTGCTTTATTTTGTCCTTCAACTTGTTACCTATTCCAAGCCCAGTCCAATGTCCTATCTTCAGAATTTGCTTAATAAGTGATTGTTGAATTGGACTGAATTGATTGAAGAAGCTGTGATCCCTTTGAGAAAGTTAATGACCGGATCCCTTTTTGGATGAGAAAAAACAGAAAATAATGTGTATTAATCTGTTTAAAAAAAAAAAAACCAAAAGTAGATAAGAACACATATATTGCAGTGTTATAGTAATTCAATTCTTTTCTTTTACCCCAGATCCCTTCAAATTTGCCATAGGGTGTGTCTGCCCCTTCCTTCATGACATGACAAAAGAGGGGAGAGCTAATATTTGAAGGATTTGAGAGGGAGAAGGGCAAGTAGCAGTAGTTATCCAAGTTGAAATTCCGTATTCTAAGAAACAGAGTAGGAGAAGATTCATCTATAAAATTAAGAATTGGGCTTTTTTCAGTTATTTTTGAGTCATTTCCAAGTCAGTGTTTTCATTGCACAATCATATGGCAAATGAGTCTGTGTGTTCAGTACTATACACCCTATCTAGATGGTTCATGCATTCAAACTAGACTAGTCTAGACATTCTGGAAATTAGAAGAGACTAGCTTTCATCCAAGGGGAAAAAACACAGAGCTCTTTTGTGGGGGTAAATTAAAGCCTTGTGTCAGTTGCTGGAGGAATAGGAAATATGGAAATATGTAAAAATGTGAACACTGGTTGGGTTCAAACTTTGGATAAATCATTAAATAAACTTAGATTTAATTGAAATCTCCATGAGTACTAAAGACAGAACAGTCCTAAATAGCATTTTAAGCTTTCATTGTAAATGCCAAGGTTTCCGATGGTTTTAATGGGATTTTTTTAAGTTTTGGTTGTGGGATGTATGGTGAATTTTTATTTTGGAGAAGAGGAAGGAATAGTACTATATGTGCCATTACACATAGGAAAAAAAAACATAAGTGGTACAGTTCATTTCAAATGCAGGTTAACCCAGAAATTAAATTGCCCACAACTAATTTGAACAATACAATGAAATCCTTTAAGAGGTGCCCTTTGCTAAATTACTTTTTAATGTTGTTTCTGTTAAACTTTTGCTGAAGTGTTTTGCTGTAATATTTTTGGCACAATAAAAAAACCACTTAATTTCAAGATTGGGGTGGAGGAATAGAGGTAAGAGGAATGGGCCATTTTTTTTCCCCGCTGGATGTGCTAAGGCTGGAAACTCTACTCTCTACATTAACCCCTGCTATTCACATCACTGACCTGTTTGACTCATGATAGATTTTTATAGCCAATACGCATGTTTGCCATTTCAAGTACCTTTTCAGTGATCACAAGGAATATAACCATCTGGGGGAAGCCTTTCCCTGGGAAATCAAAATACTAAGAAAAAATGTTTCAGATGTATTTATGTTCAAATATGATATGCAAAACTAATCCTCAGTCATATTGCTTACTTCTGAAAAAAGATTTTTCATAGCCAAAAAAAGTAAAACTGGATTTGGCTGTCATGGAATGCATCTAAATGTGTCATTTGGACTTTGGTGGATACTTTATGTTATATCATAAACTAATGAATGTAATGAACATAAGATACTTTAATCATCTGACACATGGATGTGAAAATGAGCATCCATTTATTTGTAAAGATTTTATTGAGGTCCATTGTGTGCATGAAATGATATTATTATATTTTATGTAATATGCAATATTAATATCTTAATACAAATGGATTGAAAGTATTATTATTAAGTTCCATTGTGATGCAGTTAAAATATTGGTGTCTTGGTAGTTAGGGACATTATGTTAACTCCATGGCTTTGCCATTGAAATGTGTGTTATATCATTTAGTCTCTCTGGGTCCTATCTTCCTCAACTATAAAATGAGTTACACTCTCAAGGTAAACTCTTGAAGCTCCTTTATCTCCACCTTCATTTCTTTAATGATTCTTCTGTCTTTGGTATCCCTTATTTCTCTTTGCAGTGACTTCATGTCAAAGGAAAATGGCCAACCAAAGCTTGTGAAGGTGGTAATTTACATAACCATCAAAGAATTAATTCCTTTTCTCATGCAAATAGCCATGGAAAAGCTTGGTAATAATCTATGCATCTGAGATCAGCCTGAGACCCAATGTCTTTAGTTTCCAAGAACATTCTTTAACCCTTTGGGGGCTTGCTGTTTAACTCGGTATGACAGTCCATTGATCAAGTCTTTCACATTAGAAACCTGAGTGTAAGAAGACTTCTAAGTAAAAAATGAACCAAAGAAACCACCTTTTACAACATTGTTTTATAATAATAAATTTTCAAATGGTTGCAGTAAAGAGTTTTAAAAGCACAACTTTTAATAGTAGGATATAGAGATTTATATTTTGTCATTTTAAAATTTTGTATTGCTTTTTAATTTAGTAAGATCAGGATTAAAAATGACTTTTCTCATACTTTATTTTAATAAAGTAATTTTTTTTTCCTTTCTTGGTGTTACTCACTTTTTCCTCAGGATCACAAGGAGGTTGTCAAATTACACATGATATTAACTCCAGGCTGGTGTGAATGCCAGTTCTGTTTCCTGTTGTATAAACAGTGTGTGTGCTGTGAATACCAGGCTCACCACAATTCAAAGGAGAAATTAGACCACTTCAGTTTCTCTTCTATTGACTTCTTTCTCACAGGATGCTGCTCTTTTTGTCAGTAAATTGTTAAAAAAAATTCCTTGCAGTGAGAAGCTGCTTTGATGCAACACTATCTATTGATTAAAAACCTAAAAATATAGTGAGTGATGGATCCTGTGATCTGGAGTTTGTTTTTGCTATGAATACAATTAACTTAAGGCTTATATAATTGTATCCCTTTCTAACATTGTATTTCATAATCTTTTTTAGTGTATTATCCTGCTTTGAACTGTTTCTGGATAAGCTCTAGTATTCTATTTCTTCATTAATTGGCAGTGATATTTAACCCATCCCTTTGGGAAAATTCCTGCCTGTGTGATTCTTAAAAATCTTCATCTAAGTATTTTGCTTTTGTGAGTAAGCAGCTATACAATGTGGCCTTTCTGTCATTGTCCTTCTCTACTTTGCAGAATCTGTCTAGCATGCTTTGTTTCTCAGTAAGATAAGTATTATTATTTAAATACAAATGAAAAATCATTTCTTAGGATAGCATCCTAATTCCTCTTAGTCCCCAGGGATGGTTTCTTTGTTCCTAACTAGTTCTATGTCGTCGTCTTTTCTTCTTCTTCTTCTTCTTCTTCTTCTTCTTCTTCTTCTTCTTCTTCTCTCTCTCTCTCTCTCTCTCTCTCTCTCTCTCTCTCTCTCTCTCCCCTTCCCCCTCTCCCTCTCCCCTTTTCTCTCTTCTAAGATAAATGAAAGGTTTTTTAAGTTTACCTAGCTAAAAACTTCACTGATTTTCATTTTTTTCATTGGTAAAAAAAAGATTGATCCCCCAAATTACTTTTAACATTCTTTGAGTCATTTTCTAGCAGTGATGCAGATTTTTTTTTAATCTGAGGGAAAATACCCTGAATATATTCTGTGTGCTTTTGAGCAGTTCATATTTGAAAATTTTTTTAAAATTTTATTCAGAAATTAGTTAAGGATGAAATATTAGTAAACACTTGGTAATAATTGGACAAAATTTGACTGAAGACATTTGGATCTCTATTTAGTATGCATTTCTCCATTTTCTTCTTGGCAAGAACCTGCTTTCCAGTCTAATTTTGATGACAGTTAAAGTTGATCCAGTCTCATCAACTGTTAATTAATGACCCTCCAGGAGTTTGGTCTGGAAGCTGACCAAAACTGTCATCTTACAATAAAAACAATATACATTCTCACTTAGTGATGCTTACAAAGTAATGAGAGATATTCTCTGAGCAGTGGGGAAAGTTCCATTGACAGTTTTACTCAGTGGTTTATAATATAAAATAATTTATTTTAATTGATCAGTTGTAATTAAATGTGATTATTATAATTAAATAAAAGAATTTTACATTGACATGAAATGATGATGGTCAGAAATGATGCTGAATTTCTTACAGCATAACTAACCTTTTCTTACTCTATTTTAGTTGAATTGTTTAGAGTAATTTCTTGTCTATTTTTGTTCAATTAGTTCCTCTTTCACATCTGTCCTTTTAGTCCACTTTACAACTTTAATGACTGAATCATTGATTAATGACATTCTTTAAAGGATCCTCTAAGTCTTTTTTTTTTAAATGTCAATTTCATATTTTTTTTAGGTTTTTTTGCAAGGCAATGGGGTTAAGTGACTTGCCCAAGGTCACACAGCTAGGCAATTGTTGAGTGTCTGAGGTCAGATTTGAAATCAGGTCCTTCTGACTCCAGGGCTGGTGCTCTATCCACTGTGCCACATAGCTGTCCCTAATTTCGTTTTCATTATATTCTTCATACTCTGATAATCAAGAACTAAATTTCTTGGATTTCCAAGGCAAATTAAAGACATTTTTTAAAAATAAAAGATAATGTCCATAAGCACATTGCTCCCACTATCAAGAACACATATATTTTCAAATTTCTATAATGATACTTCCATCTATGTTTTCCCCTAGTAAATCAACTATTTCACATTTAGAAAAGACAATATTGATATGATATTAAGTGACCCATGGAATGATATAGATGGAAGGGGGCCTTTGAAATCATCTACTCCTAAATAAGGAGGCCCATTAGGAAGGAATGATTTGGGTAGTAAGTTATAGAACTGAGATTCAGACAAAGTTTAAGCCCTAAACTCCAAAACTGGTGCCTTTTGTATTTGATGATGCTATGGTTCCACTGTTTTAAATGTGATTTAAATATGTGGTCATCATCAAGAGATTTGTCACTTTGTACTCTGGGCCTGTGATTGAATTGGGTTAGGGAGCTCCCAATGATGCAACTCCTTCAATCAATGCAGAGCTACAAATTTCAGAATTTATAGACAGTTACCTGGGACATTAAGAAGTCTAATGACTTGATTATCTTCATGTAACAAATAGGTATCAGAGATGAGTCTGAAATCAATGACTTTCAACCATGCCTCTCTATTCCCTATCTCATGAATTATCAGACTTTACAGTTTTGAAAATTATTGAAGATCCCAGAGGTCTTTTGTTTAGTAGTTCTGTCAGGATATAGTATAATTGAGATTTTTTAAAATCTTAATATTATGATGATGATAAAACTTGTTTTTGACCTTGAGAATTCCCTGAAAGAGTATCAGGGACTTTCAGAGATCCTGGACCACAATCTGAGTACCATTAGGCAATAAGATAGAGTGCCAGGAAGATTCAAATCCAGCTTCAGACTTTGAGTAGCTATGTGACCTAGGCAAGTCATTGAACCCTGTTTGTCTCAGGTTTTCATCTGTAAAATGAGCTAGAGAAAGAAATGACAAATCTCTTCAGTATCTTTGACAAGAAAACCCCAAATGACTTAAAAAAACCCAGAAAACTGAACAACAATGAACTCTATATATTATTATATATAATACATATAATTATAATATTATATATTATATACTTTCTGTAATATTTGTGTGTTATATATAATATACATAATTATATTATATATAGTTTGTGTAATAGTAAGGTTTGGTTATTATTGATATTAACAAAGTTATTTAAAAATTATTCAGACAGTAAAGGAGGTTATATCTATATTCCTGGTTCAGAAAGATACAATAAAAATTCTATTTTTGGATGATAGCAAATTGCAATATGATAAATTAAAGAATTGACATTTTAATTTAGCTCCCAACTTATTTTTACCATTGACTATCTGTGTGCTTATAATAGCATCTTATCTGTATTGGGGGGGAAGTAAATGGACTAATAATAATCTAGACACAATCCAACACCCACTGATAAGAAAAGTTTTTGTTGTTAAAATTCTCTCTGCCCTGGGAGTCCCAAGGCATGTATTGTCACACATAAATATGTACTCAGGAAATTGTCACAATCCAGGCCATGTCCCTTTGGATTGTAGAGCATCTTGTTCTTTATATTGCTAAAAAAATTTCTTTCATACTTTTGCTGAATAACAAATGAATTATTTAAAAAAAAACACCTTAAGTTACACCTGAGATTGTTTCAGTTCTGATTTTTCATTCCTTCTGTCTTTTTGCATTTTAGATGTATCAGTCTTTGAAGTTCATATTGCAAACTAAAGTAACTTCTATTTGCCAGGGTACCATATCTCTTACCTCCTCTTGATGGCTTTAATTATTTAGACTAGTGGCTTTTAAGGGTATTTCTAGTTATTGACTCAGTGCTGCCTAGGGATTAGCCCAACCATTGTTAGAAGAGAGTAAGTGGCCAAAAGTTAGTTATCAGCCTTGAGTAAAACCAATCTGTCCTATCAGTAAAGTGTGAGTCATATGAAAAATTGATATGCACTGGTTAGAAAATAGTAGTCTAGTTTAGTATACTTGTTTTGAACATCCTAAGACTAGGGTTTTTCACTTATCTGGTTTATCACTTATATTTTATTTGTTGTTCATAATATGATAATAGATGCAAAAACATTGCAAGGCTAGGACTAGATTCCAGGTATTCCTGCCTCATGTGAGAAGTTACTTAACAGCACAGTGGAGTAGAAAGAATGCCAGTAATAGAGGACAAGTATTCATTGGTTGGATGAAAAAACTTCTAAAATCCTTTCCAATTCAAAATCAATGATAATATGAAGCCAGGTTCAAATTTTAATCCTTATTTATAATCGGCATGATCTCAGTGAAGGTACTTCAGCTTTTCAGTAAAATGAGCTCTTCAGATGAGATGATCCATTTCTAGATTACTTTTACACAGTGATCTTTAAGTTTGCAAAGACTCCATGTTGCTACCATCCAAAATATGAGGATGGAAGGAGCATCCTTCAAAAACGTAGAAGTTCCAATGGATGGAAACTTAACAGCTGAAGAAATGATAATTCCAAATCTCTAGTTTCAAGGGTGGAGGTGGAGGAGGGATGCTGCTTTTCCTGGTAGCCAGTAATTAGTTTTGGGGAATATATACAAAGACAGTTAAGCATTTTGGGGTTAATGGAATTATTTTAAAATGTGCCCCTTGTTTCATAATTACAGGAGTGGAAAGTCTACAGATTGTATCTTATAGAATTAGAAGCATTCATTATGGTCTCATCTCACACATCTGATTGGTTTTCCTTTGCTCTTGAAGAGTAAATGACATCACTATATTAGGGTTAAGCTACAATATGTCCAATCAATTGTGATTGATCAGAGCAGTACCAGCTTGGAATGCTCTACCACAGATCGGACACAAATAGTTCATATGAACATTTGGGATGGATTTCCTCAATTTGCATATCTAGCATTTCTTTTGCACAACATCACACATCTAAGTGAAAATCCAAAGACAACTTTGGAGTTATTCTTCAGATCAATGTTGACCTTTCTTTGTGTTCCTTCCTAAGCCTACCCCCCTTCCTTGTTTCTGAGCTATTTTATAATTGGAGAAGATACAAATCAGTCCTCAGGCAACAGTTTAATCTTTTGAAGCTATGTGGGTAAATGAAAAATAATTACAATTTTATAGGAATTGAGCCTTATGTCTGTCATTTTTTCCTGTATATGTGTACAAGATGGCACAATTTAATTTTATGATTGTTTTGTATTCCTTTCCTTGTTGTCCTCTTTCTATAAAGCATGTCAGTCTATTGAGATTCCATAAGGGGCCAAGTATAATGTAAAAGGAAACAGGAACCCTCAAAGGAGCGTTTCCTTAGAAAATGGAAAGTTTCCATAGTAGGAAAATGTTGAATCAGTTTGGCTCTATTTGTGCCTCTTTTCTGGAGGAAATCACTAGGATATAAAAAAGAAAATGTTACCTTATTTCGTTGGTGAGTCCTCCCTCTCCAGCCCTGATCCCTGCACCAAGGGGCATGATCTCTAATGCTATATCCATTATTCTCTATGTCTGGACTCCATTTAAGAATGGTACAGAAGAAAAAATTCTGGATTTGGATTTGGTTTTAACATTGGGGCCAAGTACTGCTAATGATATTCATTACCTGTGTGATGCCACTGCAAGCCACTTTACCTCTGGGCCTCAGTTTACTCTTTTATAAAGTGAGGGGGGTTGATTTAGGTAACCTCTAAGGACCCTGCCAGCTCTAATTACTGTAGTTTTATTTGAGTGGGTGATTTCATAAGGACTACAGTGGCTAGCAGCATTGTTTCAATGGTATGATATTATATATGGACATATATTAGCATATATTGCCTTGTGTGCTTTCTATATACCAGTTGTTTGTTTGGAATGAATTTTCCCCTTCAAACTCTTATTTAAAACTAATTAAACAGAAAATTGCAAATGTTTAATTTTTTTATACTTAGATTCATTTAATAGAAAACAGAATTCAGTTGGTTCTAGAACAGGTGGAGGAGGTATTCCTACTAGCTCAAAGAATGCTGTGAAATTCTGGTGCTCCTGTTCCTTGGTGATTCTAGTTTTTCTGTATAGATTTCTCCTCCCATTTATGCCAGATGATTTGATTTAAAAAAAATTGATATTCATTTTCCTATACAGTTACTTTTCAGGATGTGTATAAAAACTGTTGTTTTATCTGCCTTCAGATTTTAACTGTGTCTTCTCTACCCCCCACCCCCATTTTTCCAGTTGTTTTTATTTCAGTTGCTGCGAGGATTGTCTTACATCCACCAGCGTTATATTTTGCACAGAGACCTGAAGCCACAGAATCTTCTCATCAGTGACACGGGGGAGTTAAAGCTGGCAGATTTCGGTAGGAAAGCAGTTAATTATGAGTCTATTTTGTCATATTGTGAGAATGCCAGGCAGATGGTGGTGTGGATTTTGCTTAGACACAGCTACTGCATTGTAGAGACTGGTAAAATTTCCTCTGGAATGAAGGATTCATTATGATCTAAATAATGGTTGATAGATTGAGAAGTGGGAAAGGGAAACATCTTTCACACAGAGAGAATGGTGGGGTATGGGGGAGTATCCACTTTGAGAAGAAAGGAGGAGGGAAAGAGACAGAGATAGACAACAAGAGATGGACTTGCAGAAAGGGTTTGGGACAAAGAAGTCTTGAAAGCAAGGTACCAAGTCATCCCCCTGGCTTATAATTACTTAGGTGTATCATCATCCTGAGGTCATAATCCTTGAGTCCAAGGATCCACAAGCTGAGTTAACTTTCTTGAAGTGACATTTGACTCAAGAATTTTTGAAGAATTAGGAGGGTAAACCTGGAATATCATTGAAAAGAAGAGAATTGTTTTAGTCTATTCATTTTTAAACTTGAGGGCAGCTAGGTGGTATTGGATAGAATCTGGATCTGAATCAGGAAGACTCATCTTCATGAGTTCAGATCCAACCTCAGACACTTATTAGATCTGTGACCCTGGGTAAGTCCCTTCACCTATTTATCTCAGTTTCCTCATATATAATAGAACTGGAGAAGGAAATGACAAACCACTCCTATCTGCCAAGAAAACCCCAGAACAGAATCATTAAGGCTTGGACATGACTAATAATAAAAAAAATTATAAACTGAGCCTTCCACAGAAGTTTTTAAATTAGTTTATCTCACTCTAAGATCATATTCCTTCAAACTTTGTCTCTATGACTTAGGAGACATTCGAAGAGCTTGGTTCTCCTCCTTGTACCCTCCTCAATTTCTCCGTTCTGTCTTGATGTATTCAGAAATATCTGAATTGCCCTTGCTCTCTGTCAACCTAGAGAAAATGGAGTGTTGAGCAAGGCCTTAACAACCAGAATTGTCATGGATGCATGATGTTGTTGACAATGCATTGCTTCAATTAATTTTGAGTGAGTGTGTGTGTGTGTGTGTGTGTGTGTGTGTGTGTGTGTGTGTGTGTGTGTATTCTGATTAGAATTTTGCTTGATAGTCAAATGAAATATTGCCCTTGGGACAAAAGGATGCCTGAGGATGTGATATAAGCTATTACTATAATATAATTACTTCACCGAAAGACAGGAGGGGCCTAGAAGACAGTGTGAGAAAGAGAAGAAAAGAATTATTTTCCAATATAATGTTATATTAAATTCAAATGTAGAGAGATATTTTGAACATTCTTCTTGATCCTTTGCTCTTAACTCTCCTTTTTAAGATACAGAAAATTTTGCCATTATATTTTAGCTTGATCTTGGTTGTATTGTTTGTGGGGGGGGAAGGAAATCTGAGTATATTTTCTCTTTGATTTTTATAGGCAATGTCTACTTTAGAATCAAGTTAAACACTGCATGTTACTCCAGTATATCAAAGTGTAGAAAGCCCAAAAGGAGGGGAGCTATGGATGGCTGCTTATCAACCAATGATCATTGAATCTTTACTTTGAACCTATGCCCTAATAGTTTATAAAGCATAAGTTTGAATAGGGTGCCAAAATGTGTTGGTATACAGTAAACTATTGGACATAACCTTTGTTGTATTTTCATGGAAAGACTTGCTTGCTCATAAATTTTAATTTAAAAATTATAAATATATTTACATTTTAATAGGAATAAATAACATATAGGGGTTCACTGAAGACATTTTCTTTTCTATTTCTAAGCAACATGATGATTTATAGAAACAGGGTTTTAGTCATTCTCTCCCTCCTATTATTCACATATTTTTCACCCAATCATTTTGCCCAGTGATAATTTATGGTGGGGAATCTTAGAAAAAGTGGCCGAAAAGGACATTGCCATGGTTTGTGTAGTAGTGTATACTATTAGTGATTACCTATCTGCAACAAATGGTGTCAGAGCTATCATGGAGGAGATATATGATTAGAAAAGGAGGCCATATGGTGAGAATGGGTTGGGGGGAAAGGGGTCAGTCCAAAAACTGGCCAGGAAGTTCCCACAGAATGGTTCTGACATAGGAGTTTGCCCTTTGGGGTCAATGTCTAGAAGGACCCAGACAGGATTTCACAGAAGGAAAAGGCATGGATGATTACATTCTGAACAGGATGATGTTTGTCCTTCATTCTGGAAGAACATGACATCAAGGAGGTGATACATGACAAGCACATGAATTGGATTTGAGTGAGGGGGGCTGTGCTAAGTCTTCAGACTCACTTTCTCCTCCAGAACCAACTGGGATCCAGTGGCCAGAAATGAATTAGGATGACTGGAGATGGCCCTAGATGTGAGTCAGTCAGGGTGAAGTGACTTCTCCAAGGTCACACAAAGTCACATGTTTAAGGCCAGATTTGAATTTCCATCCTCCTGAATCCAAGGCCAGTGTTCTATCCACTGCATCACCTAGTGCAGAAAAACCTCCAGTAATGATATCGTAGACCTAGCCAGGTATTCTGATATAATGATCAGGTTCAATAGCAAATTAAATGTTATGAGAGAGCTCAATGTTTTTTTTTTTTAAAATGATTCTTTTGAGTATGCTTCTAGTTACTGAAAATCATTAATTGGATCTTCTTGAGTTTCTATATTCAAAATTCATCTCTGGCAGGAGGCCTCATAGTCTTATTTATTAAATGTAACAAGAGTGACTTATTCACTAATTGGCAATTTACTCGATTAATTTTGCATTATTTTTTCTTTTAATTAAAATTATTGTGCTTAACTTTGTGTGAGCAGTGTGCATGTGTACCCATGAGAAAATGTGAAATGATGGCAGCCAGATGAAAGTGGAAGAAAACCACACTGCAAGCACAATCAATTGACTTCCTTACTTTAAAACTGAGAAGATCAACACTGAGCAGTATCCAGACCCAGGGTTGGGCTGTAGAGAGGGCTTTACTTATAGCTTTCCTGTGATGCCTTTTTGTTTGGGTTTGCAAGATACAGCCTCAAATTTGGAGGAGAGGTGTGTGTGTGTGTGTGTGTGTGTGTATTTAAATTCCTATAACTGAATTTCCTCTGTATCTGACACATGATAGGTCCTTAATAAATGAGTATGGAATTGAATTTATTACATTGTTTTTGTCATTTTTCCCCCAGCTTAACAGTTCTTATACTTTTAAATATCTGAGATAAGAGAAATTTAAAGCTTTTGATGAAATTGGAGAAGCCTCATTCTTTTGTTTGAATATATTTTGCATGCCACATTAACAATTACCATACATGAACCAAAGAATTTAAAGAGGCATTTGGGCACTTGAATAAATTCAACCTGAACAAAGGATTACCTTTTAAAAGATTTCATATAATGAATAAGTGGCAGACTGGGGTGAGAAGCAGTGATGCTTCATTCAAAAATATTTTCACCAATGAGGAGGAAATTAAGGTAATAATTCGAAATTATTTTGCCCAACTCTATGCCAATAAATTTCATAATCTAAGTGAAATGGATGAATATTTAAAAAAAATATGAGTTGCCCAGGTTAAATGAAGAAGAGATTAAATACCTAAAAAACCCTATCTCAGAAAAAGAAATTCAACAAGCCATTACTGAACTCCCTAAAATAAAATCTCCAGGGCCTGATGGATTCACAAGTGAATTCTACCAAACATTTAAGGAACAATTGGTTCCAATATAATAGGGAAAGATGGAACTCTGCCTAACTCTTTCTATGAAACCAATATGGTACTGTTACCTAAACCAGGAACAGTTAAAACAGAGGAAGAAAATTATAGACCTATTTCCCTGATGAATATAGATGCAAAAATCCTAAATAAAATCTTAGCAAACCGACTACAACAAGTCATCACTAGAATAATACATTATGATCAAGTAGGATTTATTCCAGGAATGCAGGGTTGGTTCAAGATTAGGAAAACTGTCAGTGTACGCAATTATATCAACAACAAACCTATCAGAAATCATATGATCATATCAATAGATGCTGAAAAAGCTTTTGACAAAATACAGCATCCATTCCTATTAAAAACATGGACTGTTCCTTAAAATAATTAGCAGTATCTATCTGAAACCATCAACAAGCATTATATTCAATGGAGAGAGGCTAGAGGCATTCCCAGTAAGATCAAGGGTGAAACAAGGGTGCCCATTATCACCACTACTATTCAATATTGTATTAGAAATGTTAGCATCAGCAATTAGAGAAGAAAAAGAAATGAAAAGAATTAGAATTGGGAAGGAAGAGACAAAACTCTCACTCTTTGCAGATGACATGATGGTCTACCTAGAGAATCCCAAGAAATCATCTGAAAAAACGACTGGAAACAATTAGCAATTTTAGCAGAGTTGCAGGTTATAAAATAAACCCTCATAAATCCTCAACTTTTCTATATATGTCTAGCAAGAAACAGCAGGAAGAGCTAGAAAGAGAAATCCCATTCCAAGTAACCTCAGACAATATAAAATATTTGGGAGTCTATTTGCCAAGACAGACTCAGAATCTTTTTGAAAACAATTATAAAACACTTCTCACACAAATTAAATTAGATTTAAATAACTGGGCAAATATCAACTGCTCATGGATAGGTAGAGCTAATATAATAAAAATGACAGTTCTACCAAAACTAAACTATCTGTTTAGTACCCTACCAATCAAAATTCCAAAAAGTTACTCTAATGAGTTAGAAAAAATTGTAAGTAAATTCATATGGAGAAATAAAGTCAAGAATTGCCAGGAGCTTAATGAAAAAAAAGTGCAAAAGAAGGTGGCTTAGCCCTACACAATCTAAAATTATATTATAAAGCATCAGTCATCAAAACTGTTTGGTATTGGCTAAGAAATAGGGTGGTGGACCAGTGGAATAGACTAGATGTAAAAGCAGGAGATGATTATAGTAATCTGCTGTTTGATAAACCCAAAGAGTCTGGCCATTTGGATAAAAACTCCCTCTTTGATAAAAATTGCTGGGAAAATTGGAAGTTAGTATGGAAGAAACTTAGATTAGACCAACAGCTCACACCCTTTACCAAGATAAGATCCAAATGGTTACAGGACATAGACATAAAAAAACAATACTATAAGCAAATTAGAAGATCAAGGACTAGTCTACCTGTCAGATCTATGGAAAGGGGAACAGTTTATGACTAAGGAAGAGTTGGAGAACATCACCAAAAGCCAATAGATGATTTCGATTACATTAAATTGAAAAGCTTTTACACAGATAAAACCAATGTAACCAAGATCAAAAGAAATGTAGTAAATTGGGAAACAATCTTTATAACTAATAATTCTGACAAAGGACTCATTTCTAAAATATACAGAGAACTGAGTCATATTTTTAAAACAGAAAGCCGTTCCCCAGTTGACAAATGGTCAAAGGATATGCAAAGGCAATTTACAGATGAGGAGATCAAAGCAATCCTGGGAAATCTGGGACACTACTACACTGTTGGTGGAGCTGTGAACTCATCCAACCCTTCTGGAGAGCTATTTGGAACTATGCCCAAAGGGCAACAAAAATGTACATACCCTTTGACCCAGCAATACCACTACTGGGTCTATACCCTGAAGAGATGAGGAAAAAGGGTAAAAACATTACTTGTACAAAAATATTTACAGCAGCCCTGTTTGTGGTGACAAAGAATTGGAAATCCAGTAAATGTCCTTCAACTGGGGAATGGCTTAGCAAACTGGTATATGTATGTCATGGAACACTATTGTTCTATTAGAATCCAGGAGGGATGGGATTTCAGGGAAACCTGGAGGGATTTGCATGAACTGATGCTGAGTGAGATGAGCAGAACCAGAAAAACACTGTACCCCCTAACAGCAACATGGGAGTGATGTTCAACCTTGAAGGACTTGCTCATTCCATCAGTGCAACAATTGGGAACAATTTTGGGCTGTCTGCAAAGGAGAGTGCCATCTGTATCCAGATAAGGAGCTGTGGAGTTTAAACAAAGTACAAGGACTATTCCCTTTAATTTAGAAAAAACAGATAGCTTATTGTCTGATCTTATTACCTCTTAGACTTCTCTTTAAGGATATGATTTCTCTTTCATCACACCCAATTTGGATCAAGGTGCAACATGGAAACAAAGTAAAGACTGACAGAGTGCATTCTGTGGGGGGGGGAAGCAAGATTGGGGGGGGAAAATGTAAAACTCAAATAATATCTTTAATAAAAATAAATTTAAATTAAAAAAATATTTTCAGCAAACATTACCTTAATGGAAAGTACTTAAGTTTTTTTTTGTTTGTTATTTAAAGCTAAGGATGCAGATCTTATTCTCTAGTATCTATTAATATTACCTCTCTCCTAGGATTGCTTTGAGCATCAAGTGAGGTAATATTTTGTAAAGCACTCTTGAAATATCATCATCATCATCATCATCATCATCAACAATGTTCTTGTTATTATAGGATATTATAAAATGAGAAGAGAATTGCTTGTAGGGTTAGGGGACATGGATTAAATTCATCCTCTCTGAAGTTTACTAGTCTCTGAGGAATTGTGCAAGTCCTATAAGCCTTCATTTCCTCATCTGTATATTGAAAATGTTGGATGAAGTCATCTCTGAGATTCCTTCCAACTCTAGTTCTTCCATTCTTATTTGAACAAAGCAGAAGGACATAGACACTATAGATACACATAACACACATGCATATAGAAATGACTAATCTGTAAGAAAGAACATTATAAATATAAAGCACTAAGACATTTGGCATATGCAGAAAGCTTTCACAAGAAGAATCAGTGAAGATTTTACAGGAGACGGTAACAGTTCGGGTCCTTGATGGAAGGGTAGTATTTTAACATTTAGAGATGAATACGGAGTCCATTCTTTACTATGGAATAAGAAGAGGTGTGTTCATCTTAGCAGAGTTGGAAGAGTTGTTCTGGAAGAGAAGAAATAGGGGATAGAGCTGCAAAGGTCAACTTTGGTGTGGAGGGAGATTGTGTGGATTATCAGGCAGCTAAGTGGTGTAGTGAACAGAGCCCTAGTCCTGGAATCAGGAAGACTCATCTTCATGAGTTCAAATCCAGCCTCAGACACTTAGCTACGTGACCCTTGTTTGCTTCAGTTTCCTCATGTAAAATGAGATGGAGAAGGAAATGACAAACCCCTCCAATCTCTTTGCCGAAGAAACCCCAAAGGAGTCATGAAAAATTGGACATGACTGGAAAACAACTCAACAGCAATGAGATTATGAAGATCTTTAACTGTCTAACAGGAGTTTTTGCTTTATTGAGTACTAATAAGGAACGGCTGAAATTTTCTGGAGTGAAGTAATCAAAGTATTGTCTGGGAGGAATTGGAGAGGCATAATAGGAAGGAAGAATAGTTAGTTAAATTTAAACAAGGTTCTTTTCTGGTATCCATAGGGTCAAAACCCCTTAATAGTCTTCTGGAAGAAATTCTTAATTAATTCATTAAACACATTGATTAAATACTTAACTTTGTCTTGTTAAGGGATTTGTATTTCTTGTTAAAATATCTGCATACAATTTTTATTATGTCTTTGAATATTTAAATAGTCGCATCCCACCTCCTCTCAATGAATGGTAAATATCTAGTATTGATGAAGTTGCAACAGCTTCTTGATGTTTGTCTCTACTAATGTGGGTGTTTGTTCTATGGGACTGAGTTCTTATTTATAGAGAAATTAAAGAACAGATATTCTAAGTGGAGTTTTGTTTAGCATAGAAATTATTGTGCAGTAAAAAGAATGCCAAATCTGAATTCAGAAGGTTTGAATCTTCACTCTGTGACTAGACTCACTGTATGACCTTGGGCAAGTTACTTAACCTGAGCCCAGTTTTCTCAACTGAAGATCTCCACTGTCTCTTCTGGTTATAAATCTAGGAAGCTAATTTTCCTGATAACCAACTATAGACTACTTTTGCGGCATTATGGTGTGGTTGAAAGTATCATACTTGAAATTTGTAGAGACCTTTATTTTTCTGTTCATCTATATAAGTTCTCCAGGATATCTGGAATACTATGTCAAATGAATGGGGAAAGTAGAGATATGTATGAGAAGGTTGCACCCTTATGCTTCAAATAATATCTTGACTGATGCCCTCATCTTGCAGATGATGAAATTGAGGTCCCATAGTGTTTGTCTCTTCAAGACCACCCAATTAGTTGATGATAAAGCCGACTCGCACTTGGGTCTCTCAATACTAGGGTAGTGTCCTTTCCATTGCATGACCTGGTTTAGTGAGAGACCCTGAAAGTCAAGGTCTTGAAGGTCATTCCATGGACTATTACAGTACTGAGATCATTTGTGTTATTTTTTAAGCTACATTTTTTGAGGTGGACTTTTTAAAGCCACTCACCTTTAAATTATATGAAGTCAGAGGAATGAGTATATAAATTTTTACTTCTATCCCTCCAGTTGAATATAAATGTCTTGAAGCCAGTTCCTGTTTCACTCTTATTTATATATCTCCAGTGCCTAACAATCCCCTTTTTCCCTCTTCAGCCCATTCTCCAATCCTCTGCCAAAAAAATCATTCTAAACCTTTACTCTGTGTGGCTCTCCCCCCCACCACTATTACTACCACCATTTCAGGATCTCACATGGCTCTCTGTTGCCTCTAATGTCATTCAAACCCTTATAACATCTGGTTCTCAGTCATCTTTCTGGATTTTTTTTCCCACTTTACTCCCCTTCATATATTTTCAGTTACATCCCAAAGGACCTACTTGGTGCTTTCTTTGTATTGGGCATCTTAATCTCCCAACTCCAGGACATTATAAAGACCATCCTGTCAACTTATAATATGCCCTCTTCTTAGAATTTCTCAGTGTTCATTTCAGAGGTAAATTCCTATGGAAAGCCTTTCCTGATTTCTAGTGGTTAATTCTTTCTCCCTTTTATTTTTTTAATTCTTGTCAATATATGACTTTTCTTTTCTTTCTCTTTTCTTTTCTTTTCTTTTCTTTTCTTTTCTTTTCTTTTCTTTTCTTTTCTTTTCTTTTCTTTTCCTTTCTTTTCTTTTTTTTCAGGTTTTTGCAAGGCAAATGGGGTTAAGTGACTTGCCCAAGGCCACACAGCTAGGTAATTATTAAGTGTCTGAGGCTGGATTTGAACTCAGGTACTCCTGACTCCAGGGCAGGTGCTTTATCCACTGCGCAACCTAGCTGCCCCTAATATATGACTTTTCAAAGCTTCCAGAGGACAGGGACTTAATAGTAGAAAGTTACTCAAAGCTTATTGACTTTAATTATTAGTTTGAAAGAGAATCAGTATAGATTCCTGAATCTGTGTAGATGCATCCAACATGATTTCTAATCATTGTGATAAACTATGATTCAAATCTGGGTATTGTTATTCAGTCTATAGTTAATAAACCTAATAGTGAATATGGAAAGGAAGACACTGCCCTTGACTCATCCCCCATTCTTATTATTTAGCTCTAGTTACTAGAAAATTCTTTAGATATATGTCATATATATTCAAGAATGTTCAGAAAGATAATCTTAAAGAAAAAGTAGAGGAAATCTTTTGAGGATAAATACAAACAAAAAGTCACTAGAGAATATCATGTAACATTTATCATATAGTATGTTGGATCATAACATCAGCCATATCATTGTTTATGCTGCTTTAGTAAATAATTGTATGGAAATGCAGTTTTTTAGTAGTAGCTTTTATTTCTTGTTCGTATTTTCCATTCTCTCTTCCACCCCTTCGTAGGGCATGCCCTTCCTAAAAAGACGACTGTGCTAGATTTACCACCTCACAAATAAGTCAGGACCAGTAGGGCTGAATTGTTAAGTGTTCAGTAAAGGCATGCCAGGGTCCTGACATCTTTCATTAACTATACCAGGGTAAATCACCCTGTTTTTGAACACCTAAAAATTATCAGCCCTTTGTTCCTCATATGGTCATAAAACATTATCTTCCTATTGTTGATATATTTTCTCCTGTAGGTTACTTCTTGACCAGGTTAGGGAAGGGAAACTATTATATGACATATTTTAGATTAATTGCAAAATACCCTAGAAATTCAAATCTTCAGAGGCTCTGAGTTTGTGTGTGTTATTTTTTAAAATCCACATTGGGGATAGAAGAAAGCAATGAGAAATCAGCTAGTGTCAAGAGTAGGCCAGACTTTGTCAGGATGATAAATATAAAATCTCTGAATAAAAACCTTTTGATCCCGGGAGAGAAAACCTTTTTAGTGTTTTGTATTGTGAGCATACAAAATTCAATATTGCAGTCATAATTTTTAATTCAAGGTTAGATTTACTCCAGTATGTTTTCTTTGGCCTGGAAAATAGAATTTTTGGTATATCTTTGTTCTTGAAGCAATATGCTAAAAGAAAAAAGAAGTTTCATTGCTCAGTGGTGCATCACACAGTGACTAAGACCGAACCCTAGAGCATTAGAAAGCTAGAGAGGATCATATTGAATAAGGAGAGCTCCAGGTTATTGACATGCACATATGAGATTATTGTTCTTTAAAGAGTATAAACCAAGGGAGTCTTATTTCTTATTGCTATATCTTGCCACAGTTCTCTACGATAGATAATTTCTGGAAGAAGAGAGATATGAGAAGCCATTTAAGAATTGATGATGAAGTGTAAGCAGAGGCTTTCATGTGAATCTGAAAGGTGAAGGAATATATTTAGAATAATTGGTGCTCTAGTAGGAACTGGAGAAAGAGCTGCTTGTTTCCTCTTTCTCCAAACCTCATTGAAATTCCAGGGGAAAATTTAAATATTCTACAATCTGTCATAAAAATGATAACATGATAGCAATAATTAATTTTAATTTGATCCATGTACTCAATTTAAACTTTTCTCAGCAAATTTTCTTTGTAAGACAAAGTAAAGCAATAACTAACGTTCTTCTGAAGTAGAAATGAATGTCAGTATTTGACAACAAGTTACAATGGAAAGAGTGCTGAATTTAAAATAAGGCTGCATGAATCCATAAAAGATCAGTAATTGTGCCAATATGGGGGCTCTCCTTTGTGGGCATTCCCTCTGTCAACTCCATTACAACTTATTTAGGATTTGGTGTTATTACCTAGAGTATGGATTGACACAGGTAGAGGAAATATAACATAACTTATAAGGATCAGAGAATTTGAACATCGCTTCATTGCTTTCAAATGCAGCCCTCTCCCCGTTTTCCCCATGCTATCATTAATTGGATCACTAGTTAAGTGTCACATAAATGCTTATAATGATGATAATGATTGTCATTTTCCTACAAGGGTGTACATTTCTTGAAGACTCATCTTTTCTGTCTCCAATTCCAGTTTTTATCCATTGACACACTTTTTTCAGAGTACTTGGGTTCAAAGTCTACTACTAAGACTCACTTTCCCATATGACCTGGAACAATCTATTCTCTTTAATTAGACCTCAGTTTCATGGAATCATAAATTTAGATCTTAAAGAGACCTTAGGAATAATTTCATACAACCCTCTCTATTTATAAATGAGGAATGGAAGTCCATTAATCCATGAGCAATAAACAATATTGCATCAGGTTTTGAACTCAGGTCCTCTGAATACTGAGGGTAGCTGACTGGCAATATAGTTTCTAGAGTGATGGACCTAAAGTCAGGAAGACAGACACTTAGCTGTAGGACCTGGGCAAATCTACCCTCAGTTTCCTCATCTGTAAAATGAATTGGAGAAGAGAATGGGTAACCTTCTCCAGTATCTTGAACAAGAAAATCCTACATGGGGTTACCAAGGGATAGACACAACTGAAATGACAGAATAATTACCATGTCTGACTCCAAATTCAGCCATCTTTCCACTTCACCCCCCCCACTTCACTTTATACCCATATCTTCATCTGAAAAGTGAATGGGTTAGACTAGGCAATCTTTAAAGACCCTTTTAGGTTTGAAATTTTCTGTTGTTCTCCAGTTTAGCTTTTCATGTCCACTTAGCCCAACTTTATGTCTTTTCTAAATATTTTTATCATGGTATCTATACAATATATTATTTTGTTTTTTTCCCCAATCCCAAAATGTGACTGATTTTCTAGGAGCATAGATTTAACTTTTATTTTGAATTAAAAAAAAAAAAACTTTATCTTTTAGTTATATTCTGCTGTTCATATTGTCAGAATGAAATAAAATGTAGGTCTTTTTTTCATACTGAAATGCTCAATATAACAAATTTTTAAATGGGAACAAAATGGAAGTAAACTATTGGCAAATTGCCACTGAAAGGCTATGCTTTACTTTACTAAGGTTCCTCTGAGACTTCTATCTGCTCAGTTGCCATGAAACACTCTTCGAAGTTTTGGAACATAAATGTTAATTGTTAAGAAGTGATAAGCTCAAAGTCCCATGAATGTGTGATAGTCTGGATTATGGTAATTCATTTTAATCTATTAATAGCAACATATGTTTTACCTTTTGAGGGAGAAGTCATTTAGCTCTTGGCTCTTATTCACCACTGAGAAACTTCTCCATTAGTAGTGCTTTCCTGAGTGTACAATGACCTATTTCTGTAGAGGATTTACTATCACAGATTCCCTAAAGTTTTGAGGCAACAGATCTCTGTGTCTCTGACACATAATGTCTGGGTTACCCTAGTTTCTCTGTGTCCCAGACAGCTCTCTAAAACTATAAATTGCTTTAAGACTATTAATTGGTAGAGAAATTTTCTCAGTGATCATCCTCTACACTGACAATATTTTTCTTTTAAGAAAGTAATTGTACCATATTACTTTTATCCAATAACATGTGTATTCCTTGCAAACAAGGTATTTTTTATTAATTAAAAATTTTAATCAACTTATTTTGATTTGGCAGGATCTGTTGTTTTGCTTTGAATCTCCATCACTTAATAGCATTTAATAAAATTGTGCTGGATTGTTGAATTATCAGATCAAGAATTTGTACAGATACTTACAATGTATCATGGATGTGTCTGATTAAAACAAAAGAAATGAAATTTTTAGACTGAGCCAGTGTAACCGTTTTAGGAAAGTCGTAGAAAGTGACAAAAAAGGGACAAACTCAGAAAACCTGCTTTGGAATCTTTATCAGAGGCAGGAGATATCTTAGATTTCAAGTTGAAATTATTAAAGAAGCCACAAGAGAACAAAGTTAGAAAGTTTCTCAAATTCCTGTGTTTTCATTGGATTTATTTTATGTATTGAATGCTTTGGTGCCCTGTTGATGATTGAAAGTTTGTGTCTTCTTAATTTAGTTTTTTGTTTTGTTCATTGCTTCAAGTTTTTAAGAGTTTGATCTCTGGGAATTGTATATAAACAAATAAATATACTGATAGATTTTTTTCCAGGAATAAAGGCAAACTATATAATCATAATTGTTATTTGGATGAGGTTGCCTTCTTTTGTGTTCTGCATTTTTCACTGTAAATCTTTACAATTAGAGTAATTCAACAAAAGACTTATTAAACATATAGCAGGTACCATTTACCAGCAATTTCATAGATGTGGAATATTCCAATAGGTTAGAAATAATTTTATTTTATTTTTTTAAATTTATTTTTATTAAAGATATTATTTGAGTTTTACAATTTCCCCCCCCATCTTGCTTCTCCCCACCCCCACAGAAAGCACTTTGTCAGTCTTTACTTTGTTTCCATGTTGTACCTTGATCCAAATTGGGTGTGGTGAGAGAGAAATCATATCCTTAAAGAAGAGAAGTCTAAGAGGTGGCAAGATCAGACAATAAGATATCTGTTTTTTTCTAAATTAAAGGGAATACTCCTTGCACTTTGTTCAAACTCCACAGCTCGTTATCTGGATACAGATGGCACTCTCCTTTGCAGACAGCCCAATATTGTTCCCGATTGTTGCACTGATGGAATGAGCAAGTCCTTCAAGGTTGAACATCACTCCCATGTTGCTTTTAGGGTGTACAATGTTTTTATGGTTCTGATCGTATCACTCTGCATGAGTTCATGCAAATCCCTCCAGGCTTCCCTGAAATCCCGTCCCTCCTGGTTTCTAATAGAACAATAGTGTTCCATGACATACATATACCACAATTTGCTAAGCCATTCCCCAGTTGAAGGACATTTACTGGATTTCCAATTCTTTGCCACCACAAACAGGGCTGCTATAAATATTTTTGTACAAGTAATGTTTTTATACTTTTTCCTCATCTCTTCAGGGTATAGACCCAGTAGTGGTATTGCTGGGTCAAAAGGTATGTACATTTTTGTTGCCCTTTGGGCATAGTTCCAAACAGCTCTCCAGAAGGGTTGGATGAGTTCACAGCTCCACCAACAGTGTAGTAGTGTCCTAGTTTTCCCACAACCCTTCCAACAATGATAATTAGCCTTCCTGGTCATATTGGCCAATCTGAGAGGTGTGAGGTGGTACCTCAGAGAAGCTTTAATTTGCATTTCTCTAATAATTAATGATTTAGAGCATTTTTTCATATGGCTGTGGATTGCTTTGATCTCCTCATCTGTAAATTGCCTTTGCATATCCTTTGACCATTTGTCAATTGGGGAATGGATTTTTGTTTTAAAAATATGACTCAGTTCTCTGTATATTTTAGAAATAAGTCCTTTGTCAGAATCATTAGTTGTAAAGATTGTTTCCCAATTTACTACATGTCTTTTGATCTTGGTTACATTGGTTTTTATCTGTGCAAAAGCTTTTTAATTTAATGTAATCTAAATCATCTAATTGGTTTTTGGTGATGTTCTCCAACTCTTCCTTAGTCATAAACTGCTCCCCTTTCCATAGATCTGACAGGTAGACTAGTCCTTGATCTTCAATTTGCTTATAGTATTGTTTTTTATGTCTATGTCCTGTAACCATTTGGATCTTATCTTGGTAAAGGGTGTGAGCTGTGTGAGGTCTAATCTAAGTTTCTTCCATACTAACTTCCAATTATCCCAGAAATTTTTATCAAAGAGGGAGTTTTTATCCCAATGGCCAGACTCTTTGGGTTTATCAAATGGCAGATTACTATAATCATCTTCTGCTTTTACACCTAGTCTATTCCACTGGTCCACCACTCTATTTCTTAGCCAATACCAAACAGTTTTGACGACTGATGTTTTATAATACAATTTTAGATCAGATAGGGACAAGCCACCTTCTTTAGCACTGTTTTTCATTAAGCTCCTGGCAATTCTTGACTTTTTATTTCTCCATATGAATTTACTTACAATTTTTTCTAACTTGTTAAAGTAATTTTTTGGAATTTTAATTGGTAGAGCACTGAACAGATAGTTTAGTTTTGGTAGAATTGTCATTTTTATTATATTAGCTCTACCTATCCATGAGCAGTTGATATTTGCCCATTTATTTAAATCTAATTTAATTTGTGTGAGAAGTGTTTTATAGATGTTTTAAAAAAGATTCTGAGTCTGTCTTGGCAAATAGACTCCCAAATATTTTATATTGTCTGAGGTTACTTTGAATGGGATTTCTCTTTCTAACCTTTCCTGCTGTTTCTTGCTAGATATATAGAAAAGTTGAGGATTTATGAGGGTTTATTTTATAACCTGCAATTTTGCTAAAATTGCTAATTGTTTTCAGTAGTTTTTTGGATGATTTCTTGGGATTCTCTAGGTAGACCATCATGTCATCTGCAAAGAGTAAGAGTTTTATCTCTTCCTTCCCAATTCTAATTCCTTCAATTTCTTTTTCTTCTCTAATTGCTGATGCTAACATTTCTAATACAATATTGAATAGTAGTGGTGATAATGGGCACCCTTGTTTTACCCCTGATCTTACTGGGAATGCCTCTAGCCTCTCCCCATTGAATATAATGCTTGTTGATGGTTTCAAATAGATACTGCTAATTATTTTAAGGAACAGTCCATTTATTCCTACACTCTCATGTTTTTAATAGGAATGAATGCTGTATTTTGTCAAAAGCTTTTTCAGCATCTATTGATATGATCATATGGTTTCTGATAGGTTTGTTGTTGATATAATTGAGTATACTAACTGTTTTCCTAATATTGAACCAACCCTGCATTCCTGGAATAAATCTTACTTGATCATAATGTATTATCCTAGTGATAGCTTGTTGTAATCCTTTTGCTAAGATTTTATTTAGGATTTTTGCATCTATATTCATCAGGGAAATAGGTCTATACTTTTCTTTCTCTGTTTTAACTCTTCCTGGTTTAGGTAACAGTACCATATTGGTTTCATAGAAAGAGTTAGGCGGAGTTCCATCTTTCCCTATTTTTCCAAAGAGTTTATATAGAATTGGAACCAATTGTTCCTTACATGTTTGGTAGAATTCACTTGTGAATCCATCAGGCCCTGGAGATTTTTTTTTAAGGTGTTCAATAATGGCTTGTTGATTTTCTTTTTTCTGAGATAGGGGTTTTTAGGTATTTAATCTCTTCTTCATTTAACCTGGGCAACTTAATTTTTGTAAATATTCGTCCATTTCACTTAGATTATCAAATTTATTGGCATAGAGTTGGGCAAAATAATTTCAAATTATTACTTTAATTTCCTCCTCATTGGTGGTTAGTTCACCTTTTTTCATTTATGATAATAGCAATTTGGTTTTCTTCTTTTTTTAATCAAATTGAGCAGAGGTTTATCAATTTTATTTTTTTTCATAATACCAACTTTTGGTTTTATTTATTAATTCAATAGTTTTTTTGCTTTTGCTTTTTTTAATTTCTCCTTTAATTTTTAGAATTTCTAATTTGGTATTTAATTGGGGATTTTTGATTTGTTCTTTCTCTAATTTTTCAGTTGCATGTTTAGTTCATTGATTTCCTCTTTCTCCAATTTATTCTTGTAAGCATTTAGAGCTATAATATATCCCCTGAGAGTCGCTTTGAATGAATCACATAGGATTTGGTATGTTGTTTCATTATTATCATTATCTAGGATAAAATGGTTAATACTTTTTATAATTTGGTTTTTGGTCCACTCATTTTTCAAAATGAGGTTATTAAGTTTCCAATTTGTTCTGGGTCTATATCTCCTCGGCCCAGTATTGCATATGACTTTTATTGCATTGTGATCTGAGAAAGATGTATTCACTATTTCTGCCTTTCTGCAGTTGATCATTAGGTTTTAGGTCCTAGTTCATGGTCAATTTTTGTATAAGTTCCATGTACTGCAGAGAAAAAGGTATATTCCTTTCTATCCCCATTCAGTTTCCTCCATAAGTCTACTAATTTTTCTAACAGTCTATTTACCTCCTTAACTTCTTTCTTGTTTATTTTATGATTCGATTTATCTAGCTCTGATAGTGGGAGGTTGAGGTCTCCCACTAGTGGTTTTGCTATCTATGTCTTCCTGTAGTTCTTTCACCTTCTCCTCTAAGAATTTGGGTGCTGTCCCACTGGGTGTGTGTGTATATATATATATATATATATATATATATATATATATATATATATATATATATTCAATATTGAAATGACTTTATTGTCTATGGTACCTTTTAGGAGGATAAAGTTTCCTTCCTTATCTCTTTTAATGCTATCTATTTTTGCTGCTGCCTGAGATAAGGATTGCTACCCCTGCTTTTTTTTTACTTCAGCTGAAGCAAAATATATTTTGCTCCAACCTTTTACCTTTACTCTATATGTATCTCTCTGCTTCAAATGAGTTTCTTGTAAGCAGCATATTGTAGGATTCTGTTTTTTAATCCACACTGCTATTTGCTGACGTTTTAGGGGAGAGTTCATCCCATTCACATTCAAGGTTATGATTACTAATTCTTTATTGCCCTCCATGCTATCTTCCCTCTGTTTGTATTTTTCCCCCTTTCCCCCATCTGTATTTTCAAGTATTTTCTTTCTGAATACCACCCCCTTCAGTGTGTTTGCCCTCCTATATCACACCCTCCCCTTTCTTTCCCCTTTCCCTTTTCCCCTTCCCTTCCTTTTGTTATTTCCCCCTTTTCCCCCACTCCCCTTCCCTTTCTCCATCCACCCTCCCCTTTTCCCCTTTTAATACTTGAAAGGTTAGATGTTTTATAAGTTAACTGAGTATGTGTAGGTTGACTTTAAGCCAAGTCTGATGAGAAGAAGATTCAGGTGTTTCTCCTCTGCTCCCTTCTTCCCCTCTATTACCATAGGTTTTTTGTACCTCTTAGTGTAATGAAATTTACCCCATTCAATCCCCTCCCTCCTCCAGTCTCTTTCCTATCCCCCTTTTTAAGGAGGTAGTGTTTTTTAGATTATTCTATCTAAGTCATAGAAAATTCTGAGTGTCTGTCCCTTCTAGTTCAGTATATTCTATAGAATAGAGTCAAAATTCCTGAGAGTTATTAGTCTTTCTCCCAAGTGGGGTTAAAGCCAGTTACATCCCATTAGATAGCAGTCTCATGGATAGGTCATGAATGTCCATCATTTCTGGCTAGGTGTATTCTCTCTGTTAGAGTTACAATTCTCAAGATTGATGAGAATCTCCCCCCGCCCCATGCTGGGATATATCCAGTTTCAACTTACTGGATTGCATTTTTTTTCCTTTTACTGCCACACCCTTTTTTTTTACCTTTTCATGAGTCTCTTGAACCTCCTGTTTGATGTCCAAATTTTTTGTTTAGCTCTGGTCTTTTCAGAAATTGTTGGAGTTCTTCCAATTTGTTAAATGTCCATCTTTTTCCCTGAAAGAGAAGGCTCAACTTTGCAGGAAAGTAGATTCTTGTCTGCATTCCAAGCTCCCTTGCTCTTTGAAATATCTCTTTCTAGGCCCTTTGATCTCTTAATGTTGATGCAGCGAGGTCATGAGTGATCCTTACTGTGGCTCCTTGATATTTAAATTGTTTCTTTCTGGCTGCTTGCAGGATTTTCTCTTTTATCTGATAGTTCTGGAGTCTGGCCAAAACATTCCTTGGTGTTGTCATTTTAGCATTTTTTCTGTTGGGGATCAATGTACTCTTTCAATAACTACTTTGCCCTCCAGTTCCATGATATCAGGGCAGTTTTCCATCACTAGATCCTGTAATATTAAGTCCAGGCTTTTTTTCTCTTCAATGTTTTCAGGAAGTCCTATAATTTTCAGGTTGCCCCTCCTCAATCTATTCTCGAGGTCAGTGGTTTTGTTGATGAGGTATTTTACATTTGCTTCTATTTTTTCTATTTTTTGATTTTGTTTAACTGACTCTTGCTGTCTCATGGAGTCATTAGTTTCTGTAGACCCCATTCTTGTTTTGGGGGAGTAGTTTTCTTCATTAACCTTTTGCAACTCCTTTTCCAATTGGTCAGTTCTACTTTTGAAAGAGCTTTCCATTTGGCCAATTGAGGTTTTGAGAGAATTAATTTCTTTTTGCATTTGCCCATTTGAGGATCTGAGAGAATTATTCTCATTTTTTATTTGTCCAATTGAGGATCTGAGAGATTTATTCTCATTTTGTATTGGTCCAGTTGATGCTGTGAGATTTATTCTCATTTTGTAAATGTCCAATTGATGATCTGAGAGAATTTTTCTCTTTTTGTATTTGTCCAATTGTACTTTCTAAGGTTTTGTTTTCTTGTTGCAAGGAGTTAATTGTCTCTCCAAAATTTTTAAGCTCTTTCCTTATTTCTTCAAGGAAGTCTGTCTGTGCTGGAGACCAGATTGTATTCTCCTCAGAGGTTCCAGGTCTCTCTGAGTTAGGGTCTTTCCCTTCCAGGAATTTTTCTATGGATCCACCTTTCTGCTGACCCTTCTTCATTTTGCTAAGACCTTGAGTTATGGGGTGGTTGGTTCACCAGGGCTTGGGATCGCTAAAGGCTTTACTCCCTGTGTGCAATTTCTCTGGCTGGCCAGTAGGAGGTATTGGTTGCTTTCTCTGGAGTGTCTGTGACCTTGGCTGAGGCCTTCTCTCTTTGCTTGAAGGGAGGAGTTGGAGCTATTGAATTCTTTTGTCTTCAATCAATGGTGGGCTTTACCCTGGCCTGAGGTTATTCCTCAGCTGGACTGGTTCTTCTGCTCACACACCTGGGCCTGAGGCAGAAGTAGTTTGCATTTGTTTGCTCTGGGAAGAGGTCTGAGCTGTAATGGGACTCAGAGTTCCTCAGAGGAGAGGAGCCCAGGGATGGTGTCTTCAGCTCTCCTGCACCAGAACTCTCCCCCCCAGCCCCATCCCCAAGCTCCAGGGGGACAGCACCAACACCAGCGCCTCTGCTGCCCTGCTGACCCAAGCCCCTGTCGTCCAGCCCCACCGCTGATTCAGCAAGTCTGGCTCTCGGGCCCTCCGACTCCTGGTTTCAATTCAGCTGTTAATCTGGCTGATCCAGGGCTGATCCTCCCTCTGAGCCCAGACTCACCTGCCTGAATTTGGCCAAAGCTGCTGCTAGAGACAAATTGTGAGGTATATGTTCTTTCTCCTGGCTTTTCTTTCTGGGTTTTGTGGGTCATATTTATTTTAAGAGGTTTGTTTCATGTGATAGATAGATAGATAGACTTTAGAACTGTGCCTGTCTTCTCTCTGCCATCTTGGCTGGAAGATAGAAATAATTTTAAGAAAAGATAGGTTTTATTAGAAACTTATGGGAAATGTTTTTCTATGGGATTTAATGTATGACTATGGAAAGTTCTGCATATACCAACTTTCTTCTACTTAGGCTTCTTCTTATTTATAAATTATTCGCTGATAATTGTAGCATGTCAGTAGTCATGATTGAGAGGAACTTTAACTATCCAAAGGAATTTTTTAGTGTATTAACCATGTTTTCTCTAACAAACAAACCCTGATTTTTAGACATTTCCAATATTCAGTATTGTGAATATTTATTTATTTTTAAAAAGATTGTATTTATTTTGAATTTTACAATTTCCCCCAATCTTGCTTCCCTCCTCCCCCAACACAGAAGGCAGTCTGCTAGTTTTTACATTGTTTCCATATTATACATTGATCTAAGTTGAATGTGATGAGAGAGAAATTGTATCCTTAAGTAAGAAACAAAGTATAAGAGATAACAAAATTACATAATAAGTTAATTTTTTTAAAATTAAAGTTAATAATCTTTGGTCTTTGCTCAAACTCCACAATTCCTTCCCTGGATACATACGGTGTTCTCCATCACAGATACCCCAAAATTGTGCCTGATTGTTGCACTGATAGAATAAGCAAGTCCATTAAGGTTGCTGTTACGGTATACAGTGTTCTTCTGGTTCTTCTCATCTTGCTCAGCATCAATTCATGCAAATCCTTCCAGGCTTCCCTAAATTCCCCATCCCTCCTAGTTTCTAATACAGCAATAGTGTTCCATCACATACATATATACTACAATTTGTTCAGTCATTCCCCAATTGAAGGCCATTCACTTAATTTCCAATTTTTTTTAGTTTTTTACAAGGCAGTGGGGTTAAGTGACTTGCCCAAGGTCACACAGCTAGGTAATTATTAAGTGTCTGAGTTCGGATTTGAACTCAGGTACTTCTGACTCCAGGCCGGTGCTCTATCCACTGTGCCACCTAGCTGCCCCAATTTCCAATTCTTTGAACCACAAACATGGCTGCTATGAATATTTTTGTACAAGTGATATTTTTACCCTTTTTCATAATCTCTTCAGGGTAGACCCAGTAGTGGTATTGCTGGGTCAAAAGGTATGCACATTTTTGTTGCCCTTTGAGCATAGTTCCAGACTGCTCTCCAAAAAGGTTGGATGAGTTCACAGCTCCACCAACAATGAATGTATTTGTGTTTCAGATTTCCCACATCCCTCTGAACATTGTATTCTGAATATTTAAACCCAGCTATCTCCTTTGAAAAATTCTAAAGAATATATATTGACAGTGATTTATGGAACAGCATGATCCTGAGAATCAAAAATATTTGTGACCCAAAGATAAATGAAATGGTATGTGGTGAATGTAATTATCAACATTTGCTTCCCTCCATAATGAGAATTTTAATCAGTTGACCTCTGAAGTTCTCTACAATTTTGAAATTGTTTTGTTTTGCAAAAAAGCCAAATATCATTAAAAAGAGAAATGCAGCAGTCATAAAAAAACCAACAATAACAGATAGACAGCAAGAAAATAGTACTTATTTCCACAAAATAATAAATGACCTAGAAGAATTCCTCTAGTATCATCGGTGCAGGTCTCAAGAAAGGACATGATAGAATCATACAGACCAGGAAGTCATGGTGATGCTAAAATATGTTGATGGGAAAATTCACATTTATGAGCTTGAGTATCCATCAAAGGATAAGTGTGTGGTGCCATCACATTTTTGCTTCTTGCTGAGGTATCATAAGAAAATATTATTTGGGAGCTAGTGATTAACTAGCTTGTTCTCTAAACTAGAGTGGTCCCTGATGGTCAGATGGCATGTACCATTGCCATACTTAAGCTGCTCTTTATTAGGTGGAGACAGAAAGAGGGTTTATATCTATCAATGAAAATGAAGAAACCTATTAGAAGACATTACAATCTGGATATGAAAATGGCCAAAGTGTTTTATAGAATATTTATAGAGTTTTTTCATTATGGTAAATGTCATATTAATAGACTCATATTCAGGATTTCAAAGAATCTTGAAGACCATCTAATCCAAGGAGATTCTAAAAAGGAACACCAAAGATAGAACCCAATAAGTGGTTAAATGATCTTTTTTTTTTTGAGGAACCTCTGAGAAAAAACTATGAGAAGCCAGCCTCTTTTACTCAGAGACAGCTCTGATAAGAAGCTGTAACTTCATGTCCAACTTCATTTTGTCTCTTTAAAATATATAACAAGTAGAATAAATCTGCTCCCTCTCTAAATGATAGCCTTTCAAATACTGCATATTATCATATCCTCCCTAAGTTTTTCCATCATCTGACTTAAATATGTCTAGTTCCTTGATCTTTATCTTCCTCCCCATCCTCATATGATTTGATTTCAAGGTTCTTAACTAAGCTCTTCCCCATTACTATCTCAGAATGTTTTCTTGCCTATCAATATATATTCTGAAATGCAAAAACCAGAATGTCATATATGGCTGACCATGGCAGATGAACAGAACTAGCCTTTCTCAAGTCCTCTAGGACTTTTTTTTACTTTAGCTGCCATTTTTTTTTCATTTTTATTTTATTTTATTTTCCAATTATATATAAAAAGCTTTCATTTAAAAATATTGATTTAAATAAAAATATTCATTTAAAAATTAAAAAAATATTCATTTATGTAAGATTTTGAGTTCTACATTTTTCTTCCTCTTTTCCCTCCCACTCCCCTTGATAGCAAGCAATCAGATATAGATTATATATATCAACCATGTTAAATATATTTCCATATTAGTCATGCTATGAAAGAAGTATCAGAACAAAAGGAAACATTTTGAGAAAGAAAAAATATATACAACAAATTTAAAAAATGAAAATAATATGTTTTGATCTATATTCATGCTCCATGGTTCTTTCTCTGAATATGAATGGTTTTTTTCATCACAAGTCTTTTAGAATTGTCTTTGATCACTGTAATGCTGAGAGGAGCTCTATCTGTCATAGTTGATCATCATATAGTGCTTTTAAGGTGGAGAATGATCTTATGGTTCTGCTGATTTCACTCAGCCTTAGTTTACCATATTCCATTGTTGGTCATATCAATGTTGAAAAATCCTAGCTCTTTTACAAACAAAGTACTGTAAAGTCAGTCCCCACCCTCATCTTATGCTTGTAAAAATTAACTTTTTTTCAGCCCATGTCCCCCATTTTATTTGGTCTCTATTTAACTTGTCAAGACTTCTTTGAAATCTGACTCTATTATTTAGTGCATCAGCTCTCCTTTTGCAATTCAGTTAGTATACCATTTATGCTTTTACCAAGTCACTGATAAAAATCTTACACAGAACAGGGTTAAGCCCTCATCCCTGGGAGTTAAGGGGTTTTGTGTTTTCTAAATTACAAAGTATTGTTCCATTCTCTAATGTCTTTTTGAGTGAAATGAAAACATAATAGCAGCAAGGTGAAATATAAAGGTGGTGGAAGTGCTTATTATTTTTAGCAATAGCTGGAAAATGCTCTATGGAATGAGTTTTAACCTTCAAAATACTCCCTTTTTCCAAAAAGTTGGGAAAAGCCAGTACTGTAAAATCTAATCCAAGTTGTTCTGCAGGTATGTTCATTGCATCCTCCCACTTCAACTAACACTACTTAAGTGGGAAGGAGAAGAAATTAAAAAAAAATAAAAAAGGTAAGTTAGGGCATATCTTTGGGTTCTTATGGGTCTGTTTCTTAATGGTTTTTCTATCTCCTCCCTTGTTTTTTTTCCCAAGGCAAATGGGGTTAAGTGGCTTGCCCAAGGCCACACAGCTAGGTAATTATTAAGTGTCTGAGACTGGATTTGAACCCAGGTACTCCTGACTCCAGAGCCGGTACTCCTCCCTTTTGTTTTCCCTGTTCTTGCCATCTTCAACTGAACATAACTTATACTTTTCTTGACAACTTTAGATTTTCAATATAAATGTTAGTTTGGGATGGAGAGTGATATAGCACTGTACAAAGGGACTATAGACTAAAAATGGCTTTTTGTCCCTATATTAAGTAGACCCTAATGTTGTGTCTTTTTTAAGTTTTTGTAACTACTTTTTGTTATCTTTTTCCCTTGTTTTTTCCTACATTGTTGGTCTTTTAGTCGTTATTAATACTTCTGTACCTATCTCTGGGGCCTTTTTTCTTACAAATTTTGCTATGGACTCGGAAAGCAGGTACCTGAGTAATTAAAACATTGAACTGAATAAGGGCTCTCATGATAGATCTTCATATTTCCATTTTGATAAAAGGTCATTTGCTATAATGAATGGACACCATAGTATTTGGTTAGTGACCTTTTTCTATTCACTTTCATCCAACAAATTTCTTTAAGTTTTCTTGTCTTACTTTGTTCAAACCAGAATTATTTTTTCATGTATCCAAGTCAAGAAAAAAATTTTATAAAATAATCAGCTATCTTCTATTGCATCATTCATAAGTATTCACAAAGAAAAAAAAGATTAGGGAGATAGAAATTTATTATAAAACAACCAGCTCGTTTCAGTTAGTATCTTAATAGGGTGATGAGCCATATTATGCGTTAAGTAAAAAATGAACTTAGTCCAATAGATTCAAGACTTTTTTTTAATTCAGCATTTAGTTAGGAATTATAAAAACCATTATATAAAATCATAAAAGCCACTACTATAGTAATCGAACACTAAAACCTCATAAGATTTAAAAAGGAAATAAAATATATCTTTTGTTCTTCTGTCCTTAAATCAGGGACTGAAGGATTGTTTGGAAATCAGGAAAAGACTTCTCATAGCCTTTCCTGTCACCAGACTAATTTCTTTTGTAATTTAGAACTATAGGGATCTTAAGTATTAGCTGGTAGTGAAGGACAGGAATAGCCCCTAGAGTCTGCCTAAACTCTTACCATATCTCCTCCTTCCACTTGTTGAAAAGGTCCAATTTTTTTTGGAAGACTTTTCATCAGTATCTAGAAACTTTCAAACTAACAATTGAGGAAGCATCTTTTAGCAAATAAAAATAAAAACACAAAATAATATAAGTAGTTATCTTAAAACAATTCATGCCATGTAAATTAAAATAGCTAAGAATTCTTAGGTGTTTTGCATCTCAAATTATGCCAGAATTGAAATGGATATCATGTCACCCCAAACTATAAAGCTTTCTCTGTTTCCAGAACTGCCAGCCAAAACCTTTGAGCAGAAAGAATAAATACCAACATTTTTTAAAGATTTCATTTATTTTGAGTTTTACAATTTTCCCCCAATCTTATTTCCCTCCCCCCCACAGAAGGCAATTTGTCAGTCTTTACATTGTTTCCAAGGTATTCATTTATCCAAATTGAATGTGAGGAAAAAGAAATCACATCCTCAAGGAAGAAACCAGATAGCAAGATCAGACAATAAGACATCAGTTTTTTTTTCTATATTAAAGGTAATAGTCCTTGGTCTTTGTTCAAACTCCACAGTTCTTTCTCGGATACAGACGTTATTCTCCATTGCAGGCAGCCCCAAATTGTCCCTGATTGTTGCACTGATGGAATGAGCAGGTCCATCAAGGTTGATCATCGCCCCCATGTTGCTGTTAGGCTATACAGTGTTTTTCTGCTTCTGTTCATCTCACTCAGCATCAGTTCCTGCAAATCCCTCCAGGCTTCCCTGAATTCCCATCCCTCCTGGTTTCTAATAGAACAATAGTGTTCCATGACATACATATACCACAGTTTGCTAAGCCATTCCCCAACTGAAGGACATTTACTTGATTTCCTATTCTTTGCCGCCACAAAGAGGGCTGCTATGAATATTTTTGTACAAGTGATGTTTTTACACTTTTTCATCATCTCTTCAGAGTATAGATCCAGTAGTGATATTGCTGGATCAAAGTGTATGTGTATTTTTGTTGCCCTTTGCGTGTAATTCCAAATTTCTCTCCAGAAAGATTGGATAAGTTCACAACTCCACCAACAATGTATTAGTGTCCCAGATTTCCCACAACCCTTCCAACATTGGTCATTGTCCTTTCTGGTCATATTGACCAGTCTGAGAAGTTTGAAGTAGTACTTCAGAGAAGCTTTAATTTGCATTTCTCTAATAAGTAATGATTTAGAGCAATTTTTCATATGGCTATGAATTCCTCATCTGTAGATTGCCTTTGACCAATTGGGGAATCGCTTTTTAAAAAAAATTTGACTCAGTTCTCTGTATATTTTAGGAATGAGTCCTTTGTCAGAAATACTAGTTGTAAAGATTGTTTCCGATTTTACTATATTTCTTTTGATTTTGGTTACATTGGTTTTCTCTGTGCAAAAGCTTTTTAATTTAATGTAATCAAAATCATCTAGTTTGTTTTTAGTGATGTTCTGCATCTTTCCTTAGTCATAAATTGCTTCCCTTTCCATAGATCTGACAGGTAAACTATTCCTTGATCTTCTAGTTTGCTTATAACATTGTTTATTATGTCTAAAACCTATATCCATTTTGATCTGATTGGTGTTGGTCTAATTTAAGTTTGTTCCATACTAACTTACAATTTTCTTAGCAGTTTTTATCTAAGAGAGAGTTTTCATCCCAATAACTGGCTGGACTCTTTGGATTTATCAAACAGCAGATTCTATTCCACTGGTCTACCACTCTATTTCTTAGCCAATACCATATAGTTTTGATGACTGATGCTTTATAATATAATTTTAGGTCTGGTAGGACTGAGCCACCTTCTTTTGCACTTTTTTTTTCATTGAATCTCTGGAAATTCTTGACTTTTTATTACTCTATATGCATTTACTTACCACGTTTTCTAACTCATTAAAGTATTTTTTTGGAATTTTGATTGGTAGGGCACTAAACAGATAGTTTAGTTTTGGTAGAATTATCATTTGTATTATATTAGCTCAACCAATACATGAGCAGTTGATGTTTGCCCAGTTATTTATATCTGATTTTATTTGCATGAGAAGTGTTTTGTAATTGTTTTTAAAAAGTTTCTGAGTCTGCCTTGGCAAATAGACTCCCAGGTATTTTATATTGTCTGAGGTTACTTTGAATGGGATTTCTCTTTCTAGCTCTTCCTGCTGTGTCTTCCTAGTCATATATAAAAAAGTTGAGGATTTATGAGGGTTTATTTTATATCCTGCAACTTTGCCGAAGTTGCTAATTGTTTCCAGTAGTTTGTTGGATTGTTTCTTGGGATTCTCTAGGTATACCATCATGTCATCTGCAAAGAATGAGAGTTTTTTTCTCTTCCTTCCCAATTCTAATTCCTTCAATTTCTTTTTCTCTTATTGCTGAAGCTAGCATTTCTATTATGATAGTGAATAGTAGTGATGATAATGGACATTCTTGTTTAACCCCTGATCTTATTGGGCATGCTTCTAGCCTCTCCCCATTGAATATAATGCTTTCTGATGATTTCAGATAGATTTTGCTTATTATTCTAAGGAACAATCCATTCATTCCTACACTCTCTAATGTTTTTAGTAGGAATGGGTGTTGTATTTTGTCAAAAGCTTTTCCAGGATCTATTGATATAATCATATAATTTCTGATAGGTTTGTTGTTGATTAATTATATTAACAGTTTTCCTAATATTGAACCAACCCTGCATTCCTGGAATAAATCCTACTAGGTCAAAATGTATTATCCTAGTGATAATATGTTGTAATCATTTTGCTAAGATTTTATTTAAGATGTTTGCATCTATATTCATCAGGGAGATAGGTCTATAATTTTCTTTCTCTGTTTTAACTCTTCCTGGTTTAGGTATCAGCACCATATTGGTGTCATAGAAAGAGTTAGGCAGAGTTCCGTCTTCCCCTATTTTTCCAAAAAGTTTATATAGAATTGGAACCAATTGTTCCTTAAGTATTTGATAGAATTCACTATTGAATCCATCAGGCCCTGGAGATTTTTTTCTTAGGGAGTTCAATGATGGCTTCTTGAATTTCTTTTTTCTGAGATAGGGTTATTTAGGTATTTACTCTCTTCTTCATTTAATGTGGGCAACTTATATTTTTGTAAATATTTATCCATTTCACTTAGATTGTTAAATTTATTGGCATAGAGTTGGGCAAAACAATTCTGAATTATTGCTTTAATTTCCTCCTTATTGGTGGTGAGTTCACCTTTTTTCATTTGTGATCCTAACAATTTGGCTTTCTTCTTTCTATTTTTTAATCAAATTTACCAGAGGTTTATCATTTTATTGTTTTTTTTCATAGAACCAATTCTTGGTTTTATTCAATAGTTATTTTTTTACTTTTGATTTTATTAATTTCTCCTTTAATTCTTATAATTTCTAATTTGGCATTTAATTGGGGGTTTTTAATTTGGTCTTTCTTTAATTTCTTCATTGATTTCATTTTTCTCTAATTTATTCATGTAAGCTTTTAAAGATATATAATATATATTCCCTGACAGCTACCTAAAGTGTATCCCATAGGTTTTGGTATGTTGTATCATTATTGTCATTATCTAGGATGAAATAATTAATTCTTTCTATAATTTGTTACTTGATCCACTCATTCATTAAAATGAGGTTATTTAGTTTCTAATTAGTTCTGGGTCTATATATCCCTGGCCCAGTATTGCATATGATTTTTATTGCATTATGATCTGAGAAAGATGTATTCACTATTTCTGCCTTTCTGCAGTTGTTCATTAGATTTTTATGCCCTAGTACATGGCCAATTTTTGTGCAAGTGCCATGTACTGCAGAAAAAAAAGTATATTCCTTTTTATCTCCATTCAGTTTCCTCCATAACTCTATCATTTCCAGGTTTTCTAACAATCTATTTACCTCCTTAACTTCCCATTGTTTATTTTATGATCTGATTTGTCTAGATCTGAGAGCAGAAGTTTGAGGTCTCCCACTAGTTGAATTTTGCTGTCTATTTCTTCCTGTAGCTCTTTCATCTTCTCTAAGAAACTGGATGTTGTCCCATTGGGTGCATACATATTCAATATTGAAATTACTTTATTGTCTATGGTACCTTTTAGGAGGATAAAGTTTCCTTACTTATCTCTTTTAACACTATCTATTTTTGCTGCTGCTTTGTCTGAGATAAGGATTGCTACTGCTGCTTTTTTTTCACTTCAGCTGAAGCAAAATATATTTTTCTCCAACCTTTTACCTTTACTCTATATGTATCTCTCTGTTTCAAATGAGTTTCTTGTAAGCAGTATATTGCAGGATTCTGGTTTTCAATCCACTCTGCCATTCATTTACTTTTTAAGGGAGAGTTCATCCCATTCACATTCAAAGTTATAATTATGAACTCTTTACTGCCCTCCATGCTATCTTCCCTCTGTTTGTATTTTCCCCCTTATTTCCCTTTATCTGTATTCCCCATTATTTTTGTTTCTGAATACCACCACCTTCTGTGTGTTTGTCCTCCTATATCCACTCCCCTCCCCTTTCTTTCCCCTTGACCTTTTTTCCTTTTTCTCTTTTCCATTCCCTGCCTTCTGTCAGTTCCTCCTTTTCTCCCCTTCCCTTTCTCCATCTCCCCCTCCCCTTTTCCCCCTTTTAATACTTGAAAGGTAAGATGTTTTTTAAGTTAACTGAGTATGTGTGTAAGTTAACTTTTAGCCAAGTCTGATGAGATTCAGGTGTTTTTCATCTCCTCCCTTCTTCCTCTCTATTACAATAGCTCTTTTGTACTTCTTAATGTAATGAGATTTACCCCATTCAATCACCTCCATTCTCCCATCACCTTCCTGTCCCCCCTTTTAAGGAGGAAGTGTTTTTAAATCATTCTGTGTGAATCATAGACAATCCTGAGTATCCATCACTTATGGCTAATTGGCTAATCACTTATGGCTAACTCTCTAATAGAGTTACAATTCTTTTTTTTTAGGTTTTTGCAAGTCAAACAGGGTTAAGTGGCTTGCCCAAGGCCACACAGCTAGGTAACTATTAAGTGTCTGAGACCGGATTTGAACCCAGGTACTCCTGACTCCAAGGTCGGTGCTTTATCCATTACGCCACCTGGCCGCCCCTCGAGTTACAGTTCTTGAGAGTTATTAGACTCTTTCTCCCAAGTAGGGATATAGCCAGTTTCATTCCATTGGGTAGCAGTCTCCTGGCTAAGTCATGCGTGTCCATCACTTCTAGCTAAGAATTTTCTCTCTGATAGAGTTACAATTCTCAAGAGGTATGAGAATCTTTTTCTCATCCTGGGGTATAGCCAGTTTCATCTTATTGGGTATCATTTTTTATTCTTTACCCCCCCCTTTTGCTTTTACCTTTTTATGTGCCTCTTATCCAAATTTTCTATTTAGCTCTGGTTTTTTCATCAGGAATTGTTGGACATCTTCCATTTTGTTAAATGTTCATCTTTTTCCCTGAAGGAGAAAGTTCAGCTTTGCTGGATAGTGGATTTTTGGCTACATTCCAAGCTCCCTTGCTCTTTGGAATATCTCATTCCAAGCCCTTTGATCCCTTAATGTTGATGCACCCAGGTCCTATGTAATCCTTTGGCTCCTTGGTATTTAAATCATTTCTTTCTGGCTGCTTCCAGGATTTTCTCTTTTATCTGATAGTTATCTGATAGTTCTGGAATTTGACCACTTTCTGGAGGGGATCCATGTATTCTTTCAATAACTATTTTGCCCTCTGGTTCTGTGATATCAGGGTAATTTTCAATCACTAAATCCTGTAATATTAAGTCTAGGCTTTTTTTTTCCTTCATTGTTTTCAGGAGGACCTATAATTCTCAGGTTGTCCCTTCTCGATTCATCCTTGAGGTCAGTGGTTTTGCTGATGAGGTATTTTACATTTTCTTCTATTTTTTCTATTTTTTGGTTTTGATTAATAGACTTTTGCTGTGTCATGAAATCATTAGTTTACAAAGACTCCATTCTTTTTTTTAGAGAAGAATTTTCTTCATTTACCTCTTGCAACTCCTTTTCCAATTCGTCAATTCTATTTTTGAAGGAGTTTTCCATTTGGCCAGTTGAGGTGTTGAGAGAATCATTTTCTTTTGCATTTGTTCAATTGTATTTTCCATTGATTTGTTTTCTTGTTGCGAGGTGTTAATTTTCTCTCCCAAATTTTCCAGTTGATTTTTAAACTCCTTCCTTATTTCTTCAAAGAAGTCTTTCTGTGCTGGAAAGCATGTCATATTTTCCTCAGAGGTTCTAGGTCTATCTGAGTTAGTGTCTTTTCCTTCCCAGAATTTTTCTACAGACCCTCCTTTGCACTGGCCTTTCTTCATTATCCTAAAACCCTGGGTTGGGGAGGGGTTGGTTCACAGAGGTTTGGTGTTGGAATCCCTAGAGGCTTTACTCACAGTGCAATATCTCCAGCTGGTCAGTAGGTTGTGTTAGAGGTTTTGCTCACTGAGTGTAATATCTCCAGCTGGCCAGTAGGGGGTGCTTGTTGCTTTCTCTGGAATGTCTGTGACCTTGATTGAGGCTCTCTCCCTTAGCCTGGAGGGAATTATTGAAGCTCTTAAATACTTTTGTCTTTGATCAATGGTGGGCTTTACCTTGGGGTGAGGCCATCCCTCTCCCTATTGTCAGCTGAGCTAGTTCTTCTGCTCACACACCTGGGCCTGGGGCAGAAGTAGTCTGTAATTGTGTTTGTTCTGGGAAGAGGCTTCAGCTGAAATGGAGATGTGTACTTTGAGTTCCTCTGGACCAGAGGAGCCCAAGGGATCTGATGTCTGTAGCTTTCCTGCTCAGGAACTCTCCCTCCAGCCCTGCAGGCAAACTCCAGATGGTCAGCACCACCACCAATGCCTCTGTTCCCTAGTTGATCCAAGGCCCAGAGGTTGACCAGGCTCTAGCCTGCTGCTGATCAAGCAGGTCT
Organism: Macrotis lagotis; assembly: GCF_037893015.1. Taxonomy (NCBI): domain Eukaryota; kingdom Metazoa; phylum Chordata; class Mammalia; order Peramelemorphia; family Peramelidae; genus Macrotis; species Macrotis lagotis. The sequence goes on along the minus strand of NC_133664.1, from coordinate 49,862,484 downwards.
GGTTCTCAGGCCCTCCGGCTCCGGGCTCCAGCCCATCTGCTAATCAGGCTAATCCGAGGTTAATCCAGGCTCCCAAGCTCTCACTGATCCATGCTTCCCAGTAGAGTCCACCCTCTGTGCCTGGAGTCACCCAGGATCTCAGGAGACAGATCCTGTGGTGGATGCTCTTCTCCTGGCTTTTCTTTCTGGGTTTTGTTGATTGGATGTGTTTCAAATGATTTATAAGGGAATATCAGGAGACTTTAGAACTGTGCCTGTCTTCTCTCTGCTATCTGGGCTGGAAGTCCATAAATACCAAATTTTGTTCCATTTAGGGACCTTTTCTGAGGGAATCACCATATTCTTCCATGAGATTTGTCCCTTTCAAGACTTAAAAAACTCAGTTAAAATCTTCTCCAAATAGGCCAAATATCCTTCTCATATAAACTCCCATACACCTTGCATATAAAAGATAGTTTTACCTTCCCAATTTTAACAAGACCCATTCCACTAATTCCATACGTTGGTTTCCCCTAACTCTTTTCAGGATGGAGCTGTGTGAACCATATTAGGGGAAAGAAAACTTCTAGTTAAGAGAGATTGTCATTGTTTCCTCAGGTTGTACAGTTCTCACCTAGGGGATTAAAACGTGAGGCATCAGTGACCCTACAAAGAGGATGGAATAAGGAAGTGCTGGTAAAGATCAATTATAATTAGATCCAAAAGTAGTCTATATTGAACTTCTTTAGTAGTAAAATGTCCTTAGAGATCTTAGCCACCAAGATGGAGAAAGGACCTGGCATCTCATTTCCATGATGAAAAAAATCACATATATAAATATACAGTATATATTTATAAAAATCATATATAAATATAAAGTAAGAAATTTATTCAGTGCCCATTAATCTGCTCTTCATCACAGGCATCATCCACCTTTGATGCTCACATTATTTTCAATTCAGTAGTGTCTAATTATTAATGATTCCATGGACCATAGCATGCCAAGTCCTTCATTATCTTTTGAATCTGTCCATGTTCATGTTCATTGTTTCCATAACATTGTACATCTCTTTCATTCTTTGTCATCCCCATTTACTTTTGCCTTTAATGTATCAGGATTTTTTCCCAGTGAGTACCACCTACTCATTATATGACCAAAGTATTTAAACTTCAATTTCTCTGTTTGATTTTACTGAATAATCTGAATTAATTTCTTTAAATATCGATTCATTTGATCTCTTTGCTATCCAGGATGTCACACTCAGAACTTCCTTGAAGTCCAACTAAGTTGCTACTAGGAAAAAACAGAAAAAGAAACATAATTTTGACTATACCAGGGTGGGGAACATTTTTCGGTCAAGGGTCATTTGGATATTTATAATCAAACATTTAATTAATTCACCACTAAAAATTTACTAGAATTGTTGAATTTCTTTGAGCCCTGCCTACATTTGCCTTGGCAACACCAGACCAAGGTGGCCCTCAGGTGGGAGATTTCCTGCCCCTGGCTATGCAGTCCTTTGTTGGCAAGGTGATGACTCTGCTTTTTAGTATGCTGACCAGATTTGCCATAGCTTTCTTTCCAAGGAGCAAGTATCTTTTAATTTCATGGCTGCTATCACCATCTGCAGTGATTTTTGAGCCCAAGAATATAAAATTTGACACTGCTTTCATTTCTTCTTCTATTTTGCCAGGAAGTGATGGAACCAATTGCCAAGATCTTCATTTTTTTTTTCAGTGTTAAGCTTTTACACTCTCTTCTTTCAGTCTCAGCAAGAGGCTTCTGAATTCTTCTTCACATTCTCCCATCAGAATGGTGTCGTCTATATATCCGAGACTGTTGATATTCCTCCCAGCAATCTTAATTCTGGCTTTTGATTCATTCAGCCTGGCATTTCACTTGATGTTCTCTGCAATACACTCTTCTCATATTCCTTTTGCAATCTTAAATCAATTAGTTGTTCCATGTTCTAACTGTTGTTTCTTGGCCTGCTTGTCAGGAGACAAGCAAGATAATCTGGTATTTCAAATACTTTGAGGATTTACCACAATTTGTTAAAGATTTTATTGTAATCACTGAAGCAGAAGTTATATTTTAGTGGAATTCCCTTGCTTTTTCTGTAATCCAGGGAATATTGGCAAGCTCATCCTTGAACTCCTCTGCCTCTTCAAAGACTAGCCTGCTCTTCTGGTAATTCTTGGTTCACCTATTCCTGAAGCCTAGCTTGCCGAATCTTAAGTATAACATTGCTCGGTAATTTGAACGTTCTTTGACCAATTGCCCTTCTTTAGAATTGGAACATAAACGAATCTTTTCCAATCCCATCACTAGTGTTGTATTTTCCAAATTTACTAGTACATTCAATGCAACACTTAATCAGTATTATCTTTTATGGTTTTAAATAACTCAGCTGAAATTCTACCATCTCCACTAGTTATTGTTAATGATGCTTCCCCTTGACTTCATTGTCCAATATGTCTGGTCATGGTCATTAATGATGTAAAGATCTTTCTTTTATAGTTATTTTGCATATCCTTGCCACCTCTTCTCAATCTCTTCAGTTTCTATTATATTGATATCATTTTTTTTTACTTTTATCATGCCCATTTTTCTTCAAATGTTCCCTTGATATTTCTAATTTTCATGAAAAGATTTTGTCCATTCCATTCCATTCTATTGTTTGCTTCTATTTCTTTGATCATTTAAAAAACCTATCTCTCCTTGCTATTCCCTTGCATTCATTTGGGTATATATTCCCCTTTCACCATTCCTTCTTTGTCAAGAAAACCCCAGGGAGAGTGCTAAACTGTTAAAAGAGATGACATTTGATGATTAACCCCAGGTTAGAAGGTATCTAATATACTACTAGGGAAGATCAGAAGACAGCTACAAGTGGATCAGTACTAAAGAAGTGACTGGACCAGAACCAAAGAGGATGCTCAGCTGCAAATATATCTACTGGTGAAAGTGAAGTCTGATGCTGTAAAGAGAATGTCGTTGACATAAGAATTACATAAGTGAATAGGCATTATGTGAGAAACAAATACAGGATTGCTTTAAGTTTGATGCATTCAACCTAACTTTAGTATTATCTAAATTAGATTCATGTTTTATTTTCCCAGCAGTTGTCTGGAGCCTCCAGAGAGAAAGATCTATCTTCAAGAAAGAATAAATTAATTAGGGGATTTATAATAATCAAAATGACTTATTCTCTCAAAGTTGTTCTCAAAATAGTGTTGCCATTACTGCAAACAACATTCTTTTGTTTCTTTTCATTTCTCTCTTCATTATTTCCTGCACGTCTATCCATATTTTTCTAAGATTGTCAAGCTCATTTTTTCTTTATTCCATCACAATCATATACCATGACTATTCAGCCTTTCCCTAAATTGACAGACATCCCCACAATTTCCAGTTCTTTGCTGCTTTAAAGATTTTAGAACATTTAGGTTCTTTTATTTATTTTTCCCCTAATCATCTTTGGAAATAGACTTAGTATTAGTATTTTGGGGTCAAACGGTATAGGCAGTTTAATAATACTCTTTTGGATATAATTTTTAGATTATTCTCTAGAATGGTTGGATTAATTTACAATTCCACTAACAACATTTGTCACTTTCCCCTTTAATCATTTTAGCCATTCTGATGGGTTAAAATGATATCTCAAGGTTGTTTTAATTTGCTTTTCTCTAATCAGTGATATTTAGAGCATTTTTTATTTGACTGTAAATTATTTTGATTCCATCAGAAAATTTCCTGTTCATATTTTTGATCATTTATTAATTGGAGTGAATCATTCTTATAGATTTTATTAAGTTCTCCATATTTGTGATATGAGACCTTGGAGAAAATGGCTGTAATTTTTTTTTTGCTCATTGCTTACTTTCTGATCTTGGCTACATTTACTTTATTTGAACAAAATCTTCTTGCCTTAATCTAATCAAAATTATCCATTTTTACACCTTATTCTATTCTCTACATCTTATTTATTCACAAATTGTTCATATACAATATTTTTCAACAAGTCAAAAGACAACTCCACACACAGACATTGTCAGATGGCCAGTATTGAAATTAGACTGATTATATACTTTGCAGGGAAAGGTGGAGAAGCTCTTCACAATCAATTCAAACATGACTTCAAATTGACTGTGATTCAAATAATGAAGTTCTTAATTGCAAAATTCAGACTTAAGTTGAAGAAAGGAGGGGAAAATGATCAGACTATATATATATATATATATATATATATATATATATATATAATCTGTATAAGGGGCAGCTAGGTGATATAGTGGATAGAGCACCATTCAGGGGGACTTGAGTTCAAATGTGACCTCAGACAGTTAATAATTGCCTAGCTGCGTGACCTTGGACAAGTCACTTAACCCTATTGCCATAAATTAAAAAAAATTCAGACTATATAGGTATGGCCTAAATGACATTATTTATCAATATGAAGTGGGGATAATGAATAGATGAAGGAATTAGATCTGTTAAATATTGTGCCTGAAGAACAATGGACACAGTTTTGCAATATTGTTCAGGATGTAGCAACCATAAGCATTTCAAAGAAAAAAAAGCAGAAAAGTAAAATAGCCATCTGATGAGATTTTACAATAGCTGAGGAATGGTCACTCAGAGGGGAAATTATGTATACTTTAACCATATTCAACTTTATTACTTCAGAGCAGTATTTTTACCTTCCATCCCAACTCCCAATTACACCAAAGGATAAAGAGAACTCCAAGTGTTTTCATTTATTCCCACCCACAGTTCCTCACATAGAAGCTGTTGTGTTAGCAGATGTATTTACTTTCAATAAATTGTAATATCCATGCCTATCTGACAAGATTGAAGGTGATAAAAGTAAGAGATTTTGAATGCCTGAACGAAACTTTGTTTGTAAATGTTAAAGAATGAACAGATAACAAAGATAAATTTGACAGGACTTGGAAATTGCCTGCATTTAGGGAGCAGGACACATAAGATGAAAGTCAGAGATTGTTCCAGTTTTTCAGGTCTGAAGCTGGGAATTTTGATGTGATCTTAAGAAAAAGAAAATTTAGGGATTGACATGGGTTTGGAGGTGATTCTAGAATGGTAGATTTGGAATTGGAATATGATGAGTTTACATTTGAACACATTGCAGATATTCAAGGAGAGATGTTTGGCAGGTAGTTAGAAATGTCAGGCTCCAGCTTTTGGGCAAGATCTAAGTTGGACTAATAGGTTTGGACATCCCACACATTGATTTGATAATAGAATCCATGAAGAGTCAATAGTATTGCTAAGGAAAGGAATATATGGAGAGGAGAACTGAGCACCAAGGATATAATTAGGGCAGCATTGATGCTAGATACTTTTTAGTATTTATTGATCTGATGCAAAAAACAAAACAAAACAAAATGGAGCACTAATTTTTCTAGTAAAAGTATCAAAGATGTTTGGGCAAATGGGATTTTCTTAACTTGATGTGTTGGATAGGAATAACATGTCACCTTGTTAAATTCTTTTATGTCTAAAGTCAGATTCAGTGTTCACTGGCCTTCTCTTTTCTCTAATAAATGATGATTCAAACCTCTTAAGATTCAGTCATTTGAATTGAACACCAAATTGGTGAACAGTGGCTATCTCAAAGAATATCCTTAATTAGATGTTAGGAAAAGTGACTGTTTTCATTTCTTTTTGTTCTGGCTGCTATATGGTCTTTCTCCACCAACCTGATTACTCTGGTCTCTTTCTGCATCTGTCACAGAGGCAGAAATCAAATGTGAAACAGCTTTCAGGAACATGATACTGATTCACGAGACTCCTTGGAGGTCTGTTGGTCAGAGAATAGGCATTATGTGATAAATAAATACAGGATTACTTTAACTTTTATGCATACAACCTTGGTTTAGTATTGCCTAAATTAAACTGATATTTGGTTTCCCCACAAGTTGTCTGGAGCCTACAGAAAGATATATCTTTAAGAAAGAGTAAATTCAAGAACCAACTCTGGAAATCACATGCAATTAAAAAAAAGTAATCACCTATAGGTTGGGTGGGATTTGATATTTCACTTGTTCTGAAGTAACAGGCGTGTGAAATGCTTTACAGAGTTTTTTATTTGGTTATGTCATGGTTTATACTAGGTGGTAAAATTACATATTTTTGCCTTTCTTTGCATTCCTAGTACTTAGTGTATTGCCTAATTCATAATAGTGTTTTAATAAATGCTATTGACTTTGCTTTTCTCAGTCTAGGTGTGAGCCTCAGACATAAGCATTTACCTGGGTGATTTACTTTTCTAATTTGGAAACCCCCCCAACTTATAGGCATATTTAACATAATGGTATCCAGGCCAACTCTCATAAGATCATATGTATGTATATGTCTTAAAAAATCAGATGTCCTATGAAAATATACTTTAACCAATCTACACATAAAATTTGTTTCATATCTTGTTTGCCTGAAACCTTCTGTTCCTATTTGTCTTAACTGGGAGTACTTAATATCCTTGAGAGATGTTAACTACTGTTGAAAAAACCAGAGCTAAGTTTTTTAAGAGTTTATAGGAGCCAATTCATAAGAAGGCAGCCTCAAAGTTGGTGATCCTTTGCCTCCAGTCTTTTGAAGAAGGAAAGGGGATGTCATGGAAATGTTCCTTTCATAATCTCTAGCTCTCACTAGCCCTTATATTTTTTAGTTATGCTTATAACTTTTTTTCTGGGACAAGGAGTGCCATCTTTCACAAGGTGAGAATATTTTCCTCCCCCCCAAACAATGTCTAAAACTCATTTAAGAATTGTCATCCCCCTATCATTTCATAAGCTGTTTTAGGGGGTTCCTGGGAAAGAAAGATTTAACCCCTTTTCCTTCATTCCAGGTTTCTTTTGCTTGCTTTTCTCACTCTTTATCATATTAGGGTGTAAATATTTCTAGCTTTCATGATTCAGGTCTGTGACCAGATCCATACAGCCCAGTCCAGACTTATGCAAAGAATTGTCCTAAGTTTTACAATCCCAATGCACCATGATTATGGTTATATTTTGTGAAATCCTGCAAATAAATCTTTAATATAGTATTGTTATCTGGCATGAGATGATTGTGTAGTCTTTATAGTAGACGTCATCTTATATAGTAGTTCTACCATACAGACAGCTGGGGTTGAAAGGATAGATCATTAGGTCTTTAATCAGGAAGATAGGAGTTAAAATTCAGCTATAAACACTTAGCTCCCAGGTTTGTTGTGAGGATCAAATGAGATAATACATGTAAAAAATACTCAGCAAGGCTTAACATCTATGATTCTTTCATGCCACAACTCAGGTTCCCCTTTTAACTGAGAATCAAGAAATAAATAAATAAATGCTTCCTAAAGTAAATAAAGGTAATGGAATGAATGGTTAAAAATCCCTTGCTCTCAGAGAACTCACCTTCTAATGAGGGGAGACAACCTGAAAATAATTAGGTTCATGCAAAATATATGTGGTTTAACTGGAAGGTAGTCTGCAGAAGGAAGTCTCCTTATAGCTGGTGCCAATCTGGAGTAGTCTCTTGTACCAGTGGAGGGTTGAACTGAAGCCTGAAGGAAGTTGGAGAGATTCGGAGATAGAGCTGAGAGACTATAGCAGCAGATCATACTAGGGTTGATGGAAAGCCAGTGCAAAGACATGGAGACTTGGTGTCTTTGTGGAGGAACAAGGGGGAACTTTGAGCACATGAAGGAAGTACCATGGAAGAAGACTAGAAAGGTGGCAGAGGCTGCCATTTCATAGGTTGTAAATGCAGGACCTAAATAGGCTGTGAGCTGTGAGAAGGGAACAGGTAGAGGGATGTGGAGAGATAGAGATGACAAGATCTTAGTAAGGGTTGAGTTTGACACCTGACCCCTATTCCTTACCCATCCTTCCCCTCCCCATCTTTGTTCTTTTCTTTCTCATATTATCTTGTATGTTCTTATCTGTGTACCCATTAAACTCTAAGCTTCTCCCACCCTAGTAGCTATCATTTCATTTTACCCCAATTCATTATACATTAGCAGGTATTTAATTTGTGTACTTAATACTTTAATACTTAATACTTAAAAATATTTTTCCCAATTACATTTAGAGACATTTTTTAACATTCATTTAAAAATTTTTCTGAATTCCAGTTTTTCCCCTTCCTCAAGAGAGTAAGCACTTTGCTCAAGGTTATATATGTGTGTGGTCATGTTAATACATGTTTCTTGAATTGATATCTGCCAGTAATAGTCACTCTGTCAAATAAATATTTATTAAAGGTTTCAAGCCATCTACTGATTGCTGAAGATGAAAAAAGAGACAAAAATAGTTTCTGCTCTCAAAGAGTTAATTCCCTTTGTAATGAGGAGAAATCATTCTTTTTTTTTTTTTTAGATTTTTCAAGGCAATGAATGGGGTTAAGTGGCTTGCCCAAGACCACGTGGCTAGGTAATTATTAAGTGTCTGAGGTCGTATTTGAACCCAGGTACTCCTGACTCCAGGGCCTGTGCTCTATTCACTGCGCCACCTAGCTTCCCCAGAAGAAATCATTCTAAGAATTGTGTCTATGTGAGATATACACTGAGTTAAGGAATAATTATCTCCCAGGGTTCTTTTGTAAGTGAAACTTGAGCTGGGTCTGGAAGGAAGCCAGTAGATGGGGCAGCATTTGGGAGAGAGCCCTGGGCCTGACCTCACAAGGCTAGAAAATAGATGATAAGCAATTGTGTTCCTTTAACAGTTAGTATTGCAACTAGGAAGTATGATCACTGCACTACTTGAATTAGGAAAACCTGAATTCAAATTCCAGCCTCAAACATTTATTAACTGTGTGAGACAGGACTAGTCACTGTGACTTCTGTCTGCATGGGATTGTTGTGATTAATGAGATAATTGTAAACAGGTTTGTACCTATTCTATATAATGTTTAGCTGGTATTTTCCTAAATGGTTTGACTAGTATATCTAAAGACAAATAGATGGAGTATGCTCTTGCTGAGTTCAGATCTGACCTGAGAAAGTCACTTAACTCTTTTTGCCTCAGTTTCCCTCCTGTGTAAAATGAGCTGGAGAAGGAAATAGCAAACGATTCCATTATGTCTTCCAAGAAAACTCCAAATGAGGTCATGAAGAGTCGAACATGAATGAAACTTGACTCAACAACAGCAGCTTCTCCACTGACCTCATCCTTCTGTTGCTGGCAGGGTTCTGGATGCAGCTGCTCTGGGTCACCTCTCCTGAGGAGTAAGAGTTTGGCTGGTGTCAAATCTTGTCTGTCTGTACCTCAGTGGAGTGTAGCTCAGGGATGTAGGTAGACAAAACACCCATACCCAATTGAACAGTAATGAGCTGAAAGCCCCCAGGCACAGCTGTTGGCTGACTGGCTCCTTCAGCTCTGGAGACCGGTTCCCATTCTTTCAGCTCTTGCCTGGGGGGCATAGATCACTGGCTTTGTCAATACCAGCTAGTGTCCCAGCTCTCAATACAAATCTTCAAATTAGTCGCCTGGATTGATGACCCTGAACTCCAGACTGCTCACTTTGAAAAAGCCTGAAAGAAATGGAAGGGAAAGAATACACCAGTTCTGGTAAGTTAAGCAAAGGAAAACAATTCTGGTGGGAAAAAGAAATTCTTTCTCTCAGTTGTCTGTCAGAGAGAGAAAAGAAAGTGTCAAAAATGCATGACTTTTGATGTTAGATCTAACACCCCCCCCCCCATACACACAAAAAAACTTGGAATTAGTTGTTGGAAGGCTAAGTGACTTGTTCAAACTATTGAAGTTTTTTCCCCCTTCATTTTAATTTGTATTTGTGAAGGGAAACATTCAGGAAAATAGTTTTATTTTTTGCTTTTTGGCATGCCATTTGATATGATCACATTAGCAGTTGTACTACACAGGTAAAAATAACAGCAATGTCACCTCTTACATGTGTATTGTACTTTGGAACAATAAAATCACTTTTTTTTAAAGGTTTTTGCAAGGCAAAAGTGGCTTGCCCAAGGCCACACAACTAGGTAATTAATTATTAAGTGTCTGAGGCCGAATTTGAACTCAGGTACTCCTGACTCCAGGGCAGGTGCTCTATTCACTGTGCCATCTAGCTGCCCCCATAAAAGCACTTTCTAATCTTTAGATTTCTAAGATAAGATTTCTGTGAAGTTATAACAAATATTTTACAGTAACCAATCTATAAACATTTACTGAGCTCCTGCTAAATGCTAGAACTTAATCAGACAACTAACAAGTCAGATGTTCTGTTGAAAATGACATCATTAGAGTGTTCCCTATTGATTCAAATAAAAGTTGGCTCCATTCTTAAAAAGAACTTGGTTGTAAAGGGGAAAAAATACATATGTATATGTATGTGTGTGTTTATATGTTGTTACACATTGATCAATTCATATCAGTTATGAACTGCATTCAGTTTTTGTACAAGTGAGATTTTGTGGGAAGGTGTAGCCTCTTAACTAATAATTGACCATGTTAGTCATCAGGATTAGAGAAAGGGGGGATAAAATTGTGAATCTTAACTTGTATCTGTATCTTTTAGCTCCAGGGATTTTTTTTTCCTCCACTTCAAAACTAGACTGAAACCTGGAGTTGGAAATTGGAAAAGTACCAAAGGTTTTGGGAAATGACTGATAAATTAATTGAATTCCAAAGTAGATGGCTGTATTGGAAAAGGTCCTTCTAATGATCGTATAGGGGGTCTGAATTAAGCTCCAATAGAAATATTCTTTGTGAGGCTACCCCTAGGACAGAGATATCTGTGAAATGGGATTCAGTTTGGGTTCTAGTTTATATCACTATCTAAATGGAGTGACCTTGGAGGAAACCCCTACCTCTCTGCCTTAGAATCCTCATTTTTCAGTCCTCAATGTCTATCATTTACATGAAACAAGCATGTGATAAAAATGCATAAAGAGTTTGTTGGCTGAAGTAAATGAAATGTGCACTATGCTGTATTTTTGACACTTTTTTTAATATTCTTAGCAAATGTTTTTGCTGACTTCAGCTCAGTTAGATTCTGATTCATGAAGTTCAGGTTGTTTGTCAGTAAGAGTTTTCTTTAGTGGAATCTCCAGAAAGAAGATTCTTTTTTTTTAGACCCTGTTTCTTTGCAGTAGGGACAGTGAATAATGGGAGAAATGAAATTTTATCCTTTTAAAAAACTTGGTGCTTGATTAATTAATAAATTCAATCATGTCCAGAAAAGCCAGTGTACAGTACACTAAAAGACATTATATAATGGAGTGTCTGCTCTTCAGGGTGTATGTGTTGATTCATTTTAAACTATTTTTCATTTCTCTATTTTTATCATTATTGATTTTTCTCTGTGGTTTCAGAAAACCACCAATATATTAGTTGCCCACATAGCTATGGGGTGCCAACTTGGATTCAAACCCAGTTCTTCTGGCTCTCAAGCCAATGCTCTTCTTACCTTTTTATCTTTTTGTTATATGAAGAAATAAGACTATCTCACTGAAGAAGAATCTTCAAATTGGAAGGCCCCTCAGAAGCCATTTAGTTCAGTTATCATTCGATCAAGATTCCTTCCTTTAACATCTGGGCAGACATTGCAGTATGGTAGAAAGATGATAGACCTTGGGATTCTGGAGTTCCGTGATCTGAGTTCAAATCCTCATTGGGCCGCACAGATTCTCTGTGACCTTGGGCAAGTCACTTCATCTCTTTTGTTTCAATTTCTTCATCAAATAAGATGACTTCTACAATCTCTTCTCTCTCTAAATAGAAGATACTATGATTTAATGATCATCTAGCTTTAGGTTAAAGCAAATAAGTCCCAATGAAATCCCTATCACTCTTATTCCTTAGGAAGCTTCTCCTTTAAATCAGTAACAGTGATTCTGTAACCTTCATTGTTTGAAGGTCAAGTGGATTACTTTTCACCTCTTTCCCAGGATTTTCTGCTATCCCAAGGAATCTCTTATCTTTGCCATTGATTCAAACACGCATCCTTGTGTTCTCATATGTTTAGAGTTCCAGGAACCCAAGTTCCATTAACCATTTAATTGTCAGAATAAATAGCTTTTACTAAGGAATACTTCCCCAACACCAACACCTAGGAGAATAATCCTCTTTCTACTCCACCACAATCTCTGAGAAGAAGATAGGGACTAGTTGTGTATTTTTGCTCAGTTCCAGCATAGCATTTGACTCTCCAAGTTCTAAATTCAGACATTTCCCTGGACTCACTTACCTTGTATCTCATTGCCTGGTTTGCCAGGCTTCCCTACTTAATAAATGTTAAGCCTCCAACCATGGGTTCAAAAATCCCTGTGACTCATTTCCCAGGTCATATTAGGTTACATTCCCCTAAAAATGAAAAGTACAAATAAAATAAGATGAAAGCCACAGAACCAAAGGAGGAGTTGGTCTTGGACTTCCTGTCATCTGTCACTTCCATCAATTTCTTTTATCCTGAATGTGGAAAATCATGGACAGTTTGTGCTTTTCTTATACCACAAATGGCAAACATTATCATCATCCCCACTATTATCATCATTATTATGATTGCTGCTACCCCATATATACATCAAAGTAATCCAAATTCTTTGAAAGATAGACATGGAGTCACACAGGGGGCAGCTAAGTGACTCAGTGGATAGGGCACCAGGTCTGGAGTCAAGCAGGATCATATTCCTGAATCTAAATCTAGGCTAAGATCTTTAATAGTTATATGACCCTGGACAAGTCACTTAACCTAATTTGCCCCAGTTCCTCATGTTCAAAATGATCTGGAGAAGGAAATGTCAAACCACTCCAGTATCTTTCCAAGAAAACTCCAAATGGGGACACAAAGGTTCTGATCTGACTGAATATTGACTAACAAAAACAAAGAGAAATATATTTTTGCTTAAAGTGTTCAGTACTATGATGCAGGAGACCTGTATCGATTCTAAGTTCAGAGGATCATAGATAGGATAATAAATTTGGATCTAGGAGGGAGCTTAGATATCATTTAGTCCATTTCTGGGTTTTGTTTTTTTAAGGTTTTTGCAAGGCAATGGGGTTAAGTGGCTTGCCCAAGGCCACACTGCTAGGTAATTATTAAGTGTCTGAGGGCAGATTTGAACCCAGGTACTCCTGACTCCAGGACTGGTGCTGTATCCACTGTACCACCTAGCTGCCCCCATTTCTGTTGTTTTAAAGGTAAAGAAGCTGAGGCCCAATATGATTAAGTAATTTGCCCAAGATAGAGCCAAGATTCTAACCTGGGGGCTTATTCTTTAAATTCAGCACCCATTCCCTTGTACCATGTAGAATGACTGAAAAGAAAAAATCATTTTTTAAGCACTTTGTCCCAATTGCTGTGGTAAATAAATGATGGGGATATAGATACAAAAAGTGAACTAGCCACTGATCTCCAGGAGCTTATGGTCTAATGGAGGAAAACACAAATGGGGGGAGTGATAGAAGAGAATTTTTGTATTTGCTGAGCAATAGTAAATTGATTTTTATTACTATGCCCCAAGCAAGTGGGGGTACCTTGGGAAGTGAGGAGTGGGAGATTGCAAGATTTCTCTGGGAAACAGCTGGAAGGAAAGTAAATCATGGCATGGTCTATGTCTGGTCAGATAAAGATGACTTACTAAGTCTGTGCTCAATCACTCACCAATTAAGATGGCTCAACACCCTCTTTGGGGTTTCCAGAGTTGAGTAGAGCAACTTTTCCAGGGACATGGGACAGGTTTCTGGAAATTTGGGCCAAATAGGCAGAACTGTTGTTCCTAAAGGAAAGACATGGGTCAACAGGACAGGAATGATTTTCTGTGGATGGTCGGTCCTCTTGTTTTTAGGGGTGTGCCTGTTTTCAAATTAATTTTTCTGATGGCATTGAACTCTTGAATATTATAGAAGATCTCATCTTGAAGAGAGGCCATAACTTTTTAGAGTTTGGCCTAATAATGATCCAGATCAGAAAACTTTATGGTTGAAGAGTGACTATTGACCAGATTGTGACTTGGATCAGGATGGGGTTTGTTCATCAATATGTATATCTGGGATAGAGAATGCAAATGCATCATAAGTTGGACTCCGAATTAAACAGGGAGAAAAATGGGGTCTAGAGTGCCTTGAGGAAAATTCAAATTTAATGACCCTTAGCTCCTTACAGGGATAAAATTAATTAATTGATACTTGTAATTTACCAGAGGTTTTAAATGACTGAGAGTTATAGCACATGATAGTATTTAAACAGCTTAAAGTGACATCACTTTTTTATTTCAATGGAGAGGAGCATGGTGACTGAGAAGGCTTTGGAAGATAGTCAGTGAGAAACTTTGAAGAACAGATATATAAGAAAGAGGTCAGCAGAGAAATGCATAATAGGACGAAAAAATGGGATGGTCCAGATGACTGATGATATGTGGATACTACTTGTCTTTGCATTGGCAGGAGAAAGCAGAGGCAGCTTCCAGTACATTGGCTATAAACTTTGGTGGATTTGGTAGATTGATGGTGCAGTGGATTGAACCTCGACTTTGGAGTCAGAAAGACCCAAGTTCAAATTTAGACGCAGACTCTTACTAGTTGTGGGACACTTGGCAAATCACTGAACCAGTCTTCCTCAGTTCTCATCAGTAGAACAGGGATATTAATGATATATTTTTAAAGCTCATAGGTACTTAGTGTGTTTGCAGTCCTTCTATAATTTTTCAAAATAACATAATGGAAAGATATGAATAGGTTAAAAATCCTTCTCTTTCTCCTCCTCCTCCTCCTCACAGGGGGGGCATCTAAATTGATGAAAGCCTATATTCATTTGAGTTAGGTATTGTGTTGTTATTATGGTTCTTTAAGGGAAGCCATCTTTAATTCAATGATGCATACTTTTTTTTGCCAAATTCTCACAATGAGAAGTGCAATTGTCTTCATTTTTTAAAATATTGTTGGGTTTTTTCCCTTATTGCCTTAGAATCAGTCTGCTACTAATAGCTCCCTTCCTTTTTTGAACCACCCTATCCCCAAGAAGAAATGTCTGCCTGGAGAATTAATCTCATTCCCAGGCTTGTGCTAGAGATTTGAAATTAAAATCACTGGTTTAAATATCACTATTGCTCCCTACTGCTTTATGAGCTGATTATATTTCCCATGGATTTCAGTGTGCCCTTAATAAATGAACACATTAGGTAATGGAATGTTTTGTAAAATTTTAATTTAGTACATTTGTCTCTTGAGCTTCATGATTTCCGCAAGTTCATAGAATATGTAGTAACCAAAAAAAGTATTCAGAATCTTTTGGGAACTATTGTAAGCTGACAAAATCAGGACTACTCATCCGCTTTATTAATATTACAGGCAAATTGACAGCCATGGGAGTAGGGGAGAATCATTTGTAAATTCAGTGTATGAAGTGAGACCTCAGATACAAGATTGAACCTGAAATCTTGTTGCTGAACTGTTAAATGAGGGTATTTATTTTTTGAAATTTTGTGCAGCATTAACAATTCCTTACATGGAATGCTGTATACTATATGATTCTCAGACTGTGCTTAAGAAAGTATGGTTTTTAGTTTATGTTTCTTCTAAATTTAGAGTTTTACATTCAAACCTTAAAAGACTTTCCCCTAATAGTGTGAATATTATAGAATTTTAAAGAAAAGAAGAATTTCTTTTTGATTTAGCAGATACTTCTTGTTTATGTAGCACTAACCCTTTGAAAAACAGTGAATTCTCCCAAGGTCTTGAGAATTCAGGGAAAAATAAAGTCAAGGGGTATTAGATCATTCTAGAAGGACCTTTGCTTGTTCAGACTCTAGGCAACTGTAAATGTTCTAGGATTTTTGCCTTCTTCATTGTGATGTATTTTTTTCTCACTTTCTTCTATTAAAAGGGCCAGCTTTCTTTTCTTTCTGAAGTTTAATTTGATTCAGCTATTGTGGAAGGAGTGATGACCTTATGATTAGGTTAATACCAGAAACTATTTCTGCAACTGACTTTGAGGGGCACCAAAGGCTGAAGAATCATGATTTATAGAGACTTGACTCAGGAAGACCTTGGTTAAAATTCTTTCTTTATTTAGGAGTGCCACCACCATCACTTAACTTCTCTTCTGTATGGGTGTCCTTATTTCCTACTGGAGATAACTTCCAAAAGCAAAGGTTCTTGAATCATGGTCTATGACCTTTTAAAAAAATAAATTAACATGAATTAGTCAAAATTGATCTTCAGCATAATTATCTTCCTTTGTAATGCTATGTATTTTTATTTTATACATTATAAAACTTTACAAAACTGAGAAAGGATCTACAGGCTTTGCTGACTGCCAAAGGGATACTCCTTCTGAAATATATCTCCATTAAAATTGACCTGATTCTTCTGTTTTGAATATTACTTCTACTTTAACCTTCCAAAGCATAAATTAGGTGACATATCTTTGTCTCAGCAATTAATGGAATGCCATCCTTAACACTGCAATGTTGGTTAGGAATCATTTAAAGATCAGTGTCTTTGTCTTGATTGACATAGATGTTCAACCAGAATCATGATTTCAAGGGCTGATCAGCCTAGGGATTTGATTTTTATTAATATCCTGCATTTTTACTCAACTTCTCTTATATCCTGCTGTAATGAAATATTCAATGAAGGAAAACACCCAGACTATAAAGTTTCTGGTTAACAAGATAGACAGAAGAGCACATTATAACTTGGGAATTTACATTCAGTTTTTAAAAATATTTTATCTCATTTTTCCAGTTACATGGTTTGAAAGTTTTTCAATATTCATCCACTTGCATATTTATAAATTAAACAATTTTCTTTCACCTTCCCTACTCCCCCTTGGTGGCAAAATATTGTAAATATGTCTTGTAAATATTGTACATGTACATTTGCGTGTTTAGCATTTTTACACATTAGTCATTTTGTGCTACATTCAGTTTTAAGAAAATCTCTAAATTGAAAGTCCCCTCTATTGCATCATAAAATTCCAAATCAAGTGTAATGGAAAAGGAAATATTTCTTAAAGGACTGTTAAAAAAAATTAGGAAATTGGGGTGGCTAGGTGTCACAGTGGATAGAGCACCAACCCTGGAGTCAGGAACCTGAGTTCAAATCTGGACTGAGACACTTAATAATTACCTACCTGTGTGGACTTGGGCAAGCCACTTGACCCCATTGCCTAGCAAAAACCTAAAAAAAAATATGAAATTCACTGAAGAGTCTTTTGGGCTGATGAGACTGGTATAGTCAAGATAGTATACTGATATTAAAGAAATGGCAAATGTGGTACAAGAGTTCCATTACTGTCTGTAGCCCTCAAAGTAATAGACAGTTGCTTAGAAGAGAGAAAAGGATGAATTTGTACTGGGTGTGACAGCTCTGTGCAACTGTCTGCCTGTTCATTGCCTAGACTGCCTCAGCACTCTAAAACTTGGCACCTGTAATGTCTGTGTAAGTTAACAAGTGAAGAGAAATAAATTGTCAGATACTTGCTTTTGAGTTTGAAATGCCTAAACAAACTATTCAGCTGTGCAGTCACGATCCAGAGTTCGATTTTGTTTGCTCTTTTCTTCATTCTTTTGTAATATAAAGAGAAGCACATCTTCATACTCTTGAGTTTGACACCACCGAGTGAGATAAAGACATAGAACATTTTGTGCATTAATTGTTTAAAAAAAACTCATAGCAACCAGGGTCATTTTCTGATGGTCTCAACCAAGGCAAAGCTGTTCTAAATTTTATAATGGGAGCAATTTTTCCAGAGAGATGTTTTCAACTTCAGAATTGCTGGGCGACTCAGATTGTTGTCACAAGTCTATGTTTCTTTAGATAATTGACCTTTCTGGAGAAATGCCAGATCTCTGGGAGCAGCAGGGTTTCAGTGGTAAGAAAGATTTAAGTCATACCCTATTTCAATTTTCTCTACTTTCTTTTTTTAACTCCTCACCATAGGGTTTTTTCCTACCATTCCAGCAACAATATGACTTTAGAATATTTTGATAGCTCTTAACTTGTGATACTATGAAGAAGTCCTTGGCTGTTACAGAAATGCTGAGGCACAGAAGGGTCAGGATCTTCATTCCTGAGAACCCTTGGTCTAAAATATGACAGACTGCCTAAAAACTTGAAGTGAATTTTAGTTTATTTTTGTTTGTTTCTTTGATTTTGAAAATATACTTTTACTTGACCAAAAATCTCTTTTATCTGCCGCCTATTTCTCCCCTACTGTAATCCATATTGGTGATGGGACTGGTGGGGAGGAGAAGGAAAAATAAAACCCTTGTTCCAAACATTTATGGTCAAGAAAAATCGAATTCCCACACTGGCCATGGTCAGACAATTTGACTCATTCTCTACCCTGAGTCCATCACCTATCTTTTGGGAGGTGGTTAACATTCTTCATCTTCCCTTAGAAGTATAGTTGAGCACTACATTTATTAGAGTTCTTCAAGTCTGCTTGAACAGAATGTTTTTTTTTTTTTTTAGGTTTTCGCAAGGCAATGGGGTTAAGTGGCTTGCCCAAGGCCACACAGCTAGGTAATTATTAAGTGTCTGAGGCCAGATTTGAGCTCAGGTCCTCCTGACTCCAGGGCTGGTGCTCTATCCACTGAGCCATCTAGCTGCCCCTTGAACAGAATTTTTAAAAATGGGACACCCCTTTCCATTTGTTTAAAAATGGGCATTCATGACTATTTAAAAAGACAGTTATTTTCTGCATTCTGTAAGTAATATCAATGCTAACAGCAATGACCATCAGTGAAGTATCATCTATTTTTAAGTGTTTGGATAAATTGTTTCCCAGTAAATAATAACATGTAGGGGCAGCTAGGTGGCGCAGTGGATAGAGCACCAGCCCTGGAGTCAGGAGGACCTGAGTTCAAATCTGGCCTCAGACACTTAATAATTACCTAGCTGTGTGGCCTTGGGCAAGCCACTTAACCCCATTGCCTTGCAAAAACAAAAAACAAACAAAAAAATCCCCAAAACCCCCAATAATATGTAATCCTCCAAATACATATCTTTGTGAGTTTAGTGTTTGTATTGATATTTCTTTTAGGATTGTGGTGTCACTATTATAGAGCATTCTCAATGAAAAAATTCCCTACACAATAGAGAATATTATCTACTACTTAGAGGTTTTCTTGGGGGCAATGAGAATTTATGTAACTCAACCAGAAAAGATTTTTAATTATGTTTCTGGATGTATTCCTCGAAATTGACTGCAGTTCTCTCTGACAATTCCCTTATCATTCCTGATTCTGCGAGAGCACCTGTGTTCAAATTCCCCCTCCCCCCCCATCATAACTACCTGTATAACCTTGGATAATTCTCTTAACTTCACTTTATTGAAATAGAAAATAAGAGATTTGGGCCAGATGAGCTCTTTCCCTCCTGTTCTATAAATATTTGATCTTATGGTCCATCTTTTAGGCATGTGGATTTGTGCCATTTGTTTACATTGATTGCTCACATCATGACCTTTGCATGAGAATTTTAGAGATAGAATTGTACAGTACCTGCTTGAGAGTAAGGATTTCATAAATGTCTGTTGATGCATATGTAAGTAGATATTTATGCACATGTAAATATGGACATAGATGTGTTTAGACACATGCATAGCTGACCAGCTGCTCTCCAGTCTCCCAGGTCTTGGTCTCCCTTTGCCATACTCTCCTACACATATTTTCCCTTTAAAAGGCTTAAATTCCTCAGCATAGCTTATTTATGATCGGTGCAAACTGGTCATAAACCAATTAATCTGCCATCACTGTTGGCGAATCATAACAGGGTTAACCCAAGGGGAGGCAAAGAATTTACATTTTATCGAGAATTGCTAATCCATGT
Source organism: Macrotis lagotis (assembly GCF_037893015.1). Taxonomy (NCBI): domain Eukaryota; kingdom Metazoa; phylum Chordata; class Mammalia; order Peramelemorphia; family Peramelidae; genus Macrotis; species Macrotis lagotis. Next base: position 49,842,705 of record NC_133664.1, on the reverse strand, counting down.
TAGAGCAAAGTTCTTCACCATGGAGCATTTGAACTTTGCTTCAGGAGACATCACCAATAGTAGGATGTCAATCCATCAACACCTATTCATTAAGTAACTGCTCTGTATCAGATACTGTGCTCTGTCCTAGGAACTCATGGACAAAGGAGAAAAACTCTTCTTATTCATAAATGAGCCTACATTCAACTGGGGCAGGAAACAAGTGTGTGTGTGTGTGTGTGTGTGTGTGTATGTATATCTAGAATAATATATATATATATGTATATATAATGAATATAAACAAAGTAATTAAATACAAGGTAACCTGAGAAGGACACTCATCAGAAGGTGAAGGAATCAGGAAAGTCTTCATTACAAAAGACTAGGCCTAAGCTGCATATTAAAAGAATAGAGAGATTATATGAGATGGAAGAAAGAAATGGCAGGAGAAGCATTTCTAGCCTGGAGATGGCTAATAGAAAGGCTCAGAAATGAGAGATGGAGGGACACTGTAAAGAACAAAGAAAAGTACAATTTGGATGGATCCCAGAGAGAGAGAGAAAGAAAAGTACAATTTGGATGGATCCCAGAGAGAGGGAAAGAAGGAGAGACTGGGACCAAGTTGTAGAGTGTTTTAAAACTAAAGAACAGCAGACTGTATTTTATCAGAGAAACAATCAGAAACTATTGGAGCTGGTTGAAAAGAAAGAGTCATATGATCATATCTGTGATGAAGGAAAATTATTTGGCAGCAATGCAAAGGGTGAACTGGAAGAGGGAGAGAACTGAGGGAAGACAAACAATTAAGAGGACATTATAATAATTTAAGTGAGAAGTGATAAGAGCTTGAATTGAGGATGTAGTCTCTTAGGGTAGAGAAGTCATATGCAAGAAATGTTGTCATAGTAGAAACAGCAATATTTGGCAGTTGATTGAATAGGTGAAAGTAGAGTGAGGAATCCAGGCTAGTGCTGGCCCTAAGACTTGAGACTCCTGAAGAGTGATATTTCTGCTTTTGACAGAAATAGGATAATATGAAAAAGGAGAAGCTAAGAGGAAAGAATAATGAGTTCAGTTTTGAGTATGTTGAGTTTATGTTGCTTATCTAATATCCAATTCACGATGTACGTGGAGTCATTAGTGACATGAAGGTAAAACTCTAGGTAGAGATGATGGCTCAATATATAGGTCTAAGAATAATCTACTACATAGAGATAGGATAGTTTACTTAAACCATTGAAGGTGATAATATTGCCAATATCATAAAAACTCAGATATATATATATATATATATATATATATGTGTGTGTGTGTGTGTGTGTGTGTGTGTGTGTGTATAGTTGGTTTTCTGAAAAGCAGCTGGAACAGACAGATAGTTTCCCTAGGAAATTGTATGACCATCAAAATTCAGGCACAATTAAAGGAATTATGGTTCCTGTGCCAAGCTGGACTTTCCAAGAATGTGAGACCTACTCTGTGTTATGATCTAACTATAGTTAGGACTAGGAATACAAATTAGAAAGTGAGAGGGTCCTCACAATTTCTGAGTGAGAGCTGAAGCTAGAGAACAACAGACAGTTCCACAAAAATTAAACCTGAATCACCATTGGGAGTTGTGTTATATGGACTGTGTAGATCCTGTGAAGGTCTCTGGCAATCCTGAATGCCCCACACCACTGTAGTTTTTACTCTAAGCTGTAAGTATTATCCAGGTTTCTGGAATGAGGGATTAGCTAGAGAAGGAACTATAGTCTCTATAAAAGTATTCTTTAAGAGTTATATTGGGAAGTATTTTTTATTAAAAAATTGACAGGTATATCTATCTATCTATCTAGATAGATAGATACAGATAGATATATATATATATATATATATATATATATATATATATAAATTCTATGCTACACTTGATGACTCATTACCCAGGTATTTTCAAAAAGTAATGGCTCTTTTTTGGGGGGAGGATAAAGACTTAGATGTGAGACATTCTGATGTCCCAGAGGAAGATCTGGCAACCACTACAAAGAAAGCTATTTCTTGAAAAGTCTTTTGAGTTTGAACCTCTTCTTTGTAAATGAAGAGTATCAAATCTTGGTCACAGGTTCACATAAAAAAATGATAATCCAATATTTTATACTCCAGTTGGCTTCTCCACTTATGCTTCTTCATTAAACCATCTGCATAATTGTTTCATTACTTTGAATTAACTTTGAATCTAGTAGAGTCAAAAGAGATCAGATAGCTATTGTATTAGAAAGTAAATTCTAAAAGCATCTCTAAGTTCATTTTTAGAGAAACTGTTTTCAAAATTTTTTATGGAACAGAATTAGATAAAATTATTCAACTGTTTGGAGTCAATATTGATTGTTATTATAAAAATGCAGATGATCATGCCTTTAGTTTCTGTTTAATTCCTCTTCTTTACTTTGGCGTGTGTGTGTGTGAGTGTTGGGGTGAGGACTCTGTGATGAAATCATGGCCTTTGATGCTTCTTTACAGAGATGAGTTGCCTTGGTCCTTTTCAGTATGAGCCAGTCCATTTTTCACTTTTTGGGCAGCTAGGTATTGTAGTGAATAGAGCACTGGAACCGGAGTTAAGAAAACTCATCTTCCTGAGTTCAAATCCACCCTCAGACACTTAGTAGCTGTGTGACAAGTCACTGGGCAAGTCACATAATCCTGTTTTCCTCAGTTTTTTCATTTGTAAAATTTTCTGGAGATGGAAATGACAAACCACTTTATTATCTTTGACAAAAAAACCCCAAATGAGGTCATAAAAAGTTGGACATGATTGAAAAATGACTAAACAAAGCAACACAAAAAAATTTTACACTCTTACCCCCAGACCTCTGGGTACTTGTCTTTACTGATCTCTATTTCTAAAATATTTTTCCTCCTTTTTTTCCTTCACAGCTTCAGCTTTAGCACACCCAGACTCTTTTCAGGCTTTTATAATGATTCCCCTCATCCCATCAAAACAATTCTCTTTTGATTAAATGTATACTAAATGTATTTTCAGGGCTACACTTTGTGGTAGCCAAGGATTGAAAACTAAAGAATGTGCAGAATAGTTGGAAAACTGGGAGTACATGAATGTTTTAATAAGACTATATACACTAACAAATGTCATATATGAGAAATGCAGAAAACTATAGTAATAAATTGTGTAACTGAGCAGATGCAGACTTAAATATGTATATCCTAACATATTTAGACCATGGTCTCAATGGAACGGTCACTAAAAGGAAGCCAAAATTTGAGCATTTGAAAATCAAATCCTACCCAAATACTAAATGAAATAATCTTCTTTCTTCTTAGTAGAGAGTCTGGGCAGTACCAGGACACCATATTGCATATATTGTCTAGTTTGGTTACTTTATTCAGTTGTTTTCAGTTAAAAATTTGTCTTTGTGTACATTTGTCAAGATGGCAGAGAGAAACCAGAACTTCTGGTAATCACTCCTGAGTTTCCCTCAAAACTGTTTTTTTAATGTTTTAGACTCTAGTTAGCTTCTTCTTCTAATTAATCAAGCCTCTTAACATATTTTGGAGTAGCAAAAGGCACCAAGGATGTTGAGGGGCAATACCAAGACAGAGAGCAGAGACCCAGCTAATGGTGGCAAGGTGTACTAACCTGAGTTCCTTGACTGTGAGAGTGAAGACTTTGGAGGTGGGACTTGACTGTGTGGTGGGAAGCTCCAGTGGGCAGGGAAAGCTCTAGCATAGGTACCCAGACCCCATATTCAGCCAGCATGACTGTCTAGATGATCTGACAATGACAGTAAGCTTCTGGCATTCTGAGCCAGATGTAGGGCCTGACATCTTGCCATAAACAACCCTAAGATGACTCTAGATGTTCCTATGTTTCCCTATAACCCAGGTAGATTGAGATCCCCCAGTGCTGACAGCCAGTCCAGAGAAACAGCCCCAGTTGTTCCTGTGCAAACAGCTCAGACATCCCCAGAGGGAGTGGGTGACTTCCCAACTCTGAGAGAACCTCTGATGTTTACAGTTTGGTCAGCCTAGCCAAGTGACTGGGATGCCTGTGGCTAACCCAAAGATAGTGCTGTCCCAGACATTTCCACTTTGTGGAAAACGGGTGACTGACATCCCCAGTATAGGAGTGCCTCAGGTTTCCCTTACCAGTCAGTCCATTGAGCATCCCATGGAAGTTCCTAATGTTAACGCCCAGGGCAGTTAGCAAGTCTTTAAGATTCTCCACACCATAGGTTTGCAGGCAAGCTCCTCATTCATCACAGTAACTTTGAAAATAAAGTAACAAAACTCAAAATGAAGAAAGGCCAGAAAAAACAGGATCCATTGAAAGTTACCTTGGAGATAAGAATGGGCAAAAAGGAGAGCAGAAGGGGAGCTACATATGAAACTATGAGGAGAAGATAAATTGGTCTCCATCCCAGAAAGGTTTTTTAGTAGAGCTCAAAAAAGAGTTTAAAAAACCAAATGGAAAAAATCAGAGAAAGAAATGCAAGAGAAAATTAGAGAAAATTAACATATTACAATAAAAAGTGACGGGATAAAGCAGATACTTTTAAAAAAAAGAATTGGTCAACTAAAAAAGCTAACACTTCTTTTAAAAATAAAATTTACTAAACTGAAATGGAGATGCAAAAAAAACTAAAGGAAAAAAGTACCTCCCTGAGAAATAGAATAGGAGTAATGGAAGCTAATGATTTCATGAGAAATCAAGAATCTGTCAAACAAAATGAAAAAATGAAAAAAATAGAAAATGTAAAATACCTCATTGGTAAATAACTAATCTGGAAAATAGATTCAGGAGAGATAATTTGAGGAATAATTGTTCTATCTGATATCCATGATCTAAAAAAAGATCCTGGACTTCATATTTCAAGAAATCATTCTGGAAAATTGCCCTGCCATCTTGGAGCCAGAGGAAAAAAATAGTCATCAAAAGAATACACCAATCACCTCCTAAAAGAGATTCCAAAATGAAAATGCCAAGGAATATTGTAGCCAAACTTCAGAATTATTAAATCAAGGAAAAAAATCCTATAAATGACTGGAAAGAAGCAATTCAAATGCCAAGGAGCCACAGTCAGGATTACACAGGACCTGGCTGCATCAACAATAAATGCTCAAAGGGCCAGAAACATGATATTCCAGATCTCAAGGGAACTTGGATTATAATCAAGAATCAACTTTCCAGCAAAATTGAGCATACTCTTTCAAGGTAAAGATGGATATTTAATGAAACAAGTGGCTTTCAAACTTTCCAGATAAAAAGACTAGAACTGAGCAAAAAAATTGATCTTTAAACAGGAGACTCAAGAAATGCATACAAAGTAATTAAGGGAAAAGAAAAAGATTTAAAAGATTAAAACTGGGATACATCCCTACCTGGGAGGAAAATTCTCAAAATACTTAGGAATTTTAACTCTATTAGGGGAAGTATATGGTCATGTATATTTTGATGGAATGATTTAAAAAATAAGACTTTTAAAAGAGGGGGGGATTATCATGACATTTGAGGAAGAGGGAAGCAGATTGAGGTAAATTACATCACATGAAAATACTCAAAGGAACTATTGCAGCAGAAGGAAAGAATGGAGGGGTGAGAATTGCTTGAATCTTAATCTCATTGAATTTAGCTTGAAGAGGGAACAATACATATACTCATTTGGAATAGAAATTTATCCCCATGTCTTAGGAGGGGAAAAGGTGTGGGGGTGGAGGAAGGAGTGACTAATAGAAGAAAAGGAAGGAAGAAGGAGGAAAGGGAAAGGGAAAAAAGGAAGGGGACTGGTAGAAAGGGGGGCAGATTGAGGGAGATGGTATTCTGAAGCAAAACACTAGTGAGAAACGATAGGGTGAAGGGAGGGGGGAAGTACAAATGGAGGGGAGATAATATGAAGAGTAATAAAAGTAATTATAACTGTGAATGTGAATGATATGAACTCTCTCATAAAATGGAAGCAGAAAAAGTAGATTCAAAACCAGAATTCTACAATATGCAGCTTACAATAATCACATCTGAAGCATAGAGATATACACAGGGTAAAGATAAAAGATTGGAACAGGGTATATTATGCTTCAGCTGAAGCAAAAAAAAAGAAGTGTTGGCAGCCCTTAACTCAGATAAAGCAAAAGCAAAAATTGATCTCATTGAAAGTGATAAGGAAAGAAACCATATATATCCTCCTAAAAGGTACCTTGGACAATGAAGTCATTTTGATACTAAATATGTATGCTCCAAGTGGTATAGCATCCAGCTTCTTAGAAGAGAAGCTGAATGAGTTTCAGGAAGATACAGACAGCAAAACTATACTGATGGGTGACTCAGTCTCCCACTTAGAAGTAGATATATCTAACCATAAAGTAAACAAGAAGGAAGTTAAGAAGGTGAAGAGAATATTAAAAAAGTTATGTATGTTAGATCACTGGAGAAAATTAAATGGCAATAGAAAGGAATATATCTTTTTGTAGTATATGACATCCACACAAAAACTGAAAATGTATTAGAGCATAAAAATCTCATAATCAAATGCTTAAAGGCAGAGATATTAAATGCATCCTTTCAGAATATGGTGCAAAAATCACATTCAATAAAGGGCCATGGAGAGTTATATCTAACATTAATTTCAAACAAAATAATCTAATTTTAAAGAATGAGTGGATCAAACAGCAAGTCATAGAAATAATTAATAACTTCATTCAAGATAGTGACAATAAAGGAAGAACATACCAAAACTTGTGGAATACAGCCAAGAAGTTATTAGGGGAAATATCTAAATGCAAACATGAATAAGATAAACAGGAAATCAATGAAGTAAAATAGAGAAAGAACAAATTAAAAATCCCCAATTAAATACCAAAGTAGAAATTTGAAAATGGAAGGAGATATTAACAAAATTGAAAGTGAGAAAATGGGGCAGAACCAAGATAGCAGCATGAAGGCAACATTTCCTGGGAATTCCTTCCCCTCTAAACTACAAAAGCCAACAAATGATGACTCTAGCTAAAATTTAGAGGGGCAGAAAGACTGACTGATATATTTTCCCAGTCCAAGATCACTTAGAAGTTCCACAGGAAAGCTCTGTCTACTAGGATTGGGAGTTGGGGAAAAAAGCCCCAGTCAAGGCCGAAGCCCAGCCCAGCCCAGAGATCACCAGCAACAGCTGGAAGGGGTGGTGAGAGAACTCTGCTCCACCAGAATGAGTGTGGAGTGAGGAGCACCAACCGCAGAATCTGCAGCGAGAATCAGGAGAAAGCAGCCTGCACCCCCAGAGAAAGTAAGGGGGTCAGGGAAGACTGCAGAGATATCTCTGCTCTCCCTCAGGGTAGGACTCTGCTGCTAGCCTACACTCAGATCCAGTTTGCAATTTGGGCTTCCATACTAAGTAACCAAGCTGGACCCCTCCTTATGCTCCAGGACAAAGGGAAGTGCAGTCTACATATCAAAGCACAGGCAAGAGAGCATAAGACCTTGAGGAATAAAGGGCCCAGTGGGCTGCCCCCCCCAAAAAAACCCAAAGCCTTGAAAGTGCTGTAAATTACTTTTGGGCTGAGGAAATGAGTACACAACAGAAAAAGAAGTATCTGACCATAGAGAATTACTTTAGTCCCATGGAAGATCAAAACACATACTTAGATGACAAAATTGAAGCTTCCATATCCAAAACCTCCAAGAGAAATAGAAAATGGGCTCAGACTATGGATGAGCTCAAAAAAAGACTTTGAAAAGCAATTAAGGGAGATAGAGGAAAAGGTGGAAGGAGAAATGAGAGCAATGCAGATAATATCACAAAAACCAAATCAACAGCTTGGTGAAAGATACAAAAAAAAAAATACTGAAGAGAATATGTTAAAAGGCTGCCTTAAAAAGCAGAATTGACTGACTGGAAAAGGGGATAAAAAAGCTCTCTGAAGAAAATAACTACTTCAAATGCGGAATGGAACTAAAGGAAGCTGATGACTTTGCAAGAAAAAACTTTTCCAAAAAAAGCAAAAAATTAGAAGAAAATGTAAAATATCTCATTGGAAAGACAACTGACCTCAAAAACAGATCCGGAAGAAATAATTTAAAAATTATCGGGCTGTCTGAAAGCCACAATCAGGAAAAGAGCCTAGACTTCATTTTCCAAGAAACAATAATGCAGCAAAATTGCCCTGAGATCCTAGAAGCAGAGGGTAAGATAGAAATCGAGATTATTCACCAGCCACCTCCTGAAAGACATTCCAAAAGAAAAACTTCCAGGAATATTATAGCAAAATTCTCAAACTCCCAAATCAAAGAGAAAATTCTAAAAGCTGCCAGAAACAAACAATTCAACCCCCAAGGCTCCATAGTCAGGATTACACAGGATCTGGCAGCATCTACATTAAGGGCTCATAGGGATTGGAATATGATATTCTGGAAGGCAGAAGATCTTGGTTTACAACAGAGAATCAACTACCCAGCAAAACTGAACATCCTCTTTCAGGGGAAAAGATGGACTTTCAATAAAACTGGGGACCTTCAAAGTTTCCTACTGAAACAACAAGAGCTGAACAGAAAGTTTGATCTCCAAGTACAGGACTTAGGTGAACCATAGAGGGGGTAGAAGAGAAGGAATAACTATGAGGAACTTGATGATGTTGAACTGATTGTATTCTTGCATGGGAAGAAGGTATGGATAACTCATATGAACTTTCTCATTTATAAGAGCTGCTAGAAGGAGCATATATAGACAGGACATAGGAAGGAGCAGAATATAATGGGATATTATAGTAAAAAATGGAGTCAATGGGTGAAAAAGGAAAGTACTGGGAGGAAGGGAATGGAAATGAAGAATAAGCTAAGAAATTTCAGATAAGAGTCAAGGAAAAACTTTTTCAATGGAGTGGAAAGGGAGAAGGCAGGGGGGGAATGAGTGAGCCTTCATTCTCATCAGAAATAACTCAGAGAGAAAATAACATACACACTTAATAGGGTGAGGAAATCTAGCTTACCCTAGAGAAAAATGAGAAGAATGGGACAGGATAAGGGGGAATGAGGGGAGGGAAGGGGGAATAGGTGATAGAAGAGAGGGAAGATCGAGGGAGAGGGTACTCAGATTCAACACATTTTTGGACAAGACCAGGGTGAAAGGAAAGAGAGAACAGAATAAATGAGAGTGGGGAGGAATAGAGCTAGTAATAGCAACTGTGGGGAAAATATTGAAGCAGTTTCTCTGGTGGACTTATGATAAAGTAACACCTCACCTCAGAGATAGAGCCATTTGAATCTGAACATAGACTGAAGTACATTTTTTTTCCTCTCTATTCTTGAGGTTTCTCTTCTTCTTGGAGGGGGAGGGGGTTTATGTTCACTCATGTTTACTCTTATAACACATTCAGTTTACATCAGTGTATGGCATGGAAACCATGTAAAGACTATCAGACAGCCTTCTGTGTGTGGGTGGGATTGTAAAATTCAGAACCTTACAAAAAATGATAGGTAAAAACTACTATTGTATATAGTTGAAAAGCAAATAAAATGTTAAGTAAATTGACCCCCCTCCAAAAAAAGAGAGAAAACTATTGAATTAATAAATAAAACTACTGTATTTATGAAAAAAACAATAAAAATAGATAAACTTTTGATTAATTTGATTTAAAAATGTAAGAAAACCAAATTACCAATATCAAAAATGAAAAAGGTGAATTCACCAACAATGAGGAAGAAATTAAAATAATAATTCAGAGCTATTTTGCCTAACTGCATGCCAATAAATTTGAAAATCTAAGTAAAATGGATGAATATTTACAAAAATAAGTTTCCCTGGTTGAAGGAAGAAGAAATTAGATGCATAAATAGCCCTGTCTCAGAAAAAGAAATTGAACAAGCCATCAGTGAATTAAGAAAAATCTTCAGTGCCAGATGGATTCACAAGTGAATTCTATCAAATATTCAAGTAACAATAATTTCCAATTCTATATAAATTATTTGAAAAAATAAAGAAGTTTTGCCAAATTACTTCTGTGATAACAATATGGTACTGATCTTCCATACCAGGAAGTTTCAAAACAGAGAAAGAAAAAGATAGACCAATTTCCATAGCGAATATGGATGCAAAAATTTTAAATAAAATTTTAGCCAAGTGATTATATCGTGTGATCACTAGGATAATAGACTGTGGCCAAGTAGGATTATACCAGGAATGCAGATCTGGTTCAGTATTAGGAAAACTAGCAATATAATTTACGGTATTGCTAATAAACCTAACAGTAATCCTGTGATTAAACTTTTGACGAAATATAGCCCCCTTTCCTTTTAAAAACAAATCGAGGGGGTGGCTAGGTGTCACAGTGAATAGAGCACCGGCCTTGGAGTCAGGAGTACTGGGGTTCAAATGTGACCTCAGGCACTAATTACCTAGCCGTGTGGCCTTGGGCAAGCCACTTAGCGCCATTGCCTTAAAAAAATCTAAAACAAAACAAAACAAAAAACAAATCGAGGACATCTTAAAACAATAAGCAGAATTATCTGAAACTATCAATGAGCATTAAATATAATGGGAAGAAGCTGGAAGCATTCCTAGTAGGATCAGCGGTGGAAACAAGGATATCCATTATCACCACTATTACTTAACGTTTTAGAAATGTTAGCCTTAGAAATAGGATCAGAAAAAGAAATTGAGGGAATTAGAATAAATAACAAAGAAACAAAACTCTCACTCTTTGGCAGATGATCTGATGCTATACTTAGAGAACCCTAGAAAATCTCCCTAAAAGTATTTGAAATGATTTTTAACTTTAGAAAAGTTGTAGGATATAAAATAAACCCACAAAAATCATCAGTATTTCTATATATTCCTAGCAGTACACAGCAGCAAGAGATAGAAAGAAAAATTCTATTCAAAATAATAATAGATAGCATTGAATACTTGTAAATCGACCTGTCAAGGCAGACTCAGAAACTCTGTGAAAAAGCTATAAAACACCATTCACACAAATAAAATCAGTTCTAAATAACTGGATAAGTGTAAATTGCTCATGGGTAGGCTAAGCTAATAATAATAAAAATGAAAATTCTACCTAAATTAAATTACTTTTTCAGGGCCATACCAAACTTCCAAAAAAATTGCTTTATTGAGCTAGAAAAAATAGTAACTAAATTCAAATGAGTAGCAAAAGGTCAAGAATATCAAGGCAGTTAATTAGAAATGCAAAAGAAAGAGACCAAGTCATACCATTTCTAAAATTATGTTATAAAGCATCAGTCATTAAAACTGTTTGGTACTGGCTAAGAAATAAAGTGGCAGATCAGTGAAATAGCTAGATGTAAAAGAAACTGTAGTAAACAACTACCGTAATGTGCTGTTTGATAAACTCAAAGTTTCCAGCTTTTAGGATAAGAAGACACTCTTTAAAAAATTGCTGGGAGAAAATAAGTATAGACCAATACCTCACCCCCTTCTAACCAAGATAGGGTTGAAATGAGTACAGAATTTAGACATAAAAGGTGATATCACAAACCAATTAGAACAGGGAATAGTTTATCTGTCAGATCTATGGAAAGGAGAACTGTTTATGACAAAAAAGTGAAGGAACATTGTAAAAGACAAAATGAATTATTTTGTTTTCATTAAATTGAAAAAGGTTTTGAACAGACAAAGCCTGTATAGCCAAGATTAAAATGAATGCCTTAAATTGGGAAACAATTTTTATGCCTAGTATTTCTTTTTTGTTTTTAGTTTTTTTTTGCAAGGCAAATGGGGTTAAGTGGCTTGCCCAAGGTCACACAGCTAGGTAATTATTAAGTGTCTGAGACCAGATTTGAACCTAGGTACTCGACTCCAGGGCTGGTGCTTTATCCACTGTGCCACCTAGCCGCCCCCATGCCTAGTATTTCTGATAAAGGATTCATTTCTAAAATATAGAGAACTGAATCAAATTTATAAGAAAGCAATTGATAAATGGTCAAAGAATATGGAAATGCACTCCTCAGATAAAGAAAATAAATCTATCTGTAATCATATGAAAAATTGTATCATTTTTGATTAGGGAAATGCAAATTAAAACAACTCTAAGTTACCATCTCACACTGAACAGATTGGCCAATATGACCAAAAAGGAAAAATCATTAATGTTGGAGGGAATGTGGGAAAACAGGGCCACTAATGCATTCTTTGTGGTGTTGTGAACTGATCCAAAATTCTGGAGAACACTTTGGAATTAGACCCAAAGGGCAATAAAATTATTCATTCCCTTGTATCCAGCAATAGTTACTAGGTTGTGTATCCCAAAGAGATCATAGAAGAGGGTAAAAAACCCACATGTACAAAAATATTCACAGTAGTTTTTTTAGTGGTAGCAGAGAATTGGAATGGAGGGGATACCCATCAATTAGGGAAAGTCTAAACAAATTATGATATTTGAATGTGAATGAACACTATTGTTCTATAAGAAATCATGAGGGATAGGACTTCAGAAAAAGTCTGCAATGACTTATATGAATTGATGCTAAGTGAAATGAGCAGAACCAAAAGAACACTTACAACAACACTGGAAGATGATCAGCTATGATGAACTTGTTCATTTCAGCAGTACAATAATCAAAGATAATTCTAAAAAATCTTGTGATGGAAAATATCATTCATATTGCCAGAGGGAACTGTGGAGTTTGAATGCAGACCAAAACTTTTTATATCATTTTATATCATTGTTTTCTTTCTAATGTTTTTTCTTCCATTTGAATTTGATTTTTCTTCTACAACAAGATTAATATGAATCTGCTTAGCATAATTAAACATAGAGCCTATATTTCATTGCTTTCTGTCAGAGAGAGAGAAGAGAGGGAGGGAAGAAATGTAAAACTTAAAACCTTGTCAAAAATGATTGGTTAAAATTATTGTTGCATGTTGTTGAAAAAAGGAAAATAATAAAAATATTTTAAAATATTTTAGAAAGGTTAGAATAGGTTTCCAAATGACTTTCCAAGTCTATTAATAGTTCCAGATTATAAAATCTTTTTATAATAATCAGTTTCATACATTGTGTGTATGGTTCTAGAAGCAAGAATGAAACAACTTAGAGATTGAAAGATTTTTCTTTTTCAAAAAAAAAACGCAATATGACTTACAAACCTTAACTGAGTATGATCTTTACCACAGAATACAGCCTAAAACATATGCTTAGCCTATTTAATTGTTCTCATAACTTTAAAGAATATGTATTTAATTTTGATTTATTTTGCATGTATTTATATGTGTACATATTTTCTTCCCCAACGGCTTGTCAGTTCCTTTAGAGAAGTGATGACTTAAAATTTACAAAGAATAGTACATAGTAATTGTTTAATAAATATATTTTGCTTGATTGATTGAAGAAAAAAATAAAAATATAAATATATCCTTGTTATAAAGATAGAGGTAAAGGGAAATATTAGATGCTAAATGCAAAAATGACTAGCAGAAAAAAAGCCTAAAACAATTGGTTTTAAAACAAGATGATCTGTACCACTTTGCTTTAAAGATACCACTTCTACACAAATAGTATTCAGTCTCATTTTTCACATTTTTAAAAACATTTGCACATTTAAAACTCCCATTTTTATTTTTGTAGTTTCCCTACAGTAAATTCACTTATACTGTTAGGTCTTAGGTAAGGGATATTTTTACTGTGAACACTGAGAGACATTTATCCCAGGAAGATGAAGAAAGAGACTTTGAAAACCAAATATATTGCTAATTCAGACATTGAATGGATGAAATAATTTACAGTTGATTGAATATCTCGTATTAAAACCATGTTTCTGACATCAAGTCAAAAGCTCATTTATCCTACCTGACCCCTTAATTATAGTATACTGTTACTTTACAAAATAATATCTCATTAGCATACATATGAATATATACATACATTCAAACATACCTGTTGTATATTTTGCATATATGTGCTAAGCAGCTGGCTTATGATGACATGTTTAAAGATACAACTGGTTTGGGAAGCTAAGTTGTTGAAATTTATTTAAATAGTTTATATTGCCATTAAGTTTTTTTTCTCATAGAAAGGAATTTAATCCACAAACATCACCCAAATTTGTAAAAATTATTGGAATAGTAAAGTCATTGTAGCTTTTGGTTTCTGTTGTGTTTTTTTTGTCTTCCAACGTAGAGGTCATCTTGCTCATATCCAACATTGAAATAATAGCAATGAGGATCATTAAATGAAAAGCAGAAGCCAGAGATGCAAATATAAATCAGTGAACTGTGAAATTGATGATGTATTCATATCTACAACCCTGGAAAGGATTCTCTTTTCCTCATTAATGCATACATGATGTGATGTATCATTGAAGTGGATTACTGATTAGTAATATTTTCAATGAACTTGTACATGTATGATCTTCATATAAGCATAATTTAGTACATTTCACAGAATTGTGAAATTTTAAAACTATAGATTTATGTAAACAAACAAGATGTTATTAAACATAAATAAATGAAGCTTAAGCTTTTATGTAAAATGTTTCTAAAACATTTCATTTATCTTTTTGTATAATGGGCTATTACCTTTACAAGGGAATGAATTAAAAATAAAAGAAATCTTAGAGATATTCTCAGTCTCTTAGTTTGACACATGTTGAAATGGGACTGAGCATCCAGGTGTGGTAAATTTCGCATTATATCCTCTTCCCATACAGTATTCAGACAGTCCATGCTCAGTATTTCATCACAATGTATCAGATACCTTCAGTAAACTAATACCTGCCCCCCCATTATGGTTATTAAATCAGGGGTGGCATTTTTAGAGAGTTTTTATAGCGCCTTAGCAGTGATTTTTTGTGGTCCTGGTTGCTTGGTTGGCTCATCTTGACTTTTTTGAAGTTAAATTTTAGTAAATAGTTAAAAGATTTTTATATGCTCTTAGCATAAACCTGTGTTATCTGAGATTACAATTTACCCAATTGTGTAGAAATTCTAGTTTAGAAGACTTTAGTTTAATATGTGGAAGAACTAATCATTAAAATTGGCCGAAATAGGAACAGACTTTCCCTTTTCCTGCACCTCAGAGCTGTTGTTTGTCCCTGGAAGTTAGATAAGATGTTTATTTAACAGGGTTGTTAGTGCATTCATCATGATATTGGATTAGGCTTTATCATCCATTCAACTAACATTTAATAAGAACCTCTCCTTCTTCCTCCCCTCCACCCAACTCCCCAAGTATCTGTCTGTCTCTGTCTCTCTCTCCTACCCTCCCCCTTCTCCTTTTCTTTGTCTCCTTTTCCCTTCCCTTTCCTTCACCTCTCTTTCATTTCCACTTCCTTTCCCTTTCCCTTTTCTTTCCTTTCTCCTTCCCCTTCTTCCCCCTTCCCCTCTTCTCTCCCATTCCCTTCTCTTTCACATTCCTTCCTCTTCCCTTCCACTTCCCTTTCTTATCCCCTTCCCTTTCCTTTCTATTTTTCCCCTTCTCCCCATTCTCTTCCCTTTCCTTTCCTCTTTTCCATTGCTCTTATCCTTCCCTTTCCTTCATTCTCCTCTATTTTCTCTCCTTTCCTTTCTCTTTTTGCCATTAAAAAAATTTGCACCAGCAGTTGAAAGTTGACCTCATTGAGTTATGAAATAATCATACATATACACACTTTAAGAGATACCTACTCATAGGTTCTTCTGCAAGAATTGCATCCTGTAAATAACATGTAGTCATCTGGCAAGCTGATCACATTGACTTTTGACTTTTAGTTCACAATAACACTAACCATTAATATAAGAAGTTTTGATGATAGTCCCCGAGCTCCACCTTTTTGAAAAGGTAGGATATCTCTCTTCCTGTAGTGTCACCATGGCAACTGACAAGGAACCTAGAAAGAAAGCTTTCACACATGCTGTGCTAATTAATCTAACCATCCAGTTTTCCTTCAGCTGGAGGATGTGGTTAAATAAATTTTGCATGAGTAAGCATGTTTTGATGGATAAATATGTAGCAATATATCTTTACCAAAAATATTTGAGAAGTTTACTGTTTCCAAATTATTTCATGATTAGAGAAGAATCCCTTCTTAGGTGTGATTGAATTCTTACACTTTTGCAGTCCAGTCATTGCTATGACTTTCTTTGTACAAACTTTTGAAAACTTTTGTATTTTATTTCCCTCTTGCATTTTTTTGGTTCTTTTTGCCAAGGCAATGGGGTTAAGTGACTTGCCCAAGATCACATAGCTAGGTAATTATTAAGGGTCTAAAATAAGATTTGAACTCAGATCCTCCTGACTCCAGGGCTGATACTCTATTCCCTGTTCCACCTAGCTGCCCCCTACATTAAGTTTTTAAATGTATTTTAAGGTAAAAAATGTTTTGCTTCTGAGAAGGCAGAACACCTTCATTAGGAACTTGTGTTTTTAATAGTCTGTATGAGACTAGGAAGAGATAATTTTACTCTCAACTCTTTATATGAGAACAGGAAGAGATAATTTTACTCTAGGGATATTAAAGAGGACCTCTGAGAGGAAATGTATTTGATAACATGTAGTAATTCTTGGCCATAACCAATGCATGAGGAAACCTTTAAGCAGATAAGAGCACAAACACACAGAAAAGTTACATAGTTAAAGGTCTAATTTTCACTTTAATTTAGAGGGTCTAGGCCTCATTCTTCTATTAAAAGTTTTTATTGTTATTTTCTGTTTTTTCAACTATCCCTAACCTCCAACCCTATCTTCCAGAGAGCTATTCCTTATGACAAATAGTAGTTTTTAAAAAAGTGAAAAACAACCCCCCCAAATTATCCCATCTGATCAATACATTGAAAACAATTCAAAGACATGTGCAATGTGGAATACCTATGAATCTCCCTCTTCTAAGAAGGGGTAAGTTGGGAAGTGTTTTCTTATCACTATTTATTTGAGTCAAGCTTGATCTTTCTAATTTTGGTATATTTTTTGTTTTTTCAGTGTTCTTTTCAGTTACTTAATATAGTCACTATGTATGTTGTTTATTTGATTGTGCTTACTTCACTCTTCAACAATACATATAGATCTTTTGATGTTTCTTTTTATTCATCGCTTGCATCATTTCTTACATTCATGTGTCACAGTTTGCTTAGCCATTCCCCAGTTGATAGGTATTTCCTTTTTTCCCCAGGCATTAACTGTTACAAAAAAGTGCTGCTGTAATTATTTTGGGGTATATGAGAACTTTTTTTTTATTTAAAGGCTTCCTTGGGATATAACTCAGTAATGGATTCTGTGATTCAAATGATATGAACATTTTAGTCATTTTATTTTGTTAATTACATTTTCTTTTCTTTTTTTCTTTTATTTCATTTTATTAATTGCAAATTGCTTTTCAAAATGAAAGTAATATTTCACAGATTCACCACCAATGTATTAATATACTCATTCTTCTATAACCTGTCCAACATGGGCATTTTTTATTCATTTTCCCTGTTTCTCAGATATAATGTGAGACCAGGGTGTTTGGTTTTTTTTTTTTTTGGACAGGCATTAGAATCTCTAATTCTTAGTGATTTATAGCATTTGTTCACATAATTATACTTTACCATTTTTAGAGAACTTTTCATTTATAGGGGAATCGTGCTAAATCTATATCTACATTTCTACAATTCTTTATGTAATTTTGAGTTGCCTCAGTCTTAAATGGTGAAAGTTAGGACTGCTGCCCAAATAGTAATATGACATGGTGGCTCTGACTTGGAGGTTCTGTGTTCAAGGATGATCCTGAATGCTAATTATCTGGTTGACTTTGGGCAAGATATTCCACTTATTTGAAATTCTGTTTCCTTATTAGTAAAATGAAAGGCTTGACTGGAATGGAGGTCTTCCAACTCTAAATTTAAAAGTGTTCTCACATCTTCCAGGACTTGTCCAGCAAGCATAACAGATTGAAATTCAAAGGGCTTTCCCTAATTTCACTGCTTTTTCTATTCAACAAGAAAATTTCGATTGCATTCCTGCTATTATCTGTTCCCTCTCCAGGAGTCTTTTTAGCCTTATATGATGATGTCAGCTAGAGAGTCACAATTTTCCCTTTCTCTTAAATTCTTGCCATTATCTTTAGTGGATTTCCACTTTGCAAATTTTTGGCTTCTGTGACATTTCTGATGCTCCACACTCACCACAAGTTGTCCTGTCCATACCATGGACTTCACTATGACAAAGCACTACTAAACTAAAACCTCTCGGTGATCACTCTATTTGATCAAAGAGCTGGGTCCCTAGAGTGTGGGGTACAGAATAGATCTGTCAAATCTGTCAATGCTACCAGTATTTTCTCAGTTACTAAAGACTTCTCCCTTTGCCTCCTGCATCAATCATCCTTTACTTTCTCTTCTCACTTTTGCTGACCTAATTCAGAATTTCTTTGCCTGTATTGTTGCAGTAGTTGTTGTTCCTTTGCTTTCCTTTCTAGTTTCTCCTACAAATAGCTGCCAGATTAACCTTCACAAACTACTACTTTGCATATGTCACCTCTATGTACAAAAAATAGTCAGTGGCTCCCCATTATCTACAGGACACAGGTTAAAATCCTTAAACAAGACAATGTAAGATCCTTTTCTATATGATCTTAGCTCTCTTTCAAATAAACATTTCTATTAGCCCAAGAAACATTGCTGCATATGTTCCCTAGATGAAGCTTTTTAGTTTCATACTCCTGATGCCTTTCCCAGTTAAGGAAGGTTTCATGAGGAAAGTAGCTCTTGAATATGGATTATTTGTGCTTGACCTGTGGTAGACCCTTCCAGGCTCATGTTGAACACACTATACAATAACCCCAACATCATGATGTCATTTTGGTTCTTTTTGAATACTAAAGAAAAGACAATGAGCCCTTTAACTTAGTTTTGAGAGTTTATAGAGGAGGAGGTGATAAGAATAAACTTTTCAAGTACAAGGGGAAGCCAGTGAAAAAACATGGAGAAGAAGAATAGAATGTTATATGTGAAAAGCATCAAGAAGACCAGTCTTCTGGGAACCACAGAACGTTCAGTCTTGGGGTGGCTAGGTGGCGCAGTGGATAAAGCACCAGCCCTGGAGTCAGGAGTACCTGAGTTCAAATCCGGCACACTTAATAAGTACCTAGTTGTGTGGCCTTGGGCAAGCCATTTAACCCCATTGCCTTGCAAAAACCTAAATAAAAAAATTCAGTCTTGGCTATCTGGATCTTGTCATAACAATAACATGACATGTCTTCAAAAAAAATCTCTGTAATTTGTTTTATTTTTATGCTAGAAAAATAGTCTATGATGGTTTTATCTCTTGGATTCCTGTTGCCTTTCCCTCCCTACTTTTTAGTTCTGCTTTATGGTGTTTGTATTTTCCTAATAATTTCAAGGACTGTTAGCTCTGTTGATAAGAGCATATACTCCACCAAGTGTTGTTTGCGGTCCCTCTATGACTAAACAGTTGTTCTTTGAGAGTTGACTTTGTCCGATATATTCATTAGTTCAGGTTCTGCCTGTTGATGAGCATCTCAACTTATCCAGACTGATCCTGAGACAAGAGATGTGCAGTCAAGCTCATGGCTGGTCCTTCACATCTTCTATTATGCTGAAAGCTCCAAAGCTTATTATTTGCCATTGAGAGCATAAGTTTACCTCCATGTCATGAAAAGGCACATGATGAGGGGGAGTTCTTAGCATTATGTGTGCTGTCTGTGTGCTACTAAAAGCCATCCTTCCATCAAACTGATTAAATACATCTTGCCTAGTCTTGTTTTATGTCTTTTTTTTATGTTTGCATTAAAGTATGAAAAATCCCAAATAAAATATTTTTGGAGGAGAAAACATACCTAAAAATTGATTATGGGTATCTGTTGTAAAAATCCACATGATTTATGCAAAAAATTAAAACTTTTTCTTCATGCATTTATAAATATGCAATTTTGAATAATATACAAGGGAGTAATTAAATAATTCAGTCTTAGAAAAATTGCATTTGATGTTTGAGTAGAGTGACAACTTCAGTGGTGTTATTAATTAGAGTTCTTTCATCGTGTGTCCAATTAATCTTTAAATGTATGCTTAGAAAACTGTTCCAATAAATAGAAAAAAAAGAGTTCATGTTGAGATAGTTTCCAATACTCCAACTATTAGAGTATTAAAGTTAGCATAATGATGATTAACTTCCTGGAAGAGTCTGGTGTGTGTGTGTTTGTGTGTGTGTGTGTGTGTGTGTGTGTGTGTGTGTGTGTGTGTGTGAGAGAGAGAGAGAGAGAGAGAGAGAGAGAGAAATTTTAAAATACATGTGTATATATTTTAGATTTGGCAATGATAAAACATTCCATTCTGGAATTGATAAAGGTGGGAGATATCAACCTTGTTTTTGCAAGGGTATTTTTAATATATTATACACCACAAAACTGGAGAGATTTCTTTCATTCTTTAGTTCACATACATTACCAGAAATTGGAGTAACCAAAGATGTAATAACTATTATGCCAAATTGCATTCATCAGGACTAGAAAGTAAGCCATGTTTCAAGATTGATTGTTTTCCTTTTCAAATATATTGAACTCATTATGCTAGCGTCTTATTGGTGATATAACAAATTTGATACATTTGTTCTCGTTAGCTTTGTTGCCTTTAATGATTATTTGATCTTCAGAAATGTAAAATGATTGAGTTGGTAGAAGAACAATGCCTTACTCTGCCAGATTATTCTCATAATTCTTACACAGATATATGAAAAAGTTACTATTAAACCAATTGGGTGGCCTATGTTGACCATAAATTACTTTTCTTAGCTTTGTAATTTTAATAATTTATAACCAATACATTTCTTTGGTTATGGCCTCAAAAGCTAAGGTGGCACTTTTAATTCACCAAAAAAACTGATCACATTCCATTCATGTATTTTGTATTACATTCTCAGTCTGACCTCTGAAACTTGTAAACATTCAATTCCCACTTATGCTGATGAAGCTTTCTTTCTATTCTGTCACCCACAGGTCTTGCAAGAGCAAAATCGGTCCCTAGCCACACATACTCCAATGAAGTGGTTACTCTATGGTACAGGCCTCCAGATGTTCTCTTGGGTTCAACAGAATACTCCACCTGCCTTGACATGTGGTGAGAAACAAAAGCTTTACATTAGCTAATTTAACTGCAGCTTTGGGTTAGGGTCAAGCCTATAGAAATATCATAATCATTATGCTTTGAAGATTAATGGTGGAGCAAAACTTGCTGGTATGTGGTAAGACTGAGAGTGTTGTTTCCTTTGCTTTTTCTTGTCTTTTCTCCCCTCCCCTCCCTTCCCTTCCCCTCTCCTCTCCTTGAAGGAGGGATACTCCTTAATCATCTCCTGGTTTGCAGATGGTGTATAGTAATGATTCTTGATGAGCAGGGATAGGGACATTTTTCTAACCATGAATATGATGGTTTTCTTTTCCCCAAGAATCTTAATTTATTCTTCTGTTATTCCCTATATCAGGGAAATGTCCCCAACACCCTTTCATCTAGAATGTAATAATGCTAAAATGGTACTCACATGAAGGATACTTTAGTGGCCTCAAAAGTTTTTCTTTTCCAACTGTTAAACACAGGAGTTTCAGCATTACCTCCAAAATCACTAACATGAATCATTTGGAAAAAAAAAACAAAAAAGGAAATCAACTCATATTTATTTTAAGAAGGTTTAATCTCGCTTAGCTTGCATTTTATGTGATATTAAGTAAGTATCTATCTTATGACATCAACAGGAAGAAAAGATTTATTATTTTTAAATGCTTAATTATCATATATTTTATACCATGAATCAAAAGTTCTGCCTTGGGAATGACTTTGTTTTGAGGGACCAAGGAGGTGTAAGGCTGATATTAGAAGCATTTTCATAGAACAGTTCTATCAAGGCTACATTTTTTTTGTTCAGAGCAAAAATTGATTCACACAGCACCTGGGGATTATTTAAAGATAATTCTCTCCCATGAATTTTAATATTTTAGGGACTGCAGATGTGTCAATAACAAGCTTTAACAAATGGAATGGTGGGGAAGGATATGATAATTTTTTATTTCTATTTCTGGCTATCTTATATTTTTCAGTCTTCCCAAAGTGAAATTATGCTTTATCCTTTATCATTTACCATTTTAAATTTAATTTCCTGTTAATAAAATTTCTATAAATATCTGATACATATCCAAGGTGTGGAGTATTCTGAAGTGATGGAAGCATCAAATGCAGTTCATACTAGAATAGTTGACGATACTTTTTCTTCATGAAGCTGAGATCTATTTGACTAAGGTAAAGTCAGATTTCCTTTCTGGTATTCATGGTTATCATACCATATGATCATTGATATAGAGTAAAAGCAGCTATCATCAGCCATCTGGGATAAATAAGTCACTCATTTGGCAGATGAGGAAATTGAGACCCAAGAATTGTAAGTGTCCTAAGGTCTCAAAGGTCCCTAAGTCCAGGTTTAAGCTTTGGCTGTTCAGTGTACTCTATGCCATTCTGTCCCCTAAAGCTTTGATGTATACAGATGTTCATCATCCTTGCATGACAATACACTCCATATCACCTTTTTTGTTGTTTTGTTCAGTTGTTTTCTGACTTTTTGTGACCCCAATTTGGTTTTTGTGTTGTTATTGTTGCTGGTTTTTTCCTGCAAAGGTACTGGAGTGTCTTGCCATTTCCTTCTCCACTTCATTTGACAGATGAGGAAACTGAGGTAAACATGATTAAGTGACTTGCCCAGAGTCACACAACTAGTGTCTGAAGCCACTCCAGACCTGACACTCTATCCATTTGTACCACCCAGCTTCCTTTGTCATCTCTAAAATCTGCTTATTACAACCTCAAGAAAGACTGAACCAAGAGTCAAGAATTTCCCATAAGTTAAGGGACATGATTCCTAAAGGTGGAAAATGAAATAGAGCTGTTCAGCTACTCAGAACCTAAAAAGTATTTGTCCCTCTGATACCACTCTTCAGGACTTCACTGTTGCTGACCTTGAACGTGTGGTCTATAGGGTGACTATTATTGATCCAACATCATGTGGTGGTGGTGGTGGTGGTGGTGGTGTGCTTTAATTCCCCCTGACTATGCCTAACCTTTTTGGACTTAAGCACATACTTTTACTTTATTGTTCAAATTCCCATTTGAATGGTGCTCAGGAATGTTTGCATTTTTCTCCTTTTCCCTTGAGAGATGTGGTAAACTTTGATCTCTGAGTTCTTTCTCCTCGAACTGAATTCATTGATGGTAGATACTAGTGATATTTTTCTGACTTCATTCTGCCTTCTGTATTTCTGACTCTTGGCCTAACCTCTTCCCATCTCTGTACAGTGTTTCCTTTCTCTTTCATAGTTCTCTGCATTTTTCTTGTTTTGGTGCTGTCACAGTTCACACACAAAAGTACTAGCAATAATGAATTCCCATTATTTGGGGGTTGATAAAATCAATTTTTTCATCTCATCTCCTGAATGCCTTTTGAACTATTTATGCTTTGGTTACCATTGGACATGAACAGAAGATACAGATGATAATTTAAACTATTATATTTGACTGAGTTAAAGGCTCACTCACACACACACATGCACACACACACACACACACACACAGAATTATTATCCCAACTTCAATGAGCTGGGCTTGTGTATATTCTTTTCCAAACTGATAATGTTTTCCTTTGTGTCCCATTAGTATGAAAAGTCTAGGTTCCACCAGAGAGGTCAGTTAAGGACTTTAGTTGTAGAACATAATTCCGAAAATAATAATGGTTTTAAGCCAGTCATATTTCAGTAACGGGCGGATCATTTGAATATTAAGCTTGTATTTTACATGGCGAAATCTATGGACAAATAAGTGAAGGGGTTTCTCCAAAAACTTTAGATCATCTTCTTTCAAGTACAGATCTTTTAGAAAGCTTGTGATGGGTCTACTTTAGATACACAGGGCTTGTTTTCCAATTTTGTTCCAGTTTTTGTTTCTCCTCTGAAGAGAGGATGGCTTGGGATCCCTTTGCCAATTTATTTTGAGTGGAGACATAATGGCACCATCACAATAAGACTCTTATTTAAATGGAAGGGCGGAAAAAAATCTGAAAGAAAATCGTAGAACCCACATGCCCTTTTGTCTACTTGCCAAGATTATTCTTTGCCAGAAAATAATAACAAATGTGTTATATTTGAGCAGCTGCTCATATTTATTGGCTGTTCACATCCAAACCCTAAAATCATGAGTTATGTCCTTGTTATGCCTGTCATTCTTTGTACTGTTATCTCCTAAATCTTTCATTTTCGTATTGCATTTTCCTATTTTTTTTTCTTACAAAGCTATTTCATTATTATCCTGCAAGTAGCATCTAGAGAAATATATGTACTTTTCTATTTAGAACAGAGATTGCAGGGGCATTGACTTTAACATAATCAATGACATAAATGCTGGGCTCTCAAAGACCTGAAAATGTGCCTGTAATTGAGCTTCAGCCCAGCTGCACCAAAGAGCAGTGCAAATATTAACCCATGGACAGCGGTGAGGAAGCAGGTGGCTGTGGTTTTGGGCTGTTTTTACACTTCATTTGTCTTTGGAGGGCATTATGCTAGTAAGTAAAAACTAATGATCCCCATACAGTGTGATATTCTCCCAGTTTTTGTTTAAATAGCCACAGGCAATAAAAATATTAATGAATACACAGGCACATTAAGATTGTCAGCAGGTGATGGAAGTAGATGAGCAGGATGTATTATGATTTACTGATTTAAGTGTATGATGCTTAGGGAGCAGAAGTGTAGCCTCCAATTTGACAAGAAGCTAAGATCATCTTTCATCCTTTTTCCATTTTTTTCCCTTGAAGAAGGATTTAAGTGGGAAAGCTAAAGTTAAGCATTATCTCTACTGGAACTTGTCTTAATATTTGAATTTACTAGCTCTTTAAGGGTCAGAGCTGTGGAAAGCATCTTTAACCACCTTTACCAAAGAGAATATAAAAATGGTTAAAATGGTATTTAGTAGTACCAAATCTGAAAGATGTTCCTTGTTTTACTTAGCCTTTGCAGGGGGAGTCCAGCTTTAGTTGTGGTCATTGTTTTTTGCCCTTTTGGAGTCTCATAATGCATTCAGGACAGCATCTGTTTTCAACAGTAGTATGCCACCAGGGATACATTTTTAATGTAGTTAACTTTAAGCCATATTTGACCAAGAAATGGGTTTTTTGTGGTGATCACAGGGCCCTTTGGCATTTCAAAAAAATGCATTAAAGCTACCTTGCAGTCTCATCTATGATACTCCTTAGCCAGGTAAAGAGAGAAATCATATGTCAGCTTCTTTCTTTCATCTTTCTAAAGACTAATTAACATATTAACTATGCTTGTCAAAGTGTGGGACAAATCACTTATAAATAAGCCTGTCAAATGTAATGAGATTGCATATTAAATCAGAATTTTCTCCATTACATCTCTGATTTAAGATTAAAATTAATTTATTTAACATTGTAGCAGCTGGGTGATTGGAGAAAAAAATTGGTATGCTGGCTTTAATTGGTTGAGAAAGGTGTCTGTATTGGGGTGATGCTTTCTATGTCAGAAATCAAGGTATGTATTCCTGAGTGTTTTGGAATTTTTAGTCTCCCTATTTTATCATCGAGGTTATGGTTTTGATAATTCTTACTTAATTATCACATTTACCACATGTACAGATTTGTAAACAAAGATGTCTTGGTACCCAAATATACCAAGCTATATTTTTATTTTTTAATTTTTTAATTTTTATTTTTTTTGCAAGGCAAATGGGGTTAAGTGGCTTGTCCAAGGCCACACAGCTAGGCCATTATTAAGTGTCTGAGGCTGGATTTGAACCCAGGTACTCCTGACTCCAGGGCTGGTGCTTTATCCACTGCGCCACCTAGCCGCCCTATTTTTATTTATTTTTAAAAAATGTACATGTATTTATTTATTTATGATTCCAACTACAAGGATAGTTTACAACATTTATTTTTTGGTAAGATTTTGAATTCCACACTTTTCTCCCTCTCACTCTTA
Organism: Macrotis lagotis; assembly: GCF_037893015.1. NCBI lineage: Eukaryota > Metazoa > Chordata > Mammalia > Peramelemorphia > Peramelidae > Macrotis > Macrotis lagotis. Next base: position 49,816,790 of record NC_133664.1, on the reverse strand, counting down.
CCTTTCCTCCTTCTGTTGTCACATGTATGACTATAAAACTATAACTTTAGAAATGGAACCATTGGAAAAAAAGTCTTCCCCTCACCCTATTTATAACTTTAGAATAATATATGTAAGATCATATTTTAGTTTGTCTTGAATGATAAAATTAGGAAGAAACCAGTCTTTTTGCTGCTATGAAACAAGTGCTGTAAATTTTGCAATCCATAAAACTGTTTCTGTTCCATGTCAAGTCAGACCTACCTGTGTAAATAAAACCTGTCATACATCTTTCATTATAATGTAAAAAAGTCCATTACATGGTCTACTCTTGTTCCCTGATCGCCATATTATAGTGGGGTTCTGATACTATTGGGAGAGTTGTTTTGAAATAAACTAAGTCATAAATCATTTGATTCGTTAAATATCTCTTGAGACAAAGTCTGGACTAGGGTCTGTTTTCCCAACTCCCCAGTGTTATTTACACTGGCTCCTGAAAATAATGTGACAAACTCTAAAGAGATTTTTAATAATAATGAACCTTTGATTTCTTTTGATAAAAGCTACCCTTCAGGACTGTTCACCTTCAGTGCTATTAAAATTAAGATGTGAAAAGCAGGAAGGTTTGACTTAGGTACAGTTAGAAATTGCTTCACCTTTCTCAAAGGGGAGGCTTGCCCAAGTGACTTCCAATCTAAGTGATTGTTTGTGGTAGTCCTTTGCACTATATTGGTAATTAGTTACCACCATCACCACCATCACAACAGCAACAACAACACAGTAGCAGCAACAAATAGCCACCAAGTCAGAAATAATCAGAAGCGCCTATGTGATCAATGAAAATTGTAGTATTTGTGATAGTAAATGTTTAGGAAGAACTACTATGTGCAAGGAACTATAAGCACTGGTTAGCCAGCTTTCATGGCCTAATTCTGCCTCCAGAGTCTTGTGAAGGACAATGATATCCCTAAAGGGGATACTTGAAAGTGTCCCCTCTATTGATTGCCATGGATTATTCCAGTCTGTCTAAAATTTAAACATTTAAATGACTTAATTTAAATTAATAAATTGTCTTAGAGATTTGCTGTGATCAGAAAGTTCATTATGCTAAAGAGAACCTGGTAATAAGCTGAACCAAAACTTGAATTATACTACTACTCCAGTGGTCTGTCAGTCAATAAATATTTATTATATGCCCACTATATACCAGGCACTGGGGACACAAAAAAAAGAGGCAAAAACCAGGAGACAACAAGCAAATGAATATGGACAAATATGCTATGTATAGGAAAAATAGGAAATAATTAGCAGAGGAAAGGCACTAGAATTCAGAGAAGAGTTTGAAAAGGCTTCTAGTTGGGCCCTGATCTCTGGGGATGAAAAGAGGAGGTGCATTCCAAGTATGGGGACAGCCAGAGGAAGTGTCCAGATATTGGAGATGGAATGTCTTATTCCTATTGGAACAGCAAGGAGACTACCAGTCACTGGATTAAAGAGCACGTGGCAGAATAGGAAGTGTGAAGGATCCAGAAGGTACAAGAGGAGGGAGATAGATTACTAAGAGGTTTAACATCAAACGAAGGATTTTGTATTTGGTACTGGAGACAATAGGAAACCATTAGAGTTTATCAAGTGAAAGGTTCACATTGCAATCATAACTGCAGGCATTTAATCCATTTCTGTTTCCATATTATGTCTTTTTAGTTTTTTTGGACTATCAGTTGTTATCTTTTGTTTTGTATTTTTTTTTTACCTTGTTGGCAAAGCCATCAGAATCCCAGTAACACCTCCATACATACTGAGACATCAGAGGAGGATTCAGTAAGAGAAAGAAATCTGAGTGATCTGAAAAGGAATACATGGATCTTCCAAAGTATTCTGACCAGGGGAATGAGTCTATACTTGTGAAAAACTAATTTAAGAAAAACTAATTTCTACCTTTCAAATAAAAAAAAAATAAGCTCTGTCTCTATGATGTTCTAGTAATGGATTTTTGATGCATTAAACAATAAAAGCTGAAATAAGGTTAAACAACGAATTCCAATTTCAAGCTGTTGATAAGTCAGCAGAAAGAAAAACAGAACTCTACTCATAAAATCCAACCCCTTTGTAATTGTCCACATGTTATTGTTTTGTATGAGACCTCAAAATGAAAAAATGTTAGGGATCAGTCATTTGTAAGTGACAAAAGTTATTTTTATTCCAAAAAAGAGAAAATTGTGACCCCTAACTTCCACGTAAAAATTGAATGGAAATCTATCACTGCTGGAGAAACATTTACCTAGCCTTCAACTTTTTTTCAAGGGTTTTTTTAAATATCTTAACATAAAATGACTGAACACTGTGAGATTGGTTATAACCTCTCTAGTTTTCAGTGTCCTTTCTACAGTTGAGGTCCATAATGATGATAACCTACCTTTATTTTCAAATGAGATTACTGGTTGCAACAATTAATATAATGAATATGAAGGTACTTTGAAAAATATAGTACCATGTAAATATAAGGCATTGCATGCTCATCAGGTTAATCAGTGATCCTCCATATTTCTATTGCAGAATTATGGAAAAAATAAATGCAGCCCATTCTCCTTTCTGTATGGAAACTAATAATCCCAACAATCCCCCTGAGATTGTAAACCCTATTGCAGTGGGGGACAATGTGGCTTTTCTTATTTCTCAGAATAAATTTTGCACTTCCAAGGTCTTCATGGCAATGGACTTTGTATTTTCTTTTTTTTTTTTTTTTAAGGTTTTTGCAAGGCAAATGGGGTTAAGTGGCTTGCCCAAGGCCACACAGCTAGGTCATTATTAAGCATCTGAGACCAGATTTGAACCCAGTTACTCCTGACTCCAAGGCCAGTGCTTTATCCACTGCGCCACCTAGCTGCCCCAACTTTGTATTTTCTATGTGATGTATTACCTACAGGGCCCAGCATGATACACTTAATATTTTTATTTATAATTTTATATTACTTTCAACTAAAAAAAAGATTTTTGTATTTTTTTTGTATCTTTCCTCCTTCCTCTACTCAAAGTAAAACCAAAAAAATAAAAATTTAAAGAAGAAAATAAAAGACAGTACACTCAAAATAATCAGTGTCTGCCAGATTCACCTATAATCCACATCCATAGTCTCCACTTTTGAAAGAGAGGGAGGTAAATTTTTATCATCTCATCTTTGGGACTAAACTTAATCATTCTAATTATTACTTGAATTTATAGTTTAACATTATAATTCAGTTCAGTTTTGAAGTTTTGTAATTATTTTCATTTACATTGTTGTAGTTATATATGCTGTTTTCTTGATTCTGCTGTCTAAATTCAGCCAAATAAATCTCCTCATTCCTCTGTGAATTCTTTATACTTGTTTCTTACAGAGTAGTAATATTCCATTAATTTCATGTGGCTCAATCTGTTTAGCCATTTAGTCTTCTGCTTTATTTACATTTCTGGGTTTTTTAAAAAAAAGTGCTGATGCTATCAATATTTGGTTATAGGTAGGAGTTGTCCTTGAGGTATATACCTAGTATTAGGATATCTGGGTCGTAAATACTAGATTTTTTGTTTTTGTTTTTATTTTTATAATAATTCCAAATTGCTTTACAGAAGAATTTGACCATACAGTAGTTATTTAACAAATGCCTACATATAAGATATTTCTTGATTATTGACGTTAAAAAAGATAATAATTTGCAGATTTTATATATATATATATTAAGGACCAATACTCAAGCTGCTAAGTTATTAGATATCTTTAACTGCTTTATATTTTGAGGTCTGAGCACTCCAAAAATGAATTCCCTGAAAAACTGGATGGAATGCATCAACATTGGAAATATAGGTTGTTTGATCTAAAGGGAAGAATCCTAATGTGGCCTTTCTTGTCCCTTCCATTTATTTGTCAACATCTCATAAAACCTCAATTTTAATTTATAAAATAGCAAAAATAATACTTACCAGAGGGCAGATATAAAGAAAAAATAAGATTAAGAACATGGAAGTTAGATACCACAACATAAAATTTTGCCAAAGACATTTTTTTTCTTTTGAGAGGAAACTAACCTGAAACAATTATGAACATAATTCAGTGTTCTACTAATACTCATTTAGTTAAAGAGCACTGACTGAGGTTGAATGACTCAATGCACTTCCTGTATTCTTAGTGGAGGCAAAATTTTGTTCGGGTGGTTTTTATTTCTTTGTCTAAATCCATCTTCAGAAAGTGTGCCCAGAATATAAATTTTTGACACCAGGGTAATAGAGCATACCCTTGAAAGACCATTTTGTTTCTATTTCCAAACTTATCTTATTTGTACTTTAACTTTAACTCTTTTCATGCTAAATTTTGTTTTGGAAGAATTGAAAATAATCTCATATATAAAAATAAATTTAAAATCTTTGACTACATAATATATGTTCATATATATATGCAAATGAACACAGACAGGTCCTAGCATTTATATACTACAGTCGGTGGACCATTCACTTCTTAAATGTGCCAGGTAATGATGATGTTTCAAAAGAAATACAAGTATAAAAAATTAAAATATTATGAATCTGTATCTCAGGAAAATCATTATCATATCAAATGGGACAATTAAGGGCAAAACTCTTATCAGATGTGTTATTTAATTCAAAGCCATTGAAGAAAAATTTTCACTTTAAAACCTCCTGGAAAAAAGAAACCTCAAAGGTTGTGTGAATGGAATTGGATTCTCCTAGGTTTCCTACCTCTCCCCTCTAATCAGCTATGCTATGTCCTCTACCCATGTCTTACTCACCACAAAGGGTTTCAACTAAGGATCTAGGTCAGTCCCTCCTTTCTTTTCTTACAATATTTTTTCTCTTGGTTATCTCATCAATCACCTTGACTTCAGTTATTTCTTTGCCTGATAACAAGGAGATGAATGCTAGACCTGCATTCAGGAAGATCTGAGTTCAGAGCCTTCCTAGCTATGGGATCCTAGGCAATTCATTGAAATTCTCATTCTCAATTTTTCATCTGTATCATGGAATTAATGATAGTTCTTGCCTCAAAGGACTGAGTGTTACGAGAATAACAAAACATGATATATGTAAAATACTTTGTAAACTTTAAAGTTCGATATAAATTACATTATTAATATTACCCACCTTCGTTATTATTTGTATATATTTGAGCCTACAGAATATATACACAAATACATATATTTTGATCTATGTATGTGTACATAATATATAATTTTGTTGGCAATCATTTACAATATTTATTGCTGAAGAATAGTAAAATCCATAAGATTATAAATAAGAATATGAATATTGAGAATAATATCTATTACGATGATGATGGTGATGATGGTGTGTATACATTTCTAGCATGTTCAATTAACTACCCATGATGAACTTGGAACAGCACATTGGCCAGAGTAGTACAAAATGAATGAGGTGAATAAGTTGCAATATGCATCACTAGAGAGAATATGCAAATCTATGACATCACAAATCCATTTGTGTATTTGAGATATATCTATAAGCATCCAGACATAAGCATTAAAGACTTTTCTAACAGTAGTAGTTGTCAGATGCTTTGTAATGGCTTATTCTTCACCATGACATCCAGAATTACAAATGTGGAAACTGAGAAAGTGAGACTAAAGGAATTGGCCAATGTCTTGAGCCCAATCAACAATGGAGCCAGATTTAGAGTCTGACCATTGAACTGTGTTCCTTTTATAGGTAATATTGACCTTTTTCTTTGTTTGCTAATATAAAATTTGAGGTTATATTTATTTTTTCAGACTCGCTAAAAGTCAATCTCTTATTATTTCACATCCTACTCCTCTGAAACAATAGCTGAGTTCTCTTCTCCAAAAAATTCAGTTGTTGTTTTATTTTCTAGCTGAGTAAATGGCTTCTTTCCAAAATCTTTTTTCCCTTTTCTCAAGAGCTAAATTCTGTGTATAAGAATTTGACTAAGATATATTGTGCCTATCTGTGCTTAATGAAGCACTAACCAAAGTAAATGATGAGTGGCAGTTTAATCAATCCAATTCTGTCAGTAGCCACCAAGGGCATGGGGAATATAATTTTTTAATCTCTTACTTTTCAAATACACTGAATACCCACATGGAAAAAATCACTACTGTTCTGGGTACTGAATTTTCCTTATTGCTTATATTGTAATTATTTTTGATTTCTTGGAACCAGGCTTCAGTAGGAAATAGCATAGCTTTTGAACCAGATTTACAAGTATAAATACTTCTTTTACTGAAATGATACAAATATATGCTTTGCTTTGTGGACCAAAAACCATTTGTTTTCATGAGTAGTCATCTGTTTCAATGACCCTTAGCTAAATATGATTATCAAATAGGGTGACTTGCTGAACTTTACCAAATAATATGGCTCCCTATATGTTCAATTAAGGGTTTATTTGACACTGAAAAGAAAATTATTTCACTCTTCAGAGACTTTTTTGGTTAGGTTATAACCCCTATTTGAAAAACTTTCTGTTTATTAAAGAAAACAATGGAACAAGAAGAGTTTTTAGAAGCAGAATAGCAGAATCCTTTGACAAGTCTTTGCATTTGAAGGCCATGAAAACTTTGAGAATAGTCCTGGTCATGGTAATGACATGAAAGGGTAAAATCCAGAGGAACTTAATATTGTTTTCATTGCACTTTTGATTTTAGAACTGGAAAAGCCCATTTTATCCTTATTACCCCAATCCCTCCTTTTACAGGTAATGAAATTGAGACTTTTCAAGATCATACAGCAAATAAACAGCTTTAGGCAGAATTTGAATTCAGGTCTTCCTGACTCCCAAGTCCAGCCCTTTACTCTTAATTCCATTTATCAGACTAACTTGTCCTTTGACAGGGTTTTGTTATTCTATTTACCTCAAGTTAGAAGTTACCTGAATTTTACTTCCCTTTTAACTTCTTTGTAAAATATGTAGCCTAAGAATTAGGAATTTACCTGATAATTTGCTGAAGATACCAAACGCTGGATATGATTCAGAGGATCCCATTTTAAACTCTTATTCTGTAATTTTTACCTATGTGCTCTCTTGCAAGTCAGTTTATCTCTCTTGGCTTTTATTACCTATTGAAAGGAATGGAATAGGGGACTTACTAAGGTTTCTTCTGGCTTGATTTCTCATTCTATGATATCCTTATCTGATTGGACATATTTTTCTGTGTTGCTATGATCCGTTATGTAAACACAGAAATGTATAAAATTTCAGAGCTCTGGTGAACTTTTATGTTATAAGGACATAAGAAAAAAATAAAAATACAAATCACTAAGTGGAGAAATGAGGTGTTTTTCAGTTGTATCCCATTTGGGCTTTTCTTAGCAAATACTAAAGAAGTTTGTAATTTCCTTCCCCAGCTAAATAGAGAAATGTACATTAAAACAACTTTAATAGATAAACCATTTTTAAATTTGATTTTAACAAAGAAGGAACCAAATTACCAGTATCAAAACTGAAAGGGGTGAATTCACCATCAATGAAGAGGCAATTAAAGCAATCATTAGAAGCAATTTTCACCAATTATATACCAATAACTCTGACAATCCAAGCGAAATAGATGAATGTCTACAAAAATATAAATTGTCCAGATCGTCAGAAGAGGAAATATAATACTTAAATAACTCTATAGAAAAAGAAATTGAAGAAACCATCAGTGAACTCCCCAAGAAAAAATAGTCAGGGCCATCTGGGTTCACAAGTGAATTATACTAAATATTTAAAGAGTAATTAAGCCTAATACTATATAAGCTCTTTGGAAACATTGGTGAAGTCCTCCCAAATTCCTTTTATGACATCAATACAGTACTGATACCCAAACAAAGAAGAGCAAAAACAAAGAAGACTGTAGTCCGCTTTGACCAAATGAATATTTATGAAAAGAATTTCAAATAAAGAGATTCCAAAAATACATCACAAAGATCATACACTATGACCACTTGAGATTTATACCAGAAATTCAGGATTGATTCTATATTTTAGGAAAAATATCAGAATTGACCCTATCAGTAACAAAACCAACAGAAATTATTTGATAAAATATAATACCCAATCCTGTTATAAAAACAGTGGAAAACATAGAATGGAAGTTTCCTAAAAATGATAAGTAATATATCTTTAAAATCATCAGCAAGCATTATCTGTAATGGGGATAAGCCAAAACCTTCCCAGGAAGAACAGGGGTGATACTAGGATAACTATTATTTAATATTATACATGGAATATTAGCTGTAGCAAAAAGAGAAGAAAAAGTAATTGAAAGAATTGGACTAAGAAATGAAGAAACAAAACTATCACTCTTTGCAGATGATGTGATGATATCCTAGAGAATCAACTAAAACAACTAGATGAAATAATTAAGACTTTAGCAAAGTTGCAGGGTATAAAATAAACTCACATAAATCATCAGCATTTTTATATATTGCCAAGAAAGGTCAACTTCAAGTGATAGTAATAGAGAAATTCCATTTAAAATAATTGTAAACAATATAAGCTCCTTGGAAGTCTACCTGCCAAGACAAAGTCAGGAATTATATGAACACAATTATAAAACCCTTTGCACAAATAAAGTCAGATCTAAATAACTGGAAAAAATATTTATTGCTAATGAGTTGGCAGAGTCATTATAATAAAATGGCAATTCTACCTAAATTAATCTACTTATTAAATTCCATATCAAACTACAAAAATTATTTTTAGGGCTATAAAAGTAATAAATTTATTTGGAAGAATAAAAGGTCATGGTTATCAAAAGACTTAAAAAATTTGAATAAAGTTGCCAAGTACTATATTTAGAAATGTATTATTTAGCAGTAATCATCAAAAAAGTCTGGTCTTGGCTAAGAAAATAGAGTGGTAGTTCAGTAGAATAGATTAGGCCTACACTACATTATTGTAAATGACCATTGTAATTTCATGTTTGATAAACCCACAAGATCCAAGATTTTTGGACAAAAACTCATTTTTTGACAAAAACTATTGGGAAAGCTAGCAAACAATATGGTACATTCCCTAATTGATAAATTATCAAATGATATGAACGGGGAGTTTTTAGAAGTAATAAAAATTATCTATAGTCACATGACTACAGATCTCTAAATCATTATTGATTAAAACATAAAACAGCTCTGAGTTACTACCTCCCACCTTTCAGATTGACCAACACGACAAAAAAGAAAAATGAAAAATGTTGGAGGAGATAGGCGAAAACTGGAACACTAATGCATCGTTGATGGAGTTCTGGAGAGCAATTTGGAACTATGCCCAAAGGACATAAAACTGATCCTTTGATCTAGCAATATGACTACTAGGTCTCTACTCCAAGAGATCTCAAAAATACAAAAATGTTTAGAGTAGTTCTTTTTGTAGTGGCAAAAAATTGGAAATTGTGAGGATGCCCATTAATTGGGGAAGGGCTCAATACATGAAATACTCTTGTTCTGTAAGAAGTAACGAATAAGGGACAGTTAGGTTGCCCAGTGGATAGAGCACCAAGAGTGTCAGGTGTCAGGAGGATCTGTGTTCAAATCCAGCCTTAAACACTTAATAATTACCTGTGTGACCTTGGGCAAGTCACTTAACCCCATTGCCTTGCAAAGTCAGCAGAACCAGGAGATCATTATACATCTTAACAGCAACATTGTGATGATCTTAACTTAACTCTTCTCAGAAATATTATGATCAAAGACAAGTTTAAAAATCTTACAATGGAAAATGCCATCCACCCCCAGAGAAAGAACTATAGAACCTGGATACAGAACAAAACATTATTTTTTTTTGCTTTTTAAAATTTATTGTATATTTTTAAATTTTTCTTGATTTTCCCATTTTGTTCTGATTCTTCTTTCACAGCATGAATAATATGGAAATATGTATAACATGATTGTACATAAATAATCTTTATCAGATTACTTGCTGTTATGGGGAGAGGGGAGGAAAGGAGGGAGAAAAATATATTCAAATATATTTTTAAAAAGAACTCAAATTTGTACAAAAAATAAAAGTTGAAAACATTTAAAAATATGGCAGAAACTAGGTATAGACCAATATTTCACATTTTATATCAAGATAAAGTCAAAATGTATATATGACTTAGATATAAATGATACCAGTCATGATACCATGAGCAAATTAGGAGAGCATAGAATGGTTTACCCATCAGATCCATGAATAAGGGAAGATTTTAGGAACAAACAAGAGATAGAGACTATTATGTAATGTTAAAATAGGTGATTTTGATTACATTAAATTAAAAAAGTTTTGCAGAAATAAAATCAATGCAATTAAAATTAAGCAAAAGCAAGAATTTTCTCTGATAAAGACTTCAGGTCTCAAATAATTAGAAAACTGAGTTGATAAATGGTCAAAAAATATGGACAGGTAGTTTTTGGAAGAAGAAATCAAAGCTAGCTATAGTCATATGGTGATTAAAAATTAGTCATATCTTTAATGATTAGAGAAATACAATTATTATTATTATTATTATTATTATTATTATTATTATTATTATTATTGCTGGGTTTTGCAAGGCAGTGAGGTTAGGTGACACAGCTAGCTAATTATTAAATATCTGAGGTGGGATTTGAACTCAGGTATTCCTGATTCTAGGACCAGTGCTCTGTCTACTGGGCCACCTAATTGCCCTGAGAAATACAAATTAAACTCAAGCAGAGTGAAGTGAACAGAATTAGAAGAACATTGTGCACAGTAATATTATATGATGAACTGTGAGTGATTTAGCTACTCTCAACAATACAGTGATACAAGATAATCCCACAGCATTCATGATGAAAAATGCTCGCTCTCTCTCTCTCTCTCTCTACTTCCCTCCCTTTCTTTTTCCTTTTTTTGTTTTCGCCTCACAAAATGACTAATATGGAAATACATATTACATAATAGCACATTTATAATCTGTATCAGATTGCTGCTTTAGGGAGGGGAGGAAAAGAAAGGGGGGAATAGTACTTGAAACTCCAAACTTGAAAAAAATAAATTGTTTTTAAATATAATTGGGGAAATGAAATATTATTTTTTAAAAAAGGCTGAAATTTCTTCTTTTATCCAGGAGATTGGAAAAAATCACAGTTGTTGGAGGGAATAAAGGAAAAACAAAGGGACTTGTGAACTCACTAGTCATTCTGTAAAGCAAATTTGAAGTGACACTTTAAAAGACATCAAAGAAAGAAAAAAGGAGCTATTTGGTGAAATTGAGTACAATGTACAAAATCAAAGATTTAGAAAGTTGGGATGTAATACATGAAGGGCAGAATATTTGAACAAGTTATGGTATATTAATAAAATAATAGAATCTCATGATATATGAATAATGGTATATGACTATAATAATAGGATCACCCTTACATGAAAAGGAGAGTTTCAGAGAAACCTATGCAGGCAAATTAACTAGTATAGAATAAAATGAGAAGAACTTGGAGCATGACAACATACTGTAAATTTCAAAAAGTTAGGAAAGATTGAAAGAGAAGGATCAATTTGATCAAGAGATCTGTTAGAATTTTCTGCCCACGTCCTAAGAATGAGGTGCTTACCTCAAATTGAAGAATGTCATACATTTTCAGACATGGCCAAAGTAGGAATATTTTTGGCATAGCTATTTTTGACTTAGTGGTTTTGATTTTTTTTTTTGATTGTTTATAAATTTAGCATGAAAAGAGCAAAGAGTTGGGAGAGGAAGAAGGAGGTGGGAAGGGTGACGAAAATGGAGGGAGTAGGACACCAAAGGAAGAAGAAATCTAAAGTGGATCATTTAAGCATTTGTTGAATTGAAGGAAGAGAAGAGAAGGCAGGTCTGTTGGAGACTTTGAGAGGTAGTTCAGTTTTGAGAATGACGTCGATTTTGTTGTTTACTTGAACAGAGGAGGAGCCAACTCAATGTGGTACAGATTTATGACAGCATGTGCAAATCTCTTAGTCACCAAGTTAAATAGAAAGTTGGTCTTCTTTCCTCCCCTCTTCTTTAACTCCACATTTCCCATATGCAATGTATTATTATGCTTGATCATTTTGGTGGGACAGATCAGGGCTTGTTTCTTTTTCAAGCTCTTCCTTTCAATGTAACTGATTTCCTTGTTAATCTTATGAATTTTAGTTTATGTATTTAAAGACATTATTCTGAGAAGGGATCTATAGGCTTCATTCACCCATACTGGCAAATGGGTCCATTTGGATATATTCCTGAAAACCAATTTGAATGTGGATTTAAGACTGAAAGAATAGAAACTGAATGTTTCAGTAAACCCCCATACATTAGTACTCCATTGTATCCATATACTGTAGTTGTTCAGCCATTCTCTAATTGTGGGATTCCCTCTTAGAGTCTCCAGTTTTTTGCCACCATATAAAAAAAATCTGCTAGAAATATTTTTACACATATACATTTTTTCCTCCCCCCACTCTCTGATTTTTTTAGGGTATGTGCCCAGTAAAGATGTTGCTGGGTTTCAAAGAGTGTTCATTGTTAGGGGGATGTAATTCTAATTTTTTCCCTCCACAATGGAAATAACTCCAACAATAACTCCACATTTAGAAGACTTAATTCTAATTTTTTTCCCCACAGTGGAAATAACTTACATCTACACAACATAGCATCAGAATACCTATTTTCCTGTAATCCTTCCAAATTCCCTTCCTTCTCTCCTCCTTCCCTCCTTTCCCCATGTCCTCCATTCCTTCTCCTTTCTTTTCTCCCTCTCTCCTTCCTTCCTTCTTTCTTTCCTCCCTCCCATCCATTCCTTCCTTTCTTCCTTCCTCCTTCTTTTCCTTTTCTAACAGTTTTACATGTCTCATAGGAATGAATTGGAAAGTTATTATAATATGTACATCTCTGATTGTGATTGAGAGCATATTTTTCATATGGTCATAAATAATTTGAATTTCTTTCCTTGAGAAATACCCATTTATATCCTTAAATCTTTCATCATTTGGAGAATGACTTTTGTTTTCACAAATTTGAATCTTATGTATTTTGGAAATTAGATTTTTATTAGAGGAACCCGCTGCAAAGATATTTTTGCCAATTAACTCTCTAATCTTAGTTATATTGCATTTGTTTGTACAAATATAATAAAATTTTATTTTTATGATTTTCTCCCTTACTTTGGTTATGAATACTTGCCAGTGGATCTGAAAAATAATTTCTTCTTTATTCCTCTAATTTGTTCATGACAGGATTTTTTTGTATCTAGGTTTTGTCTTCACTTTGCCATATCTAATTTCTTGTTGACTGATTGACTACTGCAGCCTACTTACACCTACCATATATCTTCTCGTTGCACAAATAATGGACTGAATCTATCAGCTCCTCAAGTGTGGACATAACCTCCAGGGATACAGATCTCAACCCATTCATGCTTCTTGAACCGTGTGACACATCTGTGTCCTCCTAAATGTTTGTCCACAAGTCATCAGTCCAGAGCCATAAAATATTTCTTTTCTTTCTCTTAATATCACAGATTCCAATGGAATATGTAGGTTGTCTGCCATTTTTGCTTTCTGGTCAGTCCTTTTATTTCCCTCTCTACTGATACAATTCTTTGATGATGTGCTTTAAGACCATTTATCAATGTTGTAATTCTTTGCTTGTAATGTATTATACAATCTTTATGTCTTTCTGGTGATGAAAATTTCAGTTATTTGAAAATTATAGTGTTCCATGAGTCACAGATATATAATAAAATAACATGGGAGGAATTGATTGAGAGAAGGCAGCACCATTTAAACAAAATCCAGTTTGATTTCTTATTATTAAGATCTATTCTGTTAGGCTATCTTTTCATCTGATTTTTACATGCCTATATATTTAAAAACATAAATAAATTTAAATATATATGTATAAATAGGTAAAATTTATATCTCACTTCAGAGTTTGTAAAGCACTTTTCTTACTATTCTACTTTAATCTTCATAATAATCTTCTGACATAGGTGCCATTATTATATCCATTCTACTTTTTGAGTAAACTGAGGCTGAAAAGAGGCTAGGTGGCTTTCCCAGAATCATACACACTTAATAAGCATTTGAGGAAGAATATGAACTCAGGTCTTTCTGATGCCCAAGTCTACTCAAGAGTTCACATAGGTGCTTATGTACGTTCTTCCATTTGCTCAGATTGTTTACCATCCAGTTGCATATCATAATCAAGCCTGAGATCAGTAAAATAAGGTGTCTGTCCAGCTGTACCATGACCAGCCTTCTATTTTTGTAAGATACTTTTATCCACTATGGATGGTTAAAATGACTTCTTTCAAATAAATTCAGAAGTCACTACTGAGACTTTCTACTTGTCAGAAAATAACCTATGGAACAGCTCCTATTGCTTCTTTGAGACATCCTCCATGATACTGGCAAACAATGTAGGTGAGCATATGTTTCCCTGTTTTATATTTCACTTGGTGTTTTTAAGTTGATTATTAAACAAAACCATCTCCACAACCACAATCTGTTCTAGAATCTTGCGTGATTTAACATAGATATGAAGAACACTTAGAAGAGGGTGTTTAAACTCACATCCTGTATTTATGGTCAGATATATTTAAAATAAATAAATAGAAAATACACAAAAAAATTGTAGAAACACATTAAAATTATGTTTTCTTAGTAAAACTGAAAATATTAAGAAATAGTATTTTTTCTCAAGCTTTCTGTAGATCACCAATTCATCTGTCTCCAAGGAGAATCTTTCAGTTATTCTTCAGTTTGCCTGTTTTCTGATTGAATGTGATGTCATTAATAATAATAATAATAATAATAATGATAACTAGCACTTATAAAGCATAATAATGTTTGCAAAATATTATATCATTTGATCCCTGCAGACTGGGCACTATTATTAACCTTGTTTTACAGATGAGGAAACTGATTCACAGAACAGTTGTGTCTTATCCAGGATTGCATAGCAAGTAAATGAGAGAGGATTTGAATTCATATCTTCTTGACTTTAAATTGAACTCTGTCCAATGTATCACTTCATGCAATTTAGATGTGGTCTATTTCCTAGAGAGGTCCTTTAACTTGTTTGATCATTGGACAAAGATCTCACATTAAGAGTGATTTTGGGGAATTACTGTGCCAAAATAGTCTAATAATTATGCAATTCTCAAAAACTTCATTCCATCCCTTTATCACTACATCAAAGGAATTGAAGACCTTTTGTTTTTTGTATTTTTTCATGATTCCCTGTGAACAAAATATTTAAATCATCTAGTCACCCATCCAGTTATCATATTGGATATTTACCAAATTCTGCAAACATATTTTTACAGAAATATAACTTAATCACAGTCATTTCTATTTGCATAGAACAGGGAGATATGATGGGAAATTAACAAATAACAGTTCTACAGCCCTGGTTCACTCAAGCTTTTCTTCTTTGATAGGAACTAGATTTAAGAAAATATTTAACTGGTAGAAGGCAGAATAATGAGATCTTTGAAATAAAGTGAATTTTTATGTTTAGATATTTACATTTATTATATATAAATAATATATATTATAATTTGGACATAACAATGCAAAATAATTCCATGAAAAATCTTTTTGTCTAAATGTAGAGTCAGGTAGATACATCTATGGCCTTCTACTCTCAGCTCAGTAATGTTTAATCCAAGTCTCTATTCTTCCCCCAAAGAAAGTCTAAGAACAAATCTCAAGTCATTTTTTTTTGCCTTAAGTGACAGTTGAATTGAAATATTAGAGTGAGACAGCAAAGGATAGCATGTCAATATGAAGGGTAAAAAGCCAAAATAGTTTAATAGAGTCTCGCGAGTACAGAGAAAATTCAGAACCAGGCAGAGCTTTATCTCTGTTTGATAGCTTCCCGTCTTGCATGAGAAAATGAGTTTTGAAGTCTGGTTGTGAAGAACTTTATCTTTCCTGTATAAGTATAAATATAAATGTATATATAACATAGTAGAAAGTTGAAACATCCATAACCTTCTCTCCAGGACAAAGGTGGATGATGAAGATACCTGGCATAGGTGATTAAGAGTCATGAGTTGCCCCCCAACACCTGAGCTTGGCTCATATCTGTTCCTTGTGTGTGAACCCTTTCACACAGGTATCAAACACATTCTGACCACACAAATTTCTCATATATTTATGTTTGATAATACTATTCCTGGGAAGATATATTCTCTTTGAAGTATAAATATTTGTCAGAGTAAGCTTCAGGTATTGTAAACTGTGTTCTATTGTAACTTTTATTGCATTGGCCTTTAATTTGTTGTAAGTTGTCTCTTTTCTGGTTGGCTATTAAAAGTAAATACATTTGTTGGAGTTCATGCTTAGAGAATTTTGACTTACAAAGTCTCGAGAACCAGAACTTTGAAACCCTTTGAGTGAGGGAATTGGGTTCATAATGTCCATTTGTCAACTTCTGAATAATTTATTTATTACCTGTGGGAAATTTTCATTCAGAAGGGATCTAATTTATTTGTTTATTCAGTAAATATTTATCTCCATCTATATGTAAGACAACAATAAGAATAGTTTATTAGAGATCTAAAACCATCATGAAATAGTTTTCATAGAATGATGCCATGGACTTCAGTGACAGCTTTATAGTGAATTGTTATAATCAGTTCTCATGCTTAAGAAATTTAGGATAAATGGGCAATAATGGTATAATTATTCAGATTCTCATCAGAGGCCACAGAGATGAAGCAAGCATTTACTGGAATGAGATTATATATTATAATTTATAGTGCCTAAGTGGGTGAATTCTTTTTCAATGAACTACTTACTTTAGCTGATCAGACAACTTAATATAAATGCATCAAGAGAGAACATGGCAATAACATTAATGGAAGATAGAAAGCTGAGGAGAAATGACCATAAGACTGTGCTTCTTCCCATTCTGGACTGAGCTGTTGGCCTCTTCTCTGAAAGTAAATCAGTTTTTTGTTACAAAGCTTCCTACGGAAATGTTTATATACCTAATCCATTTTTGTTTCATTCTTTTTTCTTGTGCTTTAAATCACTTTAGAGTAAGTGCTTTGAACATAATTTTTGCAACCATAGTAATATACTCTCAAAAACCCTTTAAGACATAATGCTATGAAAAATCTCCATTAGGATAGCACTCTGTGATTATCTTTGCCAGTTTAAGTAGATAAGAGCTTCTGGAAATTCTTGTATCATTTTTAGTTTGACTGAACTCAGTGGACCCATGACATATATTTGATGTTTCTCAATTTATAACATTATGAAAAAGAAATGGAATAATTTATATTAAGTATATAATAATTTTTTAAAAAATAATTTCGGATTGCACTGGGACTTTAGAGTTTATTTCCAAACTTTACATTGTAAATAGGATTTTCTGACATTTGTATCTATATCTATATATCTCTTTGTAGGGGAGTCGGCTGCATCTTCGTTGAAATGATTCAAGGAGTTGCTGCTTTTCCAGGAATGAAAGACATTCAGGATCAACTTGAACGAATATTTCTGGTAAGTTCTCTAAATATTGTTTCTGTAGAATGGGCATCTGATTTTTAATTTTAATTTTTGCTGACTAATTTATACAGTGCTTGATAGAATACCATTAAAATATCATTTGTTGTATCAAATATTGGAAATACAGACAAGGGTAAAAAGTTGAGTATTAAAATCTTGGACCAAATATCATAAAAAGGATAGCATTCTAGACTCACAATTGAAATGTTAGCTGAATGCAGAATTGTGATCCAAGCTTTTATTTATTTGAACGGTTGTAAATAATTGCAAATAAAAAGATGATTAAATCTGCAGAATTTGTTCTGTTCCTCTTGGCAAAATGGTTTTATTGTGATACCTAAGACAGAATGTGGAATCAACCCTATTCTATAGAGCTGGGGGGAAAACACAGGACTCTGTTAAAGTAGAATCATACTTGTTTTGATAGAAGAGGACCATCTGAACCTCTTTCCTATAATTCAACTGTCTCTTTGGCTGAGAAGTATTCAAAATGGACCAGGTGTTACAGTTTCTAGTGCTCATTATGGTCATCTCCATATTTATCTCTTTTAAAATATCATATATATGGTAATAGATACATATGAAATAATCAGTTATTTAATAAATATTTATTATGTACCTACCATGTGAAGGGTACTGTCTTAAAAATAGAAGTAAAGGACACAGTCCCTATTCTCAAGAAGTTTACTGTTTAGTGGATAAAACAACAAATCCAAAAATTATAAATAAGTTATTTTGGATAAATTGGAAATAATTAAAAGAAGAAAGGCACTTGAATTGAGAAGGGGTGGTGAAAAAGCTTCCTATTGAAGATCCATTTTCCTGACTTCCTCCTGTTGGACTTGCATGGTGAAGATGATTCTCGCTATCCCCAAGGTAAATGTATGGGTATATGAAGGCTTCATTACTCTTACCACACCTGAGTCTAGATCTTTAAAAGCTTGATTGAAATTGGTTTTCAGAAATTTTGCTTTCTGAGAATGGAAAAGAATCATTGGTCTCCTAGAAATCACTGATTTCCTCCCATAATCCAAGATAATTATACACTAAGATCCTTATATTGATGATTTGTATTTTGAGACTTAAATATGGGCTTTGTTAGCATTCATTTTTATAAAACTGTGTTGCTCATGTTGCTCTCCTTTTTTTCTTTTTACTACAAGACTTTTAAAAAATCTCTTAAGTATTTTTAAATTTAAGTATGATGGGAATATATTCTTAGTGGTAACTTTAGTAGTTATTTTTAAAATTTAAGGAAACTAAGGTCAGTATATGAATAGAGATTTTTTTTTAAAACAGCTTATTTTTGGCTTATTTTCCTTCCTTTGAGACTTTTTTTCTTACCATGTGGTAATCTTCAATATATTGTAATTAACCTAGGGCTATAATTAACCAGACTTTTTATTTCCTGACTTCCTCTTTCCTCTGTTTTTTTCCTACCCTGTCAATGTTCAACATCATCTCTGAAAATTAAAGGAGATGAAACTCTGCAGAATCCATTTGGTTGCTTGTCATAACTGACCAGCAGTTGTTTTTGTTTTTTTTCCTTTGTGATGGTTATAAATAAATGTAAAATAAGACTTTGCATGTCAGATATCTAAGTTTGATCTGTCTTTCCAATCATATTACATCTGACCTCCCACTCTGTTTCAGCCACTCTGGTTTCCTAGCTGTACATGATATTTTCTCACCTCCATGCTTTTGCCCAAACTGTCTGCAGTGATGAGAATGTTCTTTGTCCTCATGTCCATCTCTTGGCATCTCTGTATTCCTAGTGATTTCTTGCATCTACTGTTTTGTATTTATTTTAATGGTCAAGTTAGGTCAGATACAGTGAAAAATAAGATTGGTTTTGGAATCAAAGGAGCTGGCAGTTCTGCCATTTAATACTCATGTGACTTAAACCCTGAGGACTTATTTTCCCATCTCTAAAATGAGAGGATTAGATTAGATGACCTCCAATGAACTTCCAGCTCTTAAACTCTGGTTTCCTAATTTCTCATCTCACAGATTATTCCAAATTACTCCTTTCCCCCCCTCTGTGAAATATAAGCTCTTTTAGGGCAGGGAATATTTTCATCTGAACTAGGGTCAGTTCACAGCACAGTAGGCACTTACAATGCTTTTGCATCAGTGAATGAATGAATGTCCAAATGAATGAATCTGGTCCAGTTATAAATTGAAAAGGTTCTACTAAATCTAGACTTTATGACTGATATTTCATGAACTGCACAACTGAGGCTAGTAGAACTTGATCTGATTCCAAAGGGGAATGGATATCCTTCTTTTTAAAAGCTATTTTCCAGTAGACTCTCAGGCCATCTTTTAGTATTCTTTTGTTATTAGGAACAGAGTTGTTAAGCTAGAACTATGAAGTGCAACTGAAAACAAATTGGTAAGTAGATTTTTAGCAAGATACAACATCTGCCTATTTTGTAATTGTAATAAGAGCATTAATAGCTTTCATTTGGATTTTCATTTTGAAATCTTTCTAAAGAATGTTTATATTCAATAAAAGTAAACTTCAAAAATAAACACTAAATATTGCCTGAGTTTAAAATGTTCTTTGAAAATGCTTCCCCAGATTTTTATTTTTTTCCTTATTTTCCATTCTATTCTTCTCTTTTCATTGAGATTTATTATCTCTTTTAGGATCCCAGATAATTTTGCTTTATTACTTTTTTTTGGAAAGTAGTTTTTTTTATGTTTTTAAGATATAACTCTTGTAATAAGAGTTGCAAAATTCCTTACTGGATTTTTTTGTGGGGGGAAAATGAATTAGGAGGGAAATACCTATTTCTTTGGGCTGTCTTGCTGAAAAACATTATGTAGAATGAATGAATGCATAGATTATTGAATTGCCTTGACAGAGCCTGTCAAAGTGAATACTTAAAATATTTATTATTTATGTAATTAACTAATTTCCCAATTGGTATGGTCATGCCAGGTTGCTTCTATAAAGGGTTTTATTCCTATTACTTAATTTTATGGTGCATTTTAATACTTTGTTATGAGCATCCAGAGACTTTTGGGAAATGTGTAGTCTTTTAATAAATCAAATAAATAAATGCATATTCCCCACAGTGTGCATGAAATTATTGATACAGGATACTATTGTCTCTTATAAAGAGCAGGGACCTTAAATATGTAGGTAATTATCGTGATGGATGTTAATAGCTCCTACAATAGCTTTGGATGCTTCATACTGGATGGAGAATATCTTTTAAGGATGAGGAGTCCTCTTTAAAGATTATTAGAATTTTCTCCCTCCATTACCTAAAATTAGTCCTTTAAAAATCATATGATCTTAATCTTTAAGATACTATATTCTATTGACTTATTTTTGAAATCAGTGATTGAGTTTAAAATATTTCAGCTAAGAAAATAAAACAGAAAGTTTCTTTTATAAATTAGCTTGAACCTCTGGAAAATATTAGATTTGACTTCTGGTAGATCTCTTTGAACAAGAAATAATTTCAGTTCATTATGGTTGAATTGATGGTAGTTATCAGGAGATAGAGTGGACATGCTTTTATGTCATATTCTAACCTAGAGGGTATTTCAAAAACCTAATTAAATCTCCTTAAAATAGGACTTATAATAGAAATATCAAAAAAGACCCTTTACTGAAGAAGCAGTTGAGTTCCATTTGTTATAAGCATCGTTAAGCAGATAATCAATTTTAAAATAATAAAATGGGGATTATTCTTGTTCTTTTTATATTTTAACAGGAGAACTAAATGTATTCATTTCCTCTGTGAATTACATACAGAAAGGTAGTTAATAACTTTGGAGTACAAAATTAATCAGTTTAATCCCACCCCCCTACCTCCAGTAACTAATACAATTAACTATCACACACTGAGAATTTTTTTAAATTGTGAAAGGAAATAAGAACCATATCACAAAAAGCATTTTTTTTCCTTTGGAAGGTGTGTGTGTGTGTGTGTGTGTGTGTGTGTGTGTGTGTGTGTGTGTATGTATGCTGAATTATTTTATTTTATATTAGTGGCTGGGTTGAGGAGAGGAGAGCAACAGAGAAACTATTTTTATTGATAACATCTTCAATGAAATAATTCCACGAATCAGGGTGGACCAAACAGAGCTGAAACTAGAATTGGCAAAGTAGATAGTTTCTTAGGGTGTAACTTGGTGGGACTCATTAGAGATGCTACTTAATATTGTGCATATTTTCATTGCCTGAAAATTCCGGAGTCTACAACATGTAAGTATTTATTCTATGATCAGCTGCATATTTTCTGTGATGATTCTGATGGATAATAAAATGTGGACCATCCAGTTTTCTAATGAGGGATGGCACATTGTAGTTTTTTATAAACCTTGCCTGGGGTACACACGTACCTCATGGTGCCTCTGGTGTTGATGATAAATGTACTTCAAGATATGTGCTTTGTCTAATCTGCCTTCAGCAAAACCATTTTTAGAGATTTTATGACGTACTGCCATGAGTATAACTGATGACAAAACATTGCTTCACATACTGCTGGTTAAATAATAAATAAATGAAAAACTAATAAGATTCTTTTTTCTTACAAATTATTTTCATGCTTAGGAAAGGAAAAATACTGATCAATCAGTAATTGTCTTTAAAGAATTGCTAAATTCTGGATAAAGAAATCAGTTTTGAGATCATGAGGACAACAGTTCTCATCAATTTCAAGAAATTTAGAATCCTTTTGCTTACTTTTTAAAAAATGAATCATAGGATGCTTGCTAATAATATGAACTATCATTCTGGTTTCAAGTTATGTTTGTTGGGAGACAATAAAATAAGAAACATTGAATAAGCATTTGAATAGCTGTGAGTTACACCTTTATGAAGAAGCACATGGTACCAGATGCAAGTTGCAGACTCTGCTACAGTCTTAATGTTGTGAGGTCAGTAAATTCCACACCTGTAATGATCATTAACTTCTGCTCAACTAAGATTGAGGAATTAGAATGAATGAATCTTTTGGTTGATTTAAGTTTTCCTTTCTCTGAATATCTGATTCACCCTGGTATTCTCATATGAGTGTGAGCATGAAGTTCTCAGTGTTACATTATAATCTTATGATAGTTTGTGCTAAATTGTATTTCATTGGCACACTTTATATAATATTCCTCTGCATTGATGTGACTACTTTTACAAATTTTGAAGGAAACTCTTTTTGAAATTATTCTTTCTGCTCCCTGGATATTTGAATGTTTCTGACAGATCAGATTTCTTCTCAAAGTCGCCTTGTTTATCCCAGAGGAATCATGTGGGTCCTGATTGGCCTACTTTTTAATGAACCATCTGCACATTTTCCATACATGAGTCCTGGTGGTTGGCTTGTTCTCTTGATCTTTTGTCCATTCCCACGAATAGGATGTTTTTGCCAACTTTCTCCTCACCATGTAACTCAATTCAATTTAATTCAATTCTACAAGCATGTGTTAATGCCAGACAACGGGGATATAAGATAAAAGGAGAAACATAGTCCTTGACCTCAGTGCTTATACTAGGGAACAACAAGAGTGAAGAGAATATGACTAGAAGGGAGCTTTTCTGTATCATGCTAATCCTATGTAATGGTGCCTTAAGATTATTCATATATGTATCTTAGTTGTCCTGCAAGACTGTAAACCTCATTCGGATAGACAGTACAGTGTCTTCACTGAAGGACACTGCCATTCTTCTAGTTCCCCAAGTTTGCAGTTCCAGTATTATCTTTGACTCTGCCTCACCTCATATAATCAATGATTTTTGTATTAATCTTGACTCCCTCAATAAAATGTAGTGTTTGATGACAGGATTTTCTTTGTATCATCCTGACTCTAGCATGTTCAATGATTGTATAATTGATTATATAGATATTAAACCTTTACCAACACCTACATGGTACTCTGTATACAGTAGATACTTAATACCTGATTGTTGAATTGAACTAGAAGGAAGAAAGAATAAAAGAATCATCAAGGAATAGAATTTAATAAAGACAACTAGGTGACCCAGTGGGCAGGGTGCCAGACCTGGAATCAAGAAAACTCATCTTCATGAATTCAAGTCTGGCCTCAGACATTTACTGTCTATGTGGGCAACTCAGTTAGCCCTGTTTACCTCAGTTTCCTCATCAGTAAAATGAGTTTGAGAGAGAAATGTCAAACCAATCTAGCATCATTGCCAAGAAAACCTCAAATGGGGTCACAAAGATTTAGGCAAGACTAAAATGAATGAACAACAGAATTTGTTCAGTACAGTTCAAGGAGGAAGATCAGAAGGGTGTCATCTCCCAGAAAAAAAAAGAAAAGAATGATCTCACGACATTAAAAAGAACTAGAGGGGTGGCTAGGTGGCACAGTGGATAGAGCATGGACCCTGGAGTCAGGAGTACCTGAGTTCAAATCCGGCCTCAGACACTTAATAATTAGTTGTGTGGCCTTGGGCAAGCCACTTAACCCCATTGCTTTGCAATAAACCTAAAAAAAAAGAAAGAACTACAAGAGGATGAAAATGAAGAAATGTGTACCATTCAGTTAAGGTCACTGTTGAGCTTGCATCCATTTCCATGCTAAGATGATAGAAGTCAAATGGCAGGGAGTTTGGAGGGATTGGAAATGAAACTCTCCAGTAGAGGTAGACTGCTCATTTACATAAAATGAGAAATACTTAAGAGGGAAGAATTCAGGGGAAGAGAGGGAGAGATTGAACACTTTGGAGAGGGAGGAATTGAGCGATCCATAAACAGGGACAGTAGATTAATGTTCTAATAAAGAATGGGCTGTGCTTATTAAGTATAATGGAAATGTTGGCAGCAAACTTGAGCAGGGTCATTTATCTTAAGACAAAGTAGTACAGTACTGCAAGCCTACCACAGTCTAGCTACTGACATTTTCATTTTCAAGAGAATTTAGATTATCAGGATGCCCAATCTGTTGTTTAGAAAAAATTTGGAGTGAGTCAGGTTGTAGATTTATTTGTCCCCAAATACTCTTGGATTAAAGATCATGTATTTTCTTCAAAAGAAGGGATGAAGAGAATGCCATGAAGTCTCAATGCTGAGATTGAAGAATGATACAATTACTGATAGCATTTATAGTCCTCTAGGCTAATCTTTATCAATTAAGAGCCTTTCTTTGACATATACTAGGTCCTTTCTAATGCTAGTATAAGAATGACTTTCTTCCTAGTTTATGAAGTCTCTAAAATCAAAGACTGTATTATTTTGCGCAATGTCCTCTGCAGCATCCAGCACCTCTAGTTTCTATCACATTGTGAAATATGTGTGAAATAAAATTTGCACACTTTTATGGGATTATTTTACAGCTTCCTTGGAGATTTCTTTACCTTACTAATGATATATTGAGTGTATTCCAATCACTACGAAGGCCCTAGATGTGATGGAGCACTAAGACTTCCTCCAATGGATAATACAGTTGATTTTGTAGCTGTGGATATAATTTTAATATGTCTTTTGCACTACATTTAATTTTTATCTTTGTAGTTCCAATGACTAGCACAGAGCCAGATATATAGTAGAAGCTATTAAATACTTAGTTCTTGATTTAGCAACTGGTATGATTTAGTAGTAATATTTTCTTCATTCAGCACATTAGTGGTGGCCCTGGGCTTTTATTTTTTTATATCTCTTATTAATGCTTTTTTCCACTTAGGATCACCTGTTTGCCTTTCCAATTGAGCCTTTCTTTGTACCAAAGATAAGCAGTTAAAAAAATCAGCAGGAACAGTGACCCCATTTGATAATGTATATAGATATCAATGCTTTTAACAAGTCTAAAAATTCTGATCTCCAGTTGGTTGGTGTTTAGTGTATGTTGTGAAAAGAAAATAATTGTTTCCCACTTATCTCTAACTAAATATTTGTTGATTTCATTTGATATGAAACCAAATAGGAAACTATTTATTTGGATGAAGGAATTTAAGCCTCTTTTGGAGACTGATCTTTCATCAGCATTACATAATAGCCTTACAAATTTGTAACATATTCAGCTTATTGAAATGTCTTAAAGATGTATTTATTCATTCATTAAAAAAAATTGTAGAGCTCTGTATGTTGTTTACATTTCACTGGGCACTGTAGAAAATGGAGCAATGAAAGGGACATAATCACTGCCTCCAAGGAATGTGTACCACCCCACCACTCTTTTCACTTCTTTTTCCAGGAATAATCCTCAATCTAGCCATTACTGATGAAATAGGTGTGACAAGCAACTCTTCTGTGGCTCCATTCACCATCCCAGTGACTCCCTCCACCAAAATTCCTTCCCCGACACCAAGAAGTTTATTTACAGTTACTAACACTTACTGTCTGCAATTGAGTCCATTATATATATATATATATATATATATATATATATTTACACACATATATGTATACATGTATATATATATATATATGTATGTATGTATACAGTCAAATATAAGCCCTTTAATGGAACCTTGAACTGTCTCACATTTGTATTCACAGAGTTGTTCAGTCATTTCAGTTTTGTCCAACTCTGACCCCATTTGGGATTTTTCTTGGCAAAGATACTGTCATTTCCTTCTCCAGCTCACTTGACAGATGAAGAAACCAAGGCAAACAGGGTGAGTGAGTTGTCCAAGGTTATCCAGTTAGTTTGAGGTTTGTTTTGAACTCATGTACTTGAGACTTCCCTGATTTTAAGGCTAGTGCACCACACACTAGGCAAGCATGATTTTTAAAACATTCATTCAATCATACACTATGCCGTGGAAACTGGCCTTATAATGATTATCTTTGGAACTTAGTGGTAATATTAACTTCTTCTTCTGACTTTACTTCCATGCTTTTCATAATTCACTATACTTTGTAATTTACCATTTTGTATGTTTGTTGGTTTTTTATTGATATTTAATTTTATTTTTCCAATTACATATTAGAAAAGTTTTTCAGCATTCATCCATTTGCATATGTATAAATTACACAATTTTCTTCTACCCTCTTTTCCTATGCCCTCCCCTAAGCAGCAAACAGTCTAGTGTACATCTACATTTGTATTTAACATGTTTATACATTAATCGTTTTGTGCATGAGAAATTAGGACTAAGAAAAGAACGAAAACCATGTGATAGGAAGGAAAAACATAAGAGAAACTTTTAAAAAATGGACATAATGTTCATTCATATTCTGTATTTTTTTTAATCTGGATGTGGATGGTGTTGTCCACATTTTGTATGTTTTAAAATATTTTTCCCCCTCAAAGACAAATATAGCCAATCGACTATTTTATTTGTGAAGTGGAATTTAAATCCTGGTCTTAATTGCCTATTCTCCCTAAAAACTTCCAATATTAATTTGATCTTTCTTTGATTGCTTATTATTTAACAATATGTACATTTATAAAATTTGAACTTTTAAAATTTGAATTTATTTCTAAAAAATTGCCCATAGAAAGCATTTAGAGTAGTAATATCAAATTCAAATAGAAAGGGGAGCCCCATTTTGATTTAAAAATTCACAAGTAAACATTACCTGTAGATATTGTATTATTATTATTATTTATTCTGTTAAATCTTTCTTAATTGCATTTTAATCTGGTTCAAGCCTTACTGGAAGGTTTCTTGGGTGATTTTGACATCAAATTGTTCTCTTATGGCCCTAATGAGCAATTAGTTAACCTTTTAGGCCTCTTTTTCTCCTGCTAATTCCTATGATTTCTTTTGACAGTATGCTTTTTTTAAATGTATAGGATGTGTCATTTTGCATAACCCTTAAAAAACTAATTTCCTTGACTTGGTTCTCTAATTCACTGTGTCAGGAATGATATGTTGTATACCCATCAGGCAACAGCAACTTGTAATGCTGTGATAAGTACACTTTTTGGCCTCAATTAATTTTAAACAACAGCAAAAATCAGAATTAGCTTTCGTTTTTGGTGTTTTTTTCATGAGATTGCTGGTTAATGGCCTTCTGTAATTCTGTTTATACTTTCATTCTAAAGTCATAGTGACAAAGACCTTGTCTGCTTAGAAACTCAGAGGTCAAGAGAGTAATCAATTAATTGGTCATTCAGCATTCATCTATTAAGTGTATAGTAGGAACAAGACACTGTGCTGGGTGTTAATAAGCATGATGCTAAATAAGAATGATAGTAATGAGAGGATGATTCTCTATTCTCTTTAAGAAATATTTACTACTTAATATTGGGCAGAGAGATCACAGGTATTAATCATAGTCAGAAATATGGAAAAGACTTTTAATCACCTAGAAGAAGGGAAGAAAGTTAGAGATGAACTATAATCTTGATTAGAATAGTGGCAGATGAGCTAGGATCAGTGGAGATTCGGGATTCCTAAAATTTGTAGAAATCTGCCCATTTGTGGGTAGGGACTTACTCTTAGGATTAAATATTTGCTAATTGAACGAATAGACAATTGAATGAATAAAATTACATAAAAACTCATTCATACTTTTAGCTTTAATGATCATAATAATTCTTATTTCTATGACATTTATGAATCACAGACATACCTCACAACAACATTGTAGTAGAGAGTATTGGTATTATCCTCATTTTACAAATGACGAAACCTAGGGATAGAGAGGTTAAGCAACTTCCTCCAGCTCACATAACTAGTAATGATCATAGAAGAGAGGTCTTCTAACTTTAATAGCAAGTAGGAAAAGTAGGAATCGGGGATTCTTCGCCTTTATGCTGTGGAACCCTTTGTTGCTTGGGTCAAACCTGTGGTTCCCTTCTTAGAAGAATATTTTTTAAAGTACAAAATACAGGGTTAAGCCTTTTCATTGTTTTTGGTCATTTTTGAGTTGTGTCTGAAACTTCATGACCCCAATTAGGGTTTTCTTGGCAGAGATACTGGAGTGATTTGCCATTTCCTTTTCAGGTACATTTGACAGATAAAGAAACTGAGGCAAACAGTTAAATGACTTGCCCAGGGTCACACAGCTATTAAATGCCTGAGGCTAGATTTCAACTTATCTTCCTGACTCCGGGCCTGGCATTCTATTCGTTGGGTCATTTAGCTGCCAAAGCACTTTTTAATGTTTATTGTTGCTTTTTAATGTAATTTTAAAAATTCATTTTAAGCTTAATTAAAAAAATTAAAGAATGAAAAAAAAGAAAGAATAGTTTTATGTACATAGCAGAACATGAGAGAATTCAAGATAAAACAATAAATTTCCATTTCAAGAAAACCTGTATAATAAATATTACATATTGTTTTCAAAGTTACACAGCTTTGCTTCCCTAGGTTTTCTTTTGTTCTCTATTGAGCACTTTCCCCCCCTCCCAAATGTTATTTCACTTTATCTTCATATCAGTCCTGTGAGGGGAAGTGATGTTATTATTTCCATTTTACAGTTGAGGAAGCTAAAGGAAATAAGTTATTTGCCCAAAGTTACACATCTTTGGGATCAAATTTGAATTCCTGTCTTCCTGACTCCAGACCTAGAGCTCTGTTCATTATGGAGCCACCTAGCTGGTTCTACTGGTTCTCTGACTGCACTAGTGCTCTCCAATCCTAGAACATTCATTTTCAGACATATTTGAGTTAACATTTAATTCCATGCTGTCTTCTGTTGTTCATTGTTTTTTTCAGCTTAGTAGCTTTACCTCTTTAACTAAATGATTAGTTCCAAGAGTGATATGAGCTTCTTCAAGGCAGGGATTTTGCTTCTCCTCCAGTCTCTCCTCAGAGGGCTTTTGAAAGAACAGGTGCTTAATAAATGTTTGTTGGCACTCAGGAACTCAACCTGCTGGTAAGTTTCACCAACAAATGCCCATCCAGAATCTTGATCATGATGATATTATGTGTTAATTAATGACAAAATTATTTCCTGATCTAAGTATCTTCTCAAAATAGACTATAATACTTTGTAACTGTGTTTTTGTGATGGTGTAAGGGCATGACTTTTTGGGAAAAGAGAGAGAGGTTTCTTTTTATTACCTATTCACAAAATAAAAGATGTCTTCTTTTTTGGTTTAAAAAGCAAACTAATGAATTTAATGAGCTGAAATTTTCCTTCTAACTACTCCATTAGCTCTTCCATTAGTCTGATAAGATACAACACATTAACAGACATTAAAATTTAACATTAAGATGGCATTCAAATCAAGCTTGATTGTATTGAAGATCAATAAAAATAATTGTCAGTTTGAAGCAAGCGAAACTCATTGTTGAATGAATCTAGGTTGTTGTTGGGTTTCTCTCCCCCTCCCTCAGTAGAGCATGATTAGTACAATTAAAAAAAAACCTTGAGAAATAGCCATGAAGGATACATTACCCAACACTTCCTACCTTCAGCAGAATTACAAACTGCTTATTCTATTCAGATTAGTAATTTATGGGTTTTGATTTTATTAGCAGGATGAGACTTAATATAAATTCAGTCAGGCTTAGAAAAGTCCAGGGAAATGTTATTGAACTTTCTTCATAATAATTAGGACAATGAGGATCAATGTCAGTGACTCACCAAGATGCAGTAGGAAAAGAAACATTAAATTTAATTGTGAGACTTCTTTTTGCATTACCTTGTCCTCTTATAATTACTCAGTTTTCTTCTATACATAGGGGTGATATATGTCCTTTGTTCTCAAAGAAGACTAAGACATTGAAGTGATGTCATGGCAAGCAAGTGAAATGGATTTGAGCAGGGAGGGGGTGACTGTGCTAAGTCCCCAGCCTCACTTTCTCCTCCAGAGTGTCAGATGTCTGAGATCAAATTTGAACTCCTGTCCTCCTGACTCCAAGCCATTTCACATAGGGGTCCTTTTTTTTAGAAATGTTTATTTCTGAAACTGATTGGGTGGTAGGTAGCAGAACCTTGATCTTCATAAAACGCAAAACAAAAAATTAAATTGTACATTAATTTTTGTTTAGACATATGCAAGATGTTAATTTTGATAAATAAGTAAAAAAAGTACCTTTGATATTTCAATGACTCTATGATCTTACTGCTTTAGGTACTTCATCCAGTGATGCAGATGGTAACTCATCCCACCTTTTCTGCTTTTGCAGCTCTCCTTAAATCCTCCACAACCACAAAGAGTTTGCTCAATGTCCTGGCCATCTTTTTTTTCCTAACTCTCTTCTCATTGAATTGAGTGAATAGTGATGACCCTGAATCATGGAAGCTATCAGTTATTTCACATTCTTTCTATATTATTGAATCAGTTTGTCTATTTTACATATCTCTCTGCTGACTCTCTTTACATTCCTATATAAAAATCTTGATTGGTAATGGATTTCAGCCAAGATATGTCCACCATCTGGCTTGCCCTTACTCCTTGGGTGATGTGCAATTTGCTATTTCGTGGCTTGTACCTTTATTTTTCAGAGTAGTTTATTTTTTCCGATTACATGCCAAGACAATTTTTAACATTCATTTTCACAAGATTTTGAGTTTCAAATTTTTCTTCCTTCCACTCTCTGCTTTCCCTCTTCTGACAATGATAAGCAATTTGAAATAGTTATTTATGTGCTATCATGTAAAACCTTATTAGCCACAGTGGTTAAAAACGAAACAAATCAAAAGGGTCAAAAAACACAAAAAAGTATAAAGTAAGTGAAAAAAGTATGTTTCAAATCACATTCAGAATTCATCAGTTCTTTATCTGGATGTGGATAGCATTTTCTTTCTGAGGCTTTTATACTTGTTTTGAATCATTGTGTTGCTATGAAGAACTGGATCATTTATCATCATATCATCAAATCCAATTCACTTGCTTGTCATGGCATCATTTCAATGTCATAGTCTTCTTTGATGATATTGATCATGAAACAATGTGGCTGATACTGTATACAGTGCTTTCTTGGATCTGCTCATTTCACTTTGCATCATTTTGTATAAGTCTTTCCAGGTTTTTCTGAATTCTGTCTGTTCATCTTTTCTTATTGCACAATAATATTCCATTATATGTACATACTACAGCTTATTTAGCCATCCCCCAATTGATAGACATATCCTCAATTTCAAATTATTTTGTCACCACAAAAAGGGTTGTTATAAAAAGTTTTGTACAGTTAGGTCCTTTTCCCTTTTTATGATGTCTTTAGGATACAGACCTAGAAGTGGGGCTACTGGATCAAAGGGTATGTCCAGTTTTATTGCCCTTTGGGCATAGTTTCAAAGTACTCTCCAGAAAGGTTGGATCTGTTCGTAACTCCATAAACAATGCATGACTATCCCATTTTTCCATATCTTCTCCAACATTTATCATTTTCCTTTTTTTGTCATATTACATGGCTCATAACCATTAAAATATTGCTAGATGGCAATGTTGAAAGGACTTTATTTCTAGAAGAAGCTAATAAAAGTCCTACATAATTTCTGAAAAGCAGTTCATCCTATCCTTCTCTATTTTGGGGCCTGGGTCATTCATTGGCCATCCACATTGTCTTTCTGTCTATCATATAGAAATAGATATATTTATATCTATATCTATATCTATAACTATCTGGGTTCTTCAAATGGCACATCCAACTTGCACATTAGAGCATAAAAGAAGATAATCGTTATCCACTTGGTTTTTCCCATATGGATAGCCAGGTAAAATAATTTTGATGATTATTAATCTCAAAGACTCCACAGTATTCTTGGATTTGAGAGAATTTGTTCAGTGTCATCTAGGCACAAGAGTCTTTGGGTGAAGTCAGCTTTGTTCTTTTGTTTCTAAATAGGCTATCCTCCAAGACAGTGACAAACCAATTTGTTGTCCATCTGTTTCCCTGTTTTATTCCTGATGTTCTTTAAAGGCAAGTGATTATCGAAATTATCTAGGTCATTAAATCTTCCAAGAAATCTCATGAGACTGACATACTTGTTGTCTCCTCCCTTAGAGTGTGAGCTCCTTGATTAGAGGGACTATCTTTTGCCTTTCTTTTTATTCCCAGCAATTAACACAGTTTCCAACACAAAATAGACATCTAATAAATGTTTACTGACTGACTGACCCACATGTTCCTCCTCATAGCTTTATCAATGTCATCAGTAAACATATAATTTATTTGCATAAAAATTTTATAGCAACAGAAAAACAGGTACATAAGGTAATGCTTATTGAAATTTTTAAAACTTTGAAACTAATGAAGTTCAAGCCTTTATTATCATCTCACATTTCTGTTATCTTGAAAACTGATCCATCAGTATTGAAAATTCTTTTGCCTCCAGCCTGTGCCTCATCCTCTTGTCCTTCTCATCTTTGATTTATTTAATTTCTGCTGGTCTGGCAGTACTTTGGGAACTGTTGAAGGCCAAATGTGTCGACTATATTGTCGCTCCAGCAGAAAAGTGGTTTTATTATTTTTATTTTTTTGAGATGATTGATTTTCTTTTTTTAGAAAGACAATTCCCCCCCATTCTTGCTTCCTTCCCCCCACCCCCCACAGAAGATATTCTGTTAGTATGTACATTGTTTCCATGGTGTATATTGATCTCAGTTGAATGTGATGAAAGAGAAATCATATCCTTAAGGAA
Organism: Macrotis lagotis; assembly: GCF_037893015.1. NCBI lineage: Eukaryota > Metazoa > Chordata > Mammalia > Peramelemorphia > Peramelidae > Macrotis > Macrotis lagotis. The sequence goes on along the minus strand of NC_133664.1, from coordinate 49,783,865 downwards.
GAAAAATAAAGAATGAGATAGTAAAATTACATAATAAGATAATGGGTTTTTTCCTAATTTGAAGGTAATAGTCTTTGATCTTTGTTCAAAATCTATAATTCTTTCTGTGATACAGATGGTATTCTCCATTGCAGACAGCCCAAAATTGTCCCTGGTTTTTGCACTGTTGGAATGAGCAAGTCAATCAAGGTTGATCATCACCCCCATGTTGCTGTTAGGGTGTACAATGTTTTTCTGGGTCTGCTTATCTTGCTCAGCATCAGTTCGTGCAGATCCTTCTAGGCTTCCCTGAATTCCCATCCCTCCTGGTTTCTATTAAAACAATAGTGTTCCATGACATATATATGCCACGGTTTGTTAAGCCATTCCCCAATTGAAGGATATTCACTTAATTTCCAATTTTTTGCCACCACAGAGATGGCTACTTTGAATTTTTTGTATAAGTGATGTTTTTACCCTTTTTCATAATCTCTTCAGGGTATAGACCCAGTAGTGGTAATGTTGGATCAAATGGTATGCACATTTTTGTTGCCCTTTGGGCATAATTACAAATTTCTCTCCAGAAAGGTTGGATGAGTTCACAGCTCCACCAACAATGTATTAGTGTCCCAGATTTCTCATATCCCTTGCAGCATTGATCATTGTCCTTTATGGTCATATTGGCCAGTCTGAGAGGTGTGAGGTGGTATCTCAGAGAAGCTTTAATTTTACTTTTTTCTAATAAGTAATGATTTGGAGCAGTTTTTCATATGACTATAGATTGCTTTGATTTCCTCATCTGTATATTGCCTTTGCATATCCTTTCATCATTTGTCAGTTGGGGAATGGCTTGTTTTTTTGAAAATTTGACTCAGTTCTCTGTATATTAGAAATGAGTACTTTATCAGAAATACTAGTTGCAAAACTTGTTTCCCAGTTGCTACATTTCTTTTGATCTTGGTTACAATGGTGAAAAGTGTTTTTTACAAGGTGTTTTTCCAGTTTTCATCTGTTCTTTGTCTTTCAGTTTCATCTTTAAATTGTCTTGGGATAATTTGGCTTAATTTATTCTCATACTACAAATTCTACAGTTTTCTTTTTCTCCAGTGTTTTTTGTACTACAGTTCATAATTGTTACCAGCCTGAATTTATATTCCAAGCCATCATTTTTAGCTGCCCTATTAAGTAAATGGAGAGTTTTCTAACTGAGGCAATTTCATGGGTATTTTTGACATATTTTGGCAGTTGATTTATATCAGTTACAATTTCTTAGGAAATGATGGCAGTCATCTTCAATATCTGTTCTTTTATCTATTTACCATTTTGTGGAATCAATAACTCATTTAAAAAGAGCATGTTGGAATCAGTGTCACACAATATCTTTTCCTTATTTTTATTCTTGTAATTGGGTTGTGCTTAAGATATTTGTTGTAACATGTCCAAGTCTGATGGTAATAGCTGAATCAGAAATACTCAGGTAATCAGCCATTTCTTTCCTATTAAAATATACTACATTTTATTTTATATGTTGTGATTTAGTGTCTGCCATAGCCTTTGTTGAGGAAAGCATTCATGTTATATTGCTATGGGGTTTCTGGATAATCATTTAATCTATAGTCTTCAAATCAAAAACTGACGTGCATTTGTGGTTATTTCACACCACAAATTCTATAAGATACACACACACACACACACACACACACACACACACACACACATATATATAATTCTCCTTTTATAGATGAGAAAACTTATTCTCATGGAATCTATGGGGTTTCCTCATGGATAAACCTCAAGTAACAGAAATCTACATTTTCCATAGGCAGTTAATTGGGGCAGTGAAGACAACACTAGACCTGAGACAAGAAGACTCATCTTCTTGAGTTCAAATCCAGCTGTGTACACATACTAGTGTATGACCCTGACCAAGTCAGTGAACCCTGTTTGCCTCAGTTTACTCATCTATTAAATGAGCTGGAAAAGGAAGTAGCAAGCCCTCTAGTATCTTTGCCTAGATAATACCAAAATGGGGTTATGAAGACTCAGATATGACTCAACAACAAAAGCCCACTTGCCCTCCTCCCCTGCCCTCTGCCCCAGCAAGAATCAAATTAGACATCTTAGGAAATCTTGTTGTTTTAATATTTAAGATGAGTTTGGAAGAGTCAGGTGATAGTAATTCTTCCATTCACATGTAAAAGGCTTAGCAAACTGTCCAATTGACTTCTGTTCCCAGATTACAGATGGCTGAGTCATTTTCAACAAACCCATTAACTCTGTAATTCTAGGCTCAAATAACTTTTGCATTTGTTGGAATTCAGTGACACTTAGTGTCATTTCTTTATGGACAATAACAGTTGTAATAATAGCAGTACTAAAAGCATTTTCTCATTCCCTGTTCTTTCTGTTAAAGGATATTTCTTTGAAAATTAGGACCATAATCACATATTAATTTTGTTTCCCATTATTGCAATTATTATTTCACTCTTCTTTTTCTGAGTAAATAATCAACAGTTAATTAGTTTTTCCTCTTTTCTAAAAGCTTTTTCTCCCTCCATCTTTCTTTGGAAATCTCTTATGGAAGTCAAAAAACCTGGGGAAATGGATTTCCTCATTTAAAAAATATAATTTGAAAAATGAGGAGGATCAGATTTTCATTTGGCTCTGAAGTGGTTTGTGATATCTCTTTTAGTGGGAGGTACTGGCCACATATGCATATTTATTACATGTGTGAAATGGGAATCCTCAATAAAATATAGTAAAATTGTTGCTTTAAAGAATAATGTAGGGACAGATGGGTGACGAAGTGGATAGAGCAATGGCCCTGGAGTCAGGAGAACCTGAGTTCAAATGTGACTGTATACATTTAATTATTGCCTAGCTGTGTGATCTTGGGCAAGTCACTTAACCCTATTGCCTTAAATATATAAAATTTTTAAAAAAAAGAATAATGTGGTTTAGGCTAAGTCAACCAACATTTATTAAGTCCCATTTAGTCTTGGTGTTGGGCACCATGCTCAATGTTGGTGAGACTTACTTACATAATAAGCAGAAAGAAAAAAATTGCTCCCTGTCCTTAGGGAGCATACATTTTAATGGTCCAAGCATTTTATTAAATACTGGGGATACAGAGACTACCTCAAAAATGGTTCCTCCTCTCAAGGAGCTCCCAATCTAATGGTCAAGATAACACACAAACAACTAAAAAGATGCATAGATGTATACAGGATAAATTGAAGCTATTTTTAGAGGAAAGGTACCAGTATTGACAGTTAGATAAGTCAAGTCAACATTTGGGAACTGTATAACGCCCTAAACGGGGGCTAAGAATTTTGTAATAGTAGTGTTCCAGAAAGCATAAAAGGAAGAGTTCATGCTGCTGTTCTCCATCATTGTCACTGACTGGTGAAATTGCTAGTGTGTTTTAGACCAGGGAGCAATGATTCACCCCTTCCCCCCCTTGCTTTCTCTTTTCTTGATTTTATCCATTTTACATGCATTTAGTTATCCGTTCAGTGCAGAAGCCTCCTAGATTTATATACCCAGTCACCTCTACTGAGCTCAAGTACCACCCCAGTAAATCTATGTATGTTATTTAACCTCTTTCTTCCCTAACCATAGTAGACCTTTCCAATTTATTACACATTCCCCTCAGGAACACACTCTATATGCCAACTAAACTGGTCTTCTTGCTATTCCTCACTAAGGATACGCCTTCTCCCATCTCAGTGTCACCCCCTCCCTCAGCCTGGAGTATAGTAGTTGACTGGACTAATGCTGATTGGCAACTTAGGGAACCAGTACTAGGGACCTGAGAATGATGGGAGCTAGCCTTCCTTCATCTTCCTCCTCCCTGTTGCTGACAACCTTCCAGAAGGTTCCAGCCAGTTACATCTGGGGATGCATAGGATATACAAACTACAAACAGAATAGATTTCTTTGTCAGTAAGGTATAGCAGGCAGGTTTTAACATGGATCCTGGAAGATGTATGTAATTCATCTTCCATCTTTCTAAGAACTCTGGTTCTTTGAAATGATTTCCAAGAACCATTTACTCTACTGTATTTAGAAATAGAGTTTGGGTTTAAATATTCTGTCAACATAAAGTCTAATTGGAGATACTCAATTTACTTTATAATAAATAATTATAAAACAATTAAGTATTAAACTATATGTTACTGATTATTAGCCAGAATGCTGATGCTGGTTGACATTAAGTGCTTTGAAAAATGGGGTGGCTAGGTGGTACAGTGGATAGAGCACCAACCTTGGAGTCAGGAGTACCTGGGTTCAAATCTGACTTCAGACACTTAATAATTACCTAGCTGTGTGGCCTTGGGCAAGCCACTTAACCCCATTTGCCTTGCAAAAAAAATCTAAAAAAAAAAAAAGAAAAGTACTATGCATTCACTTTATCATTTGACCTCAGCAACCATGTGAGGCTATTTTTATTACAGTTCATTATTATTACATTGCATATCATTCATTTTATAGGTGAGGAAACAGAGGCCCACAGAGACCAAGTGACTCCAGCCACTGTCACACGGCTAACCAGTGTTAGAAATAGGATTTCAGTCAGGAAAATAATAAGCATTTATTAAGTTCCTCTTGGGTCCCAGGTACTATGCTAAGTAGTGATGTTACAAAGAAAGGCAAAAGATGGTCCTTGCTCTTGAGGAACTTGTAATACAGTAATTGTGGTTGCAGTCTTTTCGCTACTTCTTATTGCCTACCACAGGCATAAGAATTCAAAAATGCAAGAGGTCAGTGCAGTCTAGAGTATCCCGAGAAGACTTTGTAAAGGTTTGGTAGCTTGACTTTAGCCGTAAAGAACTGATGGGTTAGACAGCAATGGCTTTGTAGTTGGATAAATTTGTAGTTGGATAAAATTACTTGTTTTTCCAGACTGTGTTAAGGCTTCCCATTCCCGCCCACAAAGGTATAACAGCTGTGCTATTCCTGGGGACCAAATATAGATTTAATATCTCTAATTGATATCATGTGAAAAATGGGGCCAAGTCTGTGGGACCTGACTCCTTGTAAGCAAATTATATTCTGGAGACCAAAATGGTTTTTTCTTTAGATTCCACAAGATTCTAAGAGCACAGCCAACAAGGAAGCAGACAATATCATGGGTAGCTGTGGCATAAGAGCTGGAGAAGTTAATGAGAGTTTTCATGTCCATCCTTTGTTCCTACCCTGGATGTGGTAAAGGATAACATGGTGCCCCAAGGATACCCTTCCAACCATCTTGGCTGAAAATTGGTTTAAGTCTTGTGGGTGGAAGTTGATAACTAGTGGAAAAAGGAGCTGCTTGAGAGGAGTGGCCAGGAGTTCAGCCCAGATATAATTGTCAGCTAAATGAAATGGAAGATGCAGTGTTCATTTTATTTTAGTTTAGTTTTTTCAAGGCAGTGGAGTTAAGTGACTTGCCCAAGGTCAAACAGCTAGGTAATTATTAAGTGTCTGAGAGCAGACTTGAACTCCAGGACTGGTGCTCTATCTACTGCACCATCTAGCTGCCCCACAATGCTCATTTTAATCTCAAGCTTTGCTTGCTCTCTCCAAGGCCTACATTAATCATTCCTTCTCCCTCCTCCCTCTCACCCCTAGTGTTTCTACCTGTCTTTTATATTTTATCTTCCTCTATTGGAATATTAAGTCCTTGAGAAGAGGTACCATATTGCTTTTTTTATTTGCTAAGCACAGTGCTTCACATTTAGTAGGTACTTAATTAATATTTTATCTGTCTGTTTACTTATCTATTCACCTATCTACTTATTTTAGTCTCCACCTATCCGTGATTAGTCTATTAATCTCTCATCTATCATCTATTGATCCACCTACATATCTATTCACCTGTCCATGTATCTTTCTCTCTAGCTATCTCAATCTATTGATCTATCCTTTATCCATCCATCCATCCATCTACCAGCCTACTATCAATCATCTGATCTTTCTATTTATCTTTCTCTCTAAATTTATATCAAGATAATAGTAAACGTTGAGACTTTTCTAGGTCTGCTCCCATTTAATAATAACATTTATATAGCACTTGAAAGTTTATAAAATATTTTGCATGTATTATCTCATTTGATCCTCACAACAAACTTGCAAGATAAGTGTTGCTGTCATCTTTTTTTATTTTTTAAAAAAATGAAGGACCTGAACTTGAGAGAGGTTAATTAATTTTCTTTTTTCTTTTAATTTTTTTCAAATTGATTTTCTCAGGAAGAATTGAAACCTACTGAGTCTGTCTTAGGTTCTTTGCATGAGTCTATTCAAACAAATAAACAGGATACTAAGGTAGTTGTGGGGAGGCCAGTCATTTAGTCTGTAATCCCTTCCCTTTCCAAGGAGTGGAATTCTCAGGGCCACAATCTTTATAAACATACCACATCTTATTTGATATAAGCCCATTCTAGCATCAGTTTGCTAGCAAACTTTGTATAATAGAGTCCTGTCTTTTTCCTGACTTGCTTTAATCTGTACTCATTTTCTTCTGCAATCCATAATTCACTCTACCTGGGACAGACTGAACTGAACTGAAAGCTTGTTTCCTGTAACTAAGCACTCTATTCCATTCCATTCCCTGGGGCTTTCTCTCTAGTATACCTCCCTGAAAGCTCTGGGAACATTAACTGTGACCTTAGTGAAAGAATTAACACTGTCATTAAATTAGAACCTGACTGAGTCTCCTCCTCACAGAGCATGCAAGATCTTCTTCATCATGTTTGTGTTTGAAATAATATATATACTCACTTATTCTGATGCCAGGCACATTTTATCAATTTTATACAATTAGATAACTGTTGCCAGTAATTGGCAGTCAGACAAATCCATCCCTGCTGCTAACACCCACAAAATAAATGTGTGGGTTTCTTTGTCCTTTCCAAATGAATAGAAGCCTGCATCCTGAATCCTTTATAATTGACTAGAATGAGAAATCCTTCAAACTAGCAAATGTCTACAAACTTTGGTTGCAGTCTTTCCACGCACAGTCACTGGCCAGTGTCTGCTGAACATCAATTATTTGTTGATGCTCATTCCTATGCAGTGTGAAGCAGCTGCTGTTTCAGGAGGGACAACCTGGGCATCCTTAAGCACTTGGATGCTACATAGCAGAAGCTGAATGCTACTGGGTCAGATCCATAGGGAAGGATTGGCGACTGGGGCAGGCCACAACTGTCACTCATGATGTCTGATTCCTACACAAGGGAGTGAATGGAGCCTCAGTCCCAATGGGATGAAGAGACAGCTTTCAGTTGCGAATTTTCAATCTACTCCCTTTAGTCTGGCTGTAAGATTCAGATGGGGGACGGTGAGGGTAATACTTCTGGGATTGGTGGAGAGGTGATGCAAAGGGGGCTATAAAAACATTAGCCAAATGGGGAAAAAAATCAGAATGCAAGCTCTTCCTTCTACTCCAAGGTCAACTTAGAAGCTAATATCTGCATTTGGCTTCCTTTCATTCACTCTAAATTTTGAAGTGGACTTTTGCTTATTTATTTGAAGACAATTTTTGTTTTCTTTTAATAGATTCTCCTCCCTTTCTGAAACATTCACCTTCCTCTATTTAGGGTTTGTGGTTTCTTTCAGTTTTTGTATCACCTCCAAATCAAACCTTTCCTACCTTTCCCTCAGCTGCCAGTGTTCTTTCCTTTCTCAGATCATCCCAATCAACACAGTAAATTCTCCATAGATACTTTTTAGAAATACTAAACATTCTTTTGTACTTTTGTATTCATATTCTTCTTTCTAGTTGCTAGCCTTTTAAATGCATAAAATTCCTTTTTTGTTTTCTTATATACTCTTATCTATCAATCATCCATAAGCCATATCGATCACAAAAGAGAATAATGATCATCAAATTTATTAACAACAATTCTGTTCATATTCTTATAACCAAAGATAATTGTATTTGGTTTGCCTGAACAACCCTGCCTTAATTATGACTATCGATGGTTAACTGTAAATAAACAAAGTGAGTTTCATTAGTTTGTTTGAATTATTATGTCTATACAGTAAGAGCTAAGATCTTGTGGCGTTACTGGGTTCTGCCCCAGCATTCAAATCATGGAGTCTTACTTAAGCAAACAAGTAATTATTTTTCACAGAATGATAGATAGGAGCCCAGTTAATTATATCTCAGATGTTACTTTATATTTCAAGTAACGGTTATGTCATGGAAGGAACACCTGACTAATGTGCCAAGATCTGGGTCTTAGTCTCAACATAGTACTTGATCAGCTTTGTGGTTTTGAACAAATTGCTTAATTTTTTCCCATTTCATTTCCTCTTCTGAAAAATGGGGATAACTACCCTGATTGTCTCACAGGACTGTTGTGAAGATCAAATAAAATAATATATGTGAGAGTGTTGTGTAAACTGTGAGGCGTGATACATATGCAAGTTATTTTTAACTGGATGAGGCTTGATTTCAACAAATCCATATTAAGTGTTTACAACCTGCTTAGCTTACTTCTCATTTAAATGAAGCTCTGGAGTGGGAGCAGATTGTTTTGTAATGAAAAAGCAATTAAAATATGTGTGTGCATGTTTCCTGTACATATTTATTTCTGTACCAAAAAAGTCAAGCAATTCCCTTTTAGAATTTTAGAGCTAGAAAAGACAGGTCATTTTGATGAACCTCTTTCTTTTACATGTGAGGAAACTGAGGAATAGAGAAGTAAAATGCCTTTCTTTTTTAAAAATTTATTTTTTTCTTTTCATTATGAACTGAACAATTACCAGCAAGCAAAAGCATTTCAATGTACAAAGAACAACAAGAGTAAGGAAGAAATGAATTTGTATTTTGCCTCTGGCTTGGTAGCTGTCTGACTCTGGGAACTGAAACTCTCTTATCTAGTTTCTTCATTTGTAAAGTGTGACAAGCATTCATAATACCCTTTACCTACCCCACAGGTATCAAATGATATATTAGCATAATAGATTTAGAGCTGGAAGGAATCTTGGAAGTTATCTGGTTCAACCTTTTGCTTTGACAGATGAGGAAACTGAGGTTCAAAAAGGTTAAATCACTTGTTCAATATTACAGAAGTAAGTGACCCAGTTGAAATCTGATGGATGCAGAACATGTTGCAAACACTAAAGCCCTGTATAAATGTGTTGATTGTTGTCGTTGTTGCTATTGTTGTCACTATTTTTCTATTCCTTCTCTCTTTATCTTTTGCTTCAATAACTCTTGCCATGTCTACAATCCAATTTCTTTCTCAGTAACAGATTCCATATGATGGCATGCCTCACTGTCCTGAACTGTATTGGGTAATTATTCTTTTATTTTCTTAATGAAGTACCTTAAAAAGTGGTGAATTGGGGCAGCTAGGTGGTGTAGTGGATAAAGCACTGGCCTTGGAGTCAGGAGTACCTGGGTTCAAATCCAGTCTCAGACACTTAATAATTACCTAGCTGTGTGGCCTTGGGCAAGCCACTTAACCCCATTTTCCTTGCAAAAATCTAAAAAAAAGTGGTGAATTTATTATCAAAAGTCCTGATTATTCCCTAGTATGCAAAAATTGCTTATTGCAAATAAAGACTTGAAAAAACCCTGAATGGGCCAGGTTCTAATGGCTGCTAAGCTATCCAATAGTAAAAACAGAAATAAAGAAGAATGAATAATTCTGAATTTCTCTGTTTCTGATTTTAACTGAGGATGGTTTAGCTGTTTCCCTGGCACCCTTCTGTTTAGCTTTGAGGAATGTGGAAAGATAGCCTAAAATCATCATAGAAGAGGACAGAAATGTCAACATTGCTTTCTAGAACTGGTTTACTTCTAGTTAGTATATTTGGAAAAACATTCCTGGGATTAAAGCTTTCACTTGCCTTCATAACACTTGAGTAAAGTTGTGGGGAAAATACCTAATTATGTCATTACACAGGTAACCATTCAACTTTTATAATTTTGGCTTCTTAATTAATATCTGTCCATCTAACAAAGCTCGTGGTATCTCCAGTGTCTCCCGAGTCCTGTCTCTTTCACTGTTTGGCTCTATTGAGAACTATGTTGCTTTGAAATTTTGTCTCTGATAAATACAAATTTTAAACTCCATATTTTTTATTGCTCTAATTTGGGTGGAGTGGGAGATTTGATTCATTTTTAGACAAAATCAATCAAGTTCTATGCCAAGCTCAAAGATGAGTCAAGAATCAAAATAGGACATTCTAGAAATATTTGAAATATAATAATTTGGTTCATTTTCCCATAGGTTTCCCTCCCCTTTTTCCAAAATGTTACTCTGACAATGAGAATCCTTGTAATTCTAGGAAGGTAATTTATAATTTGTATAAAATCACAATTTCTTAAACTAACAAGTCTCCAATAGCAAAACACTTCTTTCAAAAGTATAAGATTTTTTTAGCAAACCCTTCAAGCATTTTTCCCTTCATACTTTTTCATCTATTTTGAGTAAGAGGAAAGGGAGCCTGGAGAAAGAATCTTGGTGGGTGGATGTGTATGTTACAACTTCCATACAAAATTTGAGATAACATGTATTTAAGATTCATCCTAAGTTTTGCTATAATATAATACTCAAGACTATATCCATGCATTATATATTTTTGTATGATTTATGAATCAAATATTTAAAATTGGAAGATTGGGAGAAAAAAGTAGGTCACATTTTTATTTTGATACATAGTTCTGGGAGTTTTGAAATTTTCTCATTTCATCTCATCATATCATATTTTCTCAAAACTGGTGACACTTTGTTCCTTATCAAGGTGTGAGGGGATATTGGTCCTGGAATTTCTTTGGTATAAAGAAGTCCGAGATGAGGGAACTCCATCTTCCAATGCACATTTTCACCTGATAGTCTTAGTGGCTTAAATGACGTACCTGAATCATTAGGTGATTTGCCCAGAGGCACATCCCAATATGTATCAGAAGTCATGAAGCCATTTTTTTTCTTTCTATGGGATCAGCTCTCTATTAAGTTTGCCAGAAAAATCACAGAAAACAATTTCTTTAATATGAGATTCTCTGATCAATTCTTAGGCCTACTGAATTATGCATCATTTTCTAAAAAAAAAATGCATGCTTTGGATTTTTCTTCCCATCTTTTTTGCAGTGTTATTGGTTTTTCCCTAAGCAAATCTCACCACAAATAGTTTGCATTTAACAGGTTATCTCAACCCTTCTTTGGAAATCTTACTTCTTTAATCAATTCAGGGTTATCTTCTCTTTAGTCCTAATTCCAAGGGAACTGAAACAAAGTAGTCAAAAGTCAAAATTATTTTCTCTGAACTCCTTTTTGCTATTCCTAGAATCAAAATGTTAAGGTCTATTTTTATGATAGACTTTTCTAGTTCTCAGACTCTCTCTAGAATTGTTGCCAAAGTGACTAAAATAAACCTTTACAATAATCAAACGTGTCCTGGCTTAAGATCAAACGATGAGTCCATTATTTTCCCGTCTTGATTAAAAGGCCATGTACTGTTGCCAGATTAAATAAATGTGAATATGTCCTAGTAATGAAGTTCATGACATCAAGAAATTGCCCTTGGTTATTATAATCATTCAACTTAGATCCTGTTTCTTGTTTGGTTATCTCAATTAGATGATCTAGTAGTCAGAACTCTGCCTTTCCTGTCTAATCTCTTACCTTCCTTCACTTTTGCACCAACTCTTTTTATTTAAGCTAGTCTCTTTACTGCTTTCATCTACTCTGGACTGACTCTTCTCCTCTAGTACCTTTACTTATATTTTTGACACTTTTCCAAATTTTAGACATCTAAATTTGACACTTTTCTAAATTTTTAGACATCCAAATTTAGACACCCAAGGTCTAGTTCAAGTCCCACTTTCACCAACTTTTTTATGAAAATTCTATTCATTGTCTTTATTGTGCACTTGTATCCTGTCATTTTCTTTTATTTGATGCCTTCTTTCCTCAAGTAGTTTATACATCCCTTACAGGTAGGGGCCATGTATCTCTCCTACCTTCTCTCTTGCTGTCATAGAATCTTATACTTACAGCTGACAGATTTTCAAGATCATGTAGTTTAATTTAATTATGGTTGGTTGGTTCTTGTTCTTCATTATCGAAGACCAAAATGACATCACTATGTTTGAGACAAATTACAGTATGTTGGACTGTGGCTGATCAGACCAATATGAACTGGGAATGCTCTACCACAAGTCAAGAACAAAATAGTCCATGTGAACACCTGGGATGGGCACTCTAAACTTATGCATATTTCATATGCTTGCAATTCTGCCTTCCTCATAGAGTACAGCCCCCTCTCTGAGAGAGCATGCCAGGCTGGGTGGTCTGGTACAGTCAATTCTAAGCTCTAAAGTGAAACCTTCAGGGTCTCTCAGTGCTGCTTCTGACCTCTTTATAATTAAATTATGCTGAAAAATCCAAGGATTCAAGAGGCTATGATTTTCTAAGTTCAGAATTTGAGAAGTTAAGATTTGAGCCCAACTCATTTGATTCCAAATTCACATCTTTTTTTCATTATGTCACAGGTGCTCAGAGATAGTTAATTGATTTCCAGAAGACTGATTGCAGAAGATAAATCCCAGGTCTTAGATTGTAAAGTCTAAATCTCATCATTCTAGGGCAACCCTAGAAGTATGTGATTATGACATTTTTCCCCTATTTTCTCAGTGTCAGCAGTTCATAGTAATTGTTTTTATTAATAAGTCCCACCAAAATTCAAAATTATATGTTGTAAGAGTTTGTATATTTTAAATTAGTGGTATTAAAGTAAATTCCACAATACTTCTATGTAGGGCCAGAATGAGATTAAAATATAATTGATAAGAGTTTAAGGAAAATAAAAGTGCAATTCATTATAGATAATTTAAGATTTTAAGTCAACATACTATCCAAAGGAGTTTGATATGGTTTTGAATTACTATGACCCAACCACAGGGGGAAAATTTAAATATTCTGATATGCATGACTTTCTAAATCAACTAAATAAACCTGAATTTCCTAAGGCTGCAGTTCAAATACCTTCCCATCTTTTGCCTGTAGAGTTCCTTTCTTCTTTTAAGATATTACTCGCCAGGCCTTATTGTACATCCTTCCAATAATTTCTGGTACTTAGGAGCTGATGAATACTGATGGATCACTTGAGTTTTGAGTTTCAGGAGAATGGAAGCCAATTTGTTATCTGCATCAGCACCATGGTGAGCTCCTGAAATTGGCTCCAGTGGGAGAGGAGGGGTTCAGGAGAATCGAAGCTGCCCTCTTAAGAAATGGAAGATATCAAAAATGCATTGTCAGTCAGCACCCAGCTTGGCCCAGAATGACCACTGTAATAGTGTGGCAAAGATGGAGAGACCTAGTCTTCAGAAAAACAAAACAAAAGAAAATTTAAAAACATCACTCAAACACTATCTTGTGGATTTTTTACATGATCCCACAAATTACTTGGACTTTCCCTCCCCAAATATCCCTTTAAAAAAAAAACTCCTGTGTGTGTGTGTGTGTGTAAAGATTCACTTTATATTTATGTTAAGGGCAGCTAGTTGGTGCAGTGGGTAGAATGCTGATGGTGATTCAAGTCAGGGGAACCTGAGTTCAAATCTAGCTTCATTCACTTACTAGTTGAATGACCTTGAGCAGGTCACTTAACCATGATTGCCTCACATCCAGGGCTGTCCTCAGTTGGCCTGATTCCTATCTGGCCATTGAACCCAGTTGACTGGAGGAGAAAGTGAGGCTGGTGACTTAGAACAGCCCCTCTCACTAAAATCCAATTCATGTGCTTATCATGGTATCACCTCTCTGATGTCCTGGTCTTCTTCAAGAATAAAGGGGAAAGGGTGGCTAGGTGGCACAGTGGATAGAGAGAGCACCAGCCCTGGAGTCAAGAGTACCTGGGTTCAAATCTGGCCTCAATAATTACCTAGCTATGTGGCCTTGGGCAAGCCACTTAACTCCATTTGCCTTGCAAAAAAAAAAAATAAGAATAAAGGGGAAACATTATATTTATGTTATTTATATATATATATGTATATATATATATATATATATATATACACACACATATACATGTGGGGATCTGTTTCATGCTTTGTACTAAGCCAGCAGAGAGAGGAAACTAAAGTGAGTTTTATCCTTCTAGATTTGAAACTTGGAATCCCTCTAACAGATCAAGGCAGAGTAATAACCAATTTCTAAGACCTTATTAGTAGTAAGGGTGGGCTTTTTTCCCCCCTAAAAGAAAAACTTTCTTTGAGTTGTTTCATAGACTTTCCCTTTGGATTTCTGCTTTTTTCTCAGCTGCTAAGTACCCCAATGGTCTTGACACAGCCTGAGTCTTCTGTTCACTAAGCTAAACATCCCCAGTTCTTCACTTGGGTCTATTATATGGATTGAAGACCCTCCTCCATCCTAGTAATCTGCAAAAATAATCTGAGTCCTTTTAAATTATGATGTTTGGCCTTGAGGATTTTCCCCCTCCAAAATTAAAAGGAGATATAATAGAGTCAGTGTTTCTAATTAGAAACCCATTCTTTATGTGGACTACTCTTAATCATGGAATAGTAAAGACTTTATTCTTGATATCAACTGTTACTGGCTTCACTATTAACTCCATCTCAAGTTTTCCCCTATTTTAAATAAGGAAAAATATTCTCTAAGATGTGAATAAAATGGTAAAAAGGGAAATATGCAGAACCAAGAGAACATTCTATACAGTAACAGCAATATTGTTTCAAGAATGATTTTAAGCAAGAGTTATTTGATTATTATATACAATTTAAATAAAGGCATGAGAGATGATATTATTTGCATTCAGAGAAAGAACTGATCAATAGAAGTATGTATTGCGTACATATACACATCTACACAACTTTTTGGGTCTAAAAGTAGCCATCTCTAGGGTGGGGCTAGGGAGAGAGAAATTTACATGATAACTTTATTATATGTTAAAAGGAATTATCAGTTGAACATAATTGACTTGTGGCTTCACCTGCAATCATCTTTTTTATTATACTGTTATGGAAATGTTTGTTTTATTCCATAAGTTAAAAAGTAATGTAAATTTGAAGGGGAAAAGATATGCCTGAAAGATAGGTTTTTGCTTCTAATTCTACTTTGAGGTGAATTTTAGACTTATCTTTAGTTTGACAGGTGAGTGATTTTGTTTTTTTTGGTTTTAAGTAGCTGGTAGCCCCATAGATAGCGTTCTGGACCCTAAGTCAGGAAGATCCTAGTTCAAATCTAGTTTCAGACACACCCTGACTTCAAACACTTAACTTGCCTGAACAAATCACTTAACATCTGTGTGGCTCAGTTTCCTCAACTGCAAGATGGGGATCATCATTGCACCTATCTCTCAGGGTCATTGTGAGGATATGATGAGATAACTGTAAAAAGGACTCAGACTAATATTAGTTCTCATTGCTTATTTCCTTCCCTACAGAGGAGGTTACAATATTTAAGTCAGAATGTCTTCTTCTGATGTCTTATAGATTTTTCTGCTTTTTCTTCAAACTCATTTGCCAAAATGTGACTCTTGCATGGGACTGGGTGAATACATGGTGCTTAAATTTATCCAAATCCCAGCTACCAGGGACTTCTTGTTTCATATTCTTTAATATCCATCTGACTTTCCTGCTGTTTCCATATCCATTGAAAATTAGACCAAATAGAATTCCCTTTGATCTGTTTTCAATTTTTGACTCAATCATGAACATAATACTGTTTTTTTAAGTGTAGCTTCAAGACCCAGGGCTGGAAAATTCAAAGCCTTTTCATCTTTTCAACTTACAAAAGTAAATGATTAAACATTATCAGTGCTGTATTAACTTGGGCTTTCTTGGCAATTGAACTCCTGATTCTGATTCACACCTTTATTTTCTTTTATTTTCTTTCAGGATTATTTGATCCTTTTAAGAAAATATGCTAAGTTTCAAAATAGATATTTGGTTTTGTCATTTAAGCAGAATTATGATTTTTTCTTAGAAAATCTTAATCATCTCATTGATTTATTCTTTCATTGTAAACATTTTTAGTTTGTTAGGTGTAGAGTGTTATGTGACCATCCAGAGTACTATTGTTATTACAAGTACCTTGCTTTTATATGGTATTTTTCATCTCAATAACTTAAGTGTGGTAACTGATAATTGAATTTTGATATGCTGGAAAGGGAACTGGGCTAAGGTGGCCAGAAATCTGACATTCTGGTCCTATCTCTGTCACTAAATACTTGAACAATTTGAATGTCTTATTTGTGCTCAGTTTCATCATCTGGAAATGAATCATTGGTCAAGATAATCCCTTTTTAAATCCTATGATTCTGTCATGGCAAAAAGTGAAATAAATCTACATAGAGCCATAAAAAGAGCCTGGACAAGAATCTTCATGGAAATTCAATGCTTGATGTACTTATTAAACCCCTCCTATAGGCAGGGCACCATACTATATACTGATATTAGGCAGCACAGTGGATAGAACACTGGACCTGCAGTCAGAAAGACATGAATTTAGATATAGCCTCATAGGCTTACTAACTGTGTGACTCTGGGCACTCAGTTTGCCTCAGTTTCCTCTTCTGTAAAATAGGGATGATAATTTCATCTACCTCCCAGGAATTTTGTGAGGATAAAATGAAATAATAATGATAAATTGTAGAACTCAATGTCTGAAACCTAAGTAAGTACTATATAAATGTCAACTATCATCATTATAATTATAATTATAATAATTATTATTATAAAAATCAACCATTTCTTGGCCTTAAGAATTGAGATTCTGATAGGAAGGAAAAAAGGAAAGGGAAGAAAGGAAGAAGGAACAAAAAAAAGAAGGAAGACAGGAAGAAAGAAGGAAGGAAAGAAAAGGAAGGTAGCAATATTTATGAAGTATTTTTTTTTAGGTTTTAGCAAGGCAGTGGGGTTAAGTGGCTTGTCCTAGGCCACACAGCTAGGCAATTATTAAGTGTCTGAGGCCGGATTTGAACTCAGGTACTCCTGACTCCAGGGCCGGTGCTCTATCCACTGCACCACCTGGCTGCCCCCAAGGCTCAAAGTTCTTAAGGGCAGGTAGTAGGGCCAATGGAAAGTCTCAGAAATCCTTAGTTGTTGAGAGGATGCTGTTGTGAAATTACTTGTCCTGCCCATGGCTTTGTCACTACCAAAAGTACTCCCTTAGACTACTAAGGGAGGCAGTCATGGGATAGAGAACCTGAGTTTAAATTTTGACTCTGGATTGGGTGGAGCCAAGATAGCTCCATGAAGGTAGGAATGCCCCCCAAAAAACCTCCAAAAGCAATAAAAAATTATGACTCTAGCCCAAATTTAGAGGGGCAGGTGAGTGATACAATTTCCCAGTCTAAGACAACTTAGAAGTTCCATGAGAAAGGTCTGTTTCACTGGGACCATGGTTGGAAAAAGCCACTGGAAGCACAGCCACAGTCACAGCACAGAACAACAGGCCTAGATGCCTAGATCTCTGTGGATGCCTAAGTCTGTGGCAGAGGGGAAGGTTTCCAAACCTCTTGGCCCAGGGGTCATCAGGGACACTGGAAGGGGTGGTCAGAGGACTCTGCCATAGTGAGTGCAGATTGGGTGCTGGCCTCCGAGCAGCCTTGTGGTGAGAAACTGCAGTGGTAATCAGGAAAGCCAACCTGTACTTCCAGAGCACAGCCCACAGACAGTAAGGGGGTTGGGGGAGACTGCAGAAATCTCTCTGCTCTCCCTGGGGCAGGACTTAGCTGTTTGCCCATCAGGTTGCAGTCTGGGTCCCTACAACACCACCATAGCCAAGCAGGGACCATCCTCACAGCTCCAGGGCAGAGGAGAGGGCCTGAAAACAGGCAAGAGAGCAATCAGAACCTCTCATAAGACCTTGGAGGAATTAAGGTCCCTGTGGGTTGTCCCAAACCCCCCCCCCCAAAGCTAATCAGTCATAGGTTGAGCAAATGAACAAACAACAGAAAAAGAAGAATTTGACAATAGAAAATTACTTTGGTCCCTTAGAAGATTCAGAAGATGACAAAATCGAAGCTTCTATATCCAAAACCTCCAAGAGAAATAGAAAATGGGTCCAGGCTATGGATGAGATCAAAAGAGACTTTGAAAAGAAATTAAGGGAGGTAGAGGAAAAATTGGGAGGAGAAATGAGAGCAATGCAGATAAATCATGAAAATCAAATCAGCAGCTTGGTGAAAGAAATACAAAAAATAATACTGAAGAAAACAGTATGTTAAAAACCCATTTAGGCCAAATGGAAAAAGCAACACAAAAGGCAAATGAGGAGAAGAATATCTTAAAAATCAGAATTGGCCAGCTGGAAAAGGAGATAAAAATGCTCTCTGAAAAAAAATAACTCCTTCAAATGCAGAATGGAACTAAAGGAATCCAATAATGTTGCAAGAAATCAGGAAGAAATGAAACTATTCCAAAATTTAAAAATTAGAAGAAAATGTAAAATATCTCATTGGAGAAATAACTGACCTCCAAAACAGATCCAGAAGAGATAATTTAAAAATTATTGGACTACCTGAAAGTCACAGCCAGGAAAAGAGCCTAGACTACATTTTTTTCAAGAAATAATACAGTAGAATTGCCCTGAGATCCTAGAAGCAGAGGGTAAAATAAAAATTGAGGGAATTCACTGATCCACTCCTGAAATAGATCCCAAAAGAAAAACTTCCAGAAATGTTATAACCAAATCCCGAAACTCCCAAGTCAAAGAGAAAATTCTAAAAGCTGCCATAAACAAACAATTCAACTACTATGGCTCCATAGTCAGAATTACACAGGATCTGCAGCATCTGCATTAAGGACTGATAGGACTTGGAATATATTCCGGAAGGCAAAAGATCTTGTTTTACAACTGAGAATCAAATACTCAGCAAAACTGAACATCCTCTTTCAGGGGAAAAGATGGACTTTTTTTAGTTTTTGCAAGGCAGTGGGGTTAAGTGGCTTGCCCAAGGCCAAACAGTTAGGTAATTATTAAGTGTCTGAGGCCGGATTTGAACTCAGGTACTCCTGACTCCAGGGCCGGTGCTCTGTTCACTGCGCTACCTAGCCACTCCATGAAAAAATGGACTTTCAATGAAATGGGACTTTTGAAATAACCAGAGTTTAACAGAATGCTTCATCTCCACATACAGGACTCAGGTGAATCATAGAGGGAGTCAATGGGTAGGACTAACTATGATGAACTTAATGATGTTGAACCATTTGTATTCTTGAATGGGAAGAAGATACTGATAACTCATATGAACTTTATTTATAAGAGCAGTTAGAAGGAGCATATGTAGACGAGTCATAGGAAGGAGCTGAATAAAATGTTATAATATAGTAAAAAGATGGAGTCAATGGGTGATAAAGGAAAGTACTGGGAGAAAGGGAAAGGAGATGAAGAAAGGACTAAGCTATTTCACTTAAGAGTCAAGAAAAAGCTTTTTCAATGGAGTGGAATGGGGTGGGGGGGAATGAGTGAGTCTTCATTCTCATCAGAAATGACTTAGAGAGGAAATAGCATACACACTTAATAGGGTGAGGAAATCTATCTTACCCTAGAGAAAAATGAGAAGAAAGGGATAGGATAAGGAAAAATGGGGGTAGGGAAAGGGGAAATAGGTGATAGAAGAGAGGGAAGATTGTGGGAGAGGATACTCAGATACAACACACTTTTGACCAGGGATGGGCTGAAAGGAGAGAGAGAAAAGAATGAGAGTGGAAAGGAATAGAGTGGAGCGAAATACAGCTATTAACAGCAACTGTAGGAAAAATATTGAACCAACTTCTTTGGTGGATTATGATAAAGAAGGCAACTCATCCCTGAGACAGAACCATTGGAATCTGAACACAGAATAAATACATTTTTTCCTCTCTCATTATTATTGGGGTTTCTCATCTTTTTTTAGGGCGAGAGGTTTATGTTGACTCTCACAACTAGGTTATTGTAATAATATAAAATAAACAAATTTTGGCTCTGCCATTAATTGTCTGTGGGTGAGACACAGGGGTCTGATTACTTGTCTATACCTTAGTTTCTTTATGAAATGGAAATATTCATACCATTTACCTTTCAAAGTTGTTCTGAATATCCAAAATAATAATAGATTTTGTACTAAATAAAGATTAAATATTATTATCATTATTTTTAAAATATTGGAGGATTATTGCATAAAGTGACTAAATGGTTGTTTATTTCCTATTCCTTATATATTTATATATTTTGGCTTTGTCTTCAACCACCTTGCTCATATATCTTTTAAAATCCACGAAAGAAATAATTAAAAGGGAGAAGAGATTTTATTATTGCTTTGTTGAGTTGTATTTGACACTCCATGGCCCCATTTGGGGTTTTCTTAGCAAAAATACTTCAGTGGTTTTGCCATTTCCTTCTTGAGTTCATTTTACAGTTGAGGAGATTGAGTCAAACAGGTTAAATAATTTGCCCAAGGTCACATAGCTAGTGAGAATTTGAACTTATGAAGATAAGTTTTCCTGATTCCAGGCCTAGGACAGCCCAGGTTGAAAAGAACTGGATTCCAGATGAGTTACCCTGTAATCCTGCCTCTGTCACTTTCTATCCTTGGATGTTATTTAACTTCTCTGAGTCTCATTTGTTATAAAAAAGCAGAGTTGATTAGACAGATTTAAGGTCTCTCTGACTCAGTTTCCATGTTCTTATGATGCTGTGACTATCTTCAGAACATGTCTATAGCTCTCTATCCTTTGGCACTGATTGCATTTCCAGGCAAACATTGACTTCTTGGCAAACTTTCATTAAGTATGAAACATTACCAAGGAAGGAAGGAAGCATTTTCTTTGGTCATAAATGCAAGAAGCAGCATAGAGAATAATGTATGTGTGTGTGTGTGTATTATCTATCTATCTATCTGGGCCATATTCACATCTTCAAGATGAATTGGGGGAAATGGTAGGGTTCATTCATTTTTCTTGGGGTTTGTTACCCATTGTGAAAAGAGGTTGTCAGTTCTTTCTAGGCTCACTCTGACTCCCTGAATGAAGATGAAAAGCATGATCTACCTGAACTGATCCCCTTTATCCCTTATGGTCTAATTGGCATCACCTTCTTCAAGACCGATGCCTTATGAAAGTGGAAGACAACTGTAGATATTTCTCATCTGTTAAAGCAACCAAATCCTTCGAAGTACTCACACTTAGGTTTTTATTGTGCTCATGTGGGTGACAATTTTTATTTTATTTTATTTTATTGATCTCCTGCTGCATCTGAAGAGAAAACACATATCACCAAGTTGGATTTTTCACCTCCTAGCACTACTGTTCCAGTTGACAGAACATAGTGTTTGGATAAAAGCTTGTTCTTTTACAAACAGTACATTGTCCTTACTGACGATTCATAAATCTGCCTTTGGAATGATGGCACAGAAAAGTTTAACTTTATGTTTGATCCAGACAAAATGGGCTTCCAGTTACTTCTATACATTAAAAAGATATTATAGTTGTTTCAGAGTTAAAGAACCAAGAGTGATAGAATAAATAGAAAAAATATTCACTTGGACTTAGAATGAAATGGAGACTAAATGAGATTATGGTTGAAGCCAAAGCAAAAAAGTTCTTAAAATGAATATGAAGAAGTGAAGATGCAAGAGGAATCTGAGAATGCCATATTTTAATAATGAATAGAACCAGCATATACATGTTGGTAAGAAAAGTCAGTTGTCAGTAAATATTTATTAATCACATAGTGTGTGCCGGTCATTTTGCTTGTCCTAGAAGATATTCTAACTTGGAAAGATTTTGTTGCCAGAAGCAAGATGAGAAGTATAATGGAAAGATTTCTGGTCTTTGAATTAATATCATTTCCATTCTAGGCATTTTGAATTTGTGATGTGTAACTTAACCTTACTTTCCCAGCAGTAAAATGGGATAAATTCTTACATGAATAATTTGAATGATGACTGGAGCAATGTGAAAGAAACCCCAGCAGGAATTGGAAGGGGATTGGATAATACTAAAAATAATACTTGCTGGCACTTATATAATGTTATAAGGTTGAAGTACTCCCACTGTTAGGGGCGGCATGCCATAGCCCAAGAGCATCCTACATATGCTGATACCAAGTTTCTAATAATCTCTACTAGTGACTCTTTATTGCTAACTCCTTATTAAGAACCTATTCTTTCCTCCTTACCAGCATGGTGCCATGAAGTTTTCCCCAGGTCTTTAGATCCACTTCTTCACTATTCCTAATGTAGTTGGTTCATGATATCTAACCCTCTGAAAAAAAACTGGAAATCCTAGGTGAAAAAAGTCCCTTTTGTCTTTTTGTGTATTTGTTTTGTGGACTTCTTGCTTCTAGTCTCCTTGCCATACTGATATGATTAAAGTCTAAATGAAATCCTTTGAAAAAAGGTGCTGTCTAAACTCTAAAATATTTTGCTTCTAACTCATTCACAGGGGACTTACTAGTGCACACTGAAAAAAGAATAAAAGCACTAGATTCTGCTTTATAGTGGCAGGAGGTGGTGATTTAAACCAGCCAACAACAAACAAAATACTAAAACTGTGTTTTCCAGTTTGAAATAGCATCTTAAAGGTAGCTAAGAAAGTAACTCAAAAGGTAAGAGATTGGATTCTATAACTGAGTCAAATGGTACACTCGGGAAGGTAATGTGCTTGGAAGGAACCTGCTCTGGCTTCATAGAATAGTAAGTAATCCATCAAGTATAAATTGATTTGAAGCTTAGCCGATAATTATCCTAATAGAGACCAACTTTATCAGGTCTTAGTAACTTTGATCTCTTGACCTCCTACCAAAATCACATTTAAGCAATGGATGAAAGAGAAAGTGATGGGAGAATTTCCTAGTGTTCTCAGACTAAGAATTTAGGGAGGTTAGGTGACATCATAGTATTAGACCTGAAGTGAGGGAGACTTATCTTCCTGAGTTCAAATCTGTCCACAGATACTTAATAACTCTGTGACTTTGGACAAGTCACTTCACTCAGTTAGCCTCAGTTTCCTCCTCTGTAAAATGAGCTGGAGAAGGAAATAGCAAACCACTCTTTGCCAAGAAAACCCCAAATGAGGTCATTAAGAGTTAGATATATGTGGGTAGCAACAGATGTCAATTTGAGTTTTGCAAGTTATTGGGGTTTAAGTGACTTGTCTAAGGTCACACAGCTAAGTATTAAGTGTCTGAGGCTAGATTTGAACTCAGGTCCTTCTGACTCCAGGGCCAGTGCTCTATTTTCTGTGCCACCCAGCTGCCTCCCTCTCTTTTCATGGATGAGGAATCTAGGCCCAAAGAATGGAAGTGACTAGCCCATGTATGTTCAGGGAGCAAATAGGAGCAAGTAGACTCAGAGGATATTTTATAAGGTATCCAAGGTGGCACAGTGAATAGAACAGCTGGACCTGAGTTTGGAGAGTCCTGTGCTCAAATTCAACAAGAGATATTTATTAGCTATGTGACTCTGGGCAAGTCACTTATCCTTCGTCTGTCTTAGTTTCCTTATCTACAACATGGGGATAATTAAAGCACCTGTGTCCCAGAGTTGTTTTGAGCTAAATATTTGTAAAATATAAATGATGTAAAAATGCTGGCTTTTATGTTTGCTCCATCAGTATTAATTGGAAGGACAATAAGTAATAAAAATGCTGGCAGATGTGAATCACAAAATAGTCTAGAAATAAACCTGAGATCAGTTTTGTATGATTAAGAATAAGAACAAGCTGTTGGTTTCATTGTCTCTGAAGAGGGAAGTTTATAGATCAAAGAAAGAAATATTAAAATAATTCTTTGTGAAACTAAGGTTTACATTTATCAGAACAGTAAGAAACAGACAGTGTGGAGGAGAGTATTTTATCAGGGGTCTGTTATCTTGTGAAGAATATCTTTGTAATGGGTTATGTCAATCCTAATGCTTCCCCAATGGGGAAAAGCCAATTTTTTTTGTTTCATTTTTCCAGAATGAACTACTCTCTTCACTCCACACTCCTCTCACCCATATCTTCCCTTGTTTCATTAGTAAATTAAATATTTGATTCCATCAACTTATCCTCATTCTAAAGAACAGCAAGGTAACAGAAAGCAATGGAAATCTGACCTTCAGATCTGACTCTTTAATGGGCAGAAGGCAACCAATCTTTCAGAGGCTATGATCATTGGTACAATGGGATGTCACCTTTTCCTTCCTGGGTTGATGGATAGTTTTGATGGCTAACTTATCTTCTCTTTTATCCTGTCAACATGACCCCCATAGGATCAGAGTGGAAGAGTGAAATAATACGAAAAGAAATAAACATCTCTAGAGAGCGGGGAAAGCATGTAATGTTGCCAGCATTTTGATGCCAACTAGAGTTTGATAACTTTTTTACAGACTTGCCTTTTACTGAAAATAACAGATCACCTTGACAGTATTTTAGAGATTTGCCAATAACTTGACCTCAAAACATTTCATTTAGTTTGGCAAAATGTGTTGACTCCAGGACTCCCATTTTTTGAAGCAATTGCTGACATCATAATTGATTTGTCTTATTAAATGGAGCCAACAAAGTGTAGTTTAAAAAAAACTATATCTGGAGCCAGGAAATGTTTGAATATTGACCCACTCTTATTCATTGTGCAGCCCTAAACAAGTCACTTTCTCTAAAGTTCTTTTTCTGTAAATTGGGAATGATACTTTATCTCTTGCAAAGGAATATTACAATTGTAGGGAAATCACCTCTTAAATATTCAAAACATTATAGAAATAGGGATTTAGAATGAGGTCCCAAGTAGAAAATCAAATTGTTTTGAAATTAGTTTGAGTATGTTATACAGATAAGTATATAGACTATATGTGTCTGTCATATATAATCTATCATATATATGAGTATATTGTATTCAGATATACAGACCACACACATCAATCAGGAGATCAACTCTGTTCTTATCCATGGAATTAACTAACTTTCATGACCTTAGCTATATTAACTTTTATGAGGCTCAGTTTTCTCCCTTGTTAAAATGAAAGGATAGAGCTCTGGGCCTGGAAGACTCTTCTCCTTGAGTTCAAATCCAGCCTCAACCACTTAACTGGCTGTGTGACCCCGGGCAAGTCACAACCTTGTTTGCCTCAGTTTTCTCTCCTTGAAGAGTCTGGTATGCCTCAACAACAACAAAAATGAAAGGTTGGACTAGATTATCCCTGAGGTTTTGTATACCCTTTAATTTTATGATACTGTGATATTCTGGGAAATATTATTATATTAAGAAAAGATTACTGCTTCGAATTCTATATACATTAATATGCAGAGTCACAGCAGTTTACCTATTAATATGCAGATTAATGGAACATTGCATGACATATGCAGTTTACTTAATAAAATTACCAATAAAGTGAAGTTGTAATTAAATACAAGCTTAGCTTTTATGAGGACATCCAGGCCAAAAATGTTTCCCAATCACATTTTTAAGGCACAAAGCCAAGACCATGCTGCAGAGCAGATATGTGTATGAATGCAGCCAGTTCCCAGAGGAACTAATGTCTCCTGTCTATGTAGATGGTGTAGTGCAAAGGTAACTAGGTCAATTCAAATGAGGCAGAAGAAGCCAAGCAGCATACTGGATAGATTTCAGCAGTTACTTTTTTCCATTTATTTGTATAGAGGTCTACACACGTATCAATGGGATCCTTGATGAAAATAGGGTAAACAAAAATAAGATAATTTATTTCACATCATTGACTAAAATATATTAAAGTACATGATCTTGCTAGCTTTGTCATTTTAAATTGCAAAAAATTGGTTTTTAATCACGGGCAGGCAGATTTCAGAAAAATAAAGCAGGTCACTACACTGCTGCTTCCCTCAGTTTCCTCAACTGTGAAGTGAGGATATTAGCCTCTACCTCAGGGTTGAAGGATCAAATTGTAAAGCATTTAACAATCTGACACAGAATGACAGCTAAATAAAAGCCCATTTGTTTCCTTCCTAGGAGCCTCTGATAATCATTTCTTTAGAAGAATGTCAGCTTTTTGAAGGCAGAGAGACTATTTAGTTTTTGTGTTTGCATCCCCAGCTCCTAAAATTTCATACTCTTGGCATTTGCTCAAATAATGTTTTGACTTGAAATGTGATGAGGCAGAAACAGCCAAGCAGCACACTAGATAGATTTCAGCAGTTACTTTTTTCATTTATTTGTATAGTGAGTGGTCTACACACATATCAATGGGATAATTGATGAAAATAAGAGAAACAAAAAATAGGATACTTTAATTCATTTCATTGACTAAAATATATTAAAATACATGATCTTGCTGGGTTTATCATTTGTAAATTGCAAAAAAAAATTGGCTTTTAATCACAGGCAGGCAGATTTCATAAAAACCTGGAAAAACTTAAATGATGCTCAACAGAACCAGAAGATCATGGTCCACATTAATAGCAATATTAAGTGATGATCCTCTATTTGACCTTTGCTCTTCTTAGCAATACAGTGATCCAAAACAGTTCCAAAAGATTTGTGCTGGAAAATAACATCCACATCCAGAGAAAGAACTATGGCTAATTAAAAACAAAACGATTTTAAGATTTTCTCACAACAAGGCATCTTCTACAGACGTTAAATTATAAGATCTTTGTACACATTCTTTGATGCTACCACAGAGAACTATGTTCAACAAACCTTAGACTGCAAATGAGATATAATCCAGGAAAACATATGTTTACAAAAGATGTTCTCCACTGTTGTGATGTCAGATTTGCAGTTCAAATGGAAAAAGAATTCCAGCTGTTCTTGTGTTTAGTGAGGTACTCCAGCTGTTCCAGCTTGTGGGCAACATTATTGCATCCAGTCCTAGAATGCCAAAGGATCAACTCGGTGAGATCCATAACCACACGAAAGAAAATGTATTAATAATCCCCATAAGACAAATTAAGTGGATGAAGAATGAATATGACCCAGATTAGGCATATAATGGTATGGATAGTTCATTGCATTTGTTTATGTCTCTGTGTATGCATGTGTATGCATGGTTCTTGTCTGGATAATGATTTGGACCTGTAATTAAAAGGAAGACATTAGCTTGAATTACAATTGCAAATTCATAGTCTTTCAATAAGAACTGGCAGCAGGCTGAGCACTGGAGAAATAAAGAAAGCCTAAATGATCTCAGATAGCTTTGGGTTATAAAACCTCATCAAATTTACACTAACATTCTTTCATTTGGGGTAAAAAAGGAAAGGAAAATTGTTTTTATTTGACATACCTCTTAGGTCAAATACTTTATAAGTTTACAATGCAATTTTTTTTTTAGGTTTTTATAAGGCAAATTGGGTTAAATGGCTTGCCCAAGGCCACACAGCTAGGTAATCATTAAGTTTCTGAGGTCAGATTTGAACTCAAGTACTTCTGACTCTCCTGGGCTGGTGCTTTAATCCACTGCGCCACCTAGCCGCCCCTACAATGCAATTTTACAAAATAAATTTCTGTGCACATATTCTTCACTTTGAGGGATAGCACCACATCTTACATATGGGTTCCATTTTATGAATGAACAAATCCCATTTCTGGTAAATTGACTGTATGACCATAGCAAGCCAATGAACATAATGCCCCAGGCTGCTTGAAAGATTAGAAACTATAAAACAGGTGCCAATCTGCATTGGTAGAAATTTCCCCATTGTGAATTATCTGCAGTGATGACATCATGGTTCCTGGCAGAACAATATCTTACATTGTCTAGCAGAACAATTCTCTGATGTAACTGGAGCCTGAAGTCCATTGGGATTCCGTGGAGTTTCATGAGTTGCTTCTTTTAGTTTTTGCAAGGCAATGGGGTTAAGTGACTTGCCCAAGGCCATTCAGCTAGGTAATTATTAAGTGTCTGAGGCTGGATTTGAACTCAGGTCCTCCTGACTCCAGGGTCGGTGCTCTATCCACTGCCACCTAGCTGCCCCTATGAGTTGTTTCTTATCTAACACCATTAACAATTAATACACTGGGGAAGCTAAGTGGAGCAGTGAATAGAGCACCAGCTCTGGAGTTAGGAGGACTCAAGTTCGAATTCAACCCTAGACACTCAGCAATTACCTAGCCAAGTGCCCTTGGGCAAATCACTTAACCCCATTACCTTGCAAAAAAAAACAAAACCCAGAATCAGTCAGTACACTATCTTTCTTTTCTTCTACTGGGTCTTTCTAAAATTAGTGGGAAGGAAATGTACAATGTCCTCCAAAATTTTTTCTTAATCTTTTGCAAGCATGAACATGGTAAAAATATCTAATATTCTGTCAGTTAGTGACAGCTCTAAAAAATCAAATCATGCAAACCTATAGATTTCCCAATCACTTATTTTGGATATTTGCTTTAAAACAAAGCTCATCTCCATAAGAAAAAAATCATTTATAGCAACACATATGTTGATAAATGTATTAATTCTTATTTCAGTAAACTTAAATAATTCTTATTCTCAAATAATAATGTAATAGGGAAGGTACAAGACCCTCTTATTGAAGGGGAGGGCCCTGAACTCCAAATCCTCCCATTTAAAAGGGAAGACAAGGACAGGCATCTCCTCATTTCTTTCCTGGCTGCACTGCTTTGGTGTTCTCTGACTTCTCCATGACATAGGAATCGATGCCATCAGCTGCGGCACTCTACCTAATCACCACACAACTCTCCATGGGTGGAGAAAGAGTCATGAATTCACAATGACTCTGCACAGACACCTCATGTCTCACCCTGCCTCACCATTTATACATTCACAAAAGCATGAGTGTATACTATATCTGTATATATATAATTGCGTGGTTACACACAAGCAAATACATATACACATAAAGATATGATTTAAAAATTATATCAAAGACAATCATGGAGCATATTACTAATAGCAAATGAAGTTAAAAATCAAAAGAAATTTAAAATTTTCTGTCTTATTAGATTAGGTATCTTGCAAAAATTTAACTGAAGTCTAGTAAAGATTTAAAAAACCAAACTAAGAGAAGCCATTGTAAAATTGTAAAATTGTTCTTGACAAAGGATATCACTCTTATCTCCAAGACTAAACAAGTCACAATTTAGAAAATGAAGCCACTGAGTTGCTCTTGTTGAATGTTATGTTCGAGGTCTAGTTCTGATGTCTGACTTTGTTCATGATCAGGAACAGTAGAAGTCAAGCCAGGAACGATGGAATTCAGTTTTGGTCTCTGTTTTGTTTTTCATTTAGATTTCAGCATTGCATTCTCAGAATATTTCTTTGTTCACTTAAAGCTAAAGTCAGTTTTAATCTCTTATGAAGTTCATCCTTTTAAAACTGCATTTTCTTTTGTTTACTGATTTTCTTTAATTTATTCTCTTTCGAGTAGCAATTTCTTTAGTAGTTAAATTAATTATTCCAACTTTTTCCTTTTTTTGCTTTCTCATGTCCATATTTACATATTAACTCCTCTCTAAAGGAGGTAAATACCCTGAATAATTTTGGTTTCTCTATCCTATCCTAAGAACTTGTTTTCCACTACTAGTATAACTGACTGATGAGATCATTAAACCGTAATTTTAATGATGCCTTCGTTTTTGGACATCTTCAAGCTCTGGATTTTCACTCTGGATTGGAACTAATCTTTCTTGGATGGATTCTTGTTGGAGATCATATTGGTTCCATTTTGCCTTTACCATTTGAATTGTTTCTTGTAGTTCCTTTGCTTTATACTGGACCTGGGTTTAATTCTCTTTGTGTTCTATAATTAGTGGGGGGGGGTTTTCTGAAGAAATCGTGTTCAAGGGATAGCTCATTTGCTACAGTATTCATTTTACTTTCCATTTTAGAATGTTCTTGACAAAGGACATCATTCTTATCATTAAGACCAGACAAGTCACAATTTAGAAAATGAAGCCACTGAGCTTGTTCTTGCTGAACATTATGTTCAAGGACTAGTTCTGATGTCTGACTTTGTTCATGATGAGGAATAGCACAAGTCAGATGGGAATGGTGGAGTTCAGTTTTGGTCTCCGTCTCTGGATTGTCTCTGTTTTGTTTTTCAGTTTCCAATTTAGATTTCAGCATTGCCTTCTCAGTTAGCAGAACATTTATTTGTTCACTTCAGTCAGTTTTAATTTATGAAGTTCATCATTCTTTTAAAACTTCATTTTCTTTGGTATACTGGATTTTCATCTCTTTAGTTTTTTTCTCTCTGCTAGTGCCAGTTAGAGTGTAGCAATTTTTCTCTTTAGGCTACAAATTTGATGCAGCAAATATTTTTCTTGTTTATGACTGTCAGCCACCTCTCTATCCCATGGTGATTCTGCATCTCCTCCTTCCAATTCTAATGCTGACATTTTATTAGTTGTGTGACCCTGGCAAGTCACTTAACCCTGTTGGCCTCAATTTCCTCCTCTGGAAAATGAACTGCTGAAGGAAATGGCAAACCATTCCAATAGCTTTGCCAAGAGAATCCTCAAAATGCCTCCAAGGGAGAGTCAACAGTCCTGACAGACTCCACGAAATTTCACCAAAAGTAAGGTTTACTTACCACCATGTCGCCATTGAGGAACACAAAGTTAGTTGAAACCTGACTAAAAGTAAAATGAAGACATTTTCCACTTATTAACAATGGACAGGCAGGAGTGGGGGTGACTCCATCCTGCCCCTACCCCTCAAGGGAGGTTCTGCTTTTTCCCAGGTATGGAGGAAAAAAACTCTCCCAAGGTTAGCAGAGGCCCAGGGACCAAAGTGGGGGATTGGGGGAGGTTCAGTTTTTCCAGATCGTTCAGGCCCTGCTCCCACACCAGCAGCGGCTGCTGCATCTTCACCACATCCCCAATGGAGGCCACCCAGAGGAGCTTCCCCAGGTCCTTGTCCCACTTACAGGCACTACCTTTGCGCAGAGGAATGAGACTGAGATCACCCCATCTTAAGAAAAAACCCTAAAAACGACGTCATTCTGCAGGCCTGGTCTCTCAGCCTTCTCCAAGTCCCAGCAGCTCCCAAAGAGTAAATTGCCAAGCTCAGAATACCAGTTTCAACGATCTGGGAGCTTGAGCACACTGCAATTAGAAACAATTCCATCCCAGAGAGTCTGGCAGCCTGAGAGAGGCCCAGCAGGGGACTACACCAATGTTCTCCCAGTGATTTGTGAAAGTGTGTCCCCTATCATCTAATTACTAGTGAATGAAAATGGGGAGATTATGTAAAAATTCACAGAAAGAAAAAAGGTAGACTTCTGTAGGTTCCAGCCATCCAGGTGTCATCTTCAGTTCCTCTCAGTATTTGTATTCAATGAGTTGTCATCCTTTTGTTTGCCATTATATTGTATACTATCACAACATCTCTCATATACGCACACTCATGTCTTTGACATTCTCACTGCCCCAGTGCCATCCCTTCTCCCTTCATGCCTGGACTTTCTCAGTAGTGTTCTGGTTGATCCCAAGTGACTCAAGTTCAGTTCATTCTTCATTCATCTGTCAAATGGATCATGTCACCGCTGGCCCGTTGACCTGATCAGCAAATTCCAGTGGTTCCCTATTATCTCCAGGATCAACTCTACAATCCTATGCTTGCTTTTTAACGCCCTTCATAACCTGGCCCCCTTTTACCTTTCCTTCTTATACCTTATTTCCCTCCATATACTCTCATCCAGTGACTTGCATCTCCTTGTTGTTCCTAACATACTTCATCTCCTGACTTGTAGAAAGAGCAGAGAAGGGGAAAAAACAACTATTAAGCTCCTATTATGGGCCAGACCCTGTGTTAAGCATTTTACAAATATCTCATTTCATTCTCACTACATCCCTAAGAGATGATGCTATTATTATCCACATTTTTACAGATGGAGAAACTGAGGCACATTGTACTGCCCAAGGACAAATAACTTGTAACATTTGAAGCCAGATTTTAACTCAGATTTTCCTGACTCAAGAGCCACTCCATTATGGTTAAAGATATAGTTAATCATCACTACTGAATGTCCCCCAGTTTTGGAACTCTCTTCTTATCTCTCCACCTACTTTCTCTGGCTTCCATCAAGCCTAAGTTAAAGTCCTTCTGCCTTTCTTTGTCCTCCTTAATCAGTTTTATCTCTATAATATTATCTCCAATTTTTCATTTTCATATATATTTTTTGCCTGGGATTCACAATGGTGAAAAGATCCCAATAAATATGAGTTCTATTACAGTAATTATGTAAAAACTTATTGCGGGGCAAAAAAAAAAACTTTGCAAAAAAAAGTTAAATGGTGGCTTTTAAAAATTATGTTAAAATAAACATAAACTGTTTCCCACTTGGAGGTACAAGTGACTTATATGCACCTGGTTTATACTCCTTATATTATGAATGGTCATCCTTTTAATATGAAGGTGCTTTGTGACACACCATAGAAGAAA
This sequence comes from Macrotis lagotis, assembly GCF_037893015.1. Lineage (NCBI taxonomy): Eukaryota > Metazoa > Chordata > Mammalia > Peramelemorphia > Peramelidae > Macrotis > Macrotis lagotis. The sequence goes on along the minus strand of NC_133664.1, from coordinate 49,751,585 downwards.
TTCTTCTTCCTTCCACCATTACTCTTGAATCCCTCATCCCAGACAGCCTATTTCTTTCCTTTTCCTAATTGTGATGGGAGAAGGAATCCACAGGGGTAGGACAGATCATGATAAGGGTAATTGGGAAGAAAGGAGGAGGAAAAGTCTGCTTTACTACTGTTATTATTCCTTCATCTTTAAATTGTTTGCTCCTGTTTGAGCATGTTTCACATGCATTGTAAAAGAAGGGAATAAAAAAAAATGAAGATAAGAGGTTACTAGAGGATCCTGTGACACTGTTCCTACCTACTCTTGGGTCCCTTCCAGGATCATAAGTAAGAGGGGAAATTAGAGGTGCAGGTGGGACCCACTGCCTTCCCCATCTCACCCCTAAGACCCTGCTTCAAGTTAAAAGGACCAGGGATGGGAGTGCCTCCTTCCACTGCCAGGACTGAATTGGAGTTACATTTCTTCCTATTTTATCAAGTGAGAGCTCTGAACACATTTTCCCACAATATCATGAGCAGGTCAGGGTCTAGGTTACTAGTAATTAAAGTCAAGTCAACAAGCATTGATTAAATACCTACTTACCTGCAGCTATAGAGAAAGCCAAATATCAGTCCCTACCCTTGAAGAGCCTTCAGTCTAAGGGGAGTGGCAACATGCAAATAACTGTGTACACAAATAAGTTTTGAACAGAATGAAATGGAGATAAGCAAAGAGGGAAAAAAGCAATTAATTCAGTATACTATATGTGACAGTTTTAATATGAACTAAAAAGACTTTGGCAGTCCAGCCAAAGTACCTTGTCTTATGTTTTCTTTTTGAAAAATGCTAAGATGTGCTAGAGGCTTGAATCCAGGACTTCTTGGCCCTGAGCCACCCCTCTGTCCACCACACCTCAGCTGCCTCTGTGCCATGTGGCTAGGGTTCTATAAGCAATAAGTGGCACAGCCAGGATTCAAATGCAGACCCTCTGGTTCCAAACCCAGAGTTCTTTTTGCTTTAATAAACGGAATTGTTTTTTGTTTGTTTTGCAAGGCAATGGGGTTAAAGTGACTTGCCCAAGGTCACACAGTTAGGTAATTATTAAGTGTCTGAGGCTGGATTTGAACTCAGGTCCTCCGGACTCCAGAGCTAGTGCTCTATCCATTGTGCCACCTAGCTGCCTTACAACTGATTTTTGAAAAGAATCAGGGACTATTTCAATTTAACTTCTAGTCTCCACCTATCAAAAACTTGTGTGATAAGTTTAATTTTTCTATAACCACAATAAGAACTTCTGGATATATGCTTTTCTATTTGGGTCCAGTTACCACATCATTTACAGACTGAGAGTGAGTGTGTGTGTGTGTGTATGTATGTATATATGTATGTATGGATGGATGGATATGAGGGGAGAATTATGAAGTTGGTAATTATAAAGCAAAGCCATATGGAGATTTGGGAATAATATCTCTTTTGCTCTTAATATGTCAGTATTCAAGAGCACTCTCCTTCTGTTTGTTTAAATTGATATGCACAACATCTATAGTCATATTTTCTTAAGTGTGCCAAAATACCTATTTTAAAACATTATTTTTAAAGTATACTTCTTTGTATTCAACATTCCTACTTACCATATTTCCCCATGTATAAGATGTACCCTTTTTCAAAAAATTTGGGGTCTAAAAGCTGGGAGTGTCTTATACAGCGGTTGTAGATTTTTTGCTTGCACTTCCTGCTTTTTTTGTGCTTGCTGTCTTTGTGCTCATTGTTTCACATTTGTTACAGTATATTAGGTAACGTTTTGCCATGTTCTGCCCAGAAATGACTCAGAAAAGATTTTCATCCAGTGCTGAATTCATGTTAAAAGTAATCCAGTTTGCAAAACTGAATGGAAATTGTGCTGCTGAACATCAATCTGGTCCTCCTCCAATGGAGGAAAAATAATCTAAGACTGACTAAAGGAAGAAGAAACCCAACTGAAAACACTCCAGCAGAAGGAGGCCTTAAGAGGCAAGGCAGCCAAATGGCCTGAGTTCAAGAGGGAATTGAAGAGAGGAATTGAAGAGCAAAGGGGCATTGGAATTCCTGTGTCCACCAAGATGGTTCAGCAGGAGGCAAGAAGAATTGTGATGAAAAAGAAGTGACTGATTTCCAAGGAGGACACAATTGGTGCCCGAGATTCATGAAACGGACAGACTAAGCCTGTGTCCATGAACCAGACTTGCCCAGGGAGCGCTTGTGGTCAGCCCCATACCAGAGCCTAGCAAGAGCTCTCCTAAGACAGTGGTTCAGCAGGGCCTCTCCTAAGTCAATGGTTCGTCATTAAACACAGATGAGGACAAGCTAGTGGATGGGAGTTTTGACAGTGATGAGGAGTTATATGAATTTTATAATGAATAAAACTTGAGTTCAGTAACTTTATGGGATCCATTTTTTTTTCAAATTTTGGGCCCCCAAATTAAGGTGTGTCTTATGATACTCTTTTTTTTTTTTTTTTTTAGGTTTTTGCAAGGCAGTGGGGTTAAGTAGTTTGCCCAAGGCCACACAGCTAGGTAATTATTAAGTGCCTGAGGCTGGATTTGAACTCAGGTACTCCTGACTTCAGGGCCGGTGTGCCACTTAGCCACCCCCTGATACTCACATATTTTTTAATTTAATATTTATTCTCATTTTGTACAAATGTTTTTATACATTAATAAAATATTCTTGTTTAAGAGTAAATGAAATACCCCCAAAAAATATATAGACTAGCTTAAGCAATAAAGTAAAGGGGAGAGAAAAAAATTTAAATTTAAATTTAAAAAAATAATAGTAATAATTGTATGTATGGCCAGGTGGCGCAGTGGACGGAGCACCAGCCTTGGAGCCAGGAGCACCCAAGCCTATATCTGGCCCCATACAGCCAACAATCACCCCACCTTGTGACATGCAAGCCACCCCAACCCCACTGCCCTGCAAAAAACCAAAAAAAAAGAAAAAAAAGAGACCCAAAATAAAATAAAATAGTAATAATAATAGGGGTGGCTGGGTGGCGACAGAGCACTGGCCCTTGACCCAGGAGTTCAGGTCTGAATCTGGCCTCAGGCACCCAACGATTACCCTGCTATGCGGCCCCAGGCAGGCCACCCAGCCCCATTTGCCCTGCACCCCCCAAATAATAATAATAATGATAATAATAATAATAATAATGTGCTTCAGTCTGTATCTGCTGCTCCACTCTGATACTCATATTTTTGATAAATATAACACAAAATTTAGTTTGCAGAATTTTCCCTTTTCCCAAGATACACTTGAATCTATCATAACTGTTAGACACCTGTATGGCCTGTCCATTTCGTCATTATGTCATTATTGTGGCTTGATGGCTCACTGTTTTCCAAGCTAATTATATAAGTAAGTTTTGTATAATGAGTGATAATGAATACAGAGCTCAAGTGTTTGTGCATCTCTTATGTGTGTTTTTTGTTGACCTTCAGGTTGCCACTCATATTACTGAAAGTATCAATGAATGAAACATCATTAACGACTAGCATTGTTCCTATTAACTGATGAATCATCCTCTTTCTGAAAGATCTAGTTCACATTGACGACTCCCATGATGCTTTGAATGTGGACACCCTGTATTTATTGATTATTAAGCACCAGTTTACTGGGGGCTGCCCACACTTCCTTTCCCCACCCTCCAGTTCCTATCAGCCCATACATAGAACCGAAACTGAACTTCCCCTTGATCTTCCATTCTCAATTTTGTTTTGTTTTTGGTGCAGAATTTGGATGATGGGGATTCCCCAGGGAAGCCCGAATGCTCAATTTCCTACACAGTCCTTCATTACTGTGGTGCTTCCTGGGATGTTTTCTATGGCTAAAGGCATAACAACAAAGCCAGCTCTTTCTGCCTGTCTGCTTCCTGCCTTTGCTCAGGACAACAGTGCCTCCTCTCAGTGCAAAATCCTCGTCTTTCTCTGTGTGTTTGTGTGCATCTTGATGCTTATTCAGGCTCCTGTGGCGCACAGTGAGGAGCTGACAGTTAAACTGCAGCCAGATCACTATTTAATATCATTCTGTCTGTAAAGAGCGGAGGGAAACAGACTTGGGCAAGTCAGAATGTAGGGAGAAATAGGATGGAGACAGACCAAGAGGAAGGCAAAACAGATGAGAGAAGAGGCAATGGGGGGGGGGGGGGGGTTGATTGTGCTAGTTCCAGTCTGTGAACATCTCCATGATGTATAAATTTGTTCCATTTTCAGAGAAAAACAAAATCTGTCATCTATTACCCAGCTTTCTACACATAATATTTGATTTGATAGTTCAATTTAAAGGCAATACAATCAATTGGAAAGAGTGTTGAGCAGCTAGGTAATGGGATGGTTAGACTGTGACCCTGAGAAGTGACTAAACCTTGTTTTCCTCAATTTCCTCATCTGGAAAAGTATCTTTGCCAGAAAAACCCTACATGGGGTCACAAAGAGTCCATATAACTGAAAATGATTAAACAGCAACCTTGCCCCTACCAGGCAAGTTGGAACTTCCAGCTGCCCAATCCAATCCACATTCATTATTATCCTTATTACTACTTGCAGGCACTGCTCTAAGGGGACAATTATTAAAAAGAGAGATAGTACCTTCCCTCAAGGAGCCTATAGTTTTAGGGAAGGGAATTTTGAACTACATCAGGTTCAAAGTACTATTAACTTACCTACCTAACTAGCTCTATGAACATGGCCAGATTTCTTTGTCAAGTTGTGGGGTTTTTTTAAACAGCAGAAAGGGTATAACAATATAGTATCAAACTAGCAGGGCTGATTTGAGACTTAAATGAATGAGTGTATGTAAATCACTTTGCAAAACATAGAACACTTTAGAAATATCAGTCATCATTATTAATATTTGATTAGACTGCCTTTAAATTGTCCCTGTATTATTTTTCCTTTCTTGAAATACAAAATTTCATTTTCAAGGAATAGGTATAAGTCCTATAATTTATTTCAAATTTACCAGAACTAATAGAAAAGGGTAAATATCCTCTTGAAAGCATCACAAATACATTGTGTTATTTTTATTTTTTATTTTTGTCATTCTCAGCATCTGGAATTTCTCTCCACCCCCCCCACCCGTGAGATCCCATGAATGATTTAGATAAAAATAGCAGATTTTAATTTGTCAGTTTTTACACTAATTTGTAAAGTTGCACTAGAATAAACTAATTCTGAAAAAACTAATTTGAATTATTTAAAGAAAATAGACAAAAAAAGAAAATAGACTTAAGAAGATGGATTAATTGTATATTTAAAGATCAAAGGAAACAGGAACATGGGGGAGAGATATGATCATTCTTTTCTAAAATCATTTTGTTTTCATAGTAATATTTCTCTATCATTTCAAGGTCAACAGCAGACCTGTGAAATAGAAATCATGGATTTTTAATATGCTCATTTTACTCCACAGAGCATAGAGGGAGGTTTATGGGGTTTTCAAGGAGGATTAGTGGGAGGACTGCAGAACCTTTGTCAGAGCTACTCATCTACCTTCCATGTTCATCTGGCAATCAAGTTTCACTTATGGTTCTAAGAAGTTGAAGCAAGCACAAACCAGGTAACCAATGGACATCAAACTTCTCTGTGAGTTGGGAGGGGGAGTGTTTACCCCATGCCTGTGAAGACTTCCCCACTGTGGAATGGGTGGAGGAAAATAATTGGTTCCACAGCCCATGAATTCATGATGACAGAAGTAGATGTTGTGGCATGTTTAGAGCGTGGTCAAACATGGTATACTCCAGGGTCATCCAGTGCATCATGGGCCATCGATAGTCATCCTTATTTTTATCTTGTCACTGGACTTTGATGACTCTAGGAGACAGTGAGGCTGATTTGGGGGGGAATTCTGCATCATTTAAATCCAATTCACACATGGGTCGAGACATCATCATCCTATGATGTCATTGGTCCTCTTCAAAATCAGATGAATAAGTCTACAGAAGAAGAAACTGAGTCTCAGAGCAGTTAAACTTGGTACAAGAAGAATGAAATCAAGCTCCTTTTCCCTATACTTGTTTCATATTGACATGAATGTGTTTTTGTGTTCTCATTATTATGTACACATGACAGCACCATGATTGACCATGAATGCCAGAATTAGAAAAGTGCTTGGAGATCATTCCATCCAGTCTCCTTTTTTGGCAGATTAAAAAAAATGACTTAGAGAGTTTCAAGTGACTTGCCTAAGGTTGTTCAGCAAATCATTACCAGTACTGATCTCACCACTCGATTCTTACTAGCTGTGTGAACTTGGGCAGATCACTTCACCTTGCACCCTGCTTGCCTCCCCTCCAGGGCCATCTCCAGTAGTCCTGATTCATAGCTGGCCACTGGACCCAGATGACTCTGGAGGAGAAAGTGAGACTGGTGAATTAGTACAACCCCCTCACTCAGATCCAGTTCACATGCTTGTCATGGCGTCACCTCCGTGACGTCATGGTCTTCTTCGAGAATGCTGGACAAACAACAGTAACTGGTGCTAATCATCTCAGAACCTCAAACCCCTATGTATCCCAGGTCAATGCTTTTCCCTCAGACTGTACTGATTTTATTTTGTCTGTTACAAATATTATCTTTCCTGTCTACTTGTATTAATGACGGAATTTTCTTTTCCTCATTCTGTAGCAGTACAAATATGAAGGAGACTTTGAGAGATTATCTGGTGAAGCTAATCTCTTTGCTTTTAGAGTAGATAATTGACAGACTCGAAGACTTTGTAGAAAATGACATTGTCCAACCTCTAGGCTGTTTGAGTTCGCCTCATGAGGTTACATGGTTTTATGGTAAAGTGCTCAAACTGTGTGGGGATAGCTTGCTTCCCGACTTTCTCAACTCTACTGCTTTTAACAACATTCAAGTGTAAATGCTGTGTAATGTGTATGGCCTAGTTGAAATGAAACTGTTTTGCTATCCGTTAGCTCCCTCTCCTGGTTATGCTCAAGTATAGCTGTATAATTCATTGAAAATGGTACACTCCCTGAAAAAGGTCTGGAATCCTCCATAGGATTGAGTTGGATGGGTCCACAAAGGTCATTTAGCACAACTTCCTTATTTTAAAGGTAAGGGAATTAGGACAAAAGGAAGTAAAGCAAATTACCTAAGTTCATTCAAGAAATATTGGCAGAGCCGGGATTCTAAAGCCAGCAGCATTTCCACTCTATCATGTGAACCTCTGTTAAATGAATGTGCAAGAAAATATCATCTCCCTCATACCTGGGGAATTTGATTTTTCCCATTTAATTTCCAACCCAATGTTATAAGAAAATTAAAAATCGATAGCAAAGACCTTCTTAAACAGATGTCCCCCTACCTGTGTCCTGTTGCTAAAAAACAGCAAATTAGTCTTTATTAATATTTCCCCCTCCTAGGAACATAATTCTACCTTCTCTCTATGTTGCAGTGACCTTATTTCTAAACAGTTAGAAATCAGGGAAGATATTATGGATTTCTGACCAGAGATAATACTAGGGCTATTTTTACTGTCCTGATCCTAAGCCTCCACAGGTTACCATATTTATAAGCATCCTTGACTTATATCTATCTTATCCCCCTCACATAATTGTTGTGGAGATCTAATTATAAAGTGGATAGAAAAGAATTTTGAGAGCATGTAGGGTTATAGAAAGCCATATCCATGAAATAATTTTTTCCTTTCTGTCTTTTTTTAAGTACATTCATTTCTGAATATATATCTCCTAAATCTCCTACCCAGATAAGTATTTCTAAAACAAATAAAAAAAATTAGCTAAACCAGTTCAGACAAAGAATATATTTGAGAAATTTGTGGAATATTTCACACCCATACTTCCCTTCTTTTTTAAGGAAAGGTAGCAGATTTATTTTCTTAATTCTTTGGAGTCATTAAAGCTTGGTCCTTAAAATTGTAGTACCCTCTGTCAGCTGCTGCACCACCTTAGCTTGCTTTCACATGGTGAATCACCCAGGGGATGACCACCCTAGGTTCAAGGTAGTTGGTGCATCCTAGTTCCTAAAATTCTAGATTGTGTCCCTATGTGTGTGTTTCCCTTGAATAGCCAATTGTTACGAGTAATTGCAAGCAAAAACATTGACTGAAATTGCTCATAAACAATAATGATAAAATATTTCTTCATTGAACCAAAAATACACTCTTCCACAAATAATAATAGTGTCAGTGGGGGTAATGAACATATACAGAGAATGATAGTAGAGGTTACATATTGGGGACATAAGTGGTCCAAGGCAACTCACACTTCTAGTACTGCAGGTTCTGAAGTTCTGAAGTCTTCCCCCTTCTCATGGTATCCTTTTACTTCTCTCTCTCTCTCTCTCTCTCTCTCTCTCTCTCTCTCTCTCTCTCTCTCTCTCTCTCCCTCTCTCTCCCTCCCTCCCTCCCTCCCTCCCTCTCTCTCTCTCTCCTGGAGGGGTCACTTTCTTTGCTGGACTACCTGGAACAACAACTCAAACTGAAATTTATGGAACTTTTTTCTGCTGGGGATGGCATCTGCTCATGGATGACATGTTCTGCAGAATATCATTGCCTTTGAAAAAGAGTGTGTGTGTGTGTTTGGATGTGTGCATGTGTGTGCATTTGTATTTGTAGAAGGATGGGAGAGTGAGCCCCTTCCCTTCACACACATAGCCTCCAGACTCCTAAGAGGCAAAAGGAAAAAAAGTTTCACAGTTATTTCTCAAAAGAGCTAGAATTACTTCTACAGCTGTCAGTTTATTCACCTGCCTGAGATGACTTCTCAGAACTTGCTCTAACATTTTAATTTAGTCAGCAAGAGCATGGATGGCCAAAAGCTAGACACCCTATAAGTCAAGATGAGTGAGGAACTTATTCATACTTTTTAAAGGCATCCGAAAGGGTAAGCAATTCTTTATATATCCTTGAGAAGACCCTGATTTGGAATCATAAGGAAATGAATTCAGATACTAGTTGTGCTTTAACCTCCCTGTATCTTAATTTCCTCATCTGACAGATGGGGAAATTGGGCTTGATAACTTCTAAGGTCTCTTTCAGTTTAAAATCTATCATTTTGTAACACATTTGCCAAGCAGAGTCTGAAAGGGCTTACTTACCATTATGTCTCATTGTCTCTATTGTTTTCAGTAAATCCTTTAATTTGATAGTGTAAATTGATGAATACTCAATTAATGATTAGTCCCCCACCCCACCCACCCACCCACACATAATTACACTGACTGCAATTTTTATTATTCTTTCCATTTGCATTATTGTCATTATTATGTCCATATTTTCTACTTTTCTCCATGTTGTTCATATAAGTTCTTTTTCAGCTCATACGTCTTATGAGTTTCTTGGTATTCTTCAAATTCATTGCTTCTTATAATACATTCATACTTTGTTGATAACTATTTTTGTTATTAATATTGATATATTAATTAATATGAATAATCTAACTTTAGGTACACAAACAATTGATAGTGTAACTTGTCCATGATTATATGGCCAGTAAGTTATCTGACTTTCTCTGACAAAGGGTAAGGGAATGTTCAAATGAGAAAATTCAAGGACTAGAGTCTGATAACATTAGTCTGATAACATTTGCTGTATTTCAGGAATTAAGATAAGTATGAGAACACACACACACACACACACACACACACACATACCGTCATATATCATCCCTACCCTCACATTCAAATGAGGAACACAACCTCTAGTTCTTAGACACACATAACTTTGGTGCTGGTTTTTCAACTTGTACAGTATTTATGTATACCTGGAGGGACCAGGAATGACCTCCAGTGGATGATGAGGTTTAAGCAAATTTTTGAAGAGAGCAAGAAGAGGAACCAAGAAGGCAGAGTCTTCTTGTCATGGAGGACAGGTGATGTAAAACTTCATACACAGGAGATGGAGTAACAAGAAGCATCAAATAGACCTTGTATCTGGGTCTTAAAAGGAAATGGGAGGGGATAAAGTATTATAAAGGTTTCCCTTCTTGTGGTTTCCCCCTTTTTGTCCTGCTTCTTCATTCACAGAGTAAATAATATGGAAATATGTGTAACATGATTGTATATACATAACTTATATCTGATTACTTACTATCCTAGGGTGGGGGAGGGAGAAAACTTTACACAAATGAATATTGAAAATTATCTCTTTATATGGTTAGGAAAATAAATAGGCATATATGTATATATTTGAAAAGACAAAAAAAAGAATTAGAAAGGAAGTGTGGACAAATGATCTAACATTTAATTCTGAAGGGAATAGAAAACCAGTGGGCTTTATTAAGTAGAAGGTTGACCTGTTTCTCCCTTTATCATTTTGGCATGTGAGGATGAATTACAATGAGTAGATAAGGAAATTAATTAGAAAATTATTAGACTTGTGTGCTTGAGGTGATGAGACCTGGAATCTAGAGTATTGGACAGGTAAAGAGAAGGGGGCATATATATATATATATATGCCCCCTTCTCTTTACCTGTCCAATATACATATATACATATATATGATGTTTCAGAGGTAAAAATTACAATAATTGTCCCCTATTTACATGAAATAAGTGGGAGTGAGCTGTATATAATAATACTGAAAGCTGTATATAATAATACTGAAGTTGGGAGTCTAAATGCCTGGGAGGATGGTGGTATTCTCCAAAGTGATAAAGTTTGGGAGGGGTTTGAGATAGTTTGAGGTAAAGGTAATTTACTTTATATTGAACATGTTGCCTATGGGAATCTGGTTAAAAATGACCCAAGGATAACTGGCTTTATATTGGCATTCTGAAGGGAGATTAGAGATGGATATATAGATCTGTAATCTGCCTAGAAATTATAATTTTACCTTGTGACATAATGAAATCACCAAGTCAAAAAGAGAAGAGAATGCAGGATTGCTTGGTTGGTTGCTGTACTTTGTTATCCAAGAAGACCAAGATGACATCACTATATTTGAGACAAATTACAGTATAACTGACTGTGACTGCTCAGACCAATATGAGCTCAGAATGCTCTATCACAAACTGTGCACAAATAGTCCATGTGAACACCTGGGGTGGGCACTCTAAACTTACGGATGTTATGTTTCCTTTTAGATGCTTCAGTTCTGCCTTCCTCATAGAGTGCAGCCCCCTCCCCTCACTGTTGGGGGCACGCCATGCTTGGATGGCCCTGTGCCAGTCTTTCCCATGCCGTACAATCAATTCTAAAGTTCTTTAATGAAACCTTTAGTGTCTCAGTGTTGCTTCTTCTAACCCTCATGTGACCTCTTGCCCTGTGTGAGTTCTCTATAAAACAGGTTTTTGGGTTTTTTTTTTTTGGCAAGCAAACATCTGGCATTCTAACATGTCCAGCCCATCATAGTTGTGCATTCTATAGTAATATTGAACTGTTTGGCAGTTTAGCTCCAGAAAGGTCCTCAGTGTCTAGGATCTTTTCCTGCTAGATGATCTTCAGACTCATCCTGAAACAATTTAAATGGAAGCTATTCTGTTTCTTGAAATGGTGCTGGTGGACTGTCCAGGCTTCACAGACATATAGCTGTGAGGTCAGCACAATGGCTCTGTAGAACTTCAGTTTGGTGTCAGTCTAATAGCTTTTCTCTCCCATGCATTCTTTTGGAGCCTCCCAAATACTGAGCTAGCTCTGGCAATGCATGTGTCAACCTCATTTGTCAGTGCATACCTTCCTGGAAAGAACACTGCCAATGGAAGTGACCTTGTCCACAGTCTTCAAGACTTCTCCATTTGCTGTAATTGATGGTTCCACATAGGGGTGTTGTGGAGCTGGCTGATAGAACATCTATGTTTTCTTGGTGTTGTTAGACCAAAATTCACACAAGCAGCAGAGAATTGATCCATACTTTGCTGTATCTCAGCTTCAGAGTCTGCATTGGGTATACAATCATCTGCAAACAGAAGATCCTGCACCAACACTCTTTCCATTTTGGTATTGGCTTGAAGTCTTTTCAAGTTGAAGAATTTGCCATCAGTGCAGTAGCTGACCTTGCAGCCATGTTCAATCCTCAGTGAAGGCATTAGATAGCATGGCTGAAAATGTCGTGCTAAAAAGCATAGGAGCAAGGACACATCCTTGTTTTACTCCAGTGGTGAGGGAAATCTTGAGAGCATCAACCACTATCCAGAACCCAGGTATGCATGTTATCATGAGACTGACAGACAATACTGATGAACTTCTCCAGGCAACCAAATTTTGACATAATTTTCCATAAACCCTCATAACTGATGGTATTAAAGGCCTTGGTCAGATCTACATATGTTGCACACAGACCTCTGTTCTGTTCCTGGCATTTTTCCTGGAGTTTTCAGGCAGCAAACACCATGTCGACTGTTCCTCTACCCTGAAGCCACAGGATCAGCTTATTGAGAAGGACTCTGACGAGAATCTTATCAGCAATGACTAAAAGAAAAGTACCCCTGTGATTTCCTTTACCGTTATAGAGATGGACAATGGAGGCATCCTTGAATTCTTGGGGGATAACCTCTTCATGCCATGTAACCTGGAAAATTTCCGTTTGTAGATGAGCAATGGACCTCCCATCTTGTACATCCCAGCTGGGATAGAATCAGCACCAGGTGCTTTGCCACTTGAAAGGAGCCTAATGGCATTCAAAACCTCTTCTTCTGTCAGAACTTCAACTAGGCACTGATTGACTTCAACCTGAGGCAAAAGGTCACTGACTTCTGCATTGATTGATCATAGTCTGTTAAGAACACTGGAAGTGTTCAGCCCATCTCTCTAGGATCGTGTCCCTATTGTTAATCAATGTAGATCCATGAGCATTGAATAGTTGAGATACACCATATGTCTTTGGCCCATGAATAGCCTTTAGGGCATCATAAAAGCATTTTGTGGGACTCCTGTTGGCTGTAGGATCAAATAAAAACATCTTTAACTAGCATTTGGAGCTCAGGAACAAGGCCTTGGAATACCCATGTTTAGATGAAGATTCAAGGAAAGAGACTGAGAAGGAGTGGTCATATAGATAAGAAAACCAGGAGAAAGCAATTTCAGGAGAAGAGAGTATCCAACTACAGGGGTCAAGAAAGATGAGAATGGGGGAGGGGGAGTCATTAGATTTGGTTATTAAGAGATCCTTGGTAACTTTTGAATGATAAGTTAGGAAAGCAGACTTCTGAGAGTTTGGAAGTGAATGCTATAGGTACCTAGTGCAGGTGACTTTCTTAAATTTAGCCAAGAAGAGGAGAGATATAGAACAGTTAGTAAGAATGGAAAGATCAGGTAACATTTTGGGGCTGCTAGGTAGTACAGTGCTTCATTTGCCAACCCTGGAGTCAGGAGGATCTGAATTCCAATTTAGCCTCAAATGTATACTGGCCATGTGACCTTGAGCAAGTCATTTAAACTCTGTTTACCTCAATTCCTCATGAATAAAATGAACTGGAGAAAGAAATGGCAAACAAGTCCAAATGGTGAGCCAGACATGACTAAAAGCACTCAATAACCAGTATCAAGTTTTTTGTATTTTAAATATGGATCCAACACCAGCATGGTTTTAGGGCAACAAAAACAGAGAGAAATAGAGTAGAAATAATAGTGGGGGTAATCTGCTGGAGCAAATGGGAGCAAAAGGGCTCCGAGGTGGCTGTAGGAGGGCTGACCCTAACAAACTGAAGGAATACCTCTGCTGAAAGGAGTAAAATAAGCTTAAGTCGGACAAAATAACTAGGTATATTTTTGTACCTGAGAAAGAAAACAGTTGGAGAGAAGCAAATATGATTTACTAAGGTTATACAGCCAGGAAGGGGCAGAGCTGAGATTTTAATTCAAGGCCTCTGATTCCAAAAAAGTGGCTATTCCTTTATACCACATTGCTTTCTTTTATATCTGGGATTCTGAGGTCCCAAGAATTGAAGAGCCTGGTCCACTTGTGGTGGTTGTTGTTTGTCCTTCATCCTTGAAGAAGTCCACAACATCAGGGAGGTGATGCCATGAGAAGTGAGTGAATTGGAGGTGCTGTGAGCAAAGGGGTATTGTGCTCAGTTATCAGCCTCACTTTTTCCTCCAGAGCCATCTGGGTCCAGTGGCTAGATATGAGTCAGGATGACTGGAGACAGCTCTGGATAAGAGGAAGTCAGGGTTAAGGGACTTGCTCAAGGTCCCACAGCTAGTAAGTGTGAAGTGTTTGAGTACACATTTGAACTCAGGTCTTCCTAACTCTATCCACTTCACCAGAGTTATAGAGCTAATTGGTCAGATTTGAATTCAAGCCTTCTTGATTGCATATCCACCCCCCCCCAATATACTAGGTTAGTGATGCCTCTTAATTTTAGGTATGAGGGGGCAGCTAGGTGGTACAGTGGATAAAGCACCGGCCCTGGGGTCAAGAGTACCTGGGTTCAAATCCGGTCTCAGACACTTAATAATTACCTAGCCCTGTGGCCTTGGGCAAGACACTTAACCCCATTGCCTTGCAAAAACCTAAAAAAAAAAATTTAGGTATGGCTCTATTCACATGTAGGGCTGCAAAAGCTTGGTAACCGTGAAAACATTTCAAATGATTGTGTGTTCCTCTGGTTAACTTACAAGTCACCCCCACATCAGCTCAAAGTCATTAATACATCTATGATGGACCCTTTGGCAAGAACTGAAGTACATTTCCTTAAGATCTTTGGTGAATCAGGGGCAACTTCCCTTTTCACTCTTGTTATGGACCCCCCCCCCCTTAGAGTTTGCTAAAATTGTTTGCAGCCAATTTCTATTGGTTAGTCTTGGGGTTTTCTCTGATTTTTAAGAAGTCTGATTGTACAGCAATGAAAAATCTCCCAAGTCTGCTGAGTGTCAATCTAGGGAGCTAGTGACATTGTTTATAGTTAGTTATAACAGAAGAATTATAGGCAGAATCTGACTTTTCATGTTGTTAAATTGCCCTGCAGGTAAAAGTTTTGGAGGGTTTCCTCCTATTTTTTTTGTTGTTTGCCACAGATCTCAGCAGGGAAGTCAATTCTCCATCCCCCTGTCTCTGAGCTGTAAGCCACTCTATGGGCTATCTCTCTGCCTTGACACACTCTCTGTCTACAATGCCTGGAATGTTCTTCCTCTTTTCCACAATACCGTGTAGTTCACTTGGTTTCCTTTAAGTCTCTAATCTGATGCTACTTTCTACAGAAGGACTTTCCCTGTCTCTCATACTGCTGAGAGTATCTTTTCTTCCCAGGTTTCTTATCTTATCCTGTATATATCTTATATACTATGTACATATTGTTTCCCTCATTAGAAAATTTCCAAGCTTTGAGAGCAGAGACCATATATTGCCTTTCTTTGTATCTCTTTTATTTAATACAGTAACTAGAATATTATAATAAATGCTCCTTGACCTTCGAAATGAATACAAAGCATCATTACTTATTATGTAGCCACAGTTTGGGTGTTCCCTATTTTAGTGGTGCTTAGTGCTTGATTCTTTATATTCAAAAAATCCTAACAAAAATGAGGAGTGGCGAGCAGAATTTTCAAAACTATCAGTAGCTAAAAAAGACCTATACAAACTGATGGCCACACCTGAGTAAAACCATCTCAGCTGATCAGCTAATTCAGATTGAAAGTAGCTGATAGGCTTCGAATCTATGGGTGAGTTAGGGAGATGTCTGCCCCAAGCATGGGAAAGTTTCCCCCTGGTGGGAATGGGCAGCCACGAAGGCACCTGAAGCTGATGCTTTGGAATGCTTCTGAGAGATAACCAGTAGGGACAGAAGGGAAGTCCTTCCAACTATCAAGGACAGCCTGTGGACGAAACCTTGGTGTTGGGAAGGAAATCACCTAGGCTGGTTTGATTGGACTACAGAGTGCAGGAATTTGTGTGGAGTCTAGACAGCTTTTAAATGCTGATTAAAGATGTTTTGATTTGATCCCAGGGGCAACAGGAGTCCCCTGCTTCTTATGGATTAGGGGAGAAACAAAAGAGGGATGGGAAATGAATGACAGGGACTAGGAAAGATGTTTACTTGCAGGTTCTTAATTTATTTGGTTCCACCTTATCAATGCTTGCTGTTTTCTGTAAGATGAAATGCCCTATTTGGTAATTAGTTGTTTGCTTTTATTGTTAATTATTAAGTTTGACTTTGTTTAAAAGTATTCTAACTCTGAAATTCTGTGAGTCTCTTTAATGGAGGTAATTTTCCATACAACCCCTTTTAGGTACCAGACTAGGTCAGATTTCTGTTACAGAAAATGAAAGAAATAATCTTTCTCTTAGATCTAAAGGGGACCCTAGTTCAGCTCTCTTAATTAGAGATGAAGAAACTAAAACCCAATGAGGTGACATAATTGACCTTAGGCCCCACTGACAGTTGCAAGCGGCAAAGCTGATGTTCATTTTTCTTATCTCTGACTTATAGGACCTTCTTTTCACCCATAAACCTCTTCTTCAGTTTCCACTGGTGATTTTCAGTGCTTTTTTTTTGGGGGGGGGGGTGTCCCAAATAGAGATTATCAACATAAGAATTCCCTTTGAATATAAAAATATGGGGCACTTGTCAGTGACTTTCCTTCTTAAAGGATAGGCTATGATGAAGCCAGTGGAAGTCCACACATTCAGCATTTGGGTGGGATGATAAAAGAATATGAAGATTTGTATTTGGAGGAGAAAACCTTGACCTGTCATTGTTACATACTTTAGCTTGATAAATAAGTCCAATAAAAGATGGTGAGCATTCAGCTGTTTGTTCTAATCCTTTGAGTATTAGAATGCCCAAACAGAGAGGAATTAGGGAAGCGGATACCAGAATTCTTAAGATGCATTGGGCAATGAGGTGTGTAACTTTGGAATGAGGTATGAAAGCTTCAGAAAGAAGCCCATTGAGTGGTCCTGACAGCCCTTGGTTCAAGTCCCAGACTGACTGATCAGGTTTAGATGTGATTTATATAAAGCACAGCAAACACAGCTTTTCTTACCTCATTCAAGTATTTCTTAAATTACAAAGACTTATGTCTGGGGAGGCACTGTAACCAGGTTTTGCTTTCATTCGAGTAAAACATCCTGGCACATAGTAATGGGAAGAATGCAGGGTATCATAATACATTGTGTCTAATGTTCTTGGACACTTGAGGATTCCGAGTGCTTCAGAAATATTAACCACTATTCTCCCTGTTTCCTGCTTTTCAACAGGTTCTTGGAACACCTAATGAAGATACTTGGCCTGGAGTCTATTCTTTACCACATTTTAAGCCGGGTAAGTTTATTTAAGCAGCTATATCCTCTTAAGTGTACCACCCATTTTGAGGATACACAAATAAATCTTTTCCCACAAGCTCAAATTAAACCCCAAGTATGCTTTAGTCGTTTTTGTATGTTGTGGATCTCACAGTTGTTACATCATAGCTTTTAGAAGAGACTTCCATAGTAAAGTAAGTTGGTAGGCATCTCAGGTGAATTCATTTTGAATATCTCACCCATCATTAGAGTGACTGTTTTTTTCCCCTCTTTTTAATTAATTAATTAATTAGTTTGCAGCCATATGCACATGTATATTCTTAAATTACAAAATTTATTTCTACCTCCTTCCCTTGGTGACAAACAGGTTAGCATTGTACATACATATTTTTGATAAATATGTTTACAGATTATTTTCATTATGGGGAATTAGGATTAAGAGAAAAATTCATGAGATTTTTTTTATAAAGTGTTCATTAGATTCTGAAGGGTTGGGGTGTGTGTGTGTGTGTGTGTGTGTGTGTGTGTGTGTGTGTGTGTGTGTGTTTTGTTTTTCTTCCTCTGGGTGGGGATAGCGTTGTCCATAGATCTCTGAACTGTTGAGAGGAGCTGTTTCCATCAAGGCTGTTCATTTCACAATGTTGTTAATGAGCGACTGGTTTTTAAAAGTAGCATGCTCTTAATTTTGCATTATAATACAATTTCTGTTTTCAGTCTTCCTTTTTACTCCAACAGGACAGGTTTTTGTCTGATATCTTTGCTCTTCAAAGAAACATCTGTTCAGTTTTATAGTCATCACCTATTTTATTAAGACTCTCCCCCAAGCTGGACACATATGAAATCAATTCTGGTTCATGATGAGACTGGGTTCCATATTCACCATCCTCAACACACATACTTCTGCTCTTCTCACTTCTTCAGTTATCCTGAAGAAAATTTTCAGAGAAAATTCTTGATAAATCAATTAAAAACATACTTGTTAAAAACCTACTGTGTGACACACAAATATAGACTAGGAATGAAAAAAAATGACAAAAGTATTCTCTGATCTTGAGAAAGCTCATAGTTTAATGGAGGAGAGATATGAAAACATCCATGTACAAGATATACAGTATATTCCAAAATTCTTAATGTAATTTTAAGTTTCAATAACTTCAATATCATTTAGCATCTAAACTTTAACGATTTTAAAATGACATAAAGAATTTTGGAATATCCTGTATATAAATTGGAGATAATATAAGAAGGAATATGCTAAGGTTAAGGAAAGACTTCTTGCAGAAAAAAGTTAGACCTTTTGCTTGACTGAGAAGGTAGGCCATAAGAGATAATGAGGGAGAGAGTTCCAGTCATTGTGGACCGTGGGGAGATGAAGAGCAACAGCATGGAGACCAATATCCTAGGGTATATTTGAGAGATAATGTGCAAGAGTTGGAGTTGATTGATTAGATGGTAGGGGAGTGACATGATCAGGGCTGTGCTTTGGCAGAAACTCTTTAATAACTAAATGGAGTATGGACTAGAGTGGGGAAAGGTTTGAGACAGGGAGGCCAACTAGAAGGTATTGACATTAGTTCATCAATCATTAGGTGACAGCTAGATTGACTATCAGATGAAAAAATAAGTGACAGTTTATTTTCATTATAGTTTATTTTTCTATGATTGAATAGTCCTAAAATAAATTTTAAAAGAAGAAATAAAAATCCTGTTCATGGGATTTTCTAAAGTAATACTCAAAATGCTGAAATATATCTCTGATCTCATCAATTTGGATCTTTCTTCCAGTGATAGAGATGGTAACTCATCCCTACCTTCCTATCCTACATCACATCCTCCCTAAGTTCACCACACTCCTGTGCTAGTGACTCTCCTTTCTGCCATCATTGCAAGTGGAAGACTCCAACTATCCATCTGAAATCCTCATCTTTGCTCAGCCCTTCTTCTCTTCTCTAACTTCCATTTGTCTTGTGATATCTTGTACTTCTATTCTTTGAAGTTCCTCTGGGGCTGTATGGAGTAACCTGTCCACATGACTACCATGTACCTCCTCCTCATCCTCAGTGTCATATTCTTATTTGAGTTTTTCCAAAATGGTTATTTTCCATGACTCACACACACGCAAAAGAACATTGCTTAAATGTGTGATTTTTTTTAAGATGCACCTTTGTTTTCTGGAGAAGTTTAGGATCTTTAACATAGTAAAATCTTCAAATCCTAGAAGGCAAGTTGTTCAAACTCAGACAGTTCTCATCCCTTAAAAGATAGTCCTAAATAACTAGAGTCCCAACTAGTTTTCATTTTCTTTCTTTTCTTTTCCTCTCTATATTGTTCTCTCCCTCCCTCCCCCCATCTTGCACTCTTACTCTTTCTCCCTCTCTTTGGATATCAGAAAAGAAACCTTATAAATTTGCATATACTATTGCAATGTTATGTAAACACATGCTTATACATAATATTCCTGTTTTGATATTTAAATATAATGATGTAAAAATGTAAACCAAGGCTTTTCCTAAATCCAACAGGAAAAATAGAAATGTAATCCATTTCTTAAAAATAGTCACAATTTTCCTGGTCAGTAGATGGCAGTCACGAAATTTTCCCTTTTCATGATTATCCTCAACTCGGAAGCATCTCTCTAGTTTTCTACAGTTATCTTTTTAGGAGGCCCAAAAGGGTTAGAATTGGACAGTCAATAAAATACAATGAAATGAGCTATTTGTAACATGGTTCTTTGGTTGGACTCTTTCTCCTTTTTTCCTTCTGCTATAAAACATGGATTGTGAAACCCAGACTCACCATAAAATTGCAAGAACAATTGCAAGGAAGCTCTAAAATTACCCAGTTCTGTGAAAGGAAAAGGAGCTATGGATAATTTCTGTCCAGGAGCCAACCCCGTTCCTTTTCTCCTCGTCTTTCTTTTAGGGGCCATAAGAATAAATTAGTTTTCCAAACGAATGGCTGAAATGAAATTCTATTTTTATCCTCTTTAACTTGAATTGTTTCCTCAAAGTGGATACTGTTCTGTGAACCCTTTCCTCCTCCTTCTCCAAGTCCTCTTTTTTTTTTGTTCTTTTGCTGAAAATCCTAAATGCCCTCTACATTTTGAGATATTTCAGAAGTCCTGCAGATTTGGGGAGGTTGGACTAAGTAAGAAATATTCTCTGTCTGATCTACTTGTTCCAAGTCAAGTACCAATGAAGAACACCATACCTGATCAATTTTCTCAACTTAGCAACCTGAAGTTCAGCATTTTTTAAAACAGGTTAAAGTCTAAAGTCCTAAGTCTTAGAAGAGAAATAGAGTGGAGTTTGAAAGGAAAGGTTTATCTGTAAATTGAGAAGATTAGATCAAATTATTCCTGAATTCTATTCAGCATCACACCCCTTGGAGGAGATCCAAGTCAGACCAGATTTAGCTTTACATGGCTGTATGTCCTTTTATTTCACCAATATCTGAATTTATGATTGTATTTTTCAATGTGTACCACCGTTAGGGATCACGTAAATGAAAAATAAGATCCAAGAAAGTGTTCCTATAGCCAGAAAAACAGACAATTGGATATATAGGGAAGTTTATCAAATATGAATGCAATATATTGTAAGGTGCAATATTAAGTTTTTTCTCATGTGGCAGTGATTGAAGGTAATAGAAAAACATGGTGGGAATGAACAAGCTGTAGCATGTAATAAATAAGGAGTCTCGATGCATAAGAGTGAACACTGTCATCAGGGAAATGAATGGGTGTAAAGATTTCTGGTCACATGGTGAATGAGGAGGAGAAATAAGAAATGGATGACCCAAGTGTCTTGCTGCTGATATGATTCTGGTCACCAAACACTCCCATATATTAAGTAGATCTTCTTTGGTGAACTAATAGCAATACCCGGGCATTAGTCATGTCAGATGTATGGACAGGTGTGGTTTACTTTTTGTTTCATTAGAGGTTATGTTCAAATTGATGAACCTTCACATCCATTTTAGTATTCAAGGCACAGGGGGTTCAGGAAAACTGTATATTTAGATGGGGAAGGGCAATGGAGAATCTCTCTTTATTTTAATTGATCATGTAGGTTTTGTGTAAGATGAGAAATTTTAGGATCTACCTAAGGAAAAGAAAGGTTAGATCCTGGTGTGTCAATGTGGAAGTTATTCCAAGAACAGGATAGAATTAAAGGATCATGTCTTGAAAACTGGAAGGGACATTTAAGGACAATGAAGTGATCTGTCGTCATTTTATAAGTGAGGAAACTCACAGGGAAATGACTTTCCCTTGTCACACAGGTAGAGTCTTGGTTTAAATTCAAGTCCTCTTACCCCCAATCCATTTTACTGTACCATGATGTGACTTCACGGTAAAAAGGAAAAAAATCTCAAACATTTCTTAAATATCTATTATGTGCTAGGATACTGTATTAAGCACTTTATAAATATTATTTCATTTGATATTCAAAACCATCCTGGGAGATGGATGGGAGATCATCCCCATTTTACATTTGAGGAAACTGAAGCAGATAGGTTAAATACTGGACTCGGGTCACATATAGTGAGTATCTAAGGCTGAATTTGAATTTAGGTCTTTCTAACTCCAGTCTCAGTACTCTATTCCCTTGTCACCTAATTGGTTAAACTGTAGGCCTAGAAGTAGGCATGAAAGGATTTTTTAAAAAAAAGGGAGAGGCCATTTTAAAAGTTTGCTTGGGAGGAGAAGGGAATGAATTAGACACTACTAGGAAGACAGGGAAAAGACAGGTGGTTATTATTTTTTGTCCTCAACATTTAACAAGTATCATAACCAGAGTATATTAAAGACAGAAGTCTGTCTTCTGTGTTTTCTCTGTCCTCAGTACTTTATAAATATCATCTTATTTGATCCTTATAAAAATCATGGAAAATAGATGCTCTTATTATCTCCATTTTACAGAAGAGGAAACTGAGACTTGTCTAGGATTACTTAGTAAGTGTCTGAGGCTGAATTTGGACTCCTGACTCTACTATACAACCCTTCTTCTACTGTGAGCTTTCATTTAAATGCTCTTGTATAGTAAGAGACAGGATATTCACCAAAAACTAACCAACCCACAACCTTTGGCCATTATGTAAAAGAGAAAAAAATATGTTGTAGAATTTCTGGGCAAATAATAATTTTCTTTTTAGATTTTTCAAGGCAATGGGGTTAAGTGGCTTGCCCAAGGCCACACAGCTAGGTAATTATCAAGTGTCTGTGGTCGGATTTGAACCCAGGTACTCCTGACTCCAAGGCCGGTGCTCTATTCACTGCACCACCTAGCCGCCCTTCAAATAATGATTTTATCATCACATCTTGAGTTCTCTTAAATTTTGATAAATATTTCCTTTTGTTGTATAGACTTTAAACCTCATTTACATTTTCTGATTGGCAGGAGAGTTCTTTTAATGTTTGCAAATGAATCGATCATTTTGTTGGGAATGGTCTCATCATTTTGTTATGATCTTGGCCTTATATCAAGTTTACGCTCTTGCTTCTATCATTCCTTGAACTAATTATCTAAAAGGTCAGTTATTTTTCCTTGGATGAATTTAATACAGCAAAGACAAAATACTAATGTTGAGAAGAAGTGTTACTTTTTAGATTCCTGACCTTCCTTTGTGTGCTAAACTCAGGTAGTTTTCTCTAAGTATATCCTGAACAAAGAGAATGGGGAGCAAATATTCCACTGAAAGGAAGTGACTTGATTCAATTAAGAAAGTATGTGTGTGTGCGTGTGTTTGTGTGTGTGTTTCTCTCTATATATATATATATAAAATAAAATTTATATTCCCCACTAAAAAAATGGATGATTGAATTATGGTTGAATCGATATGTGTTTCTTCGGTCTTCAGATGCTCTGTTAGACCCTCACATTTATTCTAACTCAGTATTCTTTAACTCCAGCTTATTCCCATAGCAACCTTACATCACATGCTGCCCTGAAAGTCCACAGCCCTGCCTTCAAAAATACGCATAAAAGAGGCTAACCTGAGACTCTAGGTTCTGCTGGATTCTACTATGCCTTTAAATTTAAATCCATCATAAAAGAAATCGCTATTATTGCCCTCCTCTCCTATTGGAGGAGAGTAGTGGTGCTATTCTGCCTGGAATGTTATTGCCTCCCTACTTTTCTCTCCCCATGACTTTGTGGTTCATGGTCATTTAAAAATTGGCATCTTCTAATTCACTGGAGTCTCATTATAATGCTGTCCTCAGGGTACAGGCTATGGGGACCACCTTTGAGGTTAGAGGTTATAATGAGGTCTTTTTAGCACTTCAGTAATTATAGCCATATGGATGAGTTTCAAGGCAAACCATCTTCCATACTCTAACAGTGTAGATAAGACTCTATGGTAAAAAAAAAATGTCCTTGTCTTTTTCTTATGACTTTGCATTTTATTGCTAAATCCACTTAAAAATGGATTTTTTTTTTCTAGTAGTGACTCCTATTTCAGTATGGGAAGAAAGATATGTTGGTGAGATGTAAGGAATTTCATTTTACCTGCTTTTAGTAATAATGCAAGTCCATCATCATATATATATATACACAAATATATAAATCTGAAAATAGTTTTCATAATACGCACATATTACATTACATATAATACATATCGATACCCGCCTAAATGCACACAAATACATGTATGTCCTTACATATTTATATAAACACATAATACATGTGTGCATGCATATATATATATGATACTTATAAAAATGCACATACACCTTGAACTTTAGGTAAGTGGATATCAGAAGTTTCAAAGAAAGAGTTGGCATAATCAAGAGTTCTGAAAGTTAAGAGAGTGAAGGAAGTGTCATATCAGCAAGAATCTGATTATTCACCATTGTGACTATTCTCTTCAAAGATAAAAGGAGGTAGAGAGAACATCTAAAGAGCCCAGGCACTGAGAGCTTTTCAATGAGCTCATATTCTGAAAGTACACATTCAAATGATGGAAGCAAAGCCACATCTCCAAGGATATATGTTATTTGTTAAAGAAGGGCTGGGATGTGTAAGAATAGCATAAAAATCCCAAGATGATTGAATCCCAGAGTATACTGAAACTTATGAAAAATGTTTTAAAAATAACAACAATATAGGAATAATGAGAAGGAAAGTACGGGATCTCTCCTTAAAATAATACATCCAACAATAATGGAAGCAAAACTGGAACCATTCAACTATGATTTTTCTTTGTTTTTTTTTATTTTCCAGGAAATTTGCAGTTGGCAAATGTTAAACTAAACTAGTTGAGGAAAAGTTCAAACTAAAGATAAGTGAGGAATTAATAATAGCATTCCTAACATCCTTAAATGAATTTATCCCCTGGCTTAAACAAGCAACACATCAGATTTTTGAAGAAAAAAATCCCTCAAAGATGTTACCATTGGGCTATTAGCAGTGACTTTAAGGATTCTGGGTACCTGGAAAAGGTGCTACAGTACTGATCAGAGATAATTTTCAAAAAAAGAGAAAGAAGTAGATTAATTATTAGTGGTAGGTCATTTGATGCTGGTACCATCTCTAGCAAAATTCTTTAACAGTTCATGAACAGAAGAGTTTGTACAAACTTAGGAGGGAAAACAGAGATGACTAGAAACCATCTAACTTCTCTAGGAACAATCCACAAGTAGTTGAAGAATGGTTAATCAAGTTGTGGTATATAAATATAATAGAATGTTACTATAGTACATGAAACATGAAATATGTTGACTCAAAAGTTTGGGAAGACTTATGAACGGATGCAAAGTGAAGTAAGCAGAAGCCGAAAAATTAATTACAATTGAAACGAACAACACAATCACAAAAAAAAAAAATTGAAATGGCTTGTTGTATAAATATGTTGACTAAGTTTGACTCCAAAGTATACACTTTTGCATACTTCCTTGGAATGCTACATTTTATGTCAGACCTTTAGTTTTGCTGAATTGTTTTCCCCTGTTTTAGAAGCTTGCTCTCTGGCAAACATGGGAAGAGAGTTACATTAAGAAATTTAAGTGATGCAAAACCAAAAATAGACTTGATTTGGATAAAGAGCAAATTGGAGAAATTGAAATAAATCCCCCCCTCCAGTTTTTGAATACAAAGATACAAATTTCAAACAACACAGAGACATACTAAGTTCATATTCAATAATTCAGTACTAAATAAAGATATTCTAAGACCCCTAAGGTGAAGAGACAAAAACTCAAGTGATAAGCCCTTACAGTAATGGCCAGAATCATGAAAGAGATAAGAAGATCATGGAAGATCATTCTTATCTTTGGAACTTCATTACAGCTGTCATCTTTAAGTATTGATGACTACTTTCAAACAGATTTCTTTTTCAAGAAAAGTAAGAACCACTGAACTTAAGGAAAGGACTTTTGGAAAAAGCACCTGCATTTTGGGGTTGATTTTCATGTTATCCCTTACACATAAAATAGCAATTTAAAGTCAGCATTTGTCAACTTAATTGATCCTCACAACAACCCATATTATAATCCCCATTTTACACATGGGGAAATTGAAGCATACAGCCCCTGTATCCAGGACATCTCTCCCTATTAGAATGGAAGCTCCTTGAGGCCAGGGATTCTTCATTTTTGTTCTTATCTCCCTAGCACTTAACACCAGGCAAATAGCAGGCATTCAGTAAATACTTGTTGATGGATTATGAGTAGACATTTAAAAAATCTTGTCAATTCTACAAGATCAGGTTTAGGGTAGGAGAGAATAGCACAAAATAAATAAAAACACATCTCTTCTATGTGAGTGGTAGGACCAGCTATGGCTTAAATTTTCTCTATTTTTTATTCCCTTTATGCTCAGTGTTTTATTCCTGTGGAATTCCTGAGGTTGCATAGTTTTCTCAGAGTACTTCGCGGCAATCAGTGCTGATAACTGATACAATACCTGTGTGCTAATCGGGGTCATAGTTATTTCCACTTGTGCCCACTCAAAAAAACAAAAACAAAACCAAAACAGTCAAGTCAAAACCCCAAGTCTCATCTAAGCCTATCTGAGACAAGAAGTTGGCAGAGTAGTTCGTTGTGGTCAGGAAAACCTGATTTCAAATCCTCATTCAACACTTACTAACTGTGAGACCCTGGGAAAATCACTCTCTCTCCTGCAGGTTGTGCCTTAGTAAAATACTGATAATAGCAGCATCTCCTTCATAGAGTTGTTGTGAGGAAATAATTATGTATAAAGTACAATATGTATGGAAAGCTTATGTTTCCCATATAAAAGTTATTTATAAAAGTTGTATAAAGGTTATTATTATCTTTTTTATTATTACTTTGTTTGAACCAAAAATGTATTGGACTGCTTGTCTAAGATATGTGTGCTTAGACTGGTAGGAGGAGGAGGAAGAAGAGAGGGAGGAAGAGGAAGAGGAGAGAAAGAAGAGGAAGAGGAAGGAGGAGGAGGAGTAAGAAGAGGAGGAAGCAGAAGAGGCAGAAGAGAAAGAGGAGAAGAAGGAGGTCAAGCCAGGTTAAATGTAAAAATGAGTGCATTTGATCCTCACAACGACCTTGGAAGGGAGATATGTTTTATTATTGAGGAAACTAAGGCAAGTATGTGAAATGACTTGCCCAGGATCATTCAACTAGTCAGTGTTGAAGGACAAATTTAAACTCACATCTTCCAGACCCCAAGAAGCCTTGAACTCTTTGTGCTGTGTTGCCCCTTAGTTGCTTAAGGCAACTGTTCATGGCTTTCAGGAGAAGCCACACAAAGATTATTAATAGCTTGGCTTGATTTCCTTTGTTGAGGCAAGGAATGTTTTGTTACTGTTGTTGTTACTCAGTTGTGTCTGACTCTTTGTACTCCCATTGTCTTTTCTGTGTGGAAGCTACCAAGCTATTTAAAGAACCTATGAAAAAGCAAAAGAAGAAAGGTTGGCTTGTGGCACTAAGTGGATGAATGTTCCTCCCAGAAAGCAGACCATGAGATCACTATCTTCCTGCATGGAATAATTAGGAAGCTAAGGGGTGGAAGCTGCTCAGTTCTTGTCTAAAACATACTAATACCAATGCCAGTGGAACACAGGGATGAGCTTCCCCCTCAGCACTGCTGAATCCTCCCCCCACCCTCCTCTTCTTTCCCCTTCTCCACTCTCCTTTCCCCTTCCCACATTTCTCCTTTTCTCCTCTTCTCCTCTCTTCTCCTTCCCCTTTCATCCTTTCTCCTCTCCTCCTCTCCCTCCTCTCCTCTCCTTCCTCTCCCTTCCCCCATTCTCTCTCTCACCTTAACGTTTCTTATGTCTATCTTTTCAAAAATCTTTATGAACTTGAAAGCTAATGAAGTTAAGGCTAAACTATGACTGCGTAATTTACACAATTATGTAAATCACACCAGTTATTATGCAAATGAATATTGACCTTCAGCTTGACGTTTCATACTTCTAAGGCTCTGGTGCAAAGCACCTTCCCTGTGCTTGGTCTAGACAAGGGTATCTAGGGTCCCTCGTTGTCCCAAAGCCTCTTAGCTAGATGATGTTTGTTGAACCTTTCCAGAATATCATATTAATGTATGTTAAAATAACCCAATATTATCCCCAAATATATTCTAAATTATAAGAAGTCTAAATATTTACTTAAGCTTTATTATCGATGCAGATTTCATTTGAAATGAAATTTATGATACTGCAGAGTACTCCTTTTTTATGTGTTTTGTAGATATTTTTTAGTACATTTGTCTTCTAACTTTATATAACATAATCAGTGGTTAATTAGTCGGCATTCCCATTTTCTAAGATTCCAAATTTTATGACATTAAAATGGCATTGTAATGTTGTTACAGCTTTGTTTTATGACCTGCTGTTGATCATTTGTATGATGGATTTAATATTAACCTAAACCTTGATTCCATAGTGCTCCTAAAGGAAAAATAAACATTTTTATTGCTCAAATGCCCAGGGAAAAGGACCTAGACCAGAGCAGACTGGCAGTTAGGGGACTTGATTTTAGTTTCTTTCACTTCTTTGGCTATTTCTGCTATAGAGCTACAAGGTCAGCAGCAAGGAACATCCTTCTGACCTATACATGACTTTAAAAATCTACACTACCACTCATTTAACCAAAACAAAGAGGGGAGCCTGAATCTGTACAAAAAGGTACAAATGGGCAGGTCTGGAGGTCTTGTTCCCTTCCCTACCTCCTCTGGCTTCTGGTCAGCCTCATTTGTGCCCTCTCTCTTGAGTTAGTGCCTCTGGACACCGCCCTTATCCCTCCCTCCCATCTCTGCTAGTGATTGCCATGGTGCCCTCTTCTTCCTCATCTCCCCTGTCCTTCTATTCAGTCTTTCTCTGATTTCTAAAGTTAAAAGTAGTTAGTCTGATCAACCAACTCATTGTACTAAAGAGCAAACAGGATCCAGTTGTAGGAGTCACTTGGAGGGACCTCCTCCAGCCCCTTGTTCACAAATTCATTTTAGAAAGCAAAGGCTATGGTGACAAATGGTTGAGTCTTTCTTTTTGTTGAATTAGAAAAATTATAGAAAATAATATAAAAGTATAAATAGATCGGATGTTGTTGATTTGAAATCTCTCTGGTATCAAGTGGAAAGGCAAAGTCCTATATACATGCAGCCATACATATATATGTATATACATGTCCACATACATGTTTCTTCTATATATTTAGACTCTCCCAAGCCCCCCCATAAAGACTTTTCTCCCTTCTATATCTAATTAAGATTTTTGATTCAGAGATTTTTTTACTATAGCTATTTTTACTATACCTGCTTTTTAAAAAAACTATTTCCCTTTTATATTCACTAGAGGGCCTACTTTAATGCCATACCAGCTGATGACATTATTTGCTGATCATGAGAAGAATTTAAATGTAATTCTCAAAGTCAATGATAGGGTGTTTTTTTTAATAACACACACACACACACACACACACACACACACACACACACACCTACCTATAACTCCAATTCCTGTTGAAATTCTAGAATTCACTTTAAGGAGTTTATTTTAAGTCCATGAAAAAACTGGAAATTTGAAGGGAGGAAAAAATAGCACTGATTTCTTTTGAAATTTGCCTTATGAAATTTATGTAGGATGATAAACTTAATAAATTAAATTGCTCATTTTGAAGAATCTTATATTCTAAGATAGAGAATGTGATGTTAAGTATAAGATACAGTTTTAACCTCTAAGCAGTGAGTACTATCATTATCTGAAGAAATGAAAGATTTCAGTGCTTTTTCTGTTTGTGGATTTCCTACTAAATTGATGTTTATGTTGGTGGTTTAGTTCTGCCCTTTTGAATTGGCTTCAAAAGGTTTGAATTAGGTAAACATCCATTTATGCAATGACAAAATTATAAGTAATATTAGGTTCTACAAAGGCAATAGTATAACTGTCCCTGATTTCAAGAAATGTACATTCTAATGGTACAAATGCCACATATATCAAAGTCAGACACAACTAATCAATTAAATAACAACAAACAACAAATATAATTTTATGCTAGAGAAGCATCCAATAAATCCAATATAAATAATTATCCTATAGTTCAAGAAAGAGTATGACCGCAGCAACTTGTTTGTTCAGAAGTATAAAAATATAGCCTGATGATTTAGAATATCATGATGAATAGAATATCATCCAGGATGATAGGTTTAGGTGTACAGTGGTGGCAAGGTACCCAGTGCCAAGCTCAGCAAGATTGGATTCTAAGTGGGGTCTGGGCACTTGGGCCCTTTGAGACAAATCCCTTAACCTATCTAACCAGATATTTTTCCCCTTTGTAAAACAAAAGAGGCTCTCTAGCTCTTAGAATATGCTATATGGACTGTCCTGAGTGAGAGAGGTGAGATTGCAGGAAGGATGCAGATCTGAGTGAAGAATACAGGCCACTTCTCCTAGCCACACATCTGTTCCACCTATAATTCTCCCACTGAGTAGAAGGGAACAGTCCCAACCCTGGTCTGGCCAAGAGCTAAGTAGCCTTAGAGAGAAGGAAGATTTTCTCTTTCTGGAGCCTAAGAAGACCGCTACCTGACTCTAGTGTTCTAGGACAAGGGATGGGTTGTTGGGATGAAAAAATATATCCACTTAGGTGAATTAACATGTTGTCGTACAGTGTTTTGCTGCCAGTTAAATAATTAGTTGCCACTCCCTAGGAAATGCAGTGGACAGGGTACTGGGCCTGAAGTCAGGAAAACTCGTCTTCATGAGTTCAAACCTGCTTTCTGTGTGACCCTGGACAGGTCACTTAACCCTGTTTGCCTCAGTTTCCTCATCTGTAAAATGAGCTGGAGAGGGAAATGGCAAAACCACTCCAGTATCTTTGCTAAGAAAACCCCAAATGGGGTCCTAAAGAGGCAGACACAACTGATTAACACCAACAACAATAAAACATTCCCTGCCTAAATAAGGGAAATCAAGTCAAGCCATTAATATTTTTCGACAGGCCATACATTATCCTTGTATCAAACAATTGCGATGAAAGAATGAGTTTTATGCTTTTTGGAGACAAAGCATCATATGATGGACAGCCTTGGAAAGTGGACGCTAGCTTAGAAGCATGAAACATAGTTTAAATCACATTGTAGACATGTATTAGCTATAAATCCATAAGCAAGTTTGTTCATCTCTCAGAACCTCTAGTTCCTCATCTCTAAAATGGAAATAATAATATTAGGGTTATTTTGAGGAAGTTCTGCAAATCTTAGAATGTTTTATGACTATTTTTGTTATGGTCCAAAGAACATACTTGGGAGAGGGAAGGGGGAAGAAAAAAGAAAGCCTTTTTCGCTTTTTCACTAGTTTAGATGCAATGTTTATTTTTCTCCCCAAATTCTCATGGCAGACCAGATGTATATTCAGCTGTCTGCTAATAAACTCACTTGTGAATTCTGCTGAAATTTCAGTCAGTTTGAACCTGTCCTTGATGCAAGTCTGTCAGAAAGTGCCTCTTTATCAGTCAAATTGCAGTAGAGATTATTATGACAGAGTGTTTGTGTGTGTGTGTACGTGTGTGTATGCATGCATGCAAACATATGCTATTATGTGCAATGGTAACTCTAACTAATAATAGGCAAATCCATAAGAGGAAATGCAATTGATATTTTTCTCAGGAGAGAATATTAATATGGAATCTGTTTTTCTTTGTGGGTTAGTCTCAGATATCAGAGTTTATATAACAAATTAGGCTAAGGCTGCTTGTTCTATGCATCAGTTTCCCCAGTTAATTCTGATGCAAATTGATATAAACAATTAGTGTTAAGCAACTGGGTAGAGCTCTGAACCTGTTGTCAGAAAAACTTGAACTTAAATCCTTCCTTGGACAGTTATTAACTGTGCAACCTCAAGCAATTCCCCACATCTCTGATCCTTAATATTCTTCCCTGTAAAAAGGGGATAATAACTTACAGGATAGCTAAGATGATCAAATGCAATTTCATATATAATATAAAATACTATGTGAGCCTTAAAAAGTTAGTTTGGAGGGCCACTGTGATACTGACTATCTGGGATATGTTTTTTAGAAGGAGTTGGGGAGAGTCGTGGATTATTTATAATTATAATAATAATTTATTATTTATAAATAATTTTAGAAAAGAAAATGTCACTTCAAAATAGAAGAGTTTATAGGATAATCTCAGGATCATAAATTTAGCTGGAATGGAAGAGTTAATAAACTCATGCATTTTCCTTCTGTTATGTCATTGTGTAAAATTGAGCTTTAGATATTAATCAGAAGTGTCAATAAAAATGCTGAGTTTAGTTCCCTAAACTAAAGTGCCAGGAAGTAAAAATCATAGCTTTATGAAAGAAAACATACTTTCATTTACTGAGGGCTAAAAATATTCTTCCATATTTGAAAAAGAAGTTCCCTTATTCTTTCAAATTTGGGAGGATGTCTAGTGCTGCTAAGAATGAATGCCTAAACATTTTTATTCTTCACTTTCATATTGTCATAATAGATATATTTATTTTTAATTTCTTAAAGTCTAAACCTAACTCAACTCTCCATTAGTTATATTCCTGAACAAATCACTTACTCAAGTTTCCTCATCTGTAAAATGGGTCAGCTAGGTGGCACAGTGTCCAGAGTCAGGAAAACTCATCTTCCTGAGTTCAAATTTAACCTCAGATACTCTACCAGCTATGTGACCCTGGATGTGAAATGCAGAACTGCAAGATGAAATCATGTCATGAGAGAACTCGGCAGGAGGATTCATCCATCTCTAAGGAAGCATTTATCTTCATCAAAAGTAAAGTGCAAGCAAAGCTTAGAGAGATGTAGGATTCTTGGCTCAGTAAAAATTCAGATAAAAAAAATTAAGTTGTACACTAATAGAAACAATCCAAATCATATATCAAGGATAAAGGGTCCATCTCTTAGTGCTGATAGAGCCACATTGATTAATGACATGAATTTGATCCTAAAGAGATAGACTGATCCCTTTCATAGTGTTTTTTAATAGATTGTCGTTAACCAATGTTGAAGTCATTAAGCAAATTACCTAATGTTAAAGTCAATTCCTCTCTAATCAAACTTTTATTCCATAAGGCATTTTTTCATTTTTGCATGACAAAACACCTGATACCAATACTGTCAGTTGGAAAATTCTGGCAAAATATGATTGCTTGGAAAAGTTTATCACAATGATATATCAACCTCCTGACAATAGGCTTGCATATTTCTAGATAATAAACAATGTTTTCAGACTTTCTCAGTGACCAATGATGTTAAGCAGGGCTGTGTCTTTTCTTTCATGTTTTTTAGCATGATGTTTTCAGAGATGTTGTCAGATGTCTTCAAGGACTAAAATGGCATCAAGATTAGCTACCACGTTGATGGTAAATTATTTAAATTGCAAAGCCTACAAGCCAAGACTAAAGTGAAAGGAGAATTGGTGCACAATCTTTTTGTTAGCAGATGATTGCATCTCAGCCTCAAAGTATGGATCAGTTTTCTGTTCCTCTGCCAATTTTGGCCTGACAATTAACACCAAGAAAACAGTCAGCATCACAACTTCCATATGTGCAT
Organism: Macrotis lagotis; assembly: GCF_037893015.1. Classification (NCBI taxonomy): domain Eukaryota; kingdom Metazoa; phylum Chordata; class Mammalia; order Peramelemorphia; family Peramelidae; genus Macrotis; species Macrotis lagotis. Next base: position 49,718,434 of record NC_133664.1, on the reverse strand, counting down.
ATGTGCAACTATCATTTTCAGCAAATTCAGAAATTTTTGAATGCTGTAGATAAATTCACTTACCTTTGCAATATACTTTTAGAGATATACACATAGATGATGAAGTTGATACATACATTGCCAGAAATAGTTCAGTATTTGGGAGACTCCAGAGGAAAATGTGGTAGAGAAGAATTGTTAAGTTGCTTACCAAACTGTAAGTTGACTGAATTATTGTGCTGACCTCATCGTTGTATGCCTGTGAAACCTTGACAGTATAGCAGGGTCATGCCAAAGAAAAAAAGGATTAGATTGCCTACTCAACTGAAGATCTCTGTAGACCATAGGGGAGAAACTGGTTTCATATCAAAAGAAGACCATCTAGGAGGTAATCAAGAGGATTTGAATGATAACCTGGAAATCTGAATCACAGACAGGTATAGGAGTTAACCCCCTTATGCTCTTTGCCCTCCTGAGTTTGCAATTATAGGGACATTTAAGAGGAACTCCCTTGGGTGAGGTATACTCTATGTTCTGGTCTGATCTGAGATTTTATCTCATTCCCTGAGGAAGAGCTTATTCAATTCCATGTATTCTCTGCTATAGGATTTCTCTGATTCCTGTTTGCTTCTGCCTGGATAAATGCAGTCATCTATTATTTATTATATATATAATGGTTACTCATACACTAATTTCTGTTGAGGAGGGGATGAGCTGTTGAAGGTAACCTGTAATCTACTTTCCTCTTAAAGAGCAATCAGGGAAGTGATTTTTGTTGGACATATTGTACCACTATTGATCAAAGATATAAGGGGTTCCAGAAAGATATAATTCTAGCCTGATTCCTCTAATAGAGTCATAAGAAGAGAGATATAGCCTTAGAGGTCCAGGAATTTGCCTGTTCTTCCTCCCAGCTAGACACCTAGTGGTGCACATATGACCCTTCTCCTGTTCTCTGTGAAAATACACTAGATTTTAGGTCATCTGTACCTCCCAGAAGCCATATTCATATATTTAGACATCAACCTCTCCTCTTCCGCTCACATACATCATTTTTAAATATTTTTTTCTAATTACATGAGAGGACAAATTTTAACATTCATTTAAAAAAATTACAGAGTTCCAAGTTTTCTCCCTCCCTAACACCCTCTCCAAGATGATAAGCAATTTTAAATAGGTTATTTATGTGCAATCAAGTAAAACATTTTACTATATTAGTCATGTTCATACATACAAGAAAAACTATAATACACAATATTAGAATTAACACATTAGAGAAGTACAAAATTCTGAGGGATGTCCAAAGGAGAAGGTCATTCCTGATCACAGATAGCACCATGGAAATGGGGTGACATTTAACTTGAATTTAATCTTGATCCTAATGGAACCTCAGTTCTGCCATTTGTGCACCATGATGGTTAGGTTACATGATCTGTAATGCACTCTGCCTTGATAATGGTTAGAATTTTGGAGACATTCATATATCAAATAGTCAAGTATTTTAAATGTTTCACTTCACAGTTGGTTTTTGTATGCTGCGTTCTTCCTCATCCTTAATTAATCCACTGATAAATATTATATAACAACAAATATCAATCTTTGTCTAAAAAAATACAAGGGTCTTAACCTTGTTTGAAATAGTGATTCCCCCAAGCCCCTTGTCCCCCCCCCAAAAAAAGTATTAGGAATTTTATAAAGCCATTCAAACTTTTGGAATTTCTCATTTGTTTGTATGTTTGCATTTCCCCTCATTATTTCTTATAAAAACCTAATTAATTTAAAAAAGAAAATCTCTCTTTTCCTATAACTAAAAAGAAGCAAATGAATATAAACACAATTAAGAAATGTTTATTATATTCCCTATGAGCTAATAAATAAAATCCACCTTTCAGAATTGATTTTCTGTGGGTAAAGTCTTGTTTATGTTGGGTCTCAGATGCCTTTTGACTTGATTGTCCTCTTTCCCAGCTAGTTCAGTCCTCCCAGCTAGGGTTAAAGGCTATTCCTTAGGAATTTTCAAGCAAATAAAGGTATATGACTCTGGATTTGTAGAATTTAGGATTACTAGACTTTTCTCCATCACTGTTTTTTGTTGCAGTAAGTTATTTCTCCTCTTCATTTGTGGATGCTCTTCATCTCCTGCTGTGATACGGGCATCCGCCAGAGCCATCCCAGCAGAAGAAAAGAAGGTGAATGTGCCCCTGCAGGTTTAAATTAATTGCATTTCTCCACTATGCTCCAAACGAGCCAGTGCTTTTGGAGAACACAATTTTAAACTTCTAACTTAGCCATAATTGGAAAGGGAATGTAGTTATTAAAATTCTAAGTGTTATAGTAAACCTACTCTAGGAGAGCAGTAGAAAAACATTCTTATGCTAATGTGAGAGCAACAGGACAAAACCTCTTCTTAGACAGGTATCTACTTAATGAAAAACATCCAATATTGATTTTGTGAAATCATTTTACTTAAGAACATGTCTTGTTCTCAAAAAAATAAAATAAAATAAGCAATAAATATGGTTAAGTGTGTAATCTTCATATCCAAATCAAGCAGGATGAGAAGTACTGTATAAGTTCTTGAAGTAATAGTAGTAATAATAATGATAATTAGCATCTATATATATATTATTTCATTTTTATCCTTACAAGAATTCTTTGAAAAAGGTATTATTATTTCCTTCCTTTTTACAGATAAGAAAATTGAAGCTTCAAAAGATTAAGTGATTTGCCCCTGACTGCACAGCTAGAATTTGAACTCAGGGTTGGATTTATGATTCTGCCTCTCCCATCTTCCATTTAAGGGATGGTCTCTATACTCTATCTTGCTTAGAAATTCTATCCTTCAAAGCCCAGGTAAAATACCACCTCTTCTTTCCAGATCCCCTGCATCAAAAATGACCTTTCCACCTTGAGGGCCTCCTCCGGTGCTCTGTTCATACATGATTGCTACCTAATAAATAAATGGTCAAAGCATGCAAGCACAGAATTCTCAAAAAAATATTTCAGATTAATTGGCATACATATGTGCAATTGATCTAAGTCAATAATAAGAGAACAAATCATACTCTGAACTTTCATATCATTCCTAGCACATTGGCACACATGACTAAAGGTAGGAATGGTCATTGTTGGAGGAACTTTGGAAAGACAGGCACACTTATATACTGTTGTTGGAACTCAGAAATGATCCAACCATAGAAGGATCTCCATAGGGGTCTTTAAGCAGAGACTGGATGACCACTTATCAGTGATGTTATAGTGAAATTCCTTTCAAATGTCAGATGAAATTCCTTTCAAAGCTATCAGATTCTGTGATTTTATGAATTTCCTCGTGATGGTTAATTCCTCTTTCTTAATGTTTTCTTTTTAATTTTAACTTCAGTTTTAAGCTTAGTTCATAGGATCATATAAAGACCTTAGAGATCATCTATTAAACTCATTTATTTTCACAAGGAAGAAATTGAGGTTGATATGGATTAAATCATCTGCTCAAGGTCACACAGGTCATAAAAGACAGGGCTAGGGTCTGGACTAGATACTCCCATTCTCAATCCAGCACTATCCTTTTCTTCATGTTCCTTCCAGTTCTTTTGTTCCCATCTAAAACTGCCTTGTTAGCATTTGATCCCTGAAAGAAAAAGACTGATGAAGAATAAGTCTTTTGCCATTAGTGTGGTAGACTGCAAAGTTTGAGAGCTTCCCTAGAACTGATTCTAATGTCTGGCAAATGATTGATAGAAATGAGAAACCAAGTTACTTTGTAAGTGCTAAATGATATTAACTTGTGTTATCTTTAATGAAATTCTTGTTACTTGGGAAATCATTACAAATTGCAGAGGTTACTTTGTGAAGAGTACTAAGTATTTTTTTAAATGAATCAAATTTGTTATATAGGGCTATGATATAATTAATTTTTCTAATGTTTCCTCCTGTTTAATACCAGTTAGTTTTAGAATATGACATTGGAGAGCTTTGAAAAGTAAAATTTTCCTTTTCCCATGGATGTTATCCTTTTCAATTATCCATTAAAACTAGAAAACACCTTTAATTTTAGCCTGAAATGTAAACTAAACTTATTCAGCAACTCACTCAATTAGACATTCAGTTGTCTCATCTCATGCAGTCCAGTGGTCAGGACACCTGGACATCCAAGATTGTTTACCAGACACCACTATCCAATTAGTCCTGTTTAATCCAGTGATCACTGATTTTCATAAAGACCTCAAAGGCAATTTTTCAAAGCAGCTCCATTCAACCAGATTTGTTAAGTGCTTAAACTTGTCGGACACTCTATATTTTTCCTCAAGAAGCTTAAATTTTGCAATTTGCACATAGATAAGTAAATACAAAAAAAGTTTTGTTGAGAGGATCCACAATAACAGATAGGATTAGGAATAGACCCATTTAGAAGGTGATAGTCTGAACTGTACTTTGAAGGGAGCTAGGGGTTCCTTTTTTTTTGTTTGTTTGTTTTTGTTTGAGTCATCAAAAATGCCAGAAAACTCACTTCTCAAAAGTATGAGCTACCAGAACCTCAGGATGACTTGAGGTCAAAACTAATTTCATAATGATCCTATGATATTATTGGTCCATTAAAATATTTTTCCATATATTCATACATACATACATACATATTTGTCTGAACCTGGATTTTCTTTATATACTTCAACCAAAGCAACATATCATGATACATTGAATGTAGAAATATATGAATATTCAGCTGTCTTCAATTAAGCCCAAAATTAAAGTTTTTTAAAAAATTATTAAACAATGCCAATTTTTCATTAGTGTTTTGTTTTATAAAACAGTTATTTTTCATTAAAATGTCATTTGTCAGTATAATGAATTTTATTATTATTAGATTTAATGAATTGATAAAATTTTAAACTTATACATTTAATATTTGATATTATAAATACCAAAGATATAAGCCACAGACAGAGACTTGGAAGATCATTAATTTTTTAATGTGTAAGTCATGTCCTTATATACCTAACAACATATTCTTATTTGAATATGAATTGATAAAGATGGGAGTTCAAATGCAGCCTCAGACATTTACCACTTTCCAGCAGTGGAACCTTGGGCAAGTCACTTAGCCCCGATTGTCTCGCATCCAAGGTCATCTTCAGTTGTCCTGATTCTTATCTGGCCATTGGACCCAGATGGCTATGCAAGAGAAAGTTACATCGGTGAAAGGACAATACCCCTCTCACTCAAATCCAATTCAAGTGCTTGTCATGACATCATGTCCCTGATGCCATATTCTTCATCAAGAATGAAGCACAAACAGCAACAACAACTTTGAATATGAAGGAGAATTGCTAACTAACCAATAGTATAAATAGATCCTGAGATGAAAAAGTCTGAGAATTTTTATGTAATTTTCTTGATTTTTTTAAATGTGACTTGTGATTATTTTTCTAAGAGAAACTTCCAATGGGAAAACGTTCTTGGCCAAAAGAGATAGGTAACTCTTTTGCAAGAGTTTTTGAGATTTTTCTGAAGTCACAGAGGAGTAGCATGGTCACAATGAGAACCCATGAGTACCATAACTAGTATATCAGAAGTGGGACAGGAGGAAACTAAACCATGTAAGGCCAAAAGAGTCCCGCAACAGCCAGACCATCTCTAATAATAGTCCATCACAGTCATATACCATATCTTGTTCAACTAAGTGATTGACTCACCCAGATCCATTCTATTTGGAGAGGAAGTACTGCAACAAAGCAGATGACAAATTGTCCTGAGATAAGCAGTTAGGTGACTTGATGGAGAGAGTATTGGTCCTGGAGTCAGGTAGACTTGAGTTTAAAAGTGACCTCAGACATATACAGACTGTGTGAGTTTGGGCATGTCAGTTAACTTCTCTTTGCCTCTATTTGCTATTTTATAAAATTCAGGTAATAATAGTTCTACCTCCCCAAATTCTTGTGAGAATTAAATAAGATATAACCATAAAGTGCTTAGCATAGTACCTGAGACATAAATGTTAGCAATATGATGATTATGATAATGTATGGAGTGTATAGATGTGAAACATAATCTGAGACAAACTGAATATAAAAATTACATAATAAGTCTATATCTAAGGAAGCACATTTCATATTATCTAACAGTAAAAACTGCATATGTTACCTTTCAACTCAGGCCACCTAAAATAATCGTCAGACTTTCCCCCCCTATAAATCTTAGGTATAAACATCCCCCCAAAAGCACAGGTAAATATTTCCTTAGGATTGGTCTCATATCTAGAGTCTCCCCAAAGGAGAGGAGTAAAAAAGTATTCAAATGTTATGGATTAAGTATGGGAGAGCTATTTAGTTTTTCTGTCCTAAAGATATTTGAAATAAAAACTCACTAACCTGCTTTAACAAAGACTTAAGCTCATAACTACTGATTTTAGCTCACTTGGTCAGAACATGGTTCTGTAATAAGGTTCTGAGTTTATTTCCCATATAAGTTATTATATTTCAAAGAAGTTTGATATAATAGAGTTCTAGACTTGGTGTCAAAAAGTCCTAGGTTCGAATCCCAACTGTGGGATACTCAGCTGTGATGCTGGGCTAGTTATTCTCTGGGTCTTATTTCTACATCTGTAAAAAAGAGACTGGCCTATATCCTTCACTTGTAGCTCTGCATCTATGATCCTATGATCATAAGAAGTACTCATCATCCTTGTTTACTCTCCCAGGAACATCTAAGCATGAAATTTGTGGGACTGCTGAATAAGCATTTTACATTTCACCTCATCTCATTATCCAAACAATTCCCTGGTAACTCAGTGTAGGAGGTAGCTAGTACTCATCAGCTCTGAAAAAAGAGGGTACTTTCAAAATGACCTAGGACTCAAACCTTCTGGAACTCCCAAGGTAGTCTCCAAACATCTATTTTAGGCTTCATCTTTGACCTTCCATACTTGTGAAAGAAACACACAGAAAAGTTGAAAAAGCATAACGGACTTTTGGTTCCATGCTCAGGCTCCCCTAGGCAGGTTGTGTTCTTCACCTGCCATGTGCTTTTAGCCATCATGGGAGACCAGTCACTTCCCCTATCTCTCAAAAAAGAATTTCTTATAATCTCAATACAAGAATTCTGAAGTTTGATCTACCACTTTTTAAAGGTCCACTGAGCCATCAGCTTTTCTTGTTCTATAGCCAATTAGAGGAATGTGTAATCATCTCAAAGCATCAGTTTCTTCAGAACTGAGCTACACTATCCTGGAGTTTGTCTTGGCGACTCAACACATACTCTGAGCCCATTCTCACACAAGTTACTTGGGGCACAATAGTCATTACATATAATACTCATAAATTTCTCTTCTGGGGATGTATGAACATAACATACAATGGGGAAAAAGTTCAGTATTTTTCTGGAACCAAGAAGAAGGTAATCTTCCTGAAGGAAGCAAAAAGTCTAGTTTACATGTATATACACAGGCACTATGGAGTGTCTTCCCCCATGGTTTCATTCCCTTTGTGCTATTTATCTAGGTGAAAAATGGTGACTCTAGGAACTAAGTTTATAGAATAATTTTTTAACTAGACTGGAGAAAATAATGTTCTCAAATTAAAGACTCTTTTGTCATTTTTTTTTTCCTTTTCATTTCTCCCTTTAAGGTCTCAGCTGGAAGTGAGAGCAGAACATCTGGTGTAAATGTTGCCTCCATCATCATTCATTAAACTAAGTTTTTTTTAAAATCAGTTTTTCTTGTACAGGTTTATATCACTTTGTTTTTCAAAAAAGGTAATTTGGTATTTTTCTTTTTTTTTTTCCAGAACGCTTTACCCTGTACAGCTCTAAAAACCTTAGACAAGCATGGAATAAGTAAGTCTTTAAAACTATTGTTCCTTGTTGAATCTTTTTTTCTCTTGCTTATATTTCTGGGCCCGAACTAATATTTGAATACTTTGTAATCATTTTTGTTATATGATATCAATTTTTTTCCAAGAGTACACATTTCAAATTTGTCAATGCTTAATGTTCTGAAGTTTTCAAAGAAAAGTTTACATCAAGGGAAACATCATTACTAATAAAATTTAGAGGGCTGCTGACCAGCCTACACAATTTGGTGCAATGGATGAATGATATGATATTTGATATCCAAGTCACTCTTAAAACTTTTCATAGAGCTCTCTCTCTCTTCCACATGAGATCTGAACATTATGTTTTAATTTGTTGCTCTCTTTAAAAGTCTGTTTTCCTTTATTTCTAGAAGAATTTTATTTCATTATGTTTGAAATTGATTACACCAAGAAGTATCACCATATAAAATTATTCAGAGAAATTTTTAAATTAAACAAAACACTAAGTCAACCTACTGGGAAAGTTTTGATAGAATTAAAAACAGATTAAGAAATTCTTATTCAATTGCTGGCATTCTCTTTTAAATAATTTTTTTAAGAATCACATTTCAAGAAAAATCAGGAAGCCCAATTGGATATGATTAAAGAAATTATGATACTTTTCTTGGGAGAAGTTCCTATATATGGTGCCTTTTTATTATGATGTATCTGGTTATTTAGGCACCATTTCCTGGAAAATGAAATACAAGAAAACAACTTTAGTTTCTTCAAATAGTTCAAGTCTCATCTGTAGTATTAGTGATTCTAGTTTTGTGTAATTTTTTCTTAGGGAGTCTCATGGAATTATTTTAATTATTTAAAAGACAGATTTTTTTCATGCCTTTATGTGTTAGTGAAATTTACAGATTTATTCTGTCTGACCTCACATTTTAGAAAAAATCTTCATTGCCCTGAGTTAGAATTATTTATTTTTTATTATATACTAATTAATATTTTAATATGGTATAAAATATATAAATCAAGTTCTCCTTTTTAAATTGTTTTTAAAAAAACAGTCATGTGCATTCCTTTATAAATGTTGGCTAAAGAAGGAATGTCATCAAGTTTTAATCATCCCATGCAGTGATTCCCCAAATTTTGAAAATATTTTTTCTGATATAGTTTTAACCTCCTGACCAATTTTTTAAGTAATACTGAGATCTACCAGTTTTGAAAAATGGCACCCAAGACTGATCATTTTAGAGAGGCGGAAGTATAAAGATAGTCACAGAGAGGAAGGTGAAACCTAACCCATTGATAGGGGATTCAATCTCAGGATTATCAGTCCCCTGCCCATTCCATAGGCATTCTGTGTACGTACTCCTTCTAAGGCCAGTGACTTGAAGCTGATTGATCAGCTTTCCTTTTACAACCAAAATTTGGTGGCCCTCCATTTGTGATGTGACTGTAGTTAGAGCAGAATGCCAGAGCTGAGGAACAGGAAGCTGTGTCCATTGATTTTTTTGCTTTTCCTTTTAATTTTGCAAATATTTCTGGATTACCTTTAGCTGATGTCAGGAAGGCACAATCAGGTTTTTCTCCATCCTTCAAATGGAAAGATAATTAAAACAGACCTGCACTTTGCTTTTTAAAGTTTTGGTCTGGTTTGTGGCCTTTTCCTGAGACATATCCAGTTCATTTTTACATTTTTACAAGAAGTGTACGATCTGAGCCAATCATCAATCAAATTTCTCTGGACCTCAGGTTCCTTTCTTAAACACTAACTGGTGAACTATATTATATATAGTTGTCTCTCATTCTTAAAGACCCTAATGTCCCTCTAGCTCCTTTGAAAATTTGCAAAGTAATTCATTTCATTATCAAAGCACAATCAGGAAATGAAGATGTGCTGCTTATAAGTTGTTTTCAGTATTATTTAGGAACTTTGGTTTCATTTTCATGAGAACTTCCGCCACAAACACAGATTGCAACCCCATAGTAACTTAAAGTTTAGATAGGTGCCTGAGGGTAAACATCGAACAGGAGGTTTGATACTAGATCTTTATAACTCCATATTGAGGATTCTATCTAATATGCTCTCTTGCCTCATGTTTCTATAAAATGGAGGGGGTGGGGAAGTTATGATGTTATTGGTTCTCTTTGAGAATGAAGGACAAGTAGGGGCAGCTAGGTGGCACAGTGGATAGAGTACCAGCCCTGGAGTCAGGAGTACCTGAGTTCAAATGTGGCTTCAGACAATTAATAATTGCCTAGCTGTGTGACCTTGGATAAGTCATTTAACCCCATTGCCTTAAATTAAAATAAATAAAAAATTTGAAAAAAAGAATGAAGGACAAGCACCATCAACAATCTGGCTTCAGAATTAGAAGACCTAGACCCTGTTCCAATCCAAAACCTTGGCCAAATCACAGCCTCATTGGGTGTCCTTTTCTACATCTATACAATGAAAGGGTTGGACTAGATGTCCTCTGAGATTACTTCTACTTCTACTCTTTCTTTCTCTCTCAGAATCTAAGACTAGGTGTTTCCCATGGTAGGGGTGTTCACTTTGATTTATAAAAGCATTTAACATCAGAGACTTATCAATGAAGCCTTGTTTCTGTGGACAATAGGAGCTTTTCATGACAGGATTTAAACAAAATAAGGAACTAGAATTTCATTTGATTCATCACTTCTGAAATAATGAGTATCTGTTTTCCATTAACAAAAGATTAGCATTTTTTTCAATAAGATGTCAGACTTAAACTGATGATGGTGATGATGATAACAGCAATAACATTTATAGAGCACTTTAACTTAAAGGTTTTCAAAATGATTTGCATAAGCTAATTATTTGATCCAGTAGAACTGCCTATTCTCAGCTATAATTGGCCATTTTGTGATATGGATTACCATACAACTGGTTATTCAAACACTAGCAGCATTGGTAATTAGGTCATAAGGATAATTTGTTTTCATAACAAATATGTTAATAGTCACTGATATTCACATAGCCCTTTAAAGTTTGTATGTACAAGATTCTAGTTCTGCAGCTATCACTGTCCCCATTTTATAGATGAGAAAACTGAACTCAAATCCACAAGCATTTTATAAATATTTGACTCAAGAGCTGGGTATAAAAATAACAAGGAGAAAGAAAGCTAGACCCTGCCTTCAAGGAGCTTATAGTCTAAAGGTAGAAAATATACAAAAAGAAAATGAAAAGGGGTTGAAGGTAAGATGGAGAGTCAGAAGTCAATCTCTCCAAAGATCTCCAGAGGTACCCTGGATATTTTCCTTTAAAATAGAGGTTCTGGGAAGAACTTCCCAGTACAAGAAAGGGACTTTCAAGACAAAATTCTGTTTAAGTAATTTGCCTAAATTGTTGGTAATACTTGTCATTATTGTTGCTGCTACACAATCTGTAGGTGTACCAGATTACAGTACTATGTCCACATCATTAAACTGTGATTTTCAGTGGTGGCAATTAGGATTGTCTTAATGATATTCTAACTTTGTTATATATAATTCTACATATATTCTATGTATATACACATATATTTTCTAACTATATTTTATATAGTTGTCTATCATTCTTAAAACTTATGTTAGATCTTTAATTAACAGATGAACTGAATTGGTCATTGAGAAGGATTTTTGAAATATAGCTTTGTCAACCTATTGGATTTCTTAAATGAATATTTTTTAAATTATTCACATAACCTGAATTAAGAAGTTTTTAGTTTTGTAAGGTTCTGATTTTTCCATCACATTAAATGGTCCATACCTCATGGTCTTAACTTTTCACTCTCTCAAAGATCTATTAGAGAAATTTTAAGAAACATAATCATCAGTGAGGAGTATTACTTTTTTGCCACTTTTATGCAGCATACTTAGTTAGCAGCTTGGAAAGAAAGCCTGTGGTCAATTCAAACCCAACATAATTTCAGAAAGGAGCTAAGAACGAAGCAATTCTAATTATACTGCTTTCTCTACTAAATGACTTGGTGATCTCAAAACAGTTGTGTCCATTTCATCATCTGTAACATTCCCAGAATGGTGTCGAGATGCAAAATAATTATACCATTAAAAGCTGTATTTGTAAAGCAAGTGATACATGTACCTAATGCTGGCTAATTTACACATCCACGCTACAATGACTAAATTGTAGCAACCGGTTAGTTCTCTTCCACTACAAAGTTGAACCATCCAGAAAGACTGTTGTAATAGATTCAAAATTAGGTGAACTAATTTACAGTCATAGCAAACCTTGCATTTCTGGAGTAGCTTCATTGCTAGGATGAATTGAGTGTAAAAGCATGATCCAGTATAATGTTCAAAATGAAGATGTGGTGTTCTTTAAAAAAAATTCTGGGGGTGGCTAGGTGGCACAGTGGATAGAGTCCTGGAGTCAGGAGTACCTGAGTTCAAATCTAGCCTCAGACACTTAGTACCTAGGTGTGTGGCCTGGGCAAGCCACTTAACCCCATTTGCCTTGCAAAAAAACTAAAAAAAAAAAAAAATTCTGAGCTGCTTCATCCAGCTAGTGGAAGAATCTAGAAGATGAGCCATATTGAGTCAACTAAGTAGAATTGTGCCCAAATGCTTTAAAGAGAGGGAGAGGGGGATGGAGAGAGGGAGAGGGAGAGAGAGAGGGAGGGGGGAGGGAGAGAGAGTGAGGGAGGGGGAGAGAGAGAGAGAGCGAGAGAGAGAGAGAGAGAGAGAGAGAGAGAGAGAGAGAGAGAGAGCGAGAGCGCACACAAACCTGAGGCTGCTCAACTGGATATAATAAGTAACCCAATTTATTTTGGGGCAAAGTCTGCCTTAGGTAACATACAATCCCCCACTGACTTCATTTGTACATGTAACCATGGGCATAATTTGGCCCTTTGAAAGGTGTTTTAGGATTCTGGGGGTAACAAAGCAGAGGTGGGGGGGAGTCTTCAAAAGATACAAGATCCCCCAACTCCAAAGGCCATTAAGAGGATGAAATCTTAATTGTAGAACTCAGGGTAGAAGATATGTATTAATAAAGAATATAGGCTTCTTTGTTCTCTTACGTTGGCATCACACCATAGCTACTGGCTCTGCATAAGGGGCAACAAGGAACAAACCCTAATTTCATAAAAATGTGAACTGTTTTCATCTTTCAAAAACAAACCCTGTTGTATTTCACTGGGGTTATAATGACTCTCCTTATTTTTCTCCCAGATCTTCCTATTTATAGTTGTCTAACATTGGCATGTATGTGCAATGAACCAAGAATTTTGACCACTAAAAAGATCTTTTATTATTACGGTTGGAGCAGAGGCCTTAATGTGCTCTCCAGCAAAGTTAAGACTTAGCTTCCAGGAAGATACTTGCTTGTTTTGGAACTCTTTAACAGCTGAAAAACGTCAGAAATTTAGCCATTATAAAGAGAATACCAAAAAACATACAGCAAAAACCCACAGCAAACTTGGGAATGGAAATATAGTTAATTTTCACAGCAAAACTTATTAGAGAGTGAATTGCTATAAAAAGTTGTTGAGTTTTTTTCCCCTTAATTTATCCCAGTGCTGAAATGTAGTCTGTTCATTCTTTTTAGTTAGAAACAACTGGGGTTTCCTGGCATTCAGATTAATGAATAAGTTCTATGGAAATTCATAGTTTTAAGAGAACTTCGGTGCAATGCAAGAAAGACTAGACTTAAGAATTTGGTTCAGTTCAGAACTCTTCCTCTCATGAGCCATGTCCAAGTGGGACTCAGTTTCCTTAAGTTTAACATGAGATGATGCTTTCTGAGCTTCCGACTTGCTGAGACCTCCCCTGGTTATGTTAATAAATTGAGAAAGTCAGGAAACCGAATCCAAGGAAGTGAAGAAAGGGTTAAAAAAATAACCCACATACTCTGTCCCCACCCACTCCATATATTTGGATTTATTGGCAAAGTCATAGACTTTAATCTAAAATATTTTGGACTATATCCAAGCTCTGGCTTCATGAACTCTGTCTGAAGTATTCTTATCTTGATCCATATTTAACCTCCAAAATATATTTTAAGAAGGCACCCCGAGATAAGTACAGTACACATTGTAATAAATTCAAAATAACACGTGTAGAGGAAGCCATGAATTTCCCTGTGTATTTATTTTGGTTGATCCTTGCTACATTTTGGGTGTTGGCACATCAGTAGAATTCCATTAAATTTTAGTTCAGAAATCTCTTCCCTATGAAACGTTTAGTTCCTTTTCATGAAAACTGCTGTTTTCACTCTGCCTTTTTTGTTCTCTTCTGGGACTCAGATTTTCTTATGTATTAATATGTAGCAAAATGGAAGAGAATTTTAATTTGCTGGCTAGTAGCAGAATGAGTCAATTAATTCGGTGCACTACTTAAAGATGTAATCAGTGGCAAGTAGGTTAAAATGTGCTGGGAACAAAATTCTTATTGACACTAGGAGGAGCAGTTGAGTTAAGAGCCAACTCTTCAAAGGCAAACTGTCCTCTTTTCCATTAGGTGCAATATTTTTTATTGTTGACCATTTTTGTTAAAATTCTATTTGCTTCAAAGTAACAGTTTTATTTTATTTCAGGGCCTGGAGGTTTCTTCTTATATTTCTACCGAAATAATTATTTGTATCATTGATGTGTTTTCCCTTCCCTAACTTCAAAATGGTGAAGTAATCAGTGCAACAAGGTGACAATTTAATATTGGGGCACAGATTTTTGACAGCTCAGTAAAAATGAGCTCACAGGATGAATCATGAATCAATTTTGGACTGTCCTCTTGGTTAGTTCAATTGATGTGAGGCCACAGTACTAATGAGCCTAAGGCCATGGGGATCGATGTGGAACATCAGTATGTAGTAGAAAGAGGATTGGACTTGGAAAGTGTTGAAAGTTCAAATCCCAACTCACACATTACTAGCTTTTTGACCCATAGGAGAAACACCAACCCTTGAGTTTTAGTTTCATTATTCTTAGAATTGGAAAGGGTGTTGGGGTGGAAAGAGAAGGAGTATTAGTACCAATCTTCCAGAATTGTTGTATTGTCTATATCTATATCTATATCTGTAACATCAGCTTATAATTAGAAAAACTCTGTGAACTGACCCTATAAATGACAGGAATGAGAATGAAAATGATGCTGTAAACCAGTTAGTCTGAGTATACAATGCTATAATAAGCTATTACTACAGCTTCTCAACATGATCCTCCTCTCTAACCATCTCCAGAAATCTGAATTCCACCTCCAATTGCTCAGTTATTTTTGGTGAGTTTAGCCTTTATCTCCTCAATATCTCTGATGAAGTCTGTCACCCCACTCTATTCCCTGTTTTCTTGTACCTCTTTATGTATTATCTTCATTAAAATGTAAGCTCCCTGAGGATAAGAAATAGTTTGCTTCCTTGGAATATTAGTACAAAGAACACTTAAACATTACTCTTTGTCTCTTTCTTTCTGTGTCTGTCTGTCTGTCTATCTATCTCTGACTTCCCTAATTAGGAAAAAAATAAATTTGTGGAATAAGACAAGCATTTTCATAACAGAGTATATAACCAAAAGCAATTGCCCATGAAACTGCAAATCTATTATATATAACTTGCTATTCTTTTTAGATATATAATACAAATTATCATTTTTTAAATAGGGAAGTTTGAATGAAGAGTGAATTTAAGGACTATATTGAGTTCGGTTAGAGAGATCTAGTGAGGAGCAAGTCATTGACAAGGAGAATGGAATTTAGGGAAAAAATTAGAGCTGTATATAGGCGTTTTGTAGATAGTCATTAAGTATCTACTGTGTACTAAGAGTTGTGCTAAATGTTGGTGATAGAAAGAAAGATTAAAAAACCTACTGTCAAGGAACTGACAGTCTGTAGGATACAATATGGAAGCTACATAGAGGATAAATTGGAAGTTATCACCTGAGCAAAGGCACTAGAATTAAGGGGGGAACTAAGATAGGCTTCCTGTAAGAAGGTGGGATTTTAGCTGGAGTTTGGAGGAAGCCAGGAATTGGACGTGAGAAGGGAATAGCATTCCAGACCAGGGAAAAGACAGGGAAAATGTCTGGATTCCAGAGATTTTATTTGGGAAAATCATCTTTATGGAGATGGTATTTGAACCTATGGGAACTTAGGGGGTAAATGAAAGAGAATACATAGAGTAACATAGAGAAAAAAAGAAAAAGTAATGGGAGTTTGGATGTGGATGAGAATGATTCCATTGCAAGGATCAATAAGAAAAAAACTACACAGACGAGGAAGATGTGGCATCTCCTAAAGGACTGTAGGAATGGTATAGTCCAGCTAATGGGGGAGATAGTCTATGGAGCTTATAAAACAAATAAATATATGTGGGTGGGAAAGCTTGGAAAAATGAATCACAGAATGTGAGACAGAAATATCAGGTGCCAACTAGTCTAACCCACATTGTTGTCACAAAGCTGACAGGTGAAAGCACAGCCTCCATGATCTTAACAACCCAGTCTACTTGTAGACATGGCACCCATGAGTCTTGGTTTTGCCATCTGGAACAAGTTCTGCCAAATGAAGCACATCTAGCATTACTCCCACATTTCAGATGCTTAAAGGCAGCTCATCTCTACCCTACACATACCGAGTTATTTTCAATCCACCCCCATATCACATGGACACAATCTTCACCATCTTAGTTACTCTCTTCTGGAGTCACTTCATCTTAGCAATATTCTTCTTAAATTTTGTGGCTTAAAAATGGACACCATGCTCCAGGGAAGAATTGAAAAGGGCAGTGTACAATGAGCATTTAGCCTTCCCCCAATCTCAAAAATAAGTCTCTGTTAATGCAACTCAAGATGGCATCAGCTTTTTCAAATGCCAATTCCATTGCTGGCTTAATTGAACTTTCAGTCCACTAAAATTACCAGATCTCCCCAAGGAGATCAGTTATGAGGCTACTGCAGTAGTACAAGTCAGAAATAATGAGGATCTAAGCTAAAGTCATGACTATGTGAAAGCAAAGACCAAGGGAGAGGGGAGAAACAAAAGTAACAGGCCCAGGACATGGTAGATAAAGTCCAAAGTGACTACAAGGTTTCGAGCTTGGATTGCAAGAGAAAGAGTAACTATTATTTGTTTGCACCTACCAAATGTAGTCATAGATGTTTCCATACAAAAATATTTATTAGGTTCAACTACTGACAAGGGTGATGGAAGATAGAGGTTTTATTCTAATTTAAACCATGCCAGTGAGTTTAGGTATCATTCTCATAGAGCAGGTAGCTGTGAATAGTGATATATTTACCCAGGAATTATAGAGCAAGGGGAACAAAGATTAAGAGCAGAATACATGGAAATGATATTGTTTAGGAAGTAAGAAGAGGAAGAGAAAATTTACAAATGATATAAAGAAATATTTATCAGATAGAGGAAGAAGAGTACTGGGAACAGTTTAGTGTCACAGAAACCAAAGAAAGGAGTTTTGAGAAGGCAATGCTCAAAAGTTTCAAGTACAAGAGAGAGGTTAAGGATAATGAGGAATGAGAAATGGTGATTGAGTAGAGAAGTTAGGAGAAGGAGGAGGTCACTAGTGACCTCCAAGAAAGATGTTTCAATTTAAATGGTGAGGTCAAAACAAGTCCTTCAAGGACTCAGCAAATGTGTAGGGGCAGCTAGGTGGCACAGTGGATAGAGCACCAACCCTGGAGTCAGGAATACCCAAGTTCAAGTCTGGCCTCATACACTTTAATGATTGCCTAGCTGTGTGGCCTTGGGCAAGTCAATTAACCCCATTGTCTTTAAAACCTAAAAAAAAGAGTAAATGTATAAGAATGAACTAAATATATTAAGGGTAGACTACATTTGGGGTTTATTGGACCTTCCTCCAGTGTACATATAGTCCACTCCATCATCCAGCTTGGATACTTTCACTGACTGTCTTGCCATGTCTGGAATGCTTTTTTTGCTTTTCACCTTGGGGCTTCCCTGACTTCCCCAAGGTTTCAGCTAGAGTTCTTTCCTTTGAAAGAAAGAGTTGTTAAACTACCTTCTTTGTTTCTGGTTTACCTTGTATGTATCTTGTTTGTACATAGCTATTCCCATGTTGTCTCTCCCCCCATTAGACTGAGCTGTTTGAAAGTAGAGGTGGTCTGTCTTCTGTCTCTTTTTATTTTTTTAAATTTTTTATATTTAATATTATTCTCATTTTGTACAAATAATGTTTTTTATACATTAATAAAATATTCTTGTTTAAGAGTAAACAAAATACACCCTCCCCCCCAAAAATAGACTCACTTGAGCAATAAAGTAAAGGGGAGAGAAAAAATTAAAATTAAAAAAATAATGGTAATAATTGTAGGTATGCCAGGTGGCACAATGGATGGAGCACCAGCCCTGGAGCCATGAGCATCCAAGCCTACATCCAGCCCCATATACCCAACAATCACCCAGCCATGTGACATGCAAGCCGCCCCAACCCCACTGCCCTGAAAAAACCAAAAATAGAAAAACAAAAGACCCCAAATAAAATAAAATAGTACTAATAGTAGGGGTGGCTGGGTGGCGGACAGAGCCTTGATCCTTGAGCCAGGAGCACCCAGGTCCAAATCCGGCCTCAGACATATGGCCCCAGGCAGGCCACCCAGCCCCATTTGCCCTGCACCCCCCAAAAAATAATAATAATAAAATGTGCTTGAGTCTTTGTTCCAACACCAACAACTCTGTTGTGGATGGATCACATTCTTTATGATAAGTCCATCAGAAAAGTTACTTCCATATTTTGCCACCATTGCCATTGCTGATCGCAACTCCCTCCTTTCTTATTTCTCCACTACCATGTACTATGTTTTCTTTCTCCTTTCACTCTGACTCTGCTGTAGGGTAGCTGAGTGGCACAGCAGACAGATCCCTGGCCCTGGGGCTAAGAGGCCCAGCATCCACCTGGCCCTATGGTCCAGGACAGGCCTTCCAATCCCAGCCCCTTGCAAGAGTTAAAAAAGAAAATGTGTTATATCTGACCACTCTCCCCCTCTATGGTCCATCCTCTCCTTCATCACTCACATCCCCCTGTGCCCTCCTCTCCTTCTTACTCCAGATGTCTATACCCCATTGAGTATATATGTTGTTTCCTCCTAGCCACCTCTGATGAGAGGAAAGATTCCCTCATTCCCCCTTGCCTCCCCGCCGTCCATATCATTGCAATAGCTCATTGTAATAAAGAAAAAATCTTGGCCTATTCCCCCTCTCCTTTTTCTTTCTCCCATTACATTTCCCTTTTTTCTATTGACTCCATTTTTACACCATATTTTATCTTCAAATTCAGCTCTCTCCTGTGTTTCAACTATAAAAGCTCCCTGCTCTATTAACTGAGAAGGTTCATATGAGTATTATCAGTGTCATTTTTCTATGCAGGAATACATGCAGTTCAACATCATTAAGTCCCTCATATTTTCCCCTTCTCCTCCAATCTCCATGCTTCACCTGAGTCCTGTATCTGAAGATCAAACCTTCTGTTCAGCTCTGGCCATTCCAACAGGAACATTTGAAATTCCCCTAGTTCATTGAAAGTCCATCTTTTTCCCTGGAAGAGGACATTCAGCCTTCCTGAGTAGTTCATTCTCAGTTGCATTCTAAGCTCTTTTGCCTTCTGGTATATTATCCTACGAGCTTTTAATGTAGTTGCTGCTAAGTCCTGTGTGATCCTGACTGCAACTCCATGATATTTGAATTGTGTCCTTCTGGCTGCTTGTAATATTTTCTCTTTGACTTGGGAGTTCTGGAACTTTGCTAAAATATTCCTAGGGGCTGGTTTTTTGGGATCTCTTTCTCAGGGGGCTCGGTGGATTCTCTCCATTTCTATTTTGCCCTCTGCTTCTAGGATATCAGGGCAATTTTCCTGTAGTAATTCTTTGAAAATGATGTCAAGGCTCTTTTCCTGATCATGACTTTCAGGTATTCCAATAATTTTTAAATTATCTTTCCTAAGTCTGTTTTCCATATCAGTTGTTTTTTCAGTGTGATGCTTCACATTTTCTTCTAATTTTTCATTTTTTTGGTTTTGAAGTATTGAGTCCTGATTTCTCATAAATTCATCAATCTCCCTGAGTTCTATTCTTTGTCTAAAGGATTTATTTTCCTCAGAGAGTTTTCTTATCTCTTTTTCCATCTGGCCAATTTTGCTTTTTAAAGCATTCTTCTCCTCTATAACTTTTTGAACTGTTTTATCCATTTGACCTAAGCTGGGTTTTAGCATACTATTTTCTTCAGCATTTTTTTTTTTGGATCTCCTTGACTAAGCTGCTGACTTCATTTTCATGTTTTTCCTGTATCTCATTTCTTTTCCCAGTTTTTCTTCCAACTCCCTCATTTGATTTTCAAAGTCTTTTTTGAGCTCTATCATAGCCTGAGCCCAATTTCTGTTTTTCTTGGAGTCTTTAGATGCAGGAGCTTGTGCTACCTCATCTTCAGAATGAGTATTTTGATCCTTCTTGGGCTCATATGCAAAATATTTCTCAATGGTGTTCCTCTTTTTTCTCTGCTTGCTCATTTTCCCCAGCCTTAGCCTGTCTCTGGGGTGCTTCCTGAGCTTTTGGGACACTCCCACAAGGGTCTCAGTGGGTGAGGCACTGTCCTCCCTCCTGGTCTGTGAATGACCATATGAGCCCCCCTCTGCCACGGGGCTGAGGTGGGGGGACCCTTCTGTTCTATGGGGAGCCTAGACTGCGAACAGGATCTGAATGTGGTCAGAGCCCCAGAGTCCTGTTCCAGGGGCAGAGGACAGAGCTGGGTAGTCCCTCTCTCTTCACTCCCCTCCCTAGGTTCAATGGGCTCATGCCCTGGGGGCTCCTGCTTACCAGCTCTGCCTGCTTCTGTTTTCTGGATCTGGGCTGTGGTCCCCATGCTGCTCGCTGTATGCCCTGAGGGCTGGGCTTCATGTGCTCGTTCTGGCAGAGGTCACCCCGCTGTTCCCCCAATTTGTTCCTGGTGTTCCCTGGGGCAAAGGGCAGGAAACTCCCCCACTGCTGTGAGCCATGGCTCTCAGCGCCCTGGGGCTGCCTCCCAGAGGCTGAAGTTCTTTCCCTCTGGTGGGACACCCCTCTGGTGGGCCACCCCTCCGACCCTGGGGGAGCAGAGCCTTTCTGCTCTTTTCCAGGTTACCTTGAGTAGGAGAACTGCCTCACTGGGTCCCTCTGTGGGTTCTGTCTCTCAAAAATTTAGTTAGAGTCCTTAGTTTCAAAGATTTATGACAGAGCACCTAAGACATGATCTGCTCTTGTTGCCATCTTGGCTCCGCCCCACTGTCTCTCTTTTTATTCCCAGCATAGCTTGCTGTGTTGCTAGCTGACTTACTGGTCCAATATTTAGCACTGTGAACTCTTACTATAGGTTTATTAGCTGACTTTTTCATTTTATTTTTAATTTATGAAACAAAATAAGCATTTCATATAATAATATAAAAAATAAAAAAAAAATTTGCCATGTTCAGCTTGCTATTCCTTTTCAATATACACATTATCATATAATTTTTTTTCTTCCCTTTCCCTCTCCCACCTTAGAGGTAACCACCATTAGACATACACAGATTACACATTCACACAAACACACACATGTGTGCATGCATATACACACTCACACACATATGTAGAATTAGTCTGTACATCTCTTTACCAGTTCTTTCTGGATGCAGATAACATCTTTCTTCATTTGTCCTTTATAGCTAATTTGGATATTTATAAAAGACCAAAAAACTTATTCACTCAGTCATTCTTAAAACAACTTTGCTATTACTTACTACAATGCTCTCTTGGTTCTATTCATTTCACTCTTCATTATTTCATGCAAGTCTTCCCATTTTTTCAAATATCATTGAGCTCATCATTTCTTATAACACAGTAGTAATTCCATCATAGCCATATACTATTCCCCCATGATGAACAGCCTTGAAATTTCCAGTTCTTTTCCACCACAAAGAGAGCTGCTCTGAACATTTTAGAACATATAGGCTCTTTTCCATTTTCCCTAACCATCTTTGGAAATAGACCAAGTATTGATTTTGCTGGGTAATGGGTATTGGTAGTTTAGTAACTCTTAAGTTTAATTCCAGATCGCTTTTCAAAATAATTGGATCATTTTTACAACTCCACCATTGATGAATTAGTGTCTGATTGATTTTCAAGAAGTTTGTTTTGGAAGAGAAAGAGAAAAAATAGGATGACAAATGGGAGATGGGGAGATGACAACCTTGATGGAAATATAGGAGTCAGTGGTGCATTGGCAGTAAAAATCCTGGGATCTGGAGGAAGGAGTAGAATTTCCAAAAGAGACGTGGGAAAGTATCAAAATCCAATTCTGTGCTCTATCACTGCCCCTGGGGAAAAAATGACCCAAAGCAGAGACCTCATACTAATTAATTGGTCAGTCCTATTATTTATTTTTATGAGTAATAATGAAAATAGTATCTCACATTTGTAATAGTCCTTCAATTTTTCAGAGGTGTTACATGTACATGAACTCATTTCTTCCTCCACCAACCCTTCTAGAGAGATAGGTCTGTATAAGAGTAGTTATGTCCCATCTTAGCTTTGGGACCCATCTGGTCTAGAACAGGGTTTTGACTTCATTTATCCTGACCATAATGATGACAGTGGAATATGCACCGAGAACTCAGCTATGTGGTTGACTATGTCATCCTTCCTACAATTGTCATTTAAGAGGATCATTTAGATAAATGCCATATTTGTGATAGTCCTGAAAGCATTCAGTTTCCTAGTAAATTTTTAATTTTCCCCCCACACTTTACATTGTCCCTGTATGACCCAGAAGTTTACTTTATTGTCATTTTGTGTCACCATCGGATGACCATCTTGTTGATGCTTCTTTTCTCAGAGTTAGAGCAATCCATTGTAAACTCTGGGCCCTCTGTTTATTATCTGACAGGCAGGAATTTTTTTCACTCTCTGATAGACAGAAAAATCTCCATCTTCTTGCTTACTAATTGGCAGTGTGTGCCAGATTTGTGAATTGGCAACAACCGTTGTTTTCCGTTCTTTCTAATTATATGTTGGGCTCATTGTCCAAAGAGGCATGCTTATGGTTAAACTAATATCTTCCTTCTGCTTTTCAACTCGTTAAAGGATAAAATCCAATCGGCTACTCCAACAGCAATCACAAAGCTGCTCCGGGAACCATTGTGCCTTGAAGCAGGATGGAAATAGACATTCTCAAACTTTTCTTCGAAAGTTTCCAGAAATGTGGCCTAAAGATGTTCTTCTAATCTTCTTAAATTAAAAATGCCCACAAAGGATTCCTTAGAGTAAAGGAAGGCAAACCATGGCCTTTGGTTCAGACTATTTCTGACTCTCCAGTATAAAATGTATCTAGGGCTATTGTAGTACCATGTTCAGAAGTGTCCTCCTCAAAATTTGACCTAAGGAAAAATAATATCCTACTCTTTAAAATAGAGAGGAAGAGAGAAGCAGTCAATTCTTTTTTTAAATCGATACCTTTTGTTTTTAAATCATGCCTTTTTCTATTGAACCTCTCTTTGTAAGAGAAAAATGTTAGGTAAAACTAACTGAGAAAAGGACTATATTCTGAAAGTACATGCAGCATTGCATATTCATTGACCCTCATCTCTTAATGAAGAGGAAAAATAGATGTTATAATACCTGCCCTTCTAAACCAATGGTTCTTAAACATTTTGTGTGTCTTGGATCCCCAAAGTATTTGGTAACACTGGTGACAAAATGTTTTAAAATTCCTAAAATAAAATACATATATATGAAAATAAAATTCATAAAATATAATAAAATTAAAAGGCTTATAAAGCAATCAAATTAAATTGAAATAAAGATGTAATATTTTCCCATCCAGGTCCATGGACCTCCTTGTATTCTCTCCATCATCACTTGAGGCTTCTATGAATTCTTTGGTTAAGAACTCTTCTTCTTTTTTTTTTTTTAAGAACTCCTCTTCTAAACAAAAATTACTTTGAGTTCTGCAGCTTCTCAGTGTTAATTCTTTGGATACTTCATTGTAGGTATTGCTTATTCTGTTTCCTTGGTGTTTTTTTATACTCAATTGATTAAAATTTATCATAATTATTTCTTTTTATGACAACAATTATTCATTTACTACAATTTGCTCTTCCATTTTCTAATCAATGGATACTTGACTCAGCTCTCAGTTTTTACTAACAAAAAAAAATGTTGCTGTGAATATTTTGGTATATGGAAGGCAGCTACATGACTCAGTAAATAGAATGCCAGACCTGGAGTTCACATATGATTGTAGAGACCTACCAATTGTGTGGCAACCCTGGTTAAGTCAAATAATCTGTTTACCTCAGTTTCCTTATCTGTAAAATCAAAATAATAATAATATCCTCAATTTCCCAGGGTTGTAAGAATCAAATGAGACAATAATTATAGGCTAATTAGCACACTATGACAGCATATGCTATAACAACATTGTGATTATTTTAATTTTAACTTTCAAGAATTATTATCATTGTTATTATTATTATTACTGAATATTCCTTTTGTCTTTGATTGCCTTTGGGTGCCATGAATGAAATCATTGGAACAAAGGGTATGGAAAAACTTGGTGTTTCTTCCCACATGAGTATAAAATGGTTTCTACAATAACCAAACCAACTCATAGT
The DNA here is from genome assembly GCF_037893015.1 of Macrotis lagotis. Lineage (NCBI taxonomy): Eukaryota > Metazoa > Chordata > Mammalia > Peramelemorphia > Peramelidae > Macrotis > Macrotis lagotis. The sequence goes on along the minus strand of NC_133664.1, from coordinate 49,694,047 downwards.
TCTCCCAAGATGATATTAGAGGGCCTTTCTTCACATAGCCCCTCTAATATGAACTGTTTCTATCTTTTATTATCTGTGATATTTTAAATGGTCTTAGGTAAATGCCAAAAAGTTGTCTTTTTTCTTTCTCTTAGTCTTGGAGAATTAAATAATTTTTATATGGTTATTGATCATTTGTATTATCTTTTAAAAATGTTCATATTCATCAACTACTTTTCTGCTAGGGAATAATGGCTCTTCAGTTTTTTTTCAGTTTTTTACTTATCTTTAATAACAACTTTTTATCATAGTTTTTAAGAAAACTTCTGTACCATTGAAATAGATTGAATATGAAGTGTTTGTTCCTGTGATCTTTCCTGATGACCTTAGATGTTGCCTTCACTAGGACATGTTTGAGCCCATTATTTTGAGAATTCTGCCATCCCAGAATTCATTATGAAGTGTTATTTAAAGTTGGTTGGAGGGATATTTGGAAAATCCCATTCCTCTTCTCCCATCCTATTAGCTCCACCCCCAGACAAATGGGTTTATACCAAAAAGAATAATCAGAGGGTGCTAAAAATATGAGTAGCACCCTAGATCCATAGGTCATTGCCTTCTACCCTCATTGGGTCAGAGGTTCACATTGGTTAAGTGGTAAATAGTTTCTATTCTCCATGTCCTCTCTCTGGAATCTGTTTCATGCAAATAATCTCAGAAGAAGGGAGTTTTGGGAAAGTGAACATGTCATAAATGTATTTGAGGAAATAATTTGTCTAACATTTTGCAGAATTATCCTTCTTTCGCTCTCTCCTTTAAAGGTCACTATGGCAGAATGTGAAGAAGGCTTGCTGAATTTGGGGTCTTGGACCACTAGGGTTGCATTCTGACTCTGCTGTTAGAATTTAAGCTTTCTGAGAACAGGAACTAATTCGACTTTTTTCTTTGTAAACTGAATTATTTAGCACAGTGTTGGTACATAGTAAGTTCTTTAAAAATGTTTGATTGAGTACCACTTCTTTGTTTTGCAACAAATCATTTAAACTCTCTGAGACTTAGTCATCTGTAAGATGAAGGACTTAAGCTAGAAATTTCTCTCTATACCTCTTCTAGGTCTAAATCTGAGATCCCATGAAATAAATTTACTTTCTATGAGAGGAGCATAATAATAAATTTAATGTTCTTTAAATAAGTTGTCTCATTCAGTAGAAAAACCCTCAGGGTAGCTAGATGGCACAGTAGATAGAGCACTGACCCTGGAGTCAGGGGTACATGAGTTCAAATGAGGCCTCAGACACTTACTAATTGCCTAGCTGTGTGACCTTGGGCAAGTCCCTTAACCCCCATTGCCTTAAATTAAATACAATTCAATTTTTTTTTTAAAAAGAAAAACCCTCTATTGGGGCAGTGAGGTTGCACAGTAGAGAGAACATTGGCCCCTAGCCCCCTTGCCTTGCAAAAAACAAAAAAGAAAAGAAAAACCCTCTATGGAAAGTACTCTGGTCACCTGCATCTTATGGAGTTAAAAAATTGGGATGCAGATAGGATTAAGTGATTTGCTCAATTATTCAACTAATAAATTATTGAGAAAAAATTGAAATCTAGGTCTCCGATGTTATGCCCCATATACTCTTCAATAAATGCCGTTGATCTGATCAGAAAAGAATGTAGAGGAGGCAGGGGATCTAGACACTGGAACATATGGTATAGTTGGCAATAAAACTCATGGGTCTTCCACAATCAGAGTATTTCCAATCAATACTTTTGGTTCTGAACTAAATGACCAAAGCTTGTTATTTCTACTTTAGCCATGGTTATAAAGTTACCAGATAGTCAATAGTTCTCTTAAAGACCAGACCACTCATGTAGGAATTCCAAGTAATCTCCTTTGGGCTTTTAAGTTCCATGTATTAAAAATAATCATTAACCAGTTCATAATTGTATTTATAATTCTTGTGTAGAAATTGAATTTTCAGTTCTCTTACATTTTCCTCTTATTTATGCTATGTTAACAAATGGCATTGTACATAATTAATGTAAAACTGGGATTTATTTCAGGCCTTGAAACACTCTATTAGACAAACATTTTTCCTAATTAGATCAAATGAAGCCTATATAGATGATACACTTTTAGAAAATTTGAAGGACCTATTTAAAGCTGCCTAGAGTTTTCCTCTGTAAATCGATGAATGAATCTAAAGCCAGGTATGCTCCTTATATTCACTTAACCTGTAGTTTAAATAGATGGAAAGAAGGGAATTATTCTTGCTAGGATATTAAAAAGGAGAGGGTAGATTATATTATCTCCAGTGATACTTTGTAAATAAGGGCTCTGAGGATAGCACTGATGCACCTGTCATCTCTGATGGGGAGCGAGACAAGAGATTCCAAAGGGAACAGATCTTTTTTTTCTTTCAGGTGCAGAGTTAATTCTATATCCTAAGGCACAAATCCTATGCTAAATTGTTATACTCTTTGTGGTACTGATTTTAACAGTAGGCTTTATTTTGTCTATCGCCTAAAGGCAAGCATTAAAATGTTTAATAAATAAAAATAAGGAGGAAGACTATCCCTGAAACCAAATGATTGTGGCATAAATTGTCTGATTTAAATGGGAATTATTAGGTCATAGCTGCATTTTGTAAATCAAGCAAAAAATTCCAATAGGAGTTTAAAATTGATGTTTTCCTTCAGTTTCATTTCACCCTTGACGAGTTATGATTAGTTCCTAATGTTGATGCTGTATAAACATCAGGAGAGACAAGCAAATAGGAATTTTACTGCAAAATGAATCAATTTGGTTGTCTAGGTACCAAAGACAGTGTGTTCTACCATATGCGATTTTCAAAAACCAGTATGCCGGCTGTATTTGCTCCCTCAAGATTAGATATACAAACATGATGCCAAATGCAGAACTTTGCCTTAAATTATTCACATCTCTCAATAAGTGATTCCCCACTCTTCCTGCAGCAGAGACTATTTGATCATAAATTCAATTAAATCAGCCACTGTCTTTGTGATGTTTGTCCAGCTAAATCCTTCAGTGAATAAACCAAGAAAGAGGCCAGCTGTGTGTGTTTAAAGAGTTTTACTCTTGTGAGAGAGGAGTTTGAAGTGAAAATGAAGGAAAGGTCTCATTTCTTTGGCCAGATTGTGGGCATTTCAGGTCTGTAGAGGGTCCAGTGTTATTCCTCTAAAACCTGGCAGATTTAGGGATGCAGCATATTCCTGAGAATGCATTGGCCTTTGTTTACAGGCTTAGAACTGTGTTGAAATACCTTTGGGTGGTGACACAAAGCTGTGAGCGCTAGGGATTTTACTGAAGGCTGACAAATGGCATCTGCCCACCACCCTTCTCTCTTTCTCTTCCTATGTTGTAGTCCTATCCCTGGGCCAATTACTGGTCCAAATAACTGAATAATGGACAATTAGACATCTTTTTGAGTTTCTTGGTTAGAAAAAGGGCAATGTGGGTTGCATGTTACCATTTTTCAGGTTATTCATTTGTGTGCCATCTGAAAAGGAAACAATTATTAGAGGTTTATAAAATCTCATTTAATTTTCATTATATAACTTCACTCGACCTCAGAGAAAAAGATGAGAAAATGTATTTTCTTTCCCTCCTCGTAGAGATGGCGAATCGTGGATGTAGAAGATCAGATAAGCTGTCAGAGTACATGCTAATGTGTGGCTAATTTTACCGAACTGTTTTTTCCCCTCTCCCTGTTATGTGATTTGTTACAAAAGATTACTTGATGAGTAGAGCCTGAAAGAGATTTATATTTGCAAATAAAGATGATCTAAAACCAAAAGATATTTAAAGTTATTTTAGTTCTGTAACCTTTTAACCATCCAAATACACTCTTCCTCCCACTTTCATTATGTCCATATTGGAATCAGATATCATGTTCTGAAAAGGGCATGGAAACATTTCTTTATATTCATAAAAGATGTATTTTCTTTTAAAAAAAACTTTATTGATATCCTTTTTTTCAACATCACCTAGTTTCTCAATCTGTCTTTTAAAGAGTCATCTCTTAAAATTGATAGTATATAAATGATCATTTAAAAAACAGTTCAGCAGAACTCACCACCATAATCAGAAAGTCTAGTATTGTTTGTGTGTTCCAATTGTCTATATCTCCCATCTCTACAGAGAAGGGGAAAAAGGTTCCTTCTTATGTCTCTGCTTTGGGATCAAGCTTTACCCTATTCAATTTTAGTTATTTACTGGTTGTATATCTTCCCATTTATATTGTTATTACCCTTTTAATTATAGTTTTCCCAGTTCTACTACTTATGAACCATGTTGGTTCATGTAAGTTTTCCTATGCTTCTCTATATACATCATATTCATTGTCTCTTTCAGTATAGTAATATTCCGTTATATTCATGTGCCCCTCCATTTTTAGCCATTCTCTAATTGATAGGGACAGTTGTGAAGGAGTTGCATTTTTAGCAGTTGGAATTTTTCTGTCATTTCTCAAGACAAGCTCACCACCTCCTTTCGTTGTCAAGCTCTCATTTGTTTCTAACAGGAGCCATATGGTAGACTTAGGTGGTAAAAGTCTCTGTGAATTTATTCAACTATCCAATAGTTATGTGCTTAATATAAGATTCTACCAAGTACTGTGCCTGGCTCCCACATGACCGATACCTGTAGGATCAACTTCCAAGTTCCTGTCTATAACAGAAACTCTTGAGGTATAATTGAGAATCTCTGGGAATACTATAGAGAAGCTTGAATGAATCCCATTTAACTCTGGTGCTGATTTGGTTTTTTTAGCCAAACCTTAAACAAGTCACTCCTGCTCTATTTCCTAGGGTCCCATGTTTTTTCTCCCAATTTTTTCTGCTTCTTTTTACCCATCCCATTAGTAAACCATTTTTGACTACATGAAGATTTTGTCCACTTTTGTAGCCTGATGCCACATGCTTCTCATATCTAAGCCAAGATCCGTATCTTCTATTCACTTTTTTTTCATTCTCTTGTCTACTTTGCATCCCTCTGTTATGAAGATAGAATGCTAATATGGCAGATAAAGTGGATAAAGCACAACAAGGCCTGGATTCTAATCTCAACTCTATTTAAGTGACTTGTTGACTTTGGGAAGTTTACTTCAATGCTCTGTGCCTCCATTTCTTCATTTGTAAAATGAGCAAGTTGTATTTGGTGATCTCTAACATCCGAAATCATACCATGGATCTATTGATTGTTCCTTCCACTTTCAAAGATCAGTAGCCTCATATAAGATCTTTTTTCTAGAACTACTTCTGTCATTAAACAATGAACCAGTTTCTCCAGCAAATAAATTATAATGTGCCCTAAGAGTAACATAGATCTTTTGGAGAAACTATGTTGCCTTTTAAATGCTTTTTTTTTTTTGACAGTGATTTCTTCAGTGTAAGGAACTCCCTCTACTGGTACAGATCAGCACCTTCTCAGTAACTTAGAAACTTCCCTGGGACACTGCAGTGATTTGCCCAAAAACACACGGCTAGTATGTGCCAAAGTTAAGACTTGAATTCACATCTTCCTGAAGCCACCTTTCTTTCCCACCACCTGTCTATATTTCTGAGAGCTTCATTTATACATCTCCTTTTGTCTCCAGAACTTTGCCACCTGGATGGGTTCTAGGAGTCTTAAACTCAACATCTTCCCCTCTCCACCCCAACCAAGCCCCACCTCCCTACTCTTTCTGTTACTGGTCCTAGTCACACATCCAACCAGTCACAAAGTTCTCCTAAGTCTACACCACAGCATCCCTCATATCCATTCCCTTCTTTCTCCTCCCATCTTCGCCATAGTTTTACACCTTTATAATTATAACCTCTTAACTCCTTGCCTTCTGGTCACTCCCTGATCCAGTCTATCCATTCCAGAATTGCCAGGATCGTCTTCATGAAACACAGATCTGATCATGTCTCTGCTCAGAAATTCATACTGTTATATCTGTCATTTGAAGCTCCCCATATTTGGACTCCAACCTACTTTGATTTCCCGTTGTTCTTATTTGAGTCTTTGGTGCTTCACCCAAACTAGATTATTAGAAGTTACCAAGACTCAGCCTACCTACATATACAGTATTTGCACAAGCTATCACACCCATCTCCACATGTTAAAAACCTTTTTCTTCTTACATGAAACTCTTCCCAACCCTGAAAAATGTTTTCTTCCTTCCTACATTGTTTCTGGAGAAACTTATCTAGATTTCACCCCATCCAATTCTACCAGTTGTGACTCTTCTCTTTATTATATATCATAATCTCTGTACTAGACTACATGGTTTCAGTTCACTATGTACCCTCCCACCACCTCACCCATATACATACCCAACTTAGCCTTGGGAAACCCACATGCTACAAGGAAACCTGGAAGACCTCAACTGGAACTGGTACAAAAATTGTGGTTGATTTCTAGAAGGTTCTCTTACTTTGATGGGCAGCTCCTTGTCAACTTTCTAGGATACATTCCTTACTAAGATGTTTCACTGGATAGATAAGATTTTGTAGGCTTAGAATTTAGTTTATTATAAACTCTGGTTTATTCCTTCTCCAGGCTTACCCCACCCATCCTCCCCATTCACATATACTAGTTTCTTGACACTGATCCAGGGTTTGCTTTCTCCCAACAGCATTATAAATGCCAATTTTCTGGTACCTTGATTTCAGTCAGATATTCCATATAGCTGTCTTGGGTTTCCAGGATGGTGTGTCATTTCTTCTGCCTGGAGTTGGCGGCTCCACAGTCTTAACCTTGATCTGCCCTGTTTTCAGGCATATTTTGTTTTTCTTACAGCTGCTAACCAAACAAGGGCAAGTGTCAATGTGTACCATTCTGCCTCTACCTATTTTCCAACCTCACCCGCCTACAATGACTCCAAATCATGCCTATTATGTTGAACTTATGTCAATTTGCCTTTGATATTGTGTCAATAGAATTGCATTGTGTAATTAGGTGGAGTTTTTGTTTTGTTTTAAGAAGATGTGGTGAATGCTAATGACTTCAGCTTTTTGTATTATGTGGATAAATATCTAGGCAGTCTTTATGATATAAACAAATCATTTTGTCTATTCTGCCTTGCCATCCAAAAACCATGTTGTGATAATGACTTGGACCCTCATAGAGAGTACATATGTAGCAATTTTATTTTGCTCACTAATTTTCACTTTAATTTTTAAAGACTTTTGACTTTAAAGATTTAGCTTTCAATTTTAGACACAGCCAAGCTAGATCTACCTAAGCCACTCTTACACAGAAGCCACCTTTAGAGTTTAAAAACAAAACAAAATGATGAGAAATGATTTAGCTTTCTCATAAAATAGTCCTAACCAAGGATCAAGTTGGAAGTTAGAAGCTGGTACTACTTTTAGAAACAAAGAAAGCATGAAATTCAAAACTTTAAAGAGAGTCATGACATGATTAACACTCATCTTCTAAATTACTCCATCTTAGCCAATCATGTGTCTTACCAGATCAATAGATACACATTAGATTATTAAGCAAAAGTAGAGAGACTTCCTTCCCTCTCATATTATATTGGAAATATAAAACATGTTAATTTATAAATAAATATGTTATGTATGCAAAATACACTAAATGATGGAAATTAATAATTAGGAGAAACATGATGCTGAACCTTAAAGTTACTGAGAGTTATAGGTTATAAGAAGTAAAAGTAAAGGAGAGAATTTCAGCAAAAAACAGAGGAAGGAGATGGAATGTCTTGTGTCAGACTAGGAAGTACACCCATCTGATGGAAAGGGGAGTAATATCTAATTTTCCTGAAAAGCTAATTGGGAACCAGGATTTGAAAGCTTTAAATGACAAGCAGAGGAGTGTGTATGTTTTGTCCGCAAAGTGCTAACAAGCCACCAGAGCTCCTTGAATGGGGAAATGATGTGTACTTTAGGAAAGTCAATTTGGCAACTCTATTGAAGTTGCCACAGACCTAGATTCATTCTCTTTCTCACTGAATTTTCCATGCTACTCCTCTGTGTTGGTTCTCTTCCTACCTACCAGACCAAGTCTTCTCAGACTTCCTTGCAGAATCATTATGTGTCTTACTCCCTATGAATTAGTATTTCCCAAGCTCTGCCCTTGGATCTTCTTCTCTTAGCTCTCCCCATTCTCTCTTGATGATATCATCCACTCCCATGAATTCAACTGTCATCTTTTGGAGGATGAATCCCAAATTTATGAGTTCTCTCTTGAACTTCAATCTTGCCATAGCCCTTTTCCTTCTTCCCATTCCAGCCATAATTGTAATCTGAGGGTTTTAACTTTTATTCCACTCTCAAGAGTGTTTATGTTCTGTTATGAGAAGGGTGCACCACAAATACAGATAAGCAAATAACAGATTCTTTGGTGAGGGGGAAACATTAACAAATGGAAAACTCAGGTCATGCTTCTTGTAGGAGGTCACACATATAAGCTGAGTTTTGAAGGGAGGAATCATTCTGAAGCTGAATGGACAGCCTTGGGGAGGAATAAAACTTCTTCTTTCTAAAATTCTTTAAGTGTATACTTGAATTTTCTAGACTTATCATGAAAGAGGAGAGGATGGGAAAAACAGCAAATTAGACATCAGAGTTATAGAGAAAGGGAAGAGAGTGTCTAGGAGATTGGGAGATGACAGCCCTTTACATGAGGAAATGGTGTTTACTTGAGTTGTATGGAGTTAATGGGCTCAGATCTTCTCCTGGAATCCTCAGCTTTCTTTAAGTTCTGGATAAGGGACAAGAAGTGGTCCCAAGAAACCTTTCACAATCACCCATAATGTGAGCACTTTTCCTCTGCCAATTATGCCCAGTTTATCATGGGACTATCTTGTTTCTACATAGTTGTATGCAGGGTGACTTTTCTAGCCTTGGGATCCCTCTTTTGGGCGTTTTGCCTTTCTTTGTATCCCTAGCAATTAGTGGAAAGAATTTAATATATGCTTATTTGCCAATTGACTTGTTGACTAAGGACCTTGAATCAGTAGCAGTATCCAGAAATCTGCCTCTGGACCCTATAAGAAAAACAATTTTCAATTAATTTGAAGAGATGAAAGGAGTCAAAGAGCATAGTAGAAGTATTGGGTAGGAGAGGATGGGGAGGAAGTGGCAATAATTCTTAAGTATATAGGAATAGATATGTAGAAGTGTGTCACTAAAGCCGAAGAGGTAAATGAAGAAACTCCTTTTCCACAGATTTGACCCCTTTTGGGAAAGAGATCACCTTGATTTCCTGATTTCTCACTTTAGGAGAAGAGGATAGAAATCTCTTTGCAGCTTTAATTTATTTTCCTGTCTCCCCTTCTCTTTAATTGAGTAAAACAAATAAAAGTCCCTGCTATTTAGTGTTTTTGTTTTATTTGGTTTTACTGTGCCTTTGCTCTAATTGTAGAGGAAACTCCCAATGAGTAAGTTCCATCTTCTAATGTACTAATGCAGGTTAGCACCTGCTCCACATTAGTCTTTTTAAAGTTGCCAGAAACACTGAAAGATTCAGTGTTGGGTCATGGTCCATATGTGGCAAAAGTGGGACTTAAACTCATTTCTCCCAGACTCTGAGGATGGCCTTCTTTCTATCATACTTTGCTTCTTCTTCAAGCTATGAATTATAAAAGTGAAGGGGAAAGTGATGCTACTGCTGCCATGAGTGAGTTTATAATCTCATGTAATAATTGAGATAAGATTCTAATACAAAAATGAATCTGCTACAGGAAAGAATGAGAGGGGACAAATAGAAAAGAGAACTGGCATTTTTATGAACTATTTACTGTGTACAGGAATCAGTCCTTATACTTTTACAAAGTATTTTCTCATTTGATCCTCACAACAACCCTGGGAGGTAGGTATTATTCCCATTTTAAAATAGATGAAACTGAGGCAAGCAGTGTGGGTCACAGCCAGTGTCTGAGTTCAGCTATTCCTGACTTCAGGGACAGCTCTCTATCTACTGGATAGCTTACATGTGCCTTCTTTACCCTGCCCCCCCCCCAAAAAAAGCTATATGATGAATACGAGAAGAGAAAGGAAGCTTTCACTTGGAAAGGTCAAGGAAACTGATTCTCTGTACTTCCTTTATGGTAAGAGCCAACATTTATTAGCTATAGAGAGATATCATTTGCAGTGTAAAGAGCTCTTGATGGAGAGTCAGAGAACAAGGGTTCACCTTCTAGTTCCATTACTTACTAGTTGTGAGAACTTGAGGGAATCCCTTAACCTCAGTTGACTGATGGGTAAAATGGAAGGGATTGGTTGGATCCCATGACTTCTGAGGTTCCTTCAGCTCTTAAGTCTATGATCCTATGATTTGAGGAGTCATCTCCTTTCTGAATTTGTGTCTTCTGCAAAATGGGGAATGTTAAAGGGATGTGCTAGTTTCACAGGATTGTCTCAAGGCAACAACTACAGAAATGTGAATCTGTTTTTTCACTGTTGTTCCATTCTTCTCACACAACACCCAGTGACCCAAAGCACGCTAGGCTCCAAATTCCTTTTCAACCATGGCCAAGACTTTTCAGAAAATAGCAATCCAGGATGATGATGATGACTTTAAAGGAAATAAAATAAAACTCCCTATGTAACTGCATATAGTGCCAGAGGGATATACTTCAACCCTCCCTGTGTCTTTACCTCCCTGACTACTCCCCCCCATTAGCCCCCTCTTTTTCTTTACCTTGTATGTTTTGTTTGTTTTTTTTATATTCCTCCCCCCAATTTTTCTTTTGACTTTGGCTGATGTCCAGTCAGTGAGGAAATAAATATGGAAAGAAGAAGGCTATGGAATGTTGACGGCCCTGGTGTATTTCTTCCTTTTATCATGCCCCAAGATTCAGCAAAGTTGATATAAATTCACCATGCCTTCTTTAAAGAGCATAACAGCTCGGCATTCTTCCTTTAAGAGTCAGACTGTAAAAGGTGATTTTCTCTCTCTCCATTTGATCTAAGCCTGTAAAAAGCATTAAGTGAAAAATCTGATCTATTTGTTAGGGCATTTATTGCATTACTAAGTTATATTTTCGATTCTTGGTGAAAGGTTTATTGAGAACATCAACCTTGGAGAGGTTTTTGTCCAGGATTAAAGATATATTTCCCCTACCCCCTCCTTTCCTGAAGAAATAATAGAGCCCCAAAAGATGCCTTTCAGGAGCTATATTTAGTCCTGTTTACTTTCGAAGGACACACCGCTCCATTTGCTGAGATGTGGAAGATAGCGTTCAGAAACCGCGCTTCTGATCCTGAGATTTGTGACCTTCTAGAGTGCTTCAAAGGAACAAAGGGGTCCTGATTGTCGTGGAGTTAGAGCCTCCTATTAGACAAGCTTACCCTATGCATAGATACTTAAAAGCAACTTTCTTTACCTACCTTGAAATATTCTAGTGACAGAGGCATCTTTGTATCACCCATGTGATTTTATCTAAATAGGTGCAAATTACCCAGACTAGAATACCATCTGTTGATGCATAAAACATTGGTCCAGGGTTTGGGCTTAGTAATGATGGATAGGATTTTGTGGAGTTGATTTGGCCACAGATGAATAAAAATGTCCAGAAATGATGAGAGTTACTACCCAGGAACAAACACACTTTGTATTTAGAAAAAGGAAATCTCCTTATCTTGGGTACAGTGAGGCCTATATTGTTAATCATGGGCAGGGAATTGGTTTGTTTTGCTTAAACATACTTTCTTAAATATATTCTTTCTTTAAATATCCTCTTTTACAGGGGAGAATCCTGAGTTGGCAAGGGAGAGGAGATAATTAGCAAATGAAAGTGATATATAAACCCATCTTTATAGCATATTTATATAATATTGTCAGTCAAGAAGCATTTATTTTTGCACATTATATCATTAATTCTATCATATGATAATATGTGAATGTCTTTATGAAGATTCAAATACATAATTTAAAGCCTCCATAAAACATTTGTTTTTAAAAATCTAGCTTCTTCAACTTATGAATATTTGGAAACTGTCAATAATAAGGATGACATGGGATTTGTAATAGTCTTTGACATCATAGGCCTTCCTTGAAAGATGCAAAGAAAATAATTTTCATATTTGGGCCTTTCAATGGATAGGAAATCTCATCAATGAAGACACCCACAGCTCTGAACTCTGTTCATCTGGGCATTGTCAACCTGTGAAATCTTAAGTTAATGAACTCTCTTTTATCTTGCCTCTCTTCACATTTTTCCATCTTCTTGCACCAACAGAAACATGGTCATCCCAAAAGATGTTTACCCTAGTCCAACCTTTAATGGATATTCTTATTCTCCCTGAAACACTGGGACAAAATGGTGGATAAGAAAACTCTTATAACTGCCTCAAACACAGCATTCAGTCACAGCATACCCTTCTCATCTCTGCTCCATAGAATGCCCTTTTATCTTCAAAATTCTGCCTTCTACATGAATCCTTTCCAGATCCTTTAGAGAGCTAGAAGAAAAATAATAACATTCATCTAATGCCTTGCCCTCACTGCTGCATGGGAACTCTTTGATCACTTTTTAAATTTTCATTACTAAACACTTTATTTTATTGTTAAACAATTAACTTTTGCTTGACCAATGCATATCTTCTTTCTCTTCAAATTTCCTGTACCATCTTCTTCTAAACTCCTTCCACATCTCTCTTCCATCCAGCAGACTTCTCTTACTTTACTGAGATAATAAAGGCCATTGACAGTGACTCTAGTTTAATAATCCCTACTCTGTACCTTAAAATCCTTCTTTCCTAGTGCTTCCTAATTTGCTCCAGAGTATGATGAGGTATAAAAGAAAATATAAAGTACCTCTTAGGAAAAATAACTGACTGAAAAAATAGATTGAGGGAAGATAATTTATGAATTATTGGTCTACTTGAAAGACACAATAAGAAAAGTAACCTGGACATTATCTTTCAGGATATTATCTTGGAAAACTGACCTAGTAGCCTAGAAGAGGAAGAGAAAAATAGTCCTCAAAAGAATCCATCAATTATCCCCAGAGAGAAATCCCAAATAAAAACTCATTGAATTGTTTTTAACATTTTGGTTTTCTTTGATGTATGGAGTCATTAGTTTCCAGTTGTCCATTTGAATTTTTAGGGCTCTATTTTCTTCAGTTTCCTTTTCCAGAAGGTTAATTTTACTTTTAGATGAGTTGTTTTCCTTTTCCATTTGGTTAATTTTACTTTATGATGAGTTATATTATTTCTCCAGTTAGTTGATTTTACTTTTTGATGAGTTGTTTTTCTTTCCCAATTGGGTCATTATCACTTTTGAAAGAATAATTTTCCTTTTCTATTTGGGTCAATTTTATTTTTTAAAGGAGTTGGTTTCTTTTCCCATTTGACCAATTTTATTTCTAAAGCTATCATTTTCTTCATTCAATTTTTCATCATTCTGTATGACTCTCATTTCTTTTTTCCATTTTTCTTCTTTCTCTCTTTGTTTTTTTAAAATCCTTTTTGAACTCTTCCAAGAGCTCTTTTTGAATTTGAGACTAATTCATAAACCCCTTTGAGACTTCACATGTAGGCATTTTGTCATTGTTTTCCTCTTCTGAGATGTCTGAAAGGCAACTGGAGATATGAGGTTGGAGCTTAACAGAGAGATTGGAGCAGGAAAAATAGAATTGAGAATCTTCAATATAGAGATCACCAAGTAAAGTAAGAGGAGAGGAGAAGAAGGTCAAGGACAGAATCCTGGGGAACATGTTCTAGGGGAAGATTCAGCAAAGGAGACAGAAGACTGGTCAGGTAGGATGAAAACCAGGAGAGAGATAGGTATCCTGAAAGCCTAGAGAAAGAAGCATATCAAGGAGAAAGGATGATCAGCAGTGTCAAAGACTGCAAAGAGTCAAGGAGAATGAGTATAGAGAAAAAGTTATTGTTTATGGCAACTACAAGATGATTAGTAACTTTTGAAGAGAACAGTTCTGATGTAAGGATGAGATCAGAAACCTTAAAGTTAGGAGTTATGAAGAGAGTAAGAAAAGAAAATGAAGGTGCTTATTATAGATAAGTCTAGTTTGTTGTTTTTCTTGTTTCTTATATGTATATTCTTGACTCTCATAACAAACATGTTTGTTTTCCTCCCCACTGAGTTTCATTTCATTATGAGACCATATGAGTCATAATGTTTCATGATTCTCTACCCTTTTATTAATGGTAAATTAACTTGTACTCTAAACTGGTGTTATGACTGACAATCTTTTTGCTTGACAAAGACATTAAATTGTTGACAGTTTCTGGACTCAGTCTCTGTATTGTGACAACTATTTTACGTGATTTAAAATATTTGTAAGATACAATAGTAATAATTGAGGTGGAATATGATGTGGTAAAAATTGTGCTGAGTTTTGATTTTAGTAGATGCCTTGTTCAAATCTCACCTTTAATAATTACTAAATATATAGCCATAAGCAAAATGGCACAATACCTGGTGATTCAATGGGTAGAACCTGAATCTAAGTCAGGAAAACCTGAGATTTAATCTATCCTAGCTGTGTGACCCTGAGAAAATCACTTAACTTCTTTCTGCTTCATTTTTCTTCTCTATAAAATTTTCATAATAAAAGCACCTAAACTCTCAGGGCTGTAAGGATAATATGAGATAAAATTTTAAAAGTATTTTGTAAAATCCTATATCAATTTAAAGAATTATATCTATACAAGTTAGTGGTAGAGATAATAAATCATTCCAAATTTCATTTTCTTCATCTATAAAATAATACTACATATTTCACCAGCTTTTTGTAAGAATTCAGGGAACTAACATCCATAAAATAATGAGCACACTTTAAGTTATATATAAAATTAATGATTTCAGCTTCAATTTTTATGACTATTAGAATCCATGTCTTTTGTATTTGGGTGCAAGGTGAAGACAGTTCCCTTTATTTGTCACTTCAAAGAACCTTCTAGACCTTACATTGTGTTGCCATGACCTTTGAGAACCTCCAATCATCTCCATATCATGAAGAAACATTTTATTTAAACTTTTATGGATGTTTTTAAAACTGAAAAAATTTAAAATGTAAACCAAGGTTGATTTCAGAGATTTGTTGAGAAGTGGATACACATTCTGAAATTTCTGTTATTCCCATGCCGGGAAATTGCAAAGTAAAACTATTTAATCTAGAGATAGTGCCACAGCCCTTAACCTTTAGCGACTGAAGAAATTGAAACTGGAGAGGTTAAGTAATCTGCCCAAACTCCTATATCTAGCAAATAACAGGTTTTTTGTTTGTTTTGTTTTGTTTTGCTAAACAAACTGTTGGTGCAGTCTATTACAAAATTTCTTTATATAAAATACAAATATTATTTCTATTATACAAAATATCTTCATATAATTATTATGAAGTAATGAAATATCAACACTTAGGGATATAAAAAAATGGAAAGTGCATAATTTGAAGGTATCACCATAGAAAGAGACTCATGGTGAGACTTGAAAGAGATATGATTCTCAGATGTAGAGAGAGGTAAGGAGGGAGTATATCCCAGGGAGGATAATCTGTTAGTCAACAAACATTTATTAAGTATTTATAATGTCTTGGGCACTTCATCTGCTAGTTGAGAAGGCAGAGAAAGAAGTGAAGCTGGCTCTGAGCATGAATAAGGCCATTATTTTTTGGACCATAAGAACAACAAATGGAACTGAGACTTCATAATATGAAGTTGAGTTGAGGCCAGGTTGTAAAGAGCTTTAAATGCTAAAAACAAGGAGCTTTTATTTAATTTTAGAGTAAATGGAGGAGAGTGTCAGAGTCATGTCTGCATTTAAGAAGACTCATTCTAATTGGAGAAGTAATGGGATGGGAAGAGAGAAACTGAAGAAAGAAAAAGTTATTGCAGTAGTTTAGGTGAGAGATAATAGAGGCCTTGATGGCTGTGGTAGATCCTATTTGGTAGACCCCACTGTCTAGATGAGAAAACTGTGTTCCAGAGGGATAAAGTAATTTGCCCAGACTCCCATAGCTAAAAGTGACTGCATCATTATTTTGAACCCTGATTTCAACTCCTAAATCTATCATAGCATTATTTCTCTGTATCAATAGTTTTTTAAGTGCAATTAAACAGAAAAAAAAATGGATAGACACCAATAGTCCTTTCCTAGAAAGTTTCAAGTGAAAAATTAGTGATTTCTAGGTCAGGTACAAACTGAACCAAATGGTCTCTAAGGTCCCTCTTCACTCTGAGATTCTGTGCATCTGTCAAGTCAAGTGTTAGTTGCTTTCTGTGTTTTATTTTATCACTCCAAACAATCCAAATCAAAAGTTAAGATTTTTATTTTCTTTGACCAGTTTTTGTTAGCCAACACTAGAGCAGTCTCAGCAAAATTAAAAATAAAAGTTCTATTACACTGCTTCAAAGTACAGTTAGAACATTTCCCCTGGGTCTGTGGGTTGACCAAAAGCCCTGCTTTTTTTTTCCAATGGCAGGGAAGGAGGAGGGAGCAAGGAGAGAAAGAAGTTTGAAGAGGGAGAAGTTGAAAATTCTGTGATCAGTTGGTACTAGTGGGATTTTTCTGAGCATTACCCAACTGATGCACCATCTACAGGCAGCATCTTTTCCCCCATCGAGCCTGTCATTCAGAACATTTGCTAGGGACTAGGGAGACTTTAAGACAATTCAAAGACTAGCCCCTATACAAAGGGATCTTTGAAGGGAGAGTTGATTCATGTAGAAAAGCAATAGCTCATCGATAGAGAGAGAAGAGAAGAGAACAAAGAATAGATTTATTAAATCATGCTTTTGAAAGAGCATAATATAGTTGGGCAAGCACTGACTGTAGAGTCTGAGGACCTAAAGCTGCTAAGATATAATCTTGATATATCACCTTTGTGGGCCTCAGTTTCCTCATCTGTGAATAAGATCAGGTATCAGGCTGCTAGATTGCACAGTGGATAGAACACTGCCTTGAAGATAGGAGGATGGAGAGTTCAAATCCAGCCAGAGACACTTGATACTTCCTAGCTGTGTGACCTTGGTCAAGTCACTTAGCCCTGACTGCCTTGTATCCAGGGCCATCTCTAGTCATCCTGATTCATGTCAAGCCACTGGACCCAGATGACTCTGGAGAAGAAAGTGAGACTGGTGACTTAGCACAGCCTCCCCTCATTCAAATATTATTCATGTGCATGTGCACCATCTCCCTGATGTCAGAATCTTCAAAGAATGAGGGTGAAAAAAAAGAATGAAGGAGAAACATAGAGTAAGATTAGGTGATGCTAGATCATCTCTAAGGTCCCTTTTAGACTCTTTTCTGCACGACAGCCTTTTCTCATTCATGCTATGGTTCAATGTGACCTTGTCTCTTGGGTAGTTTCATTTCAAGTAGGGCTGTGCTAAAGCAAACTTGAACTGGCTGAGCCGATTGTTAATTTTTCAGTGAGAGCATTTATACTTTGAAAATCCACAAACGCTACACATCAGAGCATGATTTATTGTTTTGTTGAATTTTTAGCCCTTAAGAGAGCAATGAAGAATATATTCTTAAGGCATATTTAATTTAAAACTGTAATACCTACATTTTCCCCAGAGAGCCACTTGTTAAAACATTTATAAGGCACCCCTGATTTCAAGTATTTTCAGGTGAAGAATGTGCTATGGGTTGATTATGTCCTAAGTTGTTAATTTTGAAAGGTTTATTATAGTAATATCATTGAATGTGAAACACTTGTATTGGACAGTTTTTTATGAAAAATATAACTTGAATATAAAAATTATACCCAAAACAAACTTTGTTTTGAAAGATCTCATTACCCTTTCTTTTTGACAAATATATATGTAGACAAAACTAAAAAATTTTGAATAATAATGTCTAACCATTAATGTAAATTAGAGTTCTCTTCATTTCTCATGCATCAAGTCCCCAGGGTTCAGAAGTTCATTGAACATCCCTAAATCTTTTCTTCCTTTGGTTTTTGTTGTTGAGGTTTTTTCCCCCCAAAACCCTCAACCAAATGCCAGTGATCCTAACTATGTTCTGCTTGACCAAATACTGACCTGCCTCTGCCATATGAAGAAACTGAAGCCAAATTCTTTTACTCCAAATCATTTTCCGGCTAGTTCACTCCATACAAGTCAGCAAACTTTGAAGTGTAGTGGGTGAAAAAAATTTTGCCTTTGATGTGTAGACAAGGAAGAGTGTTTCATCTGGGCAAGCTGAAGAAAGGGAATACACTTGTTTGCACTGATAGATGGTTTTTATTAATCTGTACTATTCTAGTGCTATTCATAAAACTATTCTTGCTTAATGTGAGAGTTGTGCCACTGATGGTCTCTGGTCATGAATGATTTAATATGTCTTTTGATGCAATTATGAGTCCTCCCCTTCTTGCCCAGAAACTGTCACCCATTGATTGATTAACATGACAATATTGTTCTAGTAGGGCAACTAGATGACTCAGTGGAAGATCTGAGCTTAAATGTGCTCAGACACTTACTAGCTGTGTGACCCTGGGCAAGTCATTTAACCTCTCTTTGTCTTAATCCACTGGAAAAGGAAATGGCAAACCATTCTACTATCTTTGCTTTGAATGGTCCATTGGGTCATGAAGAATTGGACATGACTGATTGACAGAACATCAACACAATTGTCCTAGTAGCTTGACAGGGACAAATGATTATCTTAGCAACAATGCTAAGATATGTATGAAATTCTAATCCCTATTAAATTCTAACATGAAATGAATTATGGATAGAGCCCTAGATCTGGAGTCAGGTAGATCTGAGTTCAAATTTGGCCTCACACACTTATTATCTGCCCCTGAACAAGACACTTAACCTCTGTCTATCTCCAGTTTCCTCAGCTATAAAACGGAGATCATAATAGACTTACTTTATGGGATTGTTTGAGGATTAAATGTGCTTTATTTAGCATAGTGCCTGTCCCATGATAGGCACTTAATAAATGGATGTTTCTTTTTCTCTACTTAAAAAGACCTTTGTCTTCTCCAGTCATGACCCACTGAACATAAAACTAATCAGAGAGGAAGCAGTGACTGTATGTTAGGAGACTTAATGGCATCCTTAAGTCAAAGCTCAAAGGGAATAATTATTATCTGCACATTAACATATAGTTTTAGAATTGTAAAACAGATCACAGATTAACAAAGTATCTAAGCAAAGTGAAATATTATCAAAACAGGTCTTTCTCAAAGCAGCTATAGAAATATATTTCCTCATCAATTAAGAAGAAGATTATTTACGGATGTCCTACGAATATATGAAAAATAGGTTAAAAACTTAGAGAAACATTTCTGCAACCAACTGACATCACTTAGAGCTGAAAAGTCCAACAATCAATTGTATATTAAAATTTTCAGTGTAACCTATTAAAAGTTGTGTAAGGAGAAATCTATTTATTGTTCTGTTGTTTCTACATTAAACTCTGGTAGACTCAACAAGTTCTTTTTGCCACTGCCTTCTTGAATCATTCTCTACATGAAACCCTCCCCTAGAAATCAATAAAGAAATAAGCTAAAACATTAAAAAAAATCTAGGTGTTAATTGGCTACCTATAAATAATTGAAAGAAGCAAAATGGAAGTCTGGAAAAGCAAAGACTAGAAGACATTATGACTGGGCTCCATGATTTGCATTATAGATACTCCTTTTCCATCAAATACAGAAGTTTAAATACTCACATTCTACAGCCTCATCTGGTGAAAGGAATCCCCTTGGGCTAATATTGTGGTAGCTGATATCTTATGGTCTAATTAGGCAAATTATCTTGTGTTCAGTTGAGGGAAATTTAGATGTCTAGGGGGGAAAAATGAGTAACTTGAAAGCTTTTATTCTAACCATCATAGTCATTTTGGATTGATTTTCATGGAAAGGTATGCAGATATATAGAGAATATGTGTCTTCTAAGGTTGGGTCCTATTAGCTACAAAATACTTATTCTCCAGCCACTCAGCAAGTAGTCGCTGGACTGGTCTATCCAGAGCCTTGGGATTTCTGTTCCAAATGTTTCTTTAGTTTGCATACAGAAGAACCACCGTTAAATAGATGTTTTTCAGATTTCTGTAGTTGAAGACCTATTTTGATCAATAGAAATATCCTAAGAAAAGAGGAGAGGAAGAGAACTCTGTTGGTGCTGGGTTTTCAGCAGGTTTTCTTTTAAGCCCCCTTTGTGAATAAAAATATGGGGAAGCTTGGGGAAAAAAAAGAATGAAGTGAGCCTCTTGAAAAATTCAGCTGCTTTGTCTCACCCCTTACTGTTTGCATTTCAGACTCAGCTATGTGAACCATGCAGAGGATCTGGCCTCCAAACTACTCCAGTGTTTCCCAAAGAACAGATTGTCTGCCCCAGCAGCCCTGAACCATGAGTATTTCAGTGATCTGCCCCCCCGGCTATGGGAGCTAACTGATAGTGAGTATGACCCAACCTCGGAGTCCTATGAAAGCTGGGAAATTGGCATGCATGTGCACATATCCCCACGCATGCACACGTGACTGGACATGCAAACATACATAGATATGTGTGTGTGTTTATTGGAATCCTGCCATTCAAAGAGCAGAGTTTGCTTGACACAGGAAGAAAATGGATTCCTTTTTTCGCTATCTCCACTCTGCAGTGTGTAGCGAGATATCTTTGTATTTGATTATGTGTGCATCCAAAAGAATTATCTGAGTAGTCAGTCAAAAAGCAAAAGAAAAATGCAATTTACATATTTAGTGCTTTCTACATACACTACTTTGTAACTGGCTACAGTACATAGAATTTTTTCTTTAAAAAAGATTCATTTCTATTTGATTCTCAGATATTATCTTTGTTAGAACAATAACCTTAAAACAGATTGACTGAGGAGCACAGAATTGACAACTGGTTAATTTACTGAGCAAAAAAATGTAAGAATGATGACTTGTAATTCACTATAACCAGAAATGCTTTTGGTATTCTCAGAAGCAGTCCTCCTCCAAGCCTTTTAAAACAAAACATTCTCCTGGTGGGATTGTATTTTGTCTTTATAAAAAAAAAGTTCTTATTTACACAGCCTTTTTCAATTACATTTTAAATATTTGGAAGGATTTAGGGCAAAGGGTCCTTATCTCTTTTTCCAAAGTGTAAAGCCTCTGTCTTGTGAAATCTTGTGAAACTGAATTGCAGTAAGAATATTTCTGATCTTTATAGATATGTTACACCCAAATGGCTATTTGTTCTTAAGGTTTTATCATTTTAAAAATCAAGGTTATTTTCTAAAGTTATATTGATATGTGCATATTTAATAACCTGTTTGCTGTTTATCTCTCTGATTATGAGGCATTTTGTTCTTTACTTACCTAGATTTCGGAATTTTCTTTGTTTATCGTTGTGTTAGGTTCCTAACTGACCACAGTATAACCCCATCACTTGGTGATAAAACCCAAGTGGCAGCCTCCCTGAGAAATGATTCTCATGGGGGAGGAAAAAAGTTTGATACTAACTACACATTTAATTATAAATGCTTTCTTTTCCATATATATCCTTACTCATGAGAAATTTGACCACCCCACCTCCTCTGAACAGCCCACATATTTCCTCCTCTCCAAAAAGTTCTTAGGAAAATGAACTGTATCTAGAATTTCAGTGACAGAGGCAAGTATCAGATGAGGAAACTAATGCAAGGTTGGCACCTTCTCTGCAGTTAATAGTCTTAGAAAGTTGCCTGTGGAACAGGAAAATCAAATAATTTGCCTTGAGTCAAACAGCTAACAAGTGTCAGAGAAAGAATTTGAACCCAGACCTTCCTGACCAGTGAATCCTTCTCCTATTTTATTTCTTTCCCCTCAGAAGTCATATAGCTGACCATCACAACAACTCTACCCATTTTTTCCCTTAAATTAAAGATGAAATCCCTGTGGCTAGATAATGAAATGATGATGAATCTCTCTCTGCTTGAAAAAAAATGATACAAAGAGCTTCATTAGTTTATGGCTCATCAGACATCAAACATACGGTTTGTTTTTCATTTAGTGTAACAGATAACCCCAAACCGCTCGGCATTGGTGACATCTCAATCCCATCTGACTCCACGATTGAGCTTAAGCCAGGATTTTGATAGTCTCCGAGTTCTGAATTCTGTAGTAGTGCTTCCCAGTTAATATGGACTTATTAGCCACTTGCCACTTAGTTTATCAGCCAGTGGTTAAATCCAGTTCTATCGGTGGAGTAAATGCCTGCACATTATCACTCGGCAGCAGGCTGCCAGCAGAGACAGCCTTGTCCCCATCATTAACGAGCACAATGTATGCAGAACACCAGAGGGGAATTAAAGCCACAAAAAATACCTCAGGGTGGCATTTTTAATATGAGAATTTAATTTGTAATTTCACAGATTAAGAATTTTGGCTGCATTAATCCTTTTATCAGCTCACAGCAGGTTATTTGCAGAAGCATAACCATAAGGCGATATTCATTGGCAGAAACACGTCTTTGCATAGCGTTAAACATCAGGAGCGGTGGAACCTTTTGAAGGGGGGAGAATAAAGATGAAAAATCATTATATTTTTAAAGCAAGATTCTGCTAAAGGCCTCCGGTAACAATTTCGAGTTACAGAAATGCTATTTCTGTGTCTAGTAGATAATCATTATGGAGCATAAATCCAGTGGCAAAAAAAAAAAAGCACAATCCCAGTATCGAAAACTACAATCACTTCATTTGGAACAACTTGGCCCTACTTGTAAACATGTTTACAAAACAAAGGATTCACAGACTTTGGAGTCTTGGAGAAATATTCCCTTTATGGGAAATGACTAGTTTAGGGACTTTGTTGCTAAGTTCAGGTTTCCCCCCATGGTCAAAGGTTTTCCTTACAAACTTCCACAATGATAATTTGAGTATATGTAGAATCATATGAATGAAAATAGACAGTAGAGTGGGCAGCCATACCAATATATAAGCTGGTTTCCTCTCCCAAGGGCTTTTTTTTTTTTTAAGGAGGCCTTCATGGTAAGGAACCTTGCAGAATCAATAAAGGAGTTGGCCTAGGGACTAAATCTTGGTTTGGATTCATACACCAGAATAGACCTAATATAGTCAAAAATGACTTGTGACTCTTTTGGGAAAGTAACAGTGAAGGGAAAAGACTTCTCTAACCTGGAAACAAAAGCTATTTAGGAAGGCAGGAAGGAGAGAAGGAGGAAGGAAGGGAAGGAGAGAGGAAAGGAAGAAAGAAGGGAGGAAAGGGAGAGGGGAGGTAGGGAAGGAAGGAAGAACAGAGAGAAGGAGGGAGGAAAGGAAGGAAGAAGTTAGGGAAAGAAGGAGGGCAGGAAGAAAGGAATTTAGATACTTAAGGGACAATGTGATTCTCATAATTTCTTCTTCCCCTTCTTTATAACCCAAACTCTGTACTATAAAAATATTATACTTTGATTTCATTGGGTAAGATGCTTTTAGTCACTAACATTGGCTTGAAAAAATGAAGAATCTGCCTGTTATTCAGTATGCTACTCTCCCTATTACGAAAGGACACACAAATTTTAACATTGCTCTTTATTTTACTTCTTTAAACTATCTCAGCCCATCTGCATAGGACCCATATGTTTAAATAATTTATAACCCACCTTCAAATGAAACAAGGCAAGAAACATTTTAGCGTGAACAAGAATAATCAGTGGTGAAGACTTCCTGTACCCTAGCTCTAGAAGGTGGTTAATTTTTGTGTCTCTTATTCCCCATCCCTTGCCATTCACCCTCCATCCTAATGCCCCACCAGTCTTGCTCCACTTCTTCACAAAGATTTACTTGCTAAGAGGGAAAGAGAGGATTGGGCATAGATGGAATTCATTACTTTCACCAAATACACTATAGGGCTCTAGTGTATACTATCAAATTTCATAAATAATTAAAGCTGAACTACCCTTGTCAAAGTAAATGAACAAAGTAGACTTTACAGTGCGAAGGCCCTAGTTTTATATGTTCATTTGCTAATTCACAAAATGTGCATCTGTGAAGGATGAATCTCATCTTTGGAATAGCTAGTAAGGCTTTTTAATATATTCTTCTAGAGCTGTGTTCACACTTGGAAGCAATTCTAATGTTTTTTTTTTTAAATATTTTTCAAAGATCAATTGTAAACAAAAAAGGCACACATTCACCCAAAAGAAAATGAGAACTCACCTGTTACCAAATTGCTCATGAGTTCACCTAAGGATCTTTGCTTGTTCATAAAGAATCCTAGAATGTTAAAGCTGGGAGAAACTTTAGAGATGTCAACTTTATTTTACATATGAGGAAACTGAGCCCAAGATTATAAAGTCTCTTGCCCACAGCCACATTGGAAGTTAGAAAGTTAGAAAGACATGATGGTATCTGTCTCTCATCTCTAAGATTTGTTTGTTCTCTGGAATTCTGAACTACAGTGAGCTAGACTGATGAGGTGTCCATTCTTGAGTCCAACACCAACACAGGGAGCCCATGCAAGTAGAGGTCTGCACAAGGAGGAGCAAGCCAAGTCCAGGTTGGAAACAGAGCAGGTCAAAATTCCCATGCTTATCAGTTGGGGGGATTAGGCTATATATGAGTGACTGCTATACTTCCAGATTGAAGGTGCAATAGGGAGATGAGAGAGAGAGAGAGAGACAGAGACAGGAGGGGGAGGGAAGGAGGGAGAGGGAGGGAGGGAGGAGAGGTTAGAGAGAGAAGGATGGAGGGAATGATTAAAATGGGAAGTGAGTTGTTCCTCAGCAGATGTTAGATAAGGAAAAGAATGAAGTGAGGTCAGTTAGCTAATCAACAGATCTTTCAAGAACACTAATAATGTTCTTATTCTTAAGCCATATGTCTTGAGAAATATTTCTTTTTTGGATGGAGCCATGATCTCATCTATGTGCATATCTTCTGTGTAGATATATATCATATGACACACATACTATTTCATCATGTAAGACTTTTCCCACAAGATTTCCTTAGGCATTCTAACAAAAAATATGCTACAGCCTTTCCTTGGACTATTTTAAGCTTCTTTAGGTCCCATGAAAGTCTCTGTCTCTTATCCCTATATTATCAAAGGCAACATGGTAGATAGAGTGCTGGACATGGAGTCAGGAAGATATGGGTAAGAATCCCACCTCTGACATTGACTGGACGTGTAATCTCAGGAAGACATTGCAACTCTAAGATTTAGATTTCTCATCTATAAAATGCAGGTAATCCCTACCTCCCAAAAGTTATTAGGAGACACAAATGAAATCCCATTCAAAAAAATACATCACAAAATTTAAACTGCTATGTCCGTGACAGTTATTATCATTATTCCTACTTCCTAGGCTCTCACCACATGACCAGCACACTTTCTTTTCTAGCATTAGTACAATAATAATCATGTGTGTAAGTTCTTGTGTGCCTCAGAGATAAGACGTTATAACCTACTTGGAGCCACAGTGGATAGATCAGTTGCCCATATTTCATCTTCAGTAAATCCATTCATTACCCATGGGTCATCTTCAATGATCCATCTATTGTTTTGCTGGCATAGTTAGTATATCGTTAGGTATAGTCCCTACTATGCGTTCTTGGCCCCATAGGATGATTTCCCAGTGTGTAATAACTCCCAGTTCTGTACAGAGAAGGTGCTCAAGAAACATTTACTATATTGAAATGAATTGCTGCTGTGCTATATTGAGATGTTGCTTTTGCAACAATTAGTCATTCTGGCAAGAGAGAGGTTAAGCATTCACTAATTCAATAATGTTTATTAAATACATACTTCATTTTTTGAGTGAGGGCACTAGCAGCTTGTGGATAATAGCGGCATTTTAAATTTTGCAGTGCTTTACAAATAGCATGGCATTTTATCCTTGCAACCCTGGGACATAGGTACTATTATTATCCCACTTTGCAGATGAAAAAACTGAGGTAGCCATTAAGAAACTTTCAGGGCAGCTAGGTGACACAGTGGATAGAGCACCGACCCTGGAGGCAGGAGTACCTGAGTTTAAATCCATCTTCAGACACTTAATAATTGCCTTGCTGGGTGACCTTGGACAAATCACTTAACCCCATTGCCTTGCAAAAAAAAAAAAGAAAAAAAAGAAACTTGCCCAGGGTCTCGCAGCTAGTAAGCCTCTGTGGCACTATTTGGACTCAGATCTTCCTGACTTCAAGTTATCACCTTCTCTACTGCACCATGTGGCTGCCAGAAAGGATCCAGAAAGGCCACTTCTAAGAGATGGCCCTGGAGCTACAATCTTAAAGAAACCAGGAATTCTAAGAGATGGAACTTAGAGGGAGAGCATTTCCTGTAGCTATGATCTCATCAGCGTCAGCACCTAACCCCAGTACAGTTCAGAAACCAGCCACATCTTTTCATTCTGTATGACTCTGACTCATGCCCCCTATAAAGTCTCCATGGGTGCTTGGTTCTACCATGCTAGGAGTCTTTCCATGGGTCTCTTGGGTACAAATTCTACCTTGATAAAGATGTACATTGAGGCAGCTAGGTGCAACAGTGAATGGAGCACTTAGCCTGGAGTTAGGAAGACCAGAACTCAAATCCAGTCTCAGATAACTACTATCTGTGTGGCTCCAGGCAGGTTTATTTGCCTTAATCCCCTGGAAAAAAAGGAAGTGGCAAACCACTCCAGTACCTTTGCCAAGAGAACCCCCATGATCACTGTGGTCCTTAGGGTCATAAAGAACTGAACATAATTAAATGACTCACTAACAGCAACAACAACAAATTTGTATATAAGTATAAATCGAGCACCCATGCTGTCCATCATTAGTTATTGTTTGCTCTCATTATATAACCAGGTTATCTCATTTCTTAGTCTTACATCCTTTGGATGATATATTGTGAATAGAACCCTGGGTTTGGAATCAGGAGACTGGTCTTCCCGAGTTCAAATCAGACCTAAGACACTTACTAGTCATACGACCCTGGGCAAGTCACTTAACCTTGTTTGCCTTGATTTCCTTATCTGTAAAATGAATTGGAGAAAGAAATGACAAGCCACTCCATCATCTTTGCTAAGAAAACCCCAAATGGGGGCAGCTAGGTGGCACAATGGAGTCAGGAGGACCTAAGTTTAAATCCAGCCTCAGACACAACAATTGCCTCACTATGTGACTTTGGGCAAGTCACTTAACCCCATTGCTTTAAATAAACTTTTTAAAAAAATCCCAAATTGTATCACAAGAGTTGGACAGGACTGAAAGAACAACAAAAAACTTAAAACTCAACAACAAAAACAACAAAAAACCCCTTTACTTATTCTTCTTTATAATTCTTCATTGGTGATTCGTAGTAATGAAAGCAGAAGGAAATAAGTTAATAAGTAATATCTAAAATTTCTATTTTGTCCACAGTGTCTTCTGTTTTTACTGTCCCAAATGTAAGATTACAACCAGAGGTTGGAGAAAGTATGCGGGCCTTTGGAAAAAACAATAGTTATGGCAAAAGTCTGTCAAACAGCAAGCACTGAAGAACACATGGGTGCCGAAGGGGATGCAGGTAAGAAGGCACACGTTGTTTTGAAAACAAAGCTTTCAAGAAAAATTTAAGCTGCAAACTTTTGTCCCCCATGAAGAGAATATTTCAGATTCTTTTCTGTAGGGTTTGATTTTCTTCTAAATATATCATGGAAGCATTAACATTTTCAATACCATCCATGGTATTGCCATGGACACTTAAGAAGTCAAATTAGTTTTCTATATTCTTCCTATTCCCACATGGCTCCGGAGACCAAGTCTTTTTTTTTCTTTTTTCTTTTGCAAGATAATGAGATTAAGTGACTTGCCCAAGGTCACACAGCTAGGTAATTTTTTAAGTATCCTAGACTGTATTTGAATTCAGGACCAAGACTTTTAAAACTGAAGAGGCCACAAAATGGAACCCTAGCTCAGTTTCTGAAATGCAATGTTGATCTCTAAGTGTTTGGACTTTGCTTTGCTCACTGACCTCTTTTTCAGACTGACTTCGTCCCCTTACTCCTTTCAAACTCATTCCTTGTTTCTCCAGAAAATGGGTTGATTTTTATCAAGAGCCAGGGATGTGATGGAGTCAGTTGATACCAGCTTGGGATTGGTAAATAAGTTTTCACTGTGAGCATTTCTACCTCAGAAAATCAGCAAGTGCTCCAAATTGGAATTTGATTTTTTTTTGTTTGTTTAGATTTAAGAAACTGATGGAGAAAATATTAATGATAAAGGATAAATTTAAAAGTATATCAGTCTTTTAGAGAACCAGTAGTTAAACATTTACCCACACACACCTGGTCAGAGCCTAGACACAGTATGATTAAAATGCCAGTTACCAACAGGAGGCATCACCAGAAACAATTTAGATCAAGGTAGAACATGATACCATTTGCGTTTGTTAGGTGTGAATGATGTTGACTGCAGTACCATGGGTTAGCATCTGCTGTCACTATCCTAGAGAAAACAGAGAGGACCATGGACATGTCACATCAGTAGGAAATTTGACTAAGTCATAATAAGAAACCCAGAGAAGATCAGAGATGAAAATAAGAAAGAAGAAAACCAAGAAGCGAAAACAATAGAGATTAGTGAGATGGCAGAAGGAAAAGAAGTCTGAATTTGGAATCAGAAGTCCTGGGCTTTGATTCTTTTTCTGGTTTGTTCTCTACTTCCTTTGTGGTCTTGGACAAGTCATGACTGGATGTTTATCAATGCCAGGAATGTGTTGGAGCTAGTTGGCACTGGCTTGGGGCTAATCACCCAAGGTATAGGACCTTTGTCTATATCTCTTGACTTTGTATGTGTAATGGTGGATTATCTTGAGATAACAATAGAGATATCTAAATATCTACACACAGTGTATATGTAGTGTATCTTTATAGACTGTGTATTTGTGGTATGTATATTAGATATAATATATATGTAAGTATAATATATATGTAAACACACACATGGGTATATGTGTGTGTATCTGCATACTTACATACATACTTCTACACAGGGAGTCCTAAGAGTCTTGTATAATTTTAAGCTTTAATCCTTTAAAATTTTTAACTGATGTCATACCAGCATAAATGAACTAGACTCTACCTACTGTTGTGGTGATCAAATGAAATAATCTTGTTCACGCACACACACACAAACACAACTAATAACATGCTTTATATATCTTCTCTAAACCATGAATAAATTTATATTATAAATTTTGATTTTTTTAAAACCCTGGATTTCAGGATCACTTGTTAGGTGCATGAACTTAATAATATGAGGAAGTTCCCCTGTTACTTTCCAGACCCATTGCTCATCATGTGCCTTAGGACATGCCTCTTAAGGCATTTTAGGAGCATGGCCCACTATCAAAGTTGCTTCAATGGTTACCATGGTGAACAAGCCTCCTGGTTCTGCTTTGGTCATTATTGACCATGTGGATGACTGGTCAATACTGTAACCTGTTTGACTCACTGAGTTGGGACCTCGAGCTCTCTCTTTTGTACTTTGAGCAAGGAAATTCCTCCCTCTCAGGAGCAGGGTGATGATTTATGAATGATCCTGAGATGAAAGATGACAAGATGAAAGATAATTTGTAAATGCTGGTCAGAATTACTGCAGAACTGAGCCCTTGTTGGTAAAGAACCATAGCCAGAACTAGAAAATCCTGAAATTTCTTCAGTTCTGACTCTTTCTATGATGTAGGAGGGTGGGATTGAGGGGGAGGGGGAAAAACTTCAGGTATTTCAACTTTTCCTTCTCAATATTTTAGCGTATAAAAACTTATAACTCAGATTTCAGATGACCAAACGAAGTCAGGATTTGTGTTTCTGACCAATGACATTGGGATTCTAAGAGAAATGTGATACAGGAAGATAATCATATGCCTTTAAATTATGAAATATATATTTCCATAATGAGGTTCCCAGCTTTATAATTTCCCTACCCAATTCAGTAGAACAGAACTCCTCCAATAGCCAATCAAAGCAGGCATAACATCTTTTAAATTATCTTCATCAGATACATGAAGTCCAGTATCAAAACCACTGTCAATCTGGTAGCCAAAAGCATTCACTGAAAAGAATTTTTAAAGTAGACTTGGAGCTGCCATTGGCAACATTGGAAAGTCATTTGAGGAAAGCATTTTCTCTGCAATCTTATTCATTCATTAAAAAATATGTGTATATATATATATATATATATATATATATATATATATATTTCTGTATATTGTGTGTTTACCTTTTGATTTTTGTTATATGTTATTTATACATGTGTTATTAAATTTAATTAATGTTTAATATTTTCTTTTTAAAATTTGTGCTTGTTATGTTATTAAATATAACAAGTGGAGGCAAGCCTATGCCTCCTCTGTGAGCATTATTCCTCTAGGACTATTTGCTTCTTAGGGCAGAAGTCAGGTAGAATCACCTTCCTGAGTTCAAATCCAGCCTCAGACACTTATTAGCTGTTTGACCCCTGGACAAATCAGTTTCCTCATCTATAAAATGATCTGAAGAAGGAAACAGCAAAGCACTTAAGTATCTTTGTCAAGAAAACCCTAAATGGGGTCATGAAGAATTGGACATGATTGGACCCGACTTAAAAAATGACTGGACAACCACAAAGAATTATTTGGCAGCAACAGATATTTTTATCTTTTTTTGTCTCTTGTCTGTTAAGTTTTTAAAATTTTTATCTTTTTTTCCTTTCAATTCCTTCTTTATTCAGAAATGCTGTTGAAGAACATTGATTGTGTGTGTGTGTGTGTGTGTGTGTGAGAGAGAGAGAGAGAGAGAGAGAGAGAGAGAGAGAGAGTGAGTGAGTTGCTTCTCAGAGTAGCAGGGAGACTGTGGTCCAGGCATTTTTCTGTCAGTCATTGGACATCTCATTTTATTTCCCTGCCTGTGTGGGGGTTTTAAACCTATCTGTGCAATGACTAGCTAATCACTGAAAAGCCAGTTAATAACAGCCATGTATTGGTCTTGCTTCCACCCACATCTAAAGATAAAACTATAGAAGTTTTAGTGTAGAAAGTCTGCCTGAAAAAAGATTCATGGGAGAAAAAAAAAAAAACAATACCATGGCTCCTGAGATTCTGTTTTTCTGTTGTTGATTTAAATAAGTGTTTGAACAGGCAGTAGCATCTTAGACTTGCCCAAATGTCTGTGTTCTGGGTAAAGCAGTGGGAGTGTGGATGGGGGATAGGGATTCAGATATGACAAGGCTTTAAGCTAGTACTTTAATAACCCAGCTTTGGGGACTTAAACCAAAATAACTGTGAAGAAGCATTCATTGTATGACTACAGCCATTGTAAAGATGGAAGACTAAGTGGTGAGGATGATGTGTTTCCAGCCCTAATTTCCCTCCCATATCTCAGCACCAAATTATTTCTATACATGTATGTTGAGGGTCACTTTAATTATTTAGCTAATCATGTTGGATTTGCATAAATTGGCTTTAGTGGAAAGGCTAATAAGATGCATTTTGCTTTGCAGCTGAAAGCAATTTAGGTTTTAGAATCTAGTAACAACCAAGATGAGTTACTTAAAATTATAAGCATCTGTATTTAAAACGGGGTGAGTGCCACTGGATCATTAGGATTTGTTTTTGTTTTTTGGTTTGTGCTTTGTTTTCACA
This sequence comes from Macrotis lagotis, assembly GCF_037893015.1. NCBI lineage: Eukaryota > Metazoa > Chordata > Mammalia > Peramelemorphia > Peramelidae > Macrotis > Macrotis lagotis. Next base: position 49,662,551 of record NC_133664.1, on the reverse strand, counting down.
TTTTTCCTGTCATTCAGAAATATAGCTTGATGGGTTTTTTGTTTTTATCCTACATGTGTTTATTCACATCAAAGGATGAGACCACCAGAAAGAGAAAACTGGAAATTATATGAGAGGACAAAAAAGTCAGTCTACATTGATAGTTGCACACTTATTCTCATCACTGATAACACCTTGTTATTGTTACTGTTTTGTCATTTCAGTTGTGTTCAACTCTTTGTGACCCCATTTGGAGTTTTCTTTGCAACAGAGAGAGAGAGAGAGAGAGAGAGAGAGAGAAATTTAGACTTAGCTGTATTGACAGAAAGACCAAGTCTTTTGTATGTGTATATGCATATATATATATATATATATATATATATATACACACACACATACACACACACAAATATATGCACATAAAATCTATATTTATATTATAGTGTATATTTTATAATTATGTTATATGATTATAAAATTTAATTATGTTTATACTACATATTTTATATTTATATAAACATACTTACATGCACATACCACACATCTCTAGGACAAGTTTAATTTTACAATCTTAAGAGAAAGGAGTAGGGCAATGCACTGCCTAGTTCCTTCATTGATGGATATAATGAAGTGTCCTTTTGTCTTGATTTTTTAACTTATTTTGGAATATAGGTTGAAAAAATAATACATATGGGTTGTGATATGTTATCTAGCAACAAATCATCTCTTCAAATCTATTACAACTATAGAAATCACAAAAATACTACATTATCTGGAAAATGAAATAATGTTCTTCAGGTTAGATTGGAAACTCACATTTCTATCATACTTTAAGGTTTACAGAGCACTCTCCTGGCAGAAAGGAAGTGTGGTTCCCATTTTATAGATCAATTAGATGAGACCTAAAGAATGGATCAATGACTAACCTAACATCTCACAGCTCCTCAGTGTCAGAACCTTGGGTCTTGACTGGAGTTCTCCTTATTCGAAATTCACTGTGCTCTCTGACTTGGTCTTTCTGGCAACATAGCCAAGTCTAAACATCCAACTGGATGAACTTGTAGAGAGCCCTCTTCCAATCTCTTTGTGCATTGATGGTCAATGTGCTTTATACACAAGAATGTTCAGCACATTTCATTGCTGTGAGTCGAGGAAAGGTTTTTCTCATTTTTGAATTAAACAAATGAGATAATATTTGTAAAAAATTTAGCACTATGGTGCTTAATTCCTTTCCCCTTCCACAAAAAAATGAACTATCATAAAGGGCATTATTGTAATAATAAAGAAAGGAAAACTTAAACTTGGTTTCAAAAAGCCCAAACTTTACAGAGGGTTACTTTTACTCAAACCTTTCCCCTAAAATAGAGGACAGCTTTTTCATCAATATTGTTTTGACAAAAAAAGAGTATCTTTTCCTACTCTTTGCCACTTTCTTATGATAGAGTTTAAGGACTGAGAACCAAAGGTGAATTCTATGTAAACTGTGAAGTTTTAAGGGATTTTTTTGCCTTTTATTCAAAGTTTCTCAAAATGATGTACCATAGTGCTGAACCATAGAAAGCAAGATGACTGGAAGAGCCTAAAGGAAGCAAGGAGGAAGGAAATAATTTCTCTTTTGAATGGCAAGAAGGAGAATGGACAAACTACCCACCCTCATAGAAACTGAGCCTCTGCCAAGCAGAAATATCTCCATAGGAGGCAAGATAGTACAACAGAGATTATGGGGGGGAAATAACCATAGAGAGGTTCTGGATGGCAGAACAATCTAGTCACTAGAATTGCCTTCTTCTTCCTCCAACATGAGAGGCAGTGGGAAGCAAAAGAAGAAAGTCAGTAAAGGCAACAGGGGGTGTCTCATTTCACTTCCGTATTCATGAATCCTGAGAAAATCCTTTATCTGATCATAACTTTTAATCATTCTATCTTTTTCTCTGCTTATGACCTTCTCCTTATCAAGGTTAACCCCTCTACGTGCACAAATTTCTTACTATTTTTAATGGCAGATTTCCCCCTATATCTTCCTTTCTTTCTCAGTTACCTCCACTGGCAGTGACTGAGAACAAAAGGGAATATTATGTGAGAGATGTTATAAAGGTATAATCAATAGACCTTGGCAACAGATTAGATATGGAGAGTGAGGAGTCAAGAATGACACCTAAGTTGTGTAGTTGTCTGAGTGGGAAGTACAGGTACCCTTCACCGTAATAGGGAGATTTGGAAGGGAACATGGTGTAAAAGTAAAGATAATGAGTTGTTTTGGACATGTTGAGTTTAAAATGAGATGTCCACTTTGAGATTTCTAGTGGTATTTGGAGATAAGAGAATAGAAGAAGTCTCTCCTGAGACCAGGAGAATGGTTGGAAGTAGGTATGTAAATCTGAGAATCATTAGCATAAATGAGTCTATGAGAACTGATGAGATATCTAAATGAAATCATATAGAAAAAGAGAAAAGAACCTAGAACAGAATCCTTGGGGATACCCATCTTTATTGGACATGACCTGAATGAAGATCCAGCAGAGGATACTGAAGAGGAATGGTCAGACAGGTATGCAGAGAACCAGAATAGAGGAATGTCATGGAATCCTATAGAGAAGAGGTTATCAAGACGAACAGGGTGGTTGACAGCGTCAGAGGCCACAGAGAATTCAAGAAAGAGGATTAGGGATATAAAGCGAGTAGCATTAGATTTAACCTTTAGATTTAATTCTACCTGCAGAGGTAAAATTAGACACTAGAGCAAAATTGTTTATGGTTTCACTGAAGTAAAAATAAAAATGAGTAGCAATCATGATCCTCAGACAAATCAACAGCAAAAAACAGACCTGAATAAAAGAGATAAATAAGGAAACTACATTTTGCTAAAAGATACCATAAAGAATATCAATTTTATATATATATATATATATATCCGTATATATATATATATATATATATATATATATAGAGAGAGAGAGAGAGAGAGAGAGAGAGAGCATGACATCTACATACTTGAATGAAATTACAGAGAGAAATAACAGCAAAATTTAATAGGGAAAGACCTTAATTTACCTTTCTTAGGGCTAGATGAATCTAATCTAAATGAGTAAAGAAACTGAATAATACATTAGAAAAATTAAATAGAATTTACAATGGAGATTATTGACTTCTGAGAGCCAAGATGGTGGAGTAAAGCAGTAAATAGCTGTAATTCTCCCATATTCACTTTCAAATATCCTTAAAATTGCCCCCCCCCCAAAAAAAAAATCCTGGAACAGAAAAAATTCTGCAAAAAAAGATGAAATTAAACAATCTTTTAGTCCAGGAAACTTGGAAGTTCAGCAAGAAAGGTCTGTCTCACTCAGATAAAAGGGGAACACAGTCCATGGCAGGGAATGGCCCAGCAAACCAGCAGTAAGCCCCACATCACTAAATGAGCAGGAGACCCTGATTCCCAGTACAAATTGGGACAATTGGGACAAATTTGATTGGAACAAATAAATACTAATACCAGGGACCACCCCTTCCCCATGTGCCTCAGAATAACCAGGGGAATAGGCAGATTTTAGCTTGGAGGATTGCTACAAGCTTCAGCAAAGCTCTGGGCAAACTGGCAGCTTCCATTAGCCAGACCTCTGTGTACTTCAGTACAGCCTCAAGGAAATAGAGAAACATCCCAAACAGCTTCAGCACATGAGACATCAGCACAGGACCCCAGCTGTGACCTACAACAGTGCTAGTTACCCCCCCCCACCTCACAATGCCAGACAAAAAGGTCCCTATGGACCTTTCAGTGAAGTACCAGGAAAACAGCGAGGGTCTGTAACACCTTGCACAAGAAACATGAGACAGTGCCACTTCCATCCCAGGAGCAGAGTTCAAATCTAAAAGAAAGGAAAAATGGTCCCAAAAAAGATGAGCAAAATAAAAAAACAAGAAAATTTGATGTCATTTGGTGAGAGAGAAGATAAAGATACAAATTTAGAAGAGGACAACTATGGCAAAAACCTCAAAGAAAAATGGGAATTATCTTGACTGGAAAGAATTCATGGAAGATCTCAAATAAAGAAGCTTAAAAATCATATAAGAGAGGTAGAAGAAATAATGGGAAAAGAAATGAGAATGATGCAAGAGAATTATGAAAAAAAGTCAACAACTTGGGAAAAGAAAACGCCTTCTTATAAAGGTAGGATTGGCCAAATGAAAAAGGATTTAGACAAATACACTCAAAAACTTAAAAAGTATGATTGGCCAGTTAGAAAAAGAAGTACAAAAGCTTCACTGAAGAAAATAACTCCTTAAAGTTAGAATTGGGCAAGTGGAAGCTAATGATGTCAAGAATCAATCAAATAAATCAAAATAAAGGGGGGGGGGAATAAAAGAAAGGGTAAAATAACTCAAGGGAAAGACCAACCTGGAAAATAGATCCAGGAGAGACAATGGCAGAATCATTGATCTACTTGAATGCTATTGTTAAAAGGTCTGAGGACAATATAGACATTGGATGACTCTACCAATCATCTAAGGAAAGAGATTCCCCCCCCAAAAAAAACCCTCCAAGGAATATCATAGCCAAATTTCAAAACTATCAGGTCAATGGAAAAATAATGCAAGTGCCACCCCCCCCAAAAACCCAAACAATTTACATATTGAGAAGCCACAATCAGAATTATGCAGGACTTAAGAGCTGCAACATTAAAGATTTAGAGGTCATGGAACATGATATTCCAGGAGTGCAAAGGAGCTAGAACTCAACCAAGAATCACCTTCCCAGAAGAATTTAGCATAATATTTAAAGGGGAAAGTGGTCATTCAATGAAACAGAAGGATTTTACCCTTTTATAAGGAGACCAGAATTGAACAAAAAAGTTTAATCATTAATACCAATACACAAGAGAAGACTTAAAAGGAAGAAAGAGGAAAAAAACCTATCGGGGATTCAATCAAGCTGAACTGTTTACATTCCCACATAGGAAGATGATACTTGTAATTCTTTAAAATTGTACCACTAACAGTACACTAGAAGGAATACATACATGCATACATACATACATACATACATCTAAAGAAAGGGTGGGGGTATAAAGTGAATTTGAGAAAATGACAGGAAAAAAATTGAGGAAGAGAAAGAAAAGTATACTAAGAGCAGAAGAGAAATCAAATGGGGTAAATTATTTCCCTTGAACAGGCACCAAAAATCCTATTACAGTAGAGGGAAAGATGAGAGGGTCGGTGATGTGCATTGCTTGAACCTTGCTCTAATCAGTATTTGTTGAAAGGAAATAATATACACAATCACTTGTTATAAAAATCTGTCTTACCCAACAGGAAAATAGGAAGCAAGATTAAGGGAAGACTGGGGAAAGGGGAATGGGAATGACAGAAAAAAAAGGTAGAGAGAGAGAGAGAGGCTCTACAGAGAAGCAAAACACTCGAGGATGAAAGGGTGAAAGGAGAGGACAAATAGGAGGAAAATAATATGGAGAGAAATACATGGTAATCATAACCTATGAGTGAGTTCTCCCATAAAATGGAAGCATTGCAGAGTAGATCAAAAAGCAGAATCCCAGGAGACAGATAGATGGTGCAGTAGCTAGAGCACCAGCAAGGAGTCAGGCGGACCTGAGTTTAAATTCAAGCTTCAGACACTTAATAGTTATTTAGTTGTGTTACCTTAGGCAAACATTGCCTTGCAAAAAAAAAACCCCACAATAACAGCAAAAAACAGAATGCTAAAATATCTTTTTTACAAGAAACATACTTGAAGCAGAAAGACACACAGAGAATAAAGGTATGGGGCTGGAGCAAAATTTATTATGCTTCAGCTAAATTAAAAAAAGGGAAAGCAACCCTGATCTCAGACAAAGGAAAGGCAAAAATAGACTTAATTAATAGAGAAAAGGAAGGAAACTACATCATCCTAAACAATACCATGGATAATGACCAATGAGAGAAAAAGCATTATGAAAGAGCAATGGGAAACTTTGTTTATATTAAATTATAAAGCTTTGCACAGGGACGGCTGGGTGGTGCAGTGGATAGAGTACTGGCCCTGGAGTTGGGAGTACCTGAGTTCAAATCCGACCTCAGACACTTAGTGATTGCCTAGCTGTGTGGCCTTGGGCGGGCCACTTGGCCCCATTGCCTTGCAAAAAAAAAAAAAAAAGCTTTGCACAAACAAACCTGTGCAACCAAAAGCAGAAGGTAGAAAGCTAGGAAGCATTCTTCACAGGAAAAGTCTGATTAAAAACTTCATTTCTCAAATATATGGAGAACTGAGTCAAATTTGTAAGAAAACAAGCTACTCCCCAATTGATAAATAGTCAAAGAATATGAATTGGCAGTTTGCAGCTGGAGAAATCAAAGCTATCTACAGGTATATGAAGAAGTGCCCCAAATCACTTTTGATTTTAGAAATGCAAACTAAAACAACTTTGAGTTATCACCTCAAACATATCAGATTGACTAATATAGCAACAAAGAAAAATGATAAATGTTGAAGAGAAGGTGAGAAAATTGGAATACCAAAACACTGTTGATGGATTTGTGAATTGATCCAACCATTCTGAAGAATAATTTGAAACTGTGCCCAAGGGGCAACCAAACTGTGTATACCCTTAGATGTAGCAACAACACTACTGGTTTTTATCCCAAAGAGATCATTAAAATATGGGAAAGGCTACCTCCATGTACAGAAATATTCTTAGCCCTTTTTTGTGGTGGCAAAATATTGGAAATTGAAGGAATGTCCATCATTTGGGAATGACAAAACAAACTGGCATGTGAATGTGATGGAATTCTACTATACAATAAGAAAAGATAAAAGGACGGATTTCAGAAAAACGTGGAAGGACTTGAATGAACTGAAAAGAATCAGGAAACATTTTGCACAGTATCAGCAATATTGTGTGATGATCAACTATGAATGACTCAGCTTTTCTCAGTAACACAGTGATACAAAAGAACAAATGATTTATGAAGGAAAATGCTATCCACATCCAGATGAAGAACTGTTGAACTTGGGGCAGCTAGGTGGTGCAGTAGAGCACCAGCCTGGTAGTCTAGTTGGACTTGAGTTCAAATGTGACCTCAGACACTTGACACTGCGTGACTTTGGGCAAGTCACTTAATCTCACTGCCTTACAAAAATAAAAAACTAAAAACAAACATTAAAAAATGGATGGACTTTGAATGCAGATTGAAACATGATTTTTTGCTACTTTATTCTTTTTTTCCCTTTTGAGCTGTTTTTTTTTTCTTTCACAGCCATGTGGAATATGGAAATATGTTTTACATGCTATCATACATGATCTGTATTAAATTGCCTACTGTATTAGGTAAAGGGGAAGGGAAGGAGGAAGAAAAATTTGGAAATCAAATTTTATGAAAATGAATGTTTAAAGATGATCTTGCCATGTAATTGAGGAAAACACAAACAAGTCACTAGAAAACCAATTAAATAGGAAAATAGAAATCCTGAAAATAAAAGTAGTTGAAAGCAAAACAAAACATTGAATTAATAATTTTTTGTTTTAGACCCATTAACTAATATGATTCAAAAAAGAAAGAAAACCAAATTACCGATATCAAAAAGCAAAAAAGGTAGTTCACAAACAATGAAAATAGAATAAAAGAAATTATGAGGAACTATTTTCCCAATTATTTACCTCCAAAACACTAATAATATAAATGAAATAGATGCATATTTACAAAATTAAAATAGCAAAATTAACTAACTAAAGAAAACTGAAGCAACCTAATCTAAGAAAAAAATTGCATAAGCAATTATGTGAATTCCCAAAGGAGAGAAAAAGATGATTGGATGGATTTATCAGTGAAGTTTATCAATCACATGAAGAAAAATTAATTCCTGTGTTGCATAAAATATAAGAAAAATAGGAAATATTGGATAAGAAGTATCCTACCAAATTCTTCTTTGACCTAAGCTTGGGAGCATCAAAATCGAAAAAGAAAATTATGAATTAATATTCCTAATAAATCTAGATGCAAGGAGACTACAAGAATATATCAAAGATTATACACTTTGGTCAACTTGTGTTTAAACCAGGAATATAGAACTGTTTTAGTATTAGGAAAACAATAAACAAAATTGATTATGTTAATAACAATCCTATAATTATATCAATAGATCCTAAAAACCTTTTGACAAGATATATCATCATTATCTGTTCAAAACTTTAGAATTGATTATGCAGCATGGGACACACTAGCTCAGAACCACCCATCATGGCATGCCCTCATCAGTGAGGGTGTGCTCTATGAAGCAGCTCAAAGGAAATATGAGTTTTATAAATACAGGGTAAGCACCTCAGGTGTTCCCATGGACTATTTGTGTCTGACCCATGGCAAAGTATTCTAAGCTCATATTGATTTGGTCAGCCATAGCCCAACCCACTGTAATTTGTCTCAAGCATAATGATGTAATTTTTGTCTTCTTTAATAATGAAAGACAAGCACCACCAGTATCCATCTAAAACCAGGAGTCAACATGATCTGTAATAAGGATAATCTAGTGACCTTTCCAGTGAAGATAAAGTAAGACTCTGTTATCGATATTACTAGTGCTAGAAATTTAATTTATGACAATAAGATTAGAAAAAGAAATTGAGGAAATATGCATGAACAAAGTCTAAACAAAATGAATACTTTTTGTAGGTGATATGATGGTTTACTTAGAGAAGCCTTGAGGAATAAACCAAAAAAAAGTTAATCAGGAGTTAGCAATTTTATCAAAACTGCAAGATATAAAATGAATCTTTATAAATCATCAGCATTTGTTATATTACCAATAAATCCAAAAGGAAAAGACAAAACTAAATATTCCATTTAAAATAACTTCAGAACTGCCAATACACACACACATACACACACACACACACACACACACACACATATGAACACAACCTCAAAACATTCTAACATATCTAAATAATTGGGGCAATTAACATTGCTGATGGGTAGGTCAAAACCAATTTTAAAAATAATAATACTGTCTAAATTAATTTACTTATTTGGTTGTTGTTTGTCCTTCCTTCTTGAAGAAGAACATGACATCAGATGACAAGCAAATGAAATGGATTTGAATAAGGGGGTGCTGGGCTAAGTCATCAGTCTTTCTCCTCCAGAACCATCTGAATCCATTGTCCAGAGATGAATCAGGATGATCAGAAATGGCCATGGATGTGAGTCAGTCAGGGTTAAATGACTTGCTCAAGGTCACACAGCTAGTAAGTGTCATGTATCTGAGGCTAGATTTGAACTCCTATCCTTCTGACTCCAAGGCTAGTCTCTATCCACTGTGTCATCCAGCTTCCCTACTTATTTGGTGCCATACCAATAAAAGTATCAAAAATTACTTTATACTGCTAGAGGAAAAAAATTCATCTTGGGGAACAAAAGTCAAGAATCTCAAGGAAATTAATGTGAGGAGGGCATCTAGCAGCACTAAATTACATTCTATACTACAAAGCAGTAATTATCAAAAACAATTTGGTATTGGTTAAGAAGTATAAAAGCTCATGTGTAGAAAAAAAGATTAGGTACAGAATATAAGGTAGCAAATGAGTGCAAGACCCTAGTGTTTGATGAACCCAAAGATTCCACCTATTGAAGCAAGAGCTCATTATTTGACAAAAAACTAGGGTAAAACTAGAAACTGGGTTTAGATCACTGTATACCAAAATATGCTCCAAAAGGAGGCAGGATTTAGACTTAAAGGATGACATCATAAACAGAGGCAAAAGGAATAAATTATCCATCTGAGCTATATATAGGGAAAGAGCTGATGATCAAACAAAAGATAGAATGTATCATAGAAAGTAAAATGGACCATTTTGATTACCAAAAACCTAAAATAAGTTATTTTTTTGCACAAACAAAACCAGATTTTTTAAGAAGTGATTCAAATTTATAGGAATAATAATTATTCTCCAATTAGCAAGTGATCAAAGGATATGAATATGCAGTTTTCAAAAGAACAGATTCAAGTAATGAAGCCATATGAAAAAAAATGCTCCAGATCACTAGAAATGCAAATTAAGCAACTTTGAGATTCTACCTCACATCTATCAAATTGGAAAAGTTAACCAAAAAAAAGGAAACTGACAAATACCAGAAGGACTGTGGGAAAACAAAATACATTAATGAATGTATTGTTGGTGTAGCTCTGAACAGGTTTGCCATTCTGAAAATCAGTTTGAAACTTTGCCTTTGATTCAGTGATAAAGCTCCTAGGACAATCCACCAAAGAGATCAAATAAAGAACAAATAGGATCCATATGAGCAAAAATATTTACAACTACTCTAATAAAGAATTAGAAACTGAGGGGATGCCTGTCAACTGGAGAATGATTGATCAAACTGTGATATGTGAATGTGATAGAATACTACTCTGCTTTAAGAAATGAAAAGGGGATACTTTCTGAGAAGAGTTATATGGACTGATGCAAAATGAAGTGAGCAGAACCAGGAGAACAATTTAAATAGTAACAACAATTTTAAAGGTTATTAACTCTGAAAGACTTAGGAACCCTGATCAGTATGATGATCAACTAAGATTCCAGAGGACTGCTGTTGAAAAACATTCTGTCTACCTCCTCAGTCCTGGTACTCAGGGTAGAGATTGAAGCTTTTTTTTTTCATGGCCAATGTGGAATTTGTTTGACTACATACGTGTTTGTAATGGGTTTCGTGTTTATACTTTCTCAATGTGGTGGGAAGGAAGAAAAGAAAGGAGATCTTTGTTCAAAAGAATACATTTAAAAAACAAGTATTGGGTATAATGGACCTACCTTTACTGATGTTTTCACAAATCTACCAATCAATACTGATTGACCCACATTATGATAGAATAAATTTTAAAAAATCAGTCATTTTGTTCTTTCACTGTGCTTAAAAAGTAATACCTTTCCTTTAAATGGCCCCTTAGAGTTTACAAAAATACACTGCATAGTTGATCCCCACAACAACTCTGGACCAGGCACTAATATTATCCCCATTTTATATGAGGAAGTTAGGGCTAAGAGGTGAAGATCTGAATCCAGAGCTTTTTGTCACTCAGTCCAGTCTTCTACTTCAAGTTGACTCTATACTGTGGATACCTGATTCAAAAGAAACCAGAAAGTTGTCCAGCTTTCCCCTTGCTTCTCCCTCATAGAAGAACTAGAAATTCTCTATGTGCCTGTCTTTGAGTATCTGTTTCTATCTTTCTGACTCTCTATAGTTCTCTTTCCTTTCCTCCCCACTTCTTTTTCTGTATCTTTGTGTCTCTTTCCCTTTCTGAGTGTCCATACATATCTGTGTGTGTGTGTGTGTGTGTGTGTGTGTGTGTGTGTACACAGAAACATTCGGCAAACCAGTCATTTTATCTTCCTAGGGAATAGACTGAGATGATTTCAGAATTCACAATTTCCTGTCCTTTGCTTTTGCTTCCTCAGTCTTTGAATTATAGAACTGAAATAGCTGAAAGATAGGCAAATGAATGAAATCGGCATTGGGTAATTCAAAAGTAATTTTAATCAGTCCATGAAATTTTGAGAATTTAATGTGTCATTCTCTTTCAGCATTTACAAGTCAGATGAGATTTCAGGTGGTTGGGGCTAGGGAGAAGCAATGAAGTTTGTGTCTTCTGATTTTTTTAACACTGTTTTTATAACTATTTAGCTTTCATCATCCTATGAGTGGGAAGTTCTTACAAACAGCTAGTATGGGATTTGGTACAGCAGATAATGAGACAGAGTCTGTGATTGGCAATTGGCTAAATTAGGAAGTTATCAGTGAATGTGTTGAACAGTACCAGTAAGCCCATGCTTTTTTTTTATCTTTTCATTTAATGTTCATTCTTCCAAATTTGGGATACAGAAGAAGGAATCTGCCATGTCCTAAGTGCACTGTATTGTATTATTAATACCAGACTAGCAGCCGATTCCCTCTCGACTGTCTTTGTGTTATACTGATGCTCTAAGAAGCATCTGAGCTTAAAAGGAGACTCTTTTTGTTGATGTGGGCTGATAGTCTGGGATGGCATTTGAATGAACAGAGGACAATGTCTAATGACAGTGTCTACAAGTCGAGGCAAAAGAAACTAAACTGTGTCCATTATCCTGTGGAAAGCTCCAGCTCCTTTCAGAGATATTTGGGTCCATGTTTGGGCTTTGTCTCTCAAGGCAGGGGGAGTGAAATCAGTGAAGGGGAGAATGTGAGATTCCCAGACATCAAGGTTTCAATGCCCTTTATCCAGAGTCTGAAATAGCCTAAAGGGAGAGAACAAATCTAATGAAAATCCCTGTTCTAAAACATGTGGTTGTGCCAGGAGAAAAGCATTTTGGCTAAATGGTGACAGATACATTTAGCAAAATACTTGCAATGCAATGGATTCTTTCTTTGGGCATATCTTTTAAAAGCATTACCTCAGTGGCATAAAATAATTTACACTGACTCATTTCAGAGTTTAGAGTCACTGATATTTCTACCAAAATAAGAGTTTTCAGCCCTAGACCAACCAACTCCTCCCAAATAGGGAGTCAGATATTATCAGTGGGTCAGCTGGACTTCAGTTATTTGATCTCACAGTTCCATCTGGTCATAGCTTTCACCAAAAACATTTTCAAAACTATTGTTTTTTAAAAAGGAAATAATAATGCCAAATCATTTTAAATCCAAACTTCCCACCTTGACACCAAACACTGTTGTGTCTTCTTGAGAACAGAACCTTAGGTTAACATCTATACTTTGGTTGGTTTGTTTCAAATTATCACCATTCTTTTAATAGGGTTTGTGTTATGTGCCCTTGGATTTTTAATTGCTCTGGATTATCATTTTCAATGCAATTAGTATAATGCCATCAATTACACATAATAATTACTGTAAATGGGGCTATTGGCCTAATTACTAGAAATGTGGGGAAAGATGTGCGATTATACTGTCCAATTACACCATGTACAGTATTTATTTTATATTATTACATCTAATGGTATAATGATAACACATAATTATATTGTATAATCTTTCAAAAATATATCTGCCCCATGTTAAGATACTATAGTCCTCCGACACTGCCAAATTCAGTATCTTCAGGCTCTTCCTTCTTAAGTAATTAGTTTTTGAAATGGGCTGGGTACCCACTAAGCTTCATTTTAATGGAATAAACACTTTTTTGCACAAGAGAGGAATGCTCTAAGAATAAAAATCTTATTTGACTCCCCCCCCAATAATTGAAAATGGCCACATTATTCTTCAGTCACCTCCTGTATAAAAGCCAGAGGAAATACAGTTCAACTTTGTAGCCTAGAAAAACCTCCCCCATGTCTGCCTGTTTATATTCAGAACATCTATATATAAATAAACACATTTGAATGATGGCAACATTTAAAATATGCTTGGGGAAAAAATGAATTCTTGTCTTGACTGTGAGAAACATTATAATCATCCCTGGTTGCAAATGTACACTTAACGAGCTTCTAGCACATAATTAATTCTGGGAATGATGCTGTTTGACAGAGTAGAATTATGAGAGTTGGGTATTGATAGTGGCAGGAGAAATAAATCTATTTTCCGGGTCTATGGTGGAGTGTAGTTGTGTTCCTTAGAAATTGGCACATCTCAGAGGTGTTGCTCTCAAAATGATCTCAGGATGGAAAGAAATCAGTAATTACCCAGCCAGGCATTCGTTCCATCCTGTCCTAATTTTCCCACCAGTTTTTCAATGTTTCAGCTGCCTCAGAGAGTTAAAGTATTCTCATTAGGTAGCTGCAGAGGCAGCCGGCTTGCCTACTCCCCCATTCTCTCCCTAGTTTCTCCTTTCCCTTTCCTTTTTTTTCCCCCTGCCTTGGGAGTGACTGTGAAGATCATTTGCTGGAATGATTGGCAGGTTAGAGGATTCGATCAGATGAGTTCCTCTTAGTGCAGGTCAAAAAGGCTAGTTAGCAGGAGCTGTCGAAAAAATGCCAGCAGCATCCGAAATGGGAAATGTCATGACTTCCAGGCAGGGGGTGCCACCTGGAACAGAGAGCCCCTAGCTCATTAGCAAGTTCCAGGATGCAAGCTTAACTGGAGGGAGCAGAAGAGGAAAGATAATACCCAATAGGGAAAATTATTGTGAAGTGGAATTGATTTCATGTATAATTTGTTTATCACTAGAGGGGACAAACGTTGTCCTCCTGACATGTGTGGAGGAGTGTGGACTATGAATGAAGCAACTTAGCATAATCTCCAGGTTGAGCTCAGGATTTAAAGAATGCCAACTTCTTTCTTCTTAACTGTGGAAATGATCAGGTCATGTTGTATTAATTAAAGCTGACATTCTCTCAAATGGTTTATATGGGCGATGGCGGCATTTCGGCTGAGATGGAGAGAAATAGACTACTTGGGAAAATAAGGCTGCAGGTTTTTGTGGTGGTGATGGTGGTGGTGGTGTTTGTCCCCCTGCTGCTGTGTAAAAGGAAGATTGTCTCAGTTGCATACTGAATTAGAGGAGAGTTCATGTTTATCTTTAATGGGTAGCTAAATGGAATGAAATCAGAATATCTTTTATGATCTATACTGTAATTTCACTTATAGAGGAGACTATTGGTTCTTTGGAGAAATTGATAATACATCATGTACATAGACATTCATAAATAGATAGACAAGACCCTCCATATCTAGTAGGGGCTTCATGTTTGTTTAATGAATTAATTTCAATGAATCACATTTGTAGAGAAAGAGCTATTGGAGATATAGTTCTTGGGTGTTTTCCATATTTATGATTGCTGATTAAAATTTGATCTGTGTCTTAAGTAAGACTGCTTTAGAATGTTCACTGCCTAGAAGTCAGTTGCACTCTTGCAATTTTTTACATTTATAAAATTTTATTACAAATTGCACATGAAAAAATTTTACATTTTCCAAATGTCAAAACCTAAAGGCTTCCCTAATCGTTTATTTTGCATCTTGTATGTAAACACATAAATGTGTTTATCCTAAAATAAGAATGCTAGTCTCTTCCTTAATAAACGCATAAACATTTATCTATGTGTGCATATGCGATTGGCAAGTCCTGTCTTAGTAGATGAAATATATTAGCATAATTTACCATGATTAAACAAAGGAATATTGCAACCTCACATATACTTATTACAGTAGATTATCAAAATTAGCCTTCAAATACTATTTGAGGTTTTTTGAGTCAAGTTTAAATGCACTTAGGCTTTGTCCCATATATATTTCATGTGAAAATGTATTTTCTTTTTGTGAGAAACTTTTATGATCTCATATATCTTTCACATGTCTTAGATCTTTTCTTGTTATTGCAAGTCACAAATGCTCCAGCCATGAGTCTTTCTGGTTGAATACTAAAGTCTGTTTACTTAGCATTCAGACTTTGGTCAGAACAGAGATTTTCAGAATCCCTCTCTCTGCCTTGAGTTCTTTTTGCTCTTAAATATTGAGACATTTTACAAGGCAGTTATGAAATAACTGGGCTTGTTTTATCAACCAACCACAGACTGTTGGATTTCCCTTTGCCTGTCTAATATGAATAAGCATCTTTTAAAATCTTCTAGTCAAAACAGTACTGGAAAATGCATTTTGTCCTGTGTTCAGAGTTTTAAAAAAAAGCTTAGCATTTAGGTGCTATATATATAGTCATCAAGATAGTCAAAGTGAAGATTTTAACCAGAAATCCAGAATCCAGAAATCTTCTCTTTTAAAAAAAAAAAAAATATATATATATATATAGTATATATTTTATTCTATGGCTCTAGTAATTCTCTAAACATTTTCTTAGGGGAAATTTTATTTAAACCAACTCACAAAAAATCTATAAGTTTATTAATAAAGAACCAAGTTATTACATAGACTGTTTAGATGCTGAAGAAGGTTTTTGGAAAATATATAAATTTACCATTTGTTTCATTTCAATAAGATTCAGAATAGAATTCAACATTTTTCTATTTGATTATATATATGGGTATATATTTATATTTCCAATTACCTATAAGTGAATTTTGTAGTTTGTGTATTATCTTGCAAAAGTTAAAGACCTCCACCCATCCCCAGCTCCTAAAAGGGCTATGCCAAGAGGGAGATTTAGCCAGGCAGAAAGGGATGTAAGGATTTGTGGTTTGTGTCTGATGATAGATGGTTTCTTATTAAATATATTCAGTTCATATAGTTAGTCTCTCTCTGTCTCTCTGTCCTCCTTTCTTTCTCTTTACCTTCTTCTCTGTCTTCTCTCTCTCTTCTTCTCCAACCCTGTCCCCTTCTCTTCCTTTCTTTTGTTTCTGACTCTTTTCCTCTTTCTTCCATCCTATTCCCTCTCTCTAAATTCCAAAGCCAACTATGCTAAATGACTTTATGATTATCTAATATTTTGGATGATTCAAACTCTTCTTCTGGCTATTCACATGAATTATTTATAGTATGTATTGACATTTTCATTTTTAAAACATTCCTATTGACTAGCATCATTATATCTGTATCTGTGGACTATGGACTGTGTTTTTTTTCTTTTTACTTTTCAAATAAGATCTACATTATCCAAAGAAAAAACAGATTTTTTTTCTCTACTTATGCTCCATTTGATACTTCTGTGTTAATGATATTGATGATATTTTGTTCCTTTTTCTGTTTGGAAGAAATGGGTGAACATGGCAAGAAGTTTAGCTTCCTATGGTTATGCTAATTCCACCTGTGTAACCTGTTATCTCAGTGTTCATGGTATATAATAAATAAATTTCCTTTTATGTATTCTCAAGAGGTACTATCTTTAATTCATGCTATAATACACTTTATTGATTTCCTTATTAGTGATAGGCCAGCATTTATTTTAGCATTTTAACTAAAGTTATACAATGTTTATTATGCAATGAGTTAACAATCATTTCTTGTACATATCTCCACTTTTCTTTAAGAACTAATACTCTCAGGGTTCAAATGACCATTCTAGTAGGGAAGAGGTGGGGCAACCCTTTCCTGAGGACTGCTACCTAGGAGTCACTGTCTAGGCTTCACAAATTGTAAGAAGCCTTTCCTCCCCAAGCTGCTGCTTCTTCTTTTTTTATTTAGGTTTTTTTTTTTTTGCAAGGCAATGGAGTTAAGTGGCTTGCCCAAGGCCACACAGCTGGGTAATTATTAAATATCTGAGGCTGGATTTGAACTCAGGTACTCCTGACTCCAGGGCCAGTGCTCTATCCACTGTACCACCTAGCAGCCCCTCCCCAAGATCCTTTTCCTGGAGGATGCCTTCTCATGGCCAGCATTTTTTTTTAAAAAAAAGGATTTTCCACTCTTCATTTTCCTCTTCTTGTTGACTTTTCTTTTGGGACCTATGTATCTGATTTTCTGATATGAAAAAGATATCCCATGCATCATTTTCCTTTACTGGCAGCATAAAAATAATTTTCTGAAATAGAATCTACATGGTACAGAAGCAGGTTGGAATAACAAAGATGATCCTGGATGTAGAATCTGAAGACCTGGTTCTTATTTGTGTGAATCTGGGCATATCATAGTTTCTCTAGATTTCAATTTCCTGATTTGCAAAATAAGGGAGTTGGACATTTAGATGCTTGCCTATTCTAAATCTCAAAAATTAGTGTCTAATGGAAGTAGAACATCTCATTGCCTCTATATATTGTATTGCCTCATAGCCAGGAGATCTTGGATAAGTTTATGTTCCATCAATTCAAGATAATAATACATTCCCTATCTTCCAGAGTTCTGGTCAGGAAATTGTTGTACACTCTGTAAAATATGGTTTTGTATAGATAGATAGATGGATGGATGGATAGATAGATAGATAGATAGATAGATAGATAGATAGATGTCAATCTATTCAATCAAACCAGTTGATTACTCAGATAAGTTTAGTATACCAAGGAAGAAAGTCCAGAAGGGCAGAGTCAAGCTGCTGAGCCAACATGAAGGCCACCTAAACAGAGACAGAAGGGAGAAAGAATATACCTCCAAAGTTAGAAGTGAATAGAAATAGACACTAGTGGAAAGGAAAGCGTACTTCAAGAAACTTAAATGTCTGTACATGATGTTGCTTTCTCCTCTACAATGCCTTGACAATAGATACCTTCCTATCTGCCAAATCTGTCTACTTTTCCAGAGAACACTAATAGAAGCCACTTGCAAAGTGGAAAGAGCTGGTGACCAGAGAGCTAATCCTAACTCTGCCGGCTTACTTGAAGTGAGATCTGGAATAAGTTAGCCTCAGTTTCTTCATGTGCAAATGGGCTAAAAATACACCTAATACCTCCTGTACAGAATTGCTTTGAGATTTCAATGTGTAAAACATTTTGTAAATTCTAACAAGCTACATAGATAGCTGCTATTTTCTACCTCCTTTTCTTCATCATCATCATCATCATCTCTAAAATGAGGGAATTAGCTTAAAGGACTTATGGTGAAAAGTTCTTTCCATCTCCAGAGAAAGAACTGATGAACTCTGAGCACAAATTGAAATATTTTTCTTGCGATATGGCTAAAATGGAAATGTTTTGCATGATTTCACATGTATAATTGATATATTGCTTGCCTTCTTGGGTGGGAGAGGGACAGGAAGGAAGGAGGGAATTTGAAACAAAAAAGAAAGAATGTTAAAAAATAAATAACACTTCAATAAAGTGAGGGAATTGGGCCAGGTACCTTCTAATCTAGCATGTAAAGGCAGCTGGGTGGTCCAGTGGATAGAGTGCTGCTCTTTGAGACAACGTTGCACTTGATTTTAAAGCGTAACTCTGACACTTATGAATTAAATGGCCCAGGAAAAGTCTCTAGGCCTCAATTTCCTCATCTCTAAAATGGAGATAAGCACCTCTTTCACAGGACTTATTGTAAGAATGAAATGAAGTAGCATATAGGCGTATTTCACAACCCTTAAAAGACTGTATAAATGCAGGCTAGTAGGGCTAGTGTTTTGTAAATGTTAACCCACCAGTGTGTTAGTTGTTATTTTTATTACTGTTTATTATTTTAGATTATTCTACTTAATTTGCTAAATTCTTGACAAGGGAGACAGTTCCTAAATCTTAGTTCTCCAAGTGGCACTGAGAATATAAAAAGAAAAATGAAAAACAATCCCTTCTTTCAAGGAACTTTCCTTGACATTTTTAGTTCCATATTTTCCCTTTTGTTTCCATATTTCCTATTATAATTATCTAGAATTTTCAGAGGACTATTAAAGTCTCCTTCACTGTTATGTTACTATCTATGTCTTCTTAAAGCTCAGATGATGTATCTTTTATAAATTTGGTTGCTAAAACATTAGTAGTCTATAAGTTTATTGCTGATATTGTTGTTTATTTTTTCTTTCACCAAACTGTATTTCTCTGTTTAATCCTTTTTAATTCTTTGAATATTGATTTTTGCTTTTACTGATAGCATAATGGTAAATCTTGCTTTTTTTTTAAATTCACCTGATGGATAGTAAACAAATTTTTTCCATTTCTTCAGAGTTATTTTGTGTATGTCTTTATTCTTTAAATATATTTTGGGTTTTTTGGTTTGTTTTGGTTTTGGTTTTTGCAAGGCAGTGGGGTTAAGTGACTTACCCAAAGTCACACAGCTAGGTAATTATTAAGTGCCTAAGGCCAGATTTGAACTCTGGTCCTCTTGATTCCAGGGCTAGTGCTCTATCCACTGTACCACCTAGCTAGTATTTCTTGTAAGCAAAAGATTGTAGGATTTTCTTTTGTTATCTAATCTGTTCTCTTTTTCACTTTATTGGATTGTTTAATCCATTCACATTTAAGATATTAAAGATAGATTTATGTTTTTTCCTCCTTTCCCTAAAACTGTTTTGTTTTAAGTTATACATTTTCCTTTCTTCTGCTGTTGATGCATGATATATATATATATGCATTATATATAGACACACATATTTATATATATGCACATATATTTATATATGCATATATATATAATATATACATATGCATAAGGTTACAAAAGTTTTCTAAATTCAGAAAGAAATAAGAGGAGTGAATAGGGAGGGTAATAAATCCCATTGACTCTTTTCCCCTTATCCCTGATTCCTTCTCCTCATTTGTTACCACAAGGTTTTGCTTATTAGTTTCTCTTTTTCTGCTTTATCTGGTTATATGTTTTCTCTCACTTTTTCTCCCCACAGTTTCCAAATAGATTCCCCCTTCCCTCCTATCTTCCAGTGAAATTTTTCCTTAGTTTTTCTATTTCATTTTTGCACTCTTTTCCTAAAAAGAATTTCTCTCATTTTCTTCATTATCCATTTTCTTTAACTCTTTATCCTAGACCCTCATTCTTTGATTCATGACCTCCCCCCATAATCATCTGATCTCTCTCTTTTCTCTGTATTCTTCATACTGTCACAGCTTCCAAAGTATCCATTCTAGTCTCTGCCTTCTAGGTGCTTCCTTCACTATTTTGGTAGGGCTTGCCCCATGAATTCCCATCTTCCTCTTATACCTCACTCTCAGAACAATGCCAGTTTTACTAAAGATGTCAGAGATGGGGGGTAGCTAGGTGGCATAGTGGATAAAGCACCGACTCTGGAGTCAGGAGTACCTGGGTTCAAATCTGGCCTCAGACATTTAATAATTACCTAGCTATGTGTCCTTGGGCAAGCCACTTAACCTGGTTTGCCTTGCAAAAACCTAAAAAACAAAAAGATGTCAGACATGTATGTGGTCTCCAACCACATATCTGATTATGAAGTCCCCCATTGATCTATGAAAGGGGGGTATTGAGCTATATTCTCTCTTGTTGACCCTTTTATTTTTCCAACATTTGCCTATGTCCATTTTTCCTCACTTCTACAGGGGACAATTTCCCCCAGAGGTTCCAACTTCTCATTTCTCTTAGACAAGGAAACTTGTTAAATGCCAAACCTCCCAGGTCTCATCAAGTATAAATCCCTTCACCCACAGTAGTATTCATCAGTGGAACCTCCTCCCACTTCCTAATAGCCCTTAATTTGACATTGGAGTATCACTCACTTCTCTATCCCCCTGCTCCCCTCCCCACACCTTTTATCTTTATATATTGTAATGTAATCCCACAAAAGCAGCCTTTGGGTATAGACAGTGTCACCAGGTTCTCTCCATCATACCCCACCATCTGCCTCTTCACTGTTACCTCTACCAGATCTCTGCCTTCATTTCTATCTCCTTGTGTACATTTAAGAAGTCTCTTTCTAGGGCGGGGAGGAAGATTGGGGGGAAATCATAAAACTCAAAATAAATAAAATTTAAAAATTAAAAAAAGAGAAGTCTCTTTCTGTTTTTCTGTGGTTACTGAGTTGTCCTTATATTCACTACTCCAGCATTTCTGTTTTTAGGGCTGTTTGAGGAAGCAAATGATCTCTCCAATTCTGGTTTTCCTTCTAAAAATGTTTTAAACTCTTCTTTATTATTAAATAGCCACCTGTTGTCCTGTTATAGTTAAGCTCAGATTTGTAGACTAGATCACCCTGGACTGCATCCTGAACTCCAGTGCTCTTTGAAACACATTATTCCATTTCTTCCTCCTTTTTTTCAAGTAGGTGCAGAATAGTCTTGTTAGTCAAATGTCTTGTTTCCTTTGTATTTGAAAGTCTTTCACCTGATGGCTTCTAGAACATATTGTTTCTGAACTGATTTTTAAACTTAACCACTTTGTCATGGGGTTTGCAACCTTAGATTTTTTTTTCTGGAAGTAATCTGTAAATTCTTTCAATTGTAATTTCATTTTTTATGTTCAGGAGTCCTTGACAGTTGTCTTTCATTATTTCCCCCTCATTATGGTGTTCTGTTCTTAAGGGAAGACTCATAATCATTAGATTGTCTCTATGCAATTTATTTTTGAGATCCATGTTTTCCTTTCATAGTGAGCATATTTTCTTTTAATATTCTTAGTTTTTGTTAGGTTGTCTTTCACTTATGTGTATTTGTATTCTCAAACCATTGTTCACCTATTGTTTCTTTGTGCAGTCTGCCATTGTAGATTCAATATTTTCTATTCTGCTCATTATTTTTCTATGCAAGATATAAATTCTGCTCTCATAGTTCTCGTTTCTCTTTTATATCACTCAGAAGCAAGATGCTGTGGTTCTATTCTCCTCAAATTCTACAAATTCTGTCTCATCAAGTTTTGAATTTTCCTTCATTTTACAATGTTTATTCAAAGAAGCCTGAACACATGCACTTGATCTGGAGGCCATATTTCCTTCTCCTATTACTGTTTTTTTTCTTGGTTTATCTGTTTATATTCAAGGTCTTTGAGATTTCTTCTTTCTGAAATCTTTGGGACTTTCAGTCAGTTTTCTCCCCTTGTTTTCCTTATTGCCCAGTTTCTGATTCCTTCCCCCTGACTGTAGTTTCCCTTGAGGTCTGAATAACAGTACATATTTGCCTTCTCCTACATTGATCAATTCATGAATCACCAGTCTAAGTCTCTGCCTAGGCTGACTTTTGACTGATCAGAACTGGCGCCACCTAGATGCTATACTCTCTTGAGGCTTGGTGAAGGCACCCCTACATGTATGGTATCCTGTTTTGATGACCTGCCCCACTGTTTGTTCCTTGGTTTTTTGGCTCATCACTAGCAGATAAGGGCTTGTTTTATCCAACAAAAGCAGTTCTGAACTTAGGATCATTGGTGCTTCTGGGTTGCAATCTCTAGGAGACTTTTTCTCCTGAAGGGCAATGACCAAGCTGGCTATTAAGTCTGAGCAAACTTCCACAATCTGGAGCTGGAGTCTCTACAGCACTGAAAAGAGATGGGGCATTTGGGACACAGAGATGGGTTTTGATATAAGCTCATGTTGTATCTTTGTGTCTACTAATAAATAGAGGTCCTGGAGGGTAGCATCTAAGGGAGCTCTCAGGCTCTGGGTTTGTGGGGTTTATATATTTCCTTTTACCTTCTTTTGAATTCTGGGTGCCTTACATCATGGAAACAACTAAAGTTGCTTTATCTTTGGTTTATAATTTCTGTTTTGGAGTTTGTGGAAATCAAAGAGAATATCTACTCTGCCATGTTGCTCATGTGACCAGGAGATAATTTTCTTGGCAAAATATATGCCAGCCAAACTGATTATTGGCTATCCTCCTCTGACTTCTGGCCTTGGCTCATATTTTTCCTTACACTGGGAATGCTTTCCTATTTTCCCCACCCTTGGAAATCTTATTTATCCTTTAAAGTTTTGATGAACTAATATTTTCTCCATGAAGCTTTCTCTGATTTCCTCCAGTATTATATTAGAATATATCATTTTGTCTTGTAGTTATTTGTGTGTTCAAGCCCTATGAATATAAGGACCATTCTTGCCTAAACTCGTTATTTCTCCTACTTAATATGGTGTTCTACAAACAGTAGTTACTTATTAAATGTTTCTTGGATTTAAATATATCTTGTATAAGCTAGTTAAAGAAATTTTACTGTGAATTCTATGTTAATCTATTCAAAAGTTAATGCTTTTAATAGTTACCTGTTACTTTTGGGGGAGGGAGGAGACAATCTAGTTTTCCTATATGGGATTTGCCCAAAAGGAACTACAAAGTAAAGTACATAATCCATTAAATTCCTTAATACTTATAAGACACAGTTGTAAATTATTATATGCCCAAGATTTTATCTAATCTAGTTGAACTATAAACTTGATACAGACAAACAATATGCCCAAGTCAATTTTATAACTTGTACATTCAGTGATACATATTGATGGTGCTGAGGAAGTGTGACAAGGCCAACCTAAAGTGGAACTGATCCTATGTAATACTTTAAAAAGAGTAGAAACTCACCATAGGACTGTGTGCAAAACCTTCAGGAAGTGTAGTACATTTGAAAAATCACAAGTTCAAATTCCATCTCTGACATTTATTTGGTGGGTTCCCTTTAGCAAGGCCTTTGTTTCTTCACTCCTAAAATGAGAATTATAATTATCATCCTTATCTATCTTACAAGTAAACGAAGTTCCTCATCTGTAAAAAAGAGAAGATTGAACTCGACCTCTGAGATCTCACAAAAATAGCATCACATTGTATCCAAAAATCAACTGGGTTGGCAGATTCAGAGGCATCTTCCATTCCTCATTCTCTCTTCCTCCAATCAATTGTCAGTAGATTCTACTTCCATATTTCTCTCTACCTCTAGACCATAATAACAAGTATTTCTCCTCTCCGTCCATCCTCCTCATGTCTGTTGGAAAGCTACCACTAAAATATAGGTTTGATCATGTCACTCAATTATTCAGAAATCCCCAATCCCCACCCATGCTTACCTTCCCTCAAATTACCTTATATTTACTGTATAATTATTTCCTTATCTGTGTACATGAGGTTTCCTTCAGTACAATGACAGCCCTGGAGTACAGGGATTTTGGTCTTGTTTTCAGATCCCTAGAATTTAGGCACCCAATGGGCGGCGGCTACTTTATCCACTCACCTAGACTGCTCAGGTTAGTAGTCCAACTTTTAACCTTTTCTTCAGAGCCCAACTGAAGTGTCTCCTTCCAAAAAAAAAAGCCTCTTCAGATTTCTCACAGCTAAAATTGATCCTCCAGCATTGTGTAATTGATATGGTGTTGGACTTGAAATTGGAAATTCCTGGATTCAAATCCTGCCACAGAACCTTACTTGCTGTGTGATCCTGAACCATTATTTAATCTCTCCATGCCTTTATTTCCTCATTTGTAATATAGGCAGGGGATGGATTCAGTAGATTTTCAGGTCTTTTCTAGCTCCATATTTTTGATTCTGTGAAACCTTTCTTTTCTGGATTTCTCCTTATAACATTCTACCTTGTATCCTACTTGTTTCTATATTAGATTGCCAGCTCCAGAAAAAAGATCAGGTTTTTACATTTATATATATATATATATATATATATATATACACACACACACACACACATATATGTGTGTGCTGTGTTTGTATGCCTATATTTGTGTGTATATGTATTTTTTAATTTCTAGATCCTATCGTGTGGTTGTACATATGTTAGGAACTTTAGAAGTTCTTGTTGGCTAAGTAACTAAATGTTTCTATGAGTGGTCTTAAAACCTGAACGGAATGCAAACTGGTGGCACAAAATCATTGGCTTCTATTTTAAAGCATTATGAAAACATAAGGAGTGAAGTCAGATCTCTTAACGTTTATTAAATTATCAAAGACAGCAGAGATGTAAATAGGCATCCAGCAAGCAGCATGAGACCTACCTACAACATTCCTGAGTGTGGCCCAAGCCAGCTTAAAATATAATTGGGAAATATTTAATAATTTTTTTAAAATACAATGTAATATAGATAATATTCAAATGTAGTTTTCTAAGTCTATACATAACCCATGGGGAGCCTTCTATATGACTTAGCGAATACTGTTTCTATTTAAGTTTGGCAGCACTGATACTGATGATAGTAATCAAGTATCAGAAAGACAAGGGTTCAAGGCCATAAGATCATACAACTGGTAACTGGAAGTGACCTCTGGGCTGTCCAATCCAGTCTGTCATTTTAGTGATTAAAAGAGTGAAGCCCAGAGAAGGTAAGATCTGCTTTTGATATATATTGGTTGTATGATCTTAGATAACTCACTGAACCTCTCAATAACCCAAGCAACTCAGTAAAATTAAATAAGCTCCCAACCAATGGTAAGTCTACACTGATAAAGGTGTTTTCTCACTAGATGTGAAATCACAGGGCCACATCATTCCCACCACTCCTCCAAAACACACATACACACATATGCCTAGATCCTCCATATTTTTCCTCTTTCATGGAAAGTGAGCTTTAGCAAACATTGAAAGCAGAGAAACACAGACAACTGTTTCAATCATCAGATACCAGGGACAGACAGTAGGGATCATTTCAGAAAATAGCCTGGCCTCCAGTTGTCTGATCTTCTGTATGTACATGCATATAGATACACACTTTTCTGGACACCTGAATGTGGTTTATCCATTTACCACTATTATCTATTTAATATCCAAATCACATTTAACTTGTGTCTGCTTCCTGAGCTGGCTATTTCAGTCCTTCCAAGAATTCTGTATCAGGAAGCAAAACAGGTTTTGCCTTTTACTTGAAGTCTTTTTCTGTAGACCTCAGTCTCTACCTTCATTCCATCTCTTTACTCTAAAGGTTACCAGGGAGGAGGCAGAAAAGAAAGTGAGAGAGAAAAAAAATGAAAAGAGAAGAAAATAGAGGGGAGGGAGAGACCAATGTGGAAAAGAAAAAAAAAAGACTTAAATGGGATCCGAATGAATGCTTCACTTGTTGGCTTTTAGCACAATTACCATACCTTAGAAAATATGCAGGGAATAGTTAATTATGACTAAATGAGGTCCTTTTTAGAGTCAGTGGCAGGCCCCAGGATCCAACTGTCAGCATTCTGAATGATATTGAATTGGAAGGCTGGTCCCCCTGTCAGCCAGTAGGATGGTCTGCTGAGTAAAATAGACAGGGAAAAAGATAGCTGGGTGTGAGGAGCCTCAGACAAGGGAACCAAGGCAGCATATTTGCATACTGCTTCTGTAAAAAGGGTTTTAATCCAAAGAAAGTGGGAGATTTCGGTATTGTCAGTCAGGGCTTTGTTCAGGGTAAAGAGGAGAAGGAAATCTCCTGAAGAGGCCTTTCTCAGAGCCCCAGTCTCAGCCTGGAGGTTATTCTGGTAAAGTTGAGTCCCTGTGGCTTGTTTGCCCACTATTGTCCATTTGAAGATCTGCTAAAGTCCAAGGCTCAAAGCTTTCCCCTTCCCCAGCACAAAAGTGGCAATTTCAGGAAGGGGAAAAAAAGTGACTTGTGTTGCCAACTGAACCAAGCTCCCTTTGTTCTGTGCCCCAGATCTGCTCTGAAGAGTCACAGACAGACTTTAACATCCAACTGAGGCGGACTGTAAATGTGATGTTTGTGGGCTGAAAAACAAGGTGCAGCTCCCTCACTCTGGCATAGCGGGCCATGCACTGGAGACTCCCCAAGTGGAGGGGAAGCCTATCAAATCTGTAAAACTGCCTTTTCCCATAGGGACATCTACATAATCTTTAGACTGAGGGAGAGAAAGGACAAAGAAGGATGAGAGTTCACATCTAGAGCTGAGATAATGATGATCTCCACTTTTACAGATCTGCTCTTCAGAATTAAAAATACTGTCTATAGCATAATCATTTTCCACTCATTGAAATTTCTTCTTCTTCTAATTTTTATCCTTTAAATTAAAGGTCACTTTCACATTGCATACATTTCTGAACATATCCCCAGATGTCTTGCTCTAGAGCAAGAAGTTTTAAACCTTTTTTTTGTGTGTGTCTGTCATCTTCCCCTTTGGTGGTCTGATGAAGTCTATGGAACTCTTCTCAGAAAAATATTTACAAATGCATAAAATATGTAGGATTGGAAAAGAAGCAGATTAAAATAAATAGGTACTTTTTCTCTCCTGAGTTTATGGACCTTCCTGGAATCTGCGAACCCCAAGTTAAGAACCCTGCCCTAGAGTATGTGAAGTATTTGGGACTTTGTGGTGTTTTGGCATCTCTCATATTTAATATTTGGCTGGGGAGTCTTCTTAGCATCACTAAAGATTATTAAAGTTAGGAAAATAGAAGCATAGAAACCTAGATAAAATTATATCATCATGTTTGTATACCCAGCACTTTAGACCCATTCCTTGACCCTTAGATGAATAACATTGTGCACTGAAAAGAACATTGCATTTGGAGGGAGAGGACATGGATCCGAATTCTAGATCTGCCAGGTACTACCTACATGATCTTGATAAGTGTCTCTGGGCTTCAGCTTCCTCATTTGTAAAAATGACCTCACAGAGTAGCAGATTGTTCAATTGTTCATATCTGACCTGTCATGACCTCATGGACCATGCTATTCATGATGTTTTTTTGGCAAAGATCCTGGAGTGGTTTGCAATAAGTAGCAGAGCCAAGATTTGCACACAGAACCTCTTAGTCCAAATTCAACACTGTTTTCATTATACTATATTAGCAAGTCAGATAGGAGGCATAGTAGATAGAGCCCTGAGCCTAAAGTCAGGAAGACCTAAGTTCAAATCCATTCTCAGACATTTAGTAGCTGTATGACCCAGGGCCAGTCACTTAACTCAGTTGCCTTAATCCACTGGAGAAGGAAATGGCAGATCTAGAATTCAGATCCATGTCCTCTCCCTCCAAATGCAATGTTCTTTTCAGTGCACTATGTTTATCTGTCCAAGGGACAAGGTAGATCTAAAGTGCTGGGTATGCAAAAATTGTAGAGCCCCACGGAGTTTACCTTATAATAAAGAAATATAACTGGTACAGATTATTTTTAATATCAGACAGAATATGGGGCGGCTAGGTGGCGTAGTGGATAAAGCACCAGCCTTGGAGTCAGGAGTACCTGGGTTCAAATCCAGTCTCAGACACTTAATAATGACCTAGCTGTGTGGCCTTGGGCAAGCCACTTAACCCCATTGCCTTGCAAAAATCTAAAAAAAAAAATATCAGACAGAATATGATAGGACCAAAGAAAGTATACTTCCCCTGGTGAAGTTGAGGAAAGGTTTCTTTGAAGGAGGCAGGCATTTCAAGAAGAGAGGATATCCAGAGAGAATAAGAATAGGGGTCAGTAAAAAGAATGGGGTCAACAGGCAGTCCAGTTGGACTAGAATGTACAGTAAGAAGGGAAATAGTGTTATTGTTCTTGAGTCATTTCATTGTTGTTGCATCATTGTGACCCCATTTGGAGTTTTCTTGGCAAAGATACTAGAAGGGTTTGCAATTCCTTCTCCAGCTCATTTTACAGATGAGGAAACTGAGGCAAACAGTCATACAGGTGGCAAGTGTTTGAGGCTGAATTGAATTCAATTCCAAGTCTTCCTGACTACAGACCTAGCACTCTATTCATTGTACCACCTAACTGCCCCACGAAGGGAAATAATATGAAATGAATAGGCAGGGAAGTTAGAGCCAGAAATGGAGAGCCCAGATTCTAGAATGAGGAATGTGTATTTTATCCTGTGCACTACTGAAGGTTTTTGAGCAAAGGAGGGGCTGTGTTATATGAATTGAGAAAGAATAAAGACTATATATGAGGGAGACCAGTGAAAGGGCACCATAATAAGTTGTCCAGGAGTCTGGAGAGGAAGGGACAGATATGAGGAATATGATAGGAAGCCATCAAGACTCTATTATATATTGAAATCAGAAGACAAGACACTAATTGGTCAGTTGGTTTACTGTTTTTTTAGACTGAATTTGGTGCTTTTTAAATTTGAGGTCATGGGCTCAGTATATCTATCCTAGATGTACACTATTGAATGGAGTGGGGAATTTGCATGAGAAGATCTTGACTTCAAATAGAATATTCACTTTCAAATTCAATATTCAGATTAAAAGCATTAGGAATATTGACTGTAGACATGGGGGGGAAGAAGTGTGTTTTTTAACGGATTAATTTTCTAGAACTAAACTTTG
The DNA here is from genome assembly GCF_037893015.1 of Macrotis lagotis. NCBI lineage: Eukaryota > Metazoa > Chordata > Mammalia > Peramelemorphia > Peramelidae > Macrotis > Macrotis lagotis. The sequence goes on along the minus strand of NC_133664.1, from coordinate 49,633,172 downwards.
AGATCTACATGTGAGCTCACCCTATAGAAGCATAATGCAAATGCAATGAAAAATATATCATTATAAGTTCCTACAAAGTGAAGAAAATGGATGTCTTTCTTCCAAAATAAAGGGAAAGCTCATAACACATTCAGGGAAATAGAAGGGTACTTAGAAACTAATTTGAGACTTCTTTCAGAGAAGTTTATGCCCTCTGTATCCGGAAAATAAGTAGGGAATCTTTCACCAGCCCAGTGAGTCCCATTTGGTCTTTACATTGACGTCACTGATGTTGGTGACTATCAATCAAGGTTAAGGCTGGGTCCCTGGGGATCTGCAGTGGTCCAACATTCTTTTTAAAAAAATAATAATAAACTATTAAATGAGTGAAGAAGATGGTAATTTTTACTGTTTTTGTGGATCTGCTAATTTTTTTAAATGGCGTGGATAATTATCTGTGATAGAAATAAATTCCACTTTGTAAAAAAAAAAGTAAGTTTTTTTTCCTCCCTCTTTGCATTTTTCCCTATGAGAAGCGTGTCAGAATTGGGGAGGGGGGTGACTGAATATCCTCCTTTGTTGCCAAGCTTGTTGAGCACAGCACTGTGATCTCTTTCCCACCAGGAAGGTCAGACTGCTGGGGGCCAGGCTATTTTCTGAAATGATCCCTACTGTCTGTCCCTGGTGTCTGACAGATTGAAACAGTTGTCTGTGTTACTTTACTTTCAATGCTTGCTAAAAGCCTCACTTTCCATGAAAGAGGCAAAATATGGAGACAGCATTAAAAAACATTAGGTTAGTAGTTTGGTTTTTTTCACCAGTCATTGGAGTTTTAACTCTAATATTCCTTCCTAAAAATAAATTTAATTAACTATCTACAAAGATATTTACAAGTTCAGAATGTTACCACACACACACACACACACACACACACACACACACACACGGATAAGCCTTCATTTATGAACTCTGCCTCTAAAGATACTTTTTTTTTTGTAAGTCAGGGTAATGAAATTATGAAGTATAGACTGTTTCAATAGCTGAATTGTTATGGTAAGTTTCCTTTGTTCACTTATATTTCAGTTTAATGTATTTTGATCAGAGGTATGTATAAAGCCTAAAGAAATTAGTACTGTGCTGAGCCTTCAATACTCTCCAGATAATTGAACTAATTAAATCTTTACCAACATTAACACAACTTCAGCATTCCTTGGACAGTGGTTAATTATTGCAGGAACATGGCAAGCTTAAACTAAACAGATGAAAATAGAGTTCTGTCAAATGGGTATTGAGTTTATTCTTTATTCATCTTTTGATAAGGTTTAATTAAAACTGCCTCTCTCCATTGTGGTGAGAATGAATGTGCTTGTTTTCTTAGTGAAAGGCAAATTATTCACTTCAGCCATGGTTCAATCATCAAAGCCCCTGCAAAGTTTTGGGTTATATTGTAGCTGGGGAGATATAATTGCTGCAATTCTCTATGAAGGTTTTATCTATTTTATTCCTTTCTCTTATTTATTTTTGTAGGAAAGAAATTATAGAATCCATTTTCTGATGTGGTGTTTAAATGAATAGGTTTGAAGCAACCTTATATAGACAAGAGTGTTAGATGCAGTTTTAAAAGTTGCACCATGTGGGGCATGATGCCAAATTAAAAGACAAAAGTGAAGAATTATTACACACATGCATTTAATGGGATAGCATTTGGGATGGCTTTATGAGATTAAGCATAGAATTCAATAATAATTTCTTAAAACCTTAAACTTTTGTCATGTCTGTTTTATGCAAACCATTCCACATGTGGAATTGTACTGAAAAAATTTTGTATACAATCATTTCTGAATGCAGAAGGTGAATTGATATTGGCATATTGTTGCATTGAAATGACAATTCTTTCTAAAGTTTTTTTATATTATCTTTCTTGTTTTGTGCTTTTGGCATTTTAAAACTAAAATTTTCAGGACCGTCCTTGAAAAAGTTACCTGTTGTCCTTTGAAGATGAATTAAAGTTTTAACTGAAGAAAGATTTAGGAAGTATTATTATCTGGAATCAGTGAAATCTGGATTCAAATCTTACCTCTTATGTTCTCTGGTTTTGTGACCTTGGGCTTCTATATGCCTTCATTTAGCTCCCTTGGGTTAATCTAAATCTAACTTGCCATCTTCCTTGGTGAAGGGATTCCCCCCCACTGAGAACATCACAGAGCTCCCACATTCAGATAAGCTAACATTTTTGAGCTTCTTATAGTGATTGGATGTTATTCTGAAAACCTTATATCTTTGAACCTATAATCATCTTATTTGAAGAGACTAACCTTGTGTTCATTGTTGTCTGATGATTAAAGAAATAAAGTAATGGACTGGAGGTTGAAATCTGAGACCTATTCACAGAGAATTGACTTTGGAAAGAAGATCCAAATTTTTTTTCAGAAACAGTTAATCAAAAGCAAGAATGGTTCCTGGTCTGAGCAGCAAGATTAGTCATGTATGACATAAGTAGTTAACTGCCACAGGGACTAAGCAGGGCATTCATTTGGAATATGACATTGGCTACCAATTCAACCCCTGGGTTTTCTCTAATTTAAATTTCTCTTGAGTCTCTTAGAAAAGCTTGACCTTCTTGAAGCTGCATATGACTTTAAATAACTTTGTATATGAAAAAGGAAAAAAAAGTCATATATTCATCTTGACTCCTTATTCCATTGAACAAGATTGACAAATAGAAGAGAGAATGAGAATTCTGGCTATCACATAAGGTGATTGGAGTGAAGACTGTGTAGACTGTACCACAAAGCTCCCAGAACAAAAGTTTATGACAAAGTTCAGGATCATACCATTTAACAAAACGAAAGACATGTGAGTGAGTTAGTTAGAAAACCTGTATCTTCACCAATAAGTGTATTTTTGCAAAACCATCTCCTTGTCAAAGTTGAACCCATTTTAAGTCCTGACTTTCTTTGGCCATTAGCGTAATATGCTCAATCACCTAGCCTACTTGGGTTTGTTGTTTGTCAAGGGTTCCTTACTTAGCTTCTGACATGTACTCATGTACTTCATTTCATTAAAAGTCATGACTAGCAGCACCAAGGGAAACTGTGTCCAATCCCTAGAAGGGGCAGACCCAGACCACCTCTCAGATGTCATATTCGCAAAGCCTTCATCTCAGGAGACAAGACCAAACTAACACCCAGGCAGCCTACACCCACCCCACAGTAGGTTCAAGGATCAGGGTAGCAGCAAGAAGCAGTGTACCTAAGGTCTAATGAAGGACTCTGTCAGACAATGCAAGAAGGAGACAGAGAAGTGGCTGAGTCCTGAACCTAAGTCAAGCCAGCAGGACATTGAATCAAAACCCAAGAATTCCTGTGAATCACATTGCCTAGTCTTGGCTCAGCATCTGGATCCACAAAGAAGGGTCTGTGATCACCATTCAATAGAACAGGCTGGAGTAGAATGTGACCCAAACACAAAGCCTCAATCTAGAAACTGTGGTTAGAGCTATTTATAAACATAAGAAAATACTAAACACAATAATGTAGAATAGTCATATGATCTCTACCTCAAGTTTCCTCAAGAATAAAATAGGCAAAATATTTAGAATTGTACACAATTTCAGAGCTGCTATAATGTAAGAGAGAAGAGCTTGGATACATTATTTCAAAAGGCAAAAGATAATAGACTTACAACCAAGAATGACCTATCTGGAAAAGCTTATGATAATGCTACAAATACATCTTTAATAGGATAGAGTATTTAAAGTATTACTAATGAAAGGGCCAGAATTAAGTGAAACTGTGAAGAGGCTCTATAATAATAAAGTGCTTATTTTCTCTTAGGAGGAAAAATGTCCTCCTTCAAAATCCTGTCTTCCAGAGTTGAATAGAGAATTAAGTAAGGTAAACAGAGAGCCTGGGAAGTGATTGTGTTCTGTTTCAATGGACTTATGAGATAAAAGGGAGAGTAAAGGAAACATTCTAGTAAAGTAAGGGAAAAGAAAAGGAGTGAATTTACTATACCACATAATAAAGGTACAGGAAATAGAAAAATGTACAAATATGGAGAAAGAATGGAGGAAATGGCCACTGATAAATAAAGGAACTGAATACATGTATGGATATTTTGTGGTAGAAATTCATTAAATTCAACAGGTAGAGTTGGGGAGAGAAGGGAGGGACCTATAAGAGGGAATTATAGAAGGTGACACTTAAGCAAAATATTATAAAAATATGTGATGAGTGACCAAAAAAGAAACTGCTTTTGTTTCAAGATGACAGAATTAACCACAAATCTAATTTAAGGTATACCTGTTTATTGATCTCTTAGTCTACCTGCAAAAAATTTAAGAGAATTTTACAAAGTAAGATATAAATTTGTCCAAACTCCTCCCTCTCCCTCCCTCTCTCTCTCTCTCTCTCTCTCTCTCTCTCTCTCTCTCTCTCTCTCTCTCTCTCTCTCTCTCTCTCTCTCCATATATATATATGTATATATATATACATATATATATATATATATATATATATATATATATATATATGTTGAGTCATATCAAAAAAAGGCAGCCAGAACTTTAGATGGTAGTGTTTTTTAAGAATATTGAAATGTACTAAGTTTTATAGCAGAGTAAGTTTTGAAGATGGTGAGGGAATAGGTTTGCTAGAAGGCCATTCAACTTGAAGGAAATGATATATACAAAAACATGATAATAGGGAATAAACAAGCTATACAGGAAGAAATCAAGCAGATTCTTTGGTATGAACAAAAGGTCAACTGAATAAAAAAAGAATGTTTGAAGATTATTTTAAGAGAAATATGTAGAAAATAGTGGAAAATCCAAAGGGACTAGAGGACCAGCCTATAGGCTGGTATGATGTATTTATCCAGATGATTTGATTTTAGAGTTACAAGATACTTGGGTTTAAATCTAGGCTCCAATACATAACTAGCTAGATTAGAAAGTCAGAGTAGCTATTCTAATCAGCTTTGCATTTAAGTATCTACTTAATGGATCAGGCAATGTATAAGATAGAAAAGTAAAAGAGGAGTTCACCATTTCTTTATCTATGAAATGAGGATGATAAGAACCCCAACCCCCCAGGACATTTTGTGAAGACTAAATGGGAATGTACATAAAAGGATTTGTAAACCTTAAAGCATTATTTTAAGTATCTTTATGATGTTTATATTCCTAGCAGTATTCCAAGCATTCCATTGATCATGCCTTTCAAAGATGTTACTGTAAAAATAGAAAGGGGTAGGTCTTAGAGATGTTGCAAAAGAATAATTAGCAGGGGCTGCTTGGTGGCTCAGTGGATAGAGCACCAGCCCTGAAGTCAGGAGTACCTGAGTTCAAATCTGGCCTCAGACACTTCATAATTACCTAGCTGTGTGGCCTTGGGCAAACCACTTAACCCCATTACCTTGAACAAACCTAAAAAAAAAACAGAATAAATAGCAAGAGGAGAGACCATGAAGACACAGGAACAAAAATTACATAGTCCCTGCCCTCAAGGAGTTTGCCTTCTATCCTGGCAGACAAAAATGTACATACATAACTATATATAAGATATACAAAGTGCAAGTTAATTTGACAGAACAGAATCCAGCAGCTCAGGAATCAGGAAAGGTTTGAATGAAAGAAGGAATGGGATGAATGAACTTTAGTTTGACCTGTTGGTAAATTCACAGTGCTCTCTCCTTGCTTTGATTTCCCCCTATATTCCACTGGTACTTGATTATATGTTCTGTGGTTCTTTATACCTGTTTTTCATGTCTTATTTCCTCAAAGAGACTGTAAGCTCTTCAAGGGCAGAGAGGGGCTTCTAATTATGTTCCCTGTGATGTACTACTGTTACCTCTAGAATAGTGTTCTGCATAAAGTATATATTTAATTACACTGTATACTATAGATATATAGTTGGATGGATGGATAGATAAATGGATAGATAGATAGATAGATAGATAGATAGATAGATAGATAGATAGATTAGGTAGATTAGGTAGGTAGGTCCAAAGAGAAAGAAAGAAGGAAGGGAGGGATGAAGGAAGGAAGGAAGGAAGGAAGGAAGGAAGGAAGGAAGGAAGGAAGGAAGGAAGGAGAGAAAAAGAACAAATGAACATTGCTACAACAAAGTTGGTTAGTGGAATCTCAATAGAGAGGTCCAGATAAAGAAAAGCCAAGATGAGATCATGAGATCCTGAATTCAGAATCTTGATTAGAGGTCATCTAGGTCAGCCCCCTTGAGTGACAGATTAGGGACAGAGGCCCAGGGGGACTTGCCCAAAGGGACACAATTGGCCAGTGCCAGGGAGAAAATCCGGAATCCAACCTGATTTCTCCTTCTCCAAATCCAGTACTTTTAGCAGGACTTGGTGCAGAAATTACTTGTTGTAGTTTTTTTTCCTTCATTTTATTAGATTTTATTTTAGAGAATCAGTCTCTCAACCCATTTTAGATAGAAATGTAAACTAAGCAAGACCCACGTTACTTCACTGAGAATGATGTGTCTCAATTCCCTGTTCTGCAGATGTTTCAATCATAGTCAGTTATAAGCCAGAACCTCAAGCCATTATTTAGTTGATGTGTAGGAAGGAGCTTTCACTATTCCAGGAAATGAAAATTAAAGTGGGAAACACAATGCAAAAAAATAAAAATAAAAAAGCTTTCCAAGTCAAATTAATTAATCCATAACTCTAAACCCCCTAAAGGCTTTATTTAAATGTAATTTCACTGTGAGTGAGAAGCTTTGGGAGCCAACATTAAAACAAAACAGAAAAGAATATATTTTTAGTTTTTCTACACATAATTTTAATAACTTCACCATAAAATGGTCATTTTTTATCTCATCATTTCAGTCAAATTCACCATTTGTTTTAAATAAAATTTGTAACATAGTTACTCTCTGTGAAATTTCATTAAGGTTTGCTCCTTCTGAAACTACCTGAGATTTTAACACGGAAACTCATTTTTAAAACATATTTAAGACCTTGGTTAGCATTGGCCACACATGGTTGATATTATTATTTAACATTGCCTTCAGCATGAAAACTACACTGGATACCTTGCTAGAGAGAAATAGGCTTTGGTCTCTGTTTTTTGCCCAGTGTGAATATCTATAGGCCACTCTCACTTATCTAGTGGAGTCAGAGAAATTTCGATTAGAATCCCTCCTTAGATATTTAATAGCCTTGTGACCCTGGGCAAACATTCTTAATCATCTCCAAGCTCTCATTCCTAGAATATAGAATGTTCTAAGTTAATAATAAAGTAACTACCCCTTACCTCCCAGAATAGTTATAACTATTACATTCGATTTATAAATATCAGTTGTTATTATGGATAGATCTTTTGTTTTTTTTCTATCTAAGGAATGATGAGTGGGGAAATTTTCTTCATCGCTAACTACAAGTCAGACTGTGCTTTATGACTTGAAATTTCCAACAGAGAAGCTCTGTGACTCACCTCTAGTCACACATGGAGTATGTGCCAGAATCAAAATTTGAATCGAAGACTTCTGAGCACAGCTCTCTTCTAGCCATTCTGCCAAAACTGCCTCTCTGCTTGTTATGTTGATCGCCAAATTATTTTTCTTCTATTATTTTACTTCTTCATGTTCTGCTCACTTCTTTCAACATTAGTTCATACAAGTCTCTCCAGGCTATTCTGAAGTTGTGTGCCTCATGATTTCTTATAGAACAATAGTTTTCTATCACATTCATATACCACAATGTTCAGCCATTGAATAACTGATGGACATCCCTCTATTTTCAATTCTTCGCCACTACCAAAAGAGCTGCTATAAATATTTTTGTACATTTTTACCCTTTTTGTGATCTCTTTGGAATCATGTCTAATTCTTTATGATCCCATATGAGACTTTCTTGGCAGAGATATAGGAGTGGTTTGCAATTTCCTTTTCCACCTCATTTTACAGATAAATAACCTGAGTCAAACACATTTAAGTAACTTGCCATGAGCCACACTGTGAATGCCTGAGTTCAGATTTGAACTCAGGTCTTTTCTGATTCCATGTCCTATGCTTTATCAACTGTGCCACCTAGTTGCCTCCATGTTTTATTTGGATTAATATTAAAATTAGTTTGGGTTACTTGACTATAAACTAATTCATATAGCATGAGATTTAAAATTTGCTGTGGGAAATAACACAAATTGGATAATCCGTGTACACCTGATTGAGAATTTTCTATTTAGAAGTATCAAGGAAAGAAGAGAAGGAAGTGGGTAAGGTAGAGTAGGCTAACACAAGAAAAAAAGCTTCTATCTTTGATTTCAATTTTGTGGCCAAGGTGTCTAGTCACTGATGCCCTGCTTAATAAATTGATAGACCCATTTTTGGAAAATGTGGTTGAGAATCCTGGATTTCATTTTAAAAAACCCAATAACCTTAAAACATGTAATATAAAATAATGGCAAAGCCTAATGAAAGAAAGGGGCAGGTAGGTAGCACCTCATAGGTAGTGTGCTGGGCTTGAAATCTATAAGACATGAGTTCAAATCTGGACTCAGACACTTACTGGCTTTGTGACCCCAGGCAAGTCACTTACTTCTGTTGACTCAGTTTCCTCATTTGTAAAATAAGCTGGAGAAGGAAATGGCAAAATACTTTAGTAGTAGTAGTACTACTACTACTACACCAAGAAAACTCCAAAAGGGTTCATGGAGAATTGGACATAACTAAATCACCTGAACAACAAGAAATGGAAGAGAGAATGAGAAATAAGGCCCAAGGGGCCTAGTCTCTTACATGTTTTCTATTGACTGGACAGGGCTCCTGAGTAATCAAGCGTACAAGTGATTTTTAGATTGCTTAAAATATAAATTTGCCATTAGATTAAACTAAACTAGATTTAAAAATTCACTGAAACTTATTGATCTAATGCCCACAAGTTCTTCTACTTTATGTCTCATGGTAATTACTAATGATAAGATTAAAATTAAAATTTTTAAAATTAATAACCCCCCCAAAAAAAGATGTTTTGCATTTTCAAATAATATTGCTTGTTTGTTTGGAATTTTTCCCTCTGCTCCTCCAAAATCGATTCAGTAGGTGCCAGCTAGAATAGAGTAATATAAATAATCAACTCTATGTTATTAAAAAGAAGTAAAAGAAATAATATAACCAGATCATATTGGTTTAATATTTTGGGGTAAAGACATGATTTTGCACTGAAATGCCATACTCAAAAGATTTGGCATGTCCTTGAAGACCCCAAACTTAATAAATTATCTATTGTCCAAATACATTTCTCTAACATTTTCTTGAACCCATTTAGATTTTCAGCATGTGCCAATGTTTATTTTTGATAAACTCAGGTGATAAGTTACTACCCACTGTAACTCATGTAAATGCTTATATTTCTCCTTAAACTCCATCTTTCTATGTTGTAATAAGGATCTTCTGATAGTTCAAGACTAAATGTAGGATTTGCTCTATAGCTTTTGTGATTTTTTTAAAAAATTTCTGTGATAACCCTCCATCTTGGAGAGCCTGTGTTTTCTCTCTTCCTGGAAAGATACTCTCTCCTCTTTATAAAGAGATTCTTTATATACAATATAGGATCTGTATGTCCTCCCCTGATTTCAGTCATCTTTCTCTGATATTTTTTAGGCCTCTGTGATTTCATTCCTTGAAGTGCAGTGACCCAAACTGCACAAATCCTGTTTTTTTTTTCTTCAGGATGGAATAATTTATTTCAATTCCAGTATGCTTCTTGATTATGCCCAGCATTTCATTACCCTATGCCAGTAAAGCAATCCCTTGAGTGAAGGCTGTTTCTATGTAGGAAATGACATCTAGATCCCTATCTTCAACTGTAGCAGACAGCTTAGAGTAGGTCATTCTGGTCACTGAGCTGAATTTCACCCTTCATGCACACCCTTATACATGGTCACTTTTCTGGCCCCCTTTATGAGATCCTTCTAGTTTATTTTTTGCATAGCATCAAAAATGGCGGAACTGAAAGGAACTGTAGAGATGACAAAAAGCAAACCTCTTCATTTGTAAGAGAAGGAAACTGAGACCAGATGGGCATTTCATTATTTGAAAGCTCCTAATGACATCTGCAAACCTGGAAGTTTCCCTGTGCACTCTTCCACATCATTTCTAAAAATATTACAGAAAGCCAGCCAGCTCCAATCCCTCTGGGGCCCTCACTATTAACATTCCTGCATTAGAGAAGTGTTATCTCTACTCTTTATTTCCTGTCTTTAATCCAGTTCTCTATCCAAAGGGGGGGAAAACCCAGCATTTCTGCTCCTACTCCCAATTCCATGTTCACTCAAGAAAAAAAATCCTTTGATGAAAAACCTTGTTAAGTGCTTTTTGAAACTTTAAATAAATTATGCTTGCTGCTTGTTTACCCTATCTAAGAACTCCAGAAGATTAGTAAGACATGATTTCTTCTTAAACAAGCCATGTTGCTTTCCCCCAGTAGGTTATGGTGCATGAGTAATAATGACCTTACTCTTGAATAGATATTCTCCCAATTTACAAGATTGTAAAGTGAGAGTATAGGTCCTCTGAGAAGAGCATAGCAGTCATTTTTTTAGGGACACAAGACTTTTTTTTTAGGTTTTTGCAAGGCAAATGGGGTTAAGTGGCTTGCCCAAGGCCACACAGCTAGGTAATTATTAAGTGTCTGAGCTCAGATTGGTACTCCTGACTCCAGGGCAGGTGCTTTATCCACTGTGCCACCTAGCCGCCCCCACAAGACAATTTTTCTATCAACTTCACAATTTTGCCTCTTATTCTGTTACATATGTAAGGTAGGTACCCCATAACAAAATAATCCAGGTATTCCAAAATGGGGTAATTCTATATTCTTTTGGTTTGACATCAAAACATTATATTTTATTTTGTCTGATTTGTAGTTCTATTTATGGGATTTAACAAAAAATATATTGAAATTACTATCCCCTAAGACAAGAGTAGCTGCACTAGCCTTGAAGTTTAGGAGAGAGTATAGGAAAGGAGATAAAGAATTAAATTTGGATACTAGTTAACTTTATGAAGTAGAGATTGGGCACAGCAACAATCAGATTGTGTATTTATAGAAAAATCAACCATCACTGGACTCAAGAGTAAGGAATGATGCTCATTTTCATCTGACACTTTGTAATCAAAAGCTCTGATTACTTGCAAGCATGCCCAACTTTTCATTTCTTTCATATCTCTCTAATCCCTTTTCTGGTAGCAATTATTGAAAATATTCAATAAAATAAAGAAACAAAACTATGATCTTTAACATACGAGAACTATGACTAAAGTTACCATTCCCTACTAGTAGAGAATATCATGTGAGACAGTTCATTATCATTCCCCTGAAATAAACCTTCTGTATTGTGTACTTGGCATAATGCAAAGATCTTAATTTCCTTAAATAGAACCGACAGATACAGTGTCCTAAAAGTCTTAGTGAGGTTTTTAAACTTAGTTCAGCATGAAGCTTAAACCTTCACTAAGACTTTTGCTTCACCTTGAATAGAGTCAAGGACTGGTTTATTTTAATCTTATTTTGTTTAATTGATCTCAGTTCAAATTGGGATTGGATTGAAGGGCCAACTGACCTGAATAGCTTTTTAGGTTTCTGTGGACTGTTTGGCGATACAGTAATTAACCAGAAAAAAAAATGTGTTGAAGACTAAAAATGTGATAAGTTTATAGAATATTGTTTATTTTTCTGAAACCCCCTAATCCATCTAAGTTATGTTGAGAGCCATTATTTTCAAAATTTAACTTTTTTTTCCCCCTAGAGAACATTGCAGTGTTTTTTCCCCATCCCTTCTCTCTTCCATCTTTGTTCTTGAAGCCACCTTTTTCCCTCCCTAGTTCTTCCCTTCTCCTCCTTACCCCCCCCCCCCCCAGTCTTTACATGTATGGACAGTGGTGGACCGGCATGATGTAATAGAGAGAATATTCTGATAGATTAGCAGCACTTGCTCTTTCAGTTACCATGTATCCAATGCATAAAATGTTAATACTCTGTAAAAGAACATATGTTACAACTTCAGTATCTTGTCAAACAGACTAATCTGTTCACAATTTCAGACCTGATAAAAACTCATTCCTGGGCCATGTATCTGTCTCTGCAGCTCAGTCCATTATATCCTATGCAGCATTCAAAGAATGACAACATTCAACAGCATGCTTCCTCAGCTTTATTAGCTAAGGTGAAACTGCTTTATATTAATATATTAACAAATAAATTAACAAATGTTGTTGAATGGAATTAAATGTGTGGTTTGGAATGTTCTCTTGTCACCATCACTTTGCTCCCTACTATTCCCCCCCCCGACCCCTAGCATCTAGATCTATAGTGGAAAAAAAATGATTGACTGGTAGAGTAGGGGATTGCAATGTAGTGATTTCACGCTCAGTTGTTGGCTAACAAGGCACTATAGTTTTTATTTAGTGAGGCCCAGTTGCAAAAGATGAAGAATTGTGTAGGGCCCAGCTGCCAAGGCTACAGAGCAAGAAGCTTAAAGGGCTTCAGGGTTCCAAGTGTGAGGGGAATTGTCTCTTCCCAGCAGGTAAGGAATAGATCTAGACAGGAGCTGTTGTATGAAAGATGCTGACTGGACTGGGTAATTCATAAATCCTCCAAATTACAACATTCTCCTCTCATCAGGAAACGGAGTAGACACTTAGCTAGATCATTAACCCTTTACTGTACAGACAGGCACTCGATTCATCCTGCCAGACTGAGGGAAGTCACTCTAACAATCATGCATTAAAGTGGAATTTATAAAGCCCCTGATATATAAATACCCTGACTTAAGACCTTCCAGTTTGGCATCTTTATTTGTTTAATCAGTTGTTGTCAAGTTGGTTGTCACAGGAGTAGATAACATAACCCATTTGTTTTGTTTGCCATCTCATTCCATGTTGGCGGTGGTGATGTGTTGCTTGTTTTTTTCAGATAACTAGTAGTTTTGAAATATGTCTGCTAAATAGAATTAAAAAAAAGTGGGAGGGGGTGAAGGAAATGAGGGTGTCTGATGGTTAATAATAACTTAATTGGGTTGTGATATTATTGAAATATGTACAATTGTAAAAGTCTAGTATATAATTAAATTATAATTTAGAATTTGTGATCATTCTGACAAGACCTGGGCTAAAAGTTTATCTTTGAATTATTTATGAAAAAGAGACTTGCTAAGCAAATATTAAGTATGAAAATGATCACAAGGGGGCAATGTTTAGACTTTTATTTGAGAAAATTAAATTTCAAAGGCATATTAGAAATACCTTTTACATAGAAGTAGCACAATAGAGTTGTTAGAGAGTGCTGGACTTGAAGTCAAGAAGAAATGGGTTGAATCGTGTATCAGTACTTAAAACAAGTGGCGACCACTCTGACCCTCAGTTTCCTCATCTATAAAAATTAGGACATTGGATTGATGCCTTCTAAGGTCCCTTCTAGTTCCAAACCTATTAACTTCAAAACTCCAAAATGGCAGAGATGTTATTTTATTGATCTTTATCCCTTCCCCACTGCCTAGCAGAGTAAGGACTTCAGTGTTTTCGTTTTTTTTCATATCCAAAAAACAATCTTTTAATTCAGTTGAGGAAATGAGATGTAATACATTAAATAATTTGTGGATAAGAGAGATATAAACAATATTTACAAAATAATATAGGAAAGATCCATGATTATATCTATATGGAAAGCTTTCTACCAACAATGAGGCAATCTGTCAGTGACTTAAATCCTTTCGAGTTGTCTGAGACAAATTGAGATTACACAACTTGCTAAGTGTCATGTACCTATATCACTTTATACTGTATATCTTCTAAATGATTTGTGTTATTTTTTTAGTTTTTTCTTTTTTTATTTATTTACACATTACTGAAAAGTCTTGTTGTAAGAGTAAATATGTTCCCCTCCCCAACAAAAATAAAAAAAACCTCACATGAAATAAAGTGAAAGAAAGAGAAAAAACATGTGCTTCAGTCTGTGTTACGATACCATCAACTCTGTCTCTGGGGTGGATCACATTCTTTATCATAAGTCCATAAGAGAAGTTACTTCCATATTTTTCCACATATTTTTGCTGTTGCTGCTTGTAATTCCCTCCATCCATTTTTCCCCACTACCACTTGTTATATTTTCTCTCTCCTTTAACTCTGTCCCTCTTCAAAAGTGTGCTATGGGACAACAGAATGGTGCAGAGGACAGAGCACCAACCCTGGGACCAAGAGGCCCCAAGCCTACCCCGCCCCCCCAAGAGACCCAGCAACCACCCAGCCCTCTCTCTGGTTCCAGACAGGCTATCCAATTCCACCACCTTGCAAAAAAGTAAAAAAGCAAATGTGTTCTATATGACTCTCCTTTCCCATGATCTACCCTCTCCTCTATGCCCTACATCCTCCTTCCCTTCTCTCATCCCCTTTCTCTCTTTTTTCTTCTTGATTTCTCTGCCCTAATAAGTATATATGTTGTTTTTTTTCTGAGCTATTTCTGATGAGAATGAAGGCTCCCTCAGTCCCCCCTCACCTTCCCCCTTCCATACCATTGTAAATATCTTAGTCTATTCTACCTCTCATTTCCTTTCTCCCAGTACATTTCCTTTTCACCCATTGACTCCATTTTAAAATATATTATACCTTCATATTCAGCTCCCTCTTGTGCCTTGTCTATATAAGCTCCTTCTGACTGCTCTAATAAAAGAGAACATTCATGTGAGTATTATCAGTATCATATTCCCATGCAGGAATACATGCAGTTCATCATCAAGTCCCTCATAATGACCCTTCCTGTCCACTCTCTCTATGCTTCACCTGAGTCCTGTACTTGAAGATCAAACTTTCTGTTCAGCTCTGGTTGTTTCAACAGGAACATTTGAAATTCCTCTGTTTCATTGAAAGTGTGTCTTCTCCCCTGAAAGAGGATGTTCAGTTTTGCTAGTTGATTCTCAGTTGCATTCCAAGCTCTTTTGCCTTCTGGAATATTATATTCTAAGCCCTATGAGCCTGTGTTGCTGATGCTGCTAAGTCCTGTGTAATCCTGACTGCAGCTCCATGATATTTGAATTGTTTTGTTCTGGCTGCTTGTAATATTTTCTCTTTAACTTGGGAGTTCTGGAACTTGGCTCTAATATTCCTGGGGGTTATTTTTTTTTGGATCTCTTTCAGTAGGAGATGGGTAGATTCTCTCAATTTCTGTTTTATCCTCTGCTTCTAGGATATCAGGACAATTTTCCTGTAAAAATTCTTTAAAAATGAAGTCAAGGTTCTTTTCCTGATCATGACTTTCAGGTAGTCCAAAATTTTTAAATTGTCTCTTCTAGTTCTGTTTTCCAGATCATTTTTTTCAGTGAGATATTTCATGTTTTCTTCTAGTTTTTCATTCTTTTGATACTGTTTTATTCCATCTTGATTCCTCACAAAGTCATCAGCTTCCTTCAACTCCATTGTACATTTGAAGGATTTGTTTTCTTCAGAGAGCTTTCTTATTTTCTTTTCCATCTAACCAATTCTGCTATTTAAGGGATTTTTTCTCCTCATTAACTTTTTGAACTGTTTTTTTTTCCATTTGACCTAAACAAGTTTTTAGTATGTTATTTTCTTCAGCATTTTTTTGGATCTCCTTGACTAAGCTATTGACTTGGCTTTCATGTTTTTCTTGCATCTCCCTCATTTCTCTTCCAAATTATTTCTCTACCTCCCTAACTTTATATTCAAAATCTTTTTGTGGCTCTGAAATTGCCTGAGACCAGCTTTATATTTCTTGGAAGATTTAGATGTAGAAGCTTGGATTCTCACCTTCTGAGTATGTGTATTGGTCCTCCATGGGACCAAAGTAATTGTCTATGGTCAGGTTCCTTTTTTGTTTTCTATGTACTCATTTCCCCAGCCTATGCCTTGGTTTTGGGGAGCTTCCTGAGCTTTTGAATATTATTGGGACACCCATGCAAGGACCTCAGTTCCTTCAAGGTCTTATGAGAGGCTCTGACTGATCTCCTGGTACGTGCTTTAGTCTGTCGATGACCACAAGCACACCCCCTCTGCTCTGTAGCTATGAGGAGGGTTCCTGCTCTATGGCAATGGGGGCTTCCAGACTGCAGCCAGGGTCTGAATATGGACAAAACCCCAGAGCAGGGCCAGAGGAGAGACATCAACAGTCTCCTCCCACTCCCTACCTTCCATGACCTGAGCACTCTGGAAGCAGCTGCGGGGTGCCTCCCTACTGGACAACTCTATGGAACTGATTCTGTTTCCTGAGATCTGGGCTGCACAGATGGCCCAGAGGAGGGCCTCATTGAGGAGGGCCATGATGACCTGGGCTTCACGCTTGCTCTGGAAGAGGTTCCCCCACTGATCTTCCAAGTTGTGCTTGGTGTCTACTGAGTTGCAGGTCAGGAAATTGCTTCTGCTTCTGGAAGCCATTACTCTCTGGGACCCAGGTGCCCAGGCGCCCAGCGGGCTGTTCCTGGAAGAATGGAACTCCTTAGCTCTGACATGATATTACTGGCTGTGCTGCTGCCCCCTCTACCCCCATGGAACAGAGCTTTCTCAAGATCTTCCAGGTTGAGCTAGAGAATTGGCTCACTGGATCTTTCTGTGGGTTTTATCTTTCGAAAATTTAGTTAGAGCCATAATTTTATGCTTCTTGGAATATTTTGGAGAGAACTTCTAGGAAAGGCTGTTCTCATGCCACCACCTTGGCTTCTTCCCCAACTTAAGTGTTTTCTAACTAAATTAATAGACACATAGAATGGACGAATAACATTTACCTAATGAGAAATCAGTTGTATATTTACATTGTACTAGGTCCTGGAAAAAACCTTTCTTTATTAATGTTTCCTTAGTCCATTAATTGAAAACAACAATATTGCTCTTTTAAAAAACTATTTAAATTCATTTTTTTTGTAATTTAGACAATGAGTGTTTTATACATATTGGTCTACTGGCCAATTTATCCAGATTCAACAGTTTTTGCTCCATAAAGTCAAAGTTAATTAATGGTCAGGGGCTCTTTCTAACATTGACTTAATAAGGAAGGTTACTTTATTCAATTTTTTAGTAATGTTCCTAAGTTAAAGGTTCAGTTTTTTACTTGCAGGGCAACAAATCACAAGAGTTTTTGTTGCTGGTAAATCTACCTGAATTCCGAATTTTGTTCATGCTACAAAACATCTATGATTGATACGTTTAAAGATTATTTTACAAAGTTTAACAGGATCATAATTTGACTGAATTTATAGCTGTGTTTATTTTGCTGCTAAATGTTTGTTTCAGTTGTTGAGTTTCTTTTGTCAAACTTTGGAACTGACAACTGCTATTCCCAAGTACCAAGGTCAGTCATATTTAATAACACACTACAATACAATGTTTGGATATATTCCTTTCCAGAGAGTAATAGGATTTTAGAGCCAGAGGGACTTATGCCCAACTTTCTCATTTTAAAGGTAAGAAAACTTAGGCTTAGACAATTCAGTGATATATGCCCAGGATATGAAATGCCTAAATTCATAATTCCCAGTACAGTGGTTTTCTCACTATGCTGTGTTATAGCATATATATTTCATGTATTTCTTTGAATTTGTTTTTCAGACATCAGAAATCACATGGTATAATATGCCTTAAAATACTTCAAAAATACATTTTATATTGAATTCAAGTATTGAATTGCACATTGTCTTTTAAGAATGCCAAAATTGCCCCAACACAAAAATCCTTCTTTTAAACACCAGCATTCTTTTTGTGATATTATGTGCCCAAAAGGTACGGAACTCCATCATCATGAAAACATCATAATTATAGGTAAAGTAAGGGGCAATGGTATTATGGCAAGAAGACTAGCTGCATATTGCCCACAAAGACATGTACATAGAATAGAATAAAAAAATATGATCAGAAATGTCTGTAGGCTAGACATGTCAAGAATCAGGAACAGCAAATATTCCAATGCCCTTGGAATGTTTTGAAACTCTTCAGTATGTTGAGTTATTTATCCATTTATTTATTTATTTTTTTAGGTTTTTGCAAGGCAAATTGGGTTAAGTGGCTTGCCCAAGGCCACACAGCTAGGTAATGACTAAGTGTCTGAGACTGGATTTGAGCCCAGGTACTCCTGACTCCAAGGCCGGTGCATTATCCACTATGCCACCTAGCCGCCCCTATTTATCCATTTATTAGAACATATAAGCAAGAATTATGCCAGATGATAAGGTATGGATAGGTTCTATACATAGGAGGGGTGCCTATGTCTACAATATCATGATGAATCTGTAGAAGTAAATAGAATTCATTTACATTACAAACTGTAAGAATATGGAAAAGGAAAGTACATTCATCACTGATTATATCCCTAAAATAGGAAAATTCTGAGGGTTTTCCTCAGTTTTTTTTTAACATTTTTATTTAAAGTTTTGAGTTCCAAATTCTATCTCTCCTTCCTTCCCACCTCCCTACGAGAGTGAACAATCAGTTTATACATGTGCATTTATGTAAAACATTTCCATATTAGTCATTTCTTACAAGAAGATTTGAATAATGGGGGAAAAAAATGAAAGTGGAAAAACACCATGCTTCAGTCTGCATTCAATCAATATCAGTTCTTTCTCTGGAAGCCAGTAGTTTCATTATTAGTCCTTTGGGATTGTCTTGGGTCATGGTATTGCTGAGAATATCTAAGTCATTCACAATTCTTCATTGAGCAATACTGGATACAATGTTCTCCTGGTTCTATTCACTTCACTATGTTCATGTATGTGTTTTCCAGGTTTTTTCTGAAACCATCTTGATTGTCATTTCTTATAGCATAATATTTCATTACAGTCATATTCTGCAACTTGCTTAGCCTTTCCCCAATTGATGGACATCCCTTTTGATTTCTGGCTTTTAGCCATCACAAAAAGAGCTGTTATTAATATTTTGTTACATTTAGGTCTTTTCCCATTTGGGGGTAATATCTTTGGAATATAGACTTAGAAACAGTATGGCTGGATCAAAGGATATGCACAGTTTTATAGCCTTTTGGACAAAGTTCCAAATTGCTTTCCAGAATGGTTGCCCCATTCACAGCTCCACTAACAGTACATTAGTGTCCCAGTTTTCCCCTCCAACATTCAACATTTTCCTTTTTTTCTTATTAACCACTTTGATAGGTTTGAAGTAGTGTCTCAGAGTTGTTTTAATTTGTTTCTCTGATCACTAGTGTTCTAGAACATTTTTCCATATGATTATAGATAGCTTTGATTTCTTTGTTTGAAAACTGTCCATATTTTTTGACTATTTCTCAATCAGGGAACGACTTGTATATTTTTTTAAATTTGACTTAGTTCTCTGTATAGTTGAAAAATGAGACCTGTATCAGAGATACTTCTTGCAAAATTTTTCTCCTAATTTTCTGCTTCCCTTATAATTTTGGATGCATTGATTTTTTTGTGCAGAGCTTTTTAATTTCATTTTGTAATGTTCTTTATATCTTCTTTGGATCTAAATTCTTCCCTTATCCATAAATCTGACAGGCAGACTATTCCATGCTCTCTTAATTTATTTATGGTTTCGTCCTTTATTTGTAAATCATGTTCCTAGTTTGACTCTATATTGGTACACGGTATGAAGTATTGATTTATAAATAATTTCTGTCATACTGCTTTTCAGTTTTCCCAGAAATATTTTTAGATAGCAAGTTTTTTTTCCCCCAACACTAGACTCTTTTGGGTTTATCAAATGCCAGATTGTTGTCTTGAGTATTAACCTGTTCTATTGATCCACCAGTCTTTTTCTTAGCCAGTACTAGTTTGTTTTGACAATTATCACTTTATAATATAGTTTATGATCTGATATAGTCTGACTACTATCTTTTCCATTTTTTAAAATTTATTCTCTTGATATCCTTGAGCTTTTGTTCTTCCAGATGACTTGTTTAAAATCAATTTTCCTTGTTCTGTCTAATAATTTTTGATGGTTTGCCTGGTATGGTACTGAATAAATAGATTCAAATAGAATTATCATTTTTGTTATATTGGCTCAGCCTACCCATAAACAATTAATATTTTCCTGATTGTTTAGCTGTTACTTTATTTTTGTGAATTGTGTTCTGTAGTTGTATTCATGTAGTTCCTGGGTCTGACCCTTGGCAAGTGGACTCTCAAAACATTTTATATTGTCTCTATAATTATTTTAAATGGAATTTTCTTTCTATGGATTTTGTGGGTAAAATATAGAAATGCTGATAACTTATGTGGATTTATTTTGTATCCTGAAACTTTGCTAAAGTTGTGAATAATTTAAAATAATTTTATATGATTCTCTAGGATTTTCTAAGTATAGCATCATATCATCTGCAAAGATTAATAGTTTCCTCATTAACTATTATAGTTTCTTTTTTCTTTTTTTATTCCTGTAGCTAACATTTCTACTACAATATTAAATAATAGGAGTGATGATGGTCATCCTTGCTTCATCCCTGATTGTATTTGAAGGCTTTTAGTTTATCCCCATTACAGATAATACCTGCTGATAATTTTAGATAAATATTACTTAGAATTTTGATATATATAATATTAAATGTTCCATTTTTTACTATTCTTTCTAGTGTTTTTAATAGGAATGAGTGTGATATTTAGTCAAAGACTTTTTCTTCATTTATTGAGACAATCATTTGATTTCTGTTGGATTTGTTATAAATTGGGTCACTTGAGCTGATAGTTTTCCTAATATTGAATCAGTCATACATTCCTGGTATAAATACCACCTGGTCATAGTGTATGATCCTTGTGATGTATTATTGTAATCTCTTTACTAGTATTTTATTTAAAATTGTTGCATCAATATTCATTAAGGAAATTGAGCTATAATTTTCTTTCTCTGTTTTTGCTCTTCCTGCTTTGAATATTAACACCATATTTGTTCATAAAAGGAATTTGGTAAAACTTTTTTGCTTATTTTTCCAAATAGTTTATATAGAATTGGGATTAATTGTTCTTTAAATGCTTGGTAGAATTCTCTTGTGAGCCATCTGGTCTTGAATTAATTAAGTTTATTATTCACACCAATGGAAATAGGCTTCTTTCCCCAAATACTGCTCCATTTCTGAAAACCCTGCTATTATTTGGTCCAGGGATGGGAGAGAGAAGGAAAAAAGCAAGTTCTTTTCTCTAACATTAGTATTATAAAAGGATTCTGTAGGGAATATCTTCATTTCTTTGTTTTATGAACCATCTCAGGCATATCATTTTTATAGTTTTAAAAAAATTCTGTGAATTGGAAGACTTTTCCTTCATTGTGTTCCAATCTGCTAAAATACAGAGGAGGGAATGTTTCCCTTCACTACTTCCCCTTTCCCCCTTCCCCCTTCAATTACACTTTCATTAGGTGAATGAAAAAATCTCTTGGTGGCTAGGTATCCAGGCTGTACACCCACCAAGAGAGGACACTTAGGTTGAATGGTTCCCAATGAGTAGAGCTACTCAGATGTTGCTTCAATGAGCCCATTATATATAGAAGGCCAAGTGATGCCTTGGAGAAGGCAATGAACTTGAAGTCTAAAGACCTGATCTCAAGTCTGGACTCTTACCCCTGACTGTGTATGATCTTGGCCAACTCGCTTAATCCTTCAAGACCTGTTTAAGACCTGTTTCTTCATTTGTAAAATGAAAGGGTTGGACTTGACAATTCCTGAGATCCCCTACACCTTAATGGCTAAATCTAGGATGGCCATGTCACAATTCTGTATATCTATTGATAAGTCAATCCTTGCTCCTCACCTGTTCTTAATTAGCCCTTTGTCAGCAGCTCACCTTCTTTGCAAATGTTGTATGGAATCAATAGTGAAGTCAAAGGACATTTTTCCTCCAAAAAATATAATTCATAATGCAAAGTCAAAAAATGAAAATAAATAAAATATAAAATCAAGCTCCGAATGAAACAGTAGATTTCAAATCATTTTTCTTTTAGATATAAAAATTTTATAATCTTTGGCAAAATAACAATAATGATTTATTTCATGTCTCTTCCCTTCTCTTTTTCCTCTATACACAATTGCTTCTCTGCAATGTGGTACCACAAATAGGGTGTTAAATGCATGGTCCTAAATCCTAGGCTTGAATCCTTTCTTTGCCAGCTGCTGTCCATGTGATCTCTCTCTAGTCTTTTTTTTAAAATGAGGAGGTTGAACTAGATGAACCCTAAGCTACTTTCCAGCTCTAAAGCTATGATCTCATGATTGTTTTTTTTTAAATATGTCTGCACTGTGTGTGATGGTCTGTGTGTGTGTGTGTGTGTGTGTATATATGTATATATATACATATATATATATATATATATATATATATATAATCATTCTAATTCAGCCTTCTGAGGTTTGGAGTAATTTTCTTGATTTCCTTGTATTATATTATTATCCTCCAGTCAAGAGATCATTTTTTATCTTTAACTTCAATAATATTAAAACATTTGTCACTATGAATACAGCCAGTGTTAGTCTTCTGCCTTAATTATATTACTGTTTGGAGAAAGTTGGGATCTCAATGAGAGTAGTGAAGTAGCCCAAAGTAATGATGGTTAGGACAAATATGAGATGGAAAATATCTATGATGTGGATACACCATGCTTGAGTGAGACCCACATATTATTTAAAAACCAAAATGGCAGGTTCAGAATTATGATGCTGCTAATACCAGCCTTAGTTTGCTTGGATGACTACACACAAACTAGTCAAAGTTTCCTTGTACAGTCATATCCTTCCCTAAAACCGTTTACAAAATTGCTGTTCTCCGTGTATATCATTTACAATGTCTGCTTATTAGGAATTCTAATTTCTTTTTGGACCTAAGAGAAATATGCTACCTTTTTTTGATGGATATAATAAGAAAAATTTGTGACTGCCATCAGTTATCTACATTCTTTTTAAAAGAAAGATCAATAAATTCAATAGCTGGTATAAATTTGCAATGTGAAATTAGGATGATAGCAATCCAATTTCATTTCACTTTATTTTGCAGGTTAGCTTCCTTGTTATATGATCCTGGGAAAGACTCTTAACCTTTCCATGTTCCTAGGCAATGTTCCAAGGGTTCTTAGGCTTTTTTGTGTATCATGGATTCCCTTGGCATGAAGCCTGTGAACCCCTTTTCATAATAATGACTTTAAATGCCTACAATAAAGCCATAAGATTTCAGTGGAAATCAATTATGTTGAAATAAAATTGTCTATATACATATGTATTTATCTAAACTACTTAATTCACTAAAATCAAACCCATTGGAAGGCTAATGTCATGGTCTACTCATACCTGAAATGAAAATTATTTCCAGAATTTGACAAATTTTGTTTTCACTGCCTACTAAGATCATGAATTTCCCAAATGCATGATATGCAACTTCTTAAATAATTCATGCAATATAAAGGTCAACTGTAAATTATTTTTTTTGACCAGATATATCTAGGTGACTTTATATTTAAAGTCTTAGAAAGGCCTTGTCTGTCCTTCAGTACTCAGGTGCCTTTGTTGTACCCAAAAGGATTTAGGTGTCTATTGTTATTCAGGATCTTCAACTGTGGTCTCTAGCTAAGACTTTGTAGATAGGTGGAGATCATATCTGAATGTCTAGTGTATAGCAATGATAAAGTCTACTTTCCTTGCTTGGGCTTGTAGGCAGGGTTTAGCCCTGGGCAAAATTCTGTTAGTCCTTCTTTCTCCTGTCTGACCTATCACAGAAAGTTTTCCCCAAACTCCAGATCTTGCCAATTCCTCTCCTTTTTATTATAATTAGCTTTTCTAGATTACCTCCAACTATTTCTTACTAGGGAGGAAGAGAGAGAGAGAGAGAGAGAGAGAGAGAGAGAGAGAGAGAGAGAGAGAGAGATTGATTTCTTGCTAGATTAGATAGATATAGGTATGCATATACACATTGATTGATGAACACATTCACAGATATATATTTCTTATTGTGAAGTTGATCATCAACAAACTTTGCCATATGAAAAGAAGAAAAAATGAATAAGAAAATGCAAAGTTCTGTTTTGTATATTTTTAAAAGAAATTATTTTTTGACATATAGATACATACATACTGTACATATATAATTTATCGAGGTGGTAACAAAATTGCTATTTGTGTCCTCTTCGGAATTTCCTTTTCTTCTCTGCATTTTTAAAAAAATGTTTTATTCATGTTTTCCCCCATATCTCTCCCTTCACACTAATCTACCCAG
The DNA here is from genome assembly GCF_037893015.1 of Macrotis lagotis. NCBI lineage: Eukaryota > Metazoa > Chordata > Mammalia > Peramelemorphia > Peramelidae > Macrotis > Macrotis lagotis. The sequence goes on along the minus strand of NC_133664.1, from coordinate 49,609,009 downwards.
AAGCCCTCCCTTCTACAAGAATATTTAATCAAGTGAAAGAAATCCACACATTGACTCTTTCTGAGAATGCGCATCTCATTCCATACCTCTGATCCATCACCTGCCTGCTTTTTGGAGGTGCTAGCTGTTCTGATTGATTTATCTGTGATTAATACTGCTGGGTTAGTGGGAGATAATAGCCAGGTGTTACTGCTCCATTCAAATATACATGCAGACATACTGCATTTTCTCACAAGCCTTTTAGGTATTCCCTGACACTGAGAGGAAACAATAGATTGTCTGTCTTAAGAAGGTCTCTTCCACCTCTGTCCTCTAATTCTTTCCTTTATTATTGGTGAGATAAGATTGTTAGAAGAGAGGTACATACATTTTTTTTAACTGAATTCAAGACCTACCTTAAAATCAGTCTCCTACAGAAATCCTTTCCCACTTTTCTAATTAATATTGATCTTGCCTTCAAAAACCTTTTTATTTTTTTACGGATCAAAGTTAAGAATCAGAAAGGACCCAATATTCTGATCTATGAATTATTAGTAAGTTTTTTGTGGAATCTGTCCCACCAGTAGCCATGCATTTTTCAGACTCTCACTGTGTGTGTAACATTTGTGAACAAACACAGAGAGAGGAGCTGGAAGTCCTGTCCTTGGGAAATGAATGACCTGAAGGAAGAACCAAGAACCAATAGTGCTCTATTTAAGATTTAGTCACCTTCAAGACTGTGCTTGAGGAATTCATAGATTTACATGTTAGATAAGCAGAATGTCAAGGGCTTCCTGAGAAACAATAATTGGCACATTTATATAGTGCTTTGAGGATTTAAAAACCTTTTACATGTTTTCTTATTTGAGCCTCATGATAACCCTGTGAGGTTGGTGCTGTTTTTAATCCCTATTATCCCTATTTTACAGATGGAGAAACTGAGGCTGAGACTTGCCTAAGGTCATCCAGCTAAATAACTAAGGTAGAATTTAGACCCAGGCCTTCAGTATTCCAAGTGCAGTGTTCTGTAAGCCTATAAGAAGTAAGAAAGTAGAAGCAGTGAACATGGATGACTTTTTTCAAGAAATGTATTGGTCAAGAGCAAAAAACAAGAGAGGATTGTAGCTTGAAAGTAACATTCCTTTGTGGGGGGAGCTCTTTTCATAATAGGAGAAAGCTCATATATTTTTATAGGCAAACAGCAAATTATCATGGGGAAAGGGAGAATAGGAGATTTGTTTAGTTGTTGTGGAAGGTTTTTATTGGGGAGAAGTTGCATATGAAGTTGTTTAGGTAGGGGTAAAGTGAAATCACAGAAGGTCAGACCTTTAGAAAAAAGATGGCTTTGTTGTTGTTTGTGTCTGTTTTTTAAGGGCAGGGCAATAGATTTGTTCTTTGGCTCTATAAAGTGCTATATAATTAGAGAAGGAAATCAATACAGTGGAGGAAGGGGAAGGAACAAAAGAAAAGATGGCAACCAAGTTGAGAGAGCAGTGAGAGCCCCCTATTCAAAAGGGAGTAAGAAAGTCTCGGTGAATGAATGAAGTGAGAACATAGGAGAGAATCAGGAAGCAATTATGAGAAAAATCCAATGGACTCAAGAAGGATGAGGTGGGTGAGGGAAGAATTGGAAGGTTTAGTAGTAAACGCATAGAGGGGAAAACAGCTGGAAAGAGGGCAAAAAAGGAAAGCTAAGGGACCCTTCCTGTTGCTGTGTTCACCTCCCCTTAAATAAACCAGAGAGAAGAGTGAGAGAAGGAGAAATCAAAAGACTAGGATGGGAAGGAAGAATTTTAGACACTGCAATAGACCGTAGGGAACTGTTATAACAATCTGGAGCAGTATAAACATAGTATTTGGGGAAGATTAATTTGACAGCAGCCTGTAAAATTTAAGACAAGAGATCATTTAGGCAAATAAAGAAACCATGGTGTCATTGTTAACCAAGGTGGGAGAGTAATCTGAATGGAAAGAAATAAAAATCCAGACTAAGATGCTGTCTATGGTAACAGGAAGGGACAACTTTGAAAAACCCATTCCAAGAAAAAAAAAACCACTTGATACAGTTCCCTATATTCTATCAAAAGATAAGAGTCAAAGATGATTAAATTTGCATTAAAAAAATAAATACAGCTACAAAACATGCCAAAAAATAACAGCAGCTCTAACCACATTACTTACACACACACACACACACACACACACCCTCCAAATATACTCAATAAACTCCCATAGTTGCCTATTACCTTGAGAATAAAAAATAAAATGCTCATTTTGACTTTCAAAATCCATTATAACTTGACCTTTTCCTTCCTTTCCAGTCCTCTTATCCTTTAATCTAACTGCACCCACCTCCTTTTGCTGTCTCCACAGAAGACATTCCATCCCCTAACTTGAGGTCTTATCCATGCTTAGCACACCCTCCCTCTTATCTCTAACTCAGGTCTTCCTGGCTTATGTTAAATTTAGCTAAATTACTACCTCTTTCTTAGAAGGTTATCCCAGTCTTCCTCAATGTTTTTGCCTCCCCTCTGAGTTCATTTCCAGTTCATCCTGTATATATATATATCTTATTTGTACATTGTTGTGCTCTATTAATAACAATGGCTAAGATTTATATAATGCATACTGTGGAAGGGGTTACTGTTTTAAGATCATTTTAATTTTCCTCTCATTTAATTCTCACAACAACACTGGAAGGTAGGTTCTGTTACTATTCTCATTTTACAGATTAGGAAAGTGAGACAAATAGAAGCCAAGTGGCTTTTCAGTAAATGTCTGAGGCTGATTTTGAACTCAGGTCTTCCTCACTCAAGACTCAGCACCACCTAATTGCCCCCACTTGACTGGTGCTCCTCGAAGACAGGGATTGTATAACCTTTCTTGATATCCTCAACATTTAGCCTAGTATCTGACTCATAATAGGTTTAAGGAAATGATTGTTGACTGACTAACAGGGATCATAGAAACCAAGAGAGAAGAGAGCATCCACAAGGACGTGGTACATGGTAGTGGGAAGAACCCAGTTATTTAGAGTGTTTATTGTAGAGTCAAATCGGACCTTAGCTATTATCTATCTGGTCCAAGTCCCTCCCTTTACCTTTCGTTTTTCCCCTTTGGTCACTTTCAGGTAATTCTCCTTTCCTTTTCCTGATTTTGGAGAATGTCTCTCTTTTAAATCACATTGTAAGCGTCTGTACAAATCTGTCTCCTTTTTCATCACTTCTGCAGCAGAAGCATGCTTCTTCCCTATTCTGTGTCCCCTGTACAGTTTTATGAGCATTTGGTTCATATAACCATTAAACATGCACAGGGTAAAATCTCCTTCAAAATAAACAGCCTCACAAACTTTATGCTTGTTCTCACTTGCCAGATTTCCTCTTTGAAACTAAAACTATTTCTGAGTCACTGAAGCTTAATAAAATGGTCAACAACCAGCAAATGACAGTCCATTTGTCCTCTTATCACATCAAAACAGATGAAATCATTTTTTAATAAAAATGTTAAAAACCATTTGTTTCCTGGCCTCAACCCTGTATAAAGTATGCATCCTTGGTCCATGATTGTATTAACTGAGTTTTGATGTTGAGTTCATTTGCTGCCTGAACTTAGACTGTTTCTCCATTGTGAAAAGGCAGTCCCATATGTAAGTCATTTCTAGTTTCTTTCTGCCCTTGTTCAAACTGTTTGTTTTCTTATAACTGGATCACTCTCCTTGGCTTCAACTTACTGATATCGAACTGTCCCAGTCTATTCTTGTCTGTAAAATCTCATTGGAGTTGGTTTCCTGAGATCTTCTGACCTGTCCCTTGTCTATCCTTGTTTCCTCTTACCTTGAACGAGAGGTTCTCAAGGTTAACTGGAATTGTAGATTCCCTCTAGGCCTTGCCCCCCAACTTTACTGTAAGTCATCATGGTCATGGTTTGGGGGATCTGAATGCTTTTGGATGGACTCATCCCTCATGCTTTTTCCTTTCTCTTTTCTTTGGTTTTCTTTTCTTGCTCCATTTCTGGGTGACCAGCTCTGAGCACAGATGGACTCTTTATCACCATTATTTGATGATGATTTGGGGAGAGTGAGAGGATTATGTTTTTTCCTTAGCTTACAGCTGCTCTCAATATGGCTCATCATGAGTGAAAGGAAATGAATAAAGATGGGATTTCTGAACCCAAATTCAGCTGTGGCGTAGGAAAGGCGTAGACTTCTCTATTGAGCTAGGAATTAAACAGAAGGAAATCACTCTGACTGCTCATTATTTAGTTTATTATTTCTAACGGGAACAGGGCTGCCTTTAGGCCTCATACCTGTGAGTGGTGGTCGTGTGTGTGTGTGTGTGTGTGTGTGTGTGTGTGTGTGTGTGTGTTACTGCTGCTGCCATATGGTTCTGAATGAAATTCTCATCACATTCAATGCATCTGAAACCATTTATGTGGAGCTTGTTGGCATAGTTTGTGATTGGAGAATAAGAAGGCCCATTAAAACACTGCAAACAGAATGAAGAAATATGAAGATAACATTTAAAGAAACATTCTCAGGCCCTGGAAATGGAGTTTTGGATCAGTATGTACTTTTATTTTAAGCAGCTATCATTTCCATACTTTGTGGGTTATATGTTTCCATCTATCCTTGTAACTAAGGTACCTTTAATGCTCAAGCACATTTAATATAGGGAAAGGAAAAGGAACCAGCATATGGAAAGATAGGCTGCAATTTCCAAACCAGTATTTGTTGAGGGGGGAGACTCAGTGCATGACTTGGTGAATCATACCCTCTCTGTTTCCAGTATAGCAGTAAGAAGGCAGTTTGGGGGTCCCATATAACTATTTAATGCTAACTAAAAAAAACCAAAGTCTTTTATTAAAGGGCCTAATAAAAGTGAGGGGGGGCTATATGATTCCAGTGGACTACCAGGCCAGTTGACAGATATGATCAACTCCACTTTGGTCCCATGTATTAGCTTCCAGTGCAGTGAATGGGTAATTAGTATTCTAGTGGCTAAGCTCAATTCACCACTTTGACGTTTGTTCTTGACAGCAAAGGCATCTGGCCCAGCAAATAAAATATTCTATAATAAATTCAGCAGCTCCCCTAATTACTTTATATTTCTATAAAATACAAGTAAATGCCAGACTTTTCATTTTTATCAACCATCCAAGATATCACCTCTTCAGGATTTTTTCCCCTTGCACATGAAGAATTAAACATCATTTACATGCAAATGGACTTTGAAAGCCCTATAATCTCATGGCTTTGACTGTTATTTTCCTTTGGAAATAAAAGCCCATGGCACATGTTGTTTTATTGTTCCTGTTGGCTCCTATATGTTGATAGGAGTCCCTTTGCTACAGAAAAGTTCTCCAGATGCCCCTATTTGCTAACAACACATCCTGTGGGACTCCCGAGCTCATTATAAGTCAACAGTGTGATACGGTGGCCAACAAAACCAACATAAACCAAATTGAGAACCACAGTCTTCAGGACTGAGATGACAACCCCACTGAGCCATTTACCCTAGTCAGACTATATCAGATTCCTTTCTGGGACTCGCAGTTTGGGAAAGATAATGATAAATAAACTAGGGAGCATTTGGAAGAATGCAACCAAGCCAACAAAGGATCTTGACTGTACCATTTGAGGCTTGGTCCATATTAGTTGAAATAAAAGAAAATGATATTAAATCTAGGTAAAGGAAAGGTTAGCAGGAGAACAAGCTATTTGCCTACAAGTATCTGTAGAAAATAGGATAGTTTAGTTCTTGGCCCCCAAAGGGAAACACTAATAGCAAAGAGTAGGTGTTTCAGAGAAACAGTTTTAGAAAAGATAAGGGGAAAACATTCAAACAATTAGAGCTAACTAAAAGTAAAATGTATGCCTTAGAAAGCAGTAGAGTTCCCCCTTATTGGTAGTCTTCAAGTAAAAGTTAGGGGGTTAGTTGCTAGTTAAACTTGTGGAGGGATCATTATTCAGCAGAATCTCGCCCATCATTGAAAGTTTATGATTGATGGAAATACATGAACAAGAATAACATGGGATGACAAGCCACAGATGGATTACAGCTATGCTGCTAAGACAATTGCTTAGACCAATGAAATCAAGGAGTCACCCATATCTGTTTAGTTGAACTTAAAGTCAAAAAGATGGGTTCAGATCTGCCTTGGATGTTTGTACCCTGCTATATCACTTAACTGTTTTCAGCCTTATGTTCCTCATCTGTAAAATGAAGAAGATAATAAATAGGACTTAACTCACATAGTTGAGGACACATTATACCTATTATTATTGCAATCATCATCTCTCAAAGGAGAACATGGCAGGTACATAGATAAATTGTTTTGATATTGCCATAGGAATAAAATAAATTTTGAAAATAGATACCCCTTCTGGGGAAGGAGTGCAGTCCTTTGTCCTGACAGAAGTAAAGGACCAAAGGGTGAAAGGGCGAAATTTTTATCTGTCTGTATATCTCATACACTCACGTATGCATAAATACACAGACCACAGGAGGTGTATAACATCCTGGCTGTCTAGAACAGCTTGTAAAGATTAGGTTCTTGAATGGTCCACTTTGGGAGCTGCCAAAAAAGAATGGAAGTTATGTTTCATTCCAATGATGTGTCCTTCCCAGGGGGGAAAAGAGTTTTAATATCTGTGAACATTGTATTTAATACTCAACAAATGCGATATACTGCTGATAGTGGGGGAGGGAATCGAGAATGGATTTCCAGTGTGTACTTTGTGGTAATAGCACAATACCAAGTTTATATTGCAGTCACCAGGCCCTAGGAGCACAGGCTTAATGAAAACCAGCACTGTTTGGGCAACTATTTCCTGGCATCTTTACATTTCCTTTAACTGGAAACAGATAAAATACTGGCATGGAATCATAACTGAGGGATGGTGTAGTTTCGAATGAAAAATACATCTTAAAGTTGTTTTGCTGAGAAAAATTAAGTTGATAGAGGGTTGATGACTTCTGTCTCCTCATTGAATAAGTTCAGTTAACTGACAAAAGACTTGGGAATTGAGAGACTAATTCCATTTCTTCTTCTGTCTTCTTGTGCAACCTGCTTCACTAAGTCACGTAATCCTCATTCTGCCTATTGCCTCTTTGATGGAAAAAAGAATTTGAAGTGTCAATACATTTCATAGGACTGTGGAATCAAAAATATTAATAGTAGTTGCAAAGATTTTGAAAATACAAAGTGTTATTAGTTTGGTTAATTAGTCCGGTTAGTTAGTTAATTAGTCTGGTCCCCATTATCCTCTGTATTTACATCTCCTCCTTACCAACACTTTGGCCATTTCATTATATTTATTAGGTGCTGCATTGGGGGCAAGGATAGAGAAGGAAATTGAAATGAAGGGGTTTTGCTTTTTATTGACATGGGGGGATTGAAAAATAATTTCAGATTGATCTCTCCTCTCCAATATGTTAGCTACTCAGAAGTTGTCTGGGCCATTTTTTTAGAAAACTAATTTCACATGTCCCTTTATTTGGGGGGGGGGGCCTTTTTACTTTATGTTCTGCCTCTCTTTGTTACAACTCATTCATTCATACATTCATTCAGCATTTATCAAACTCCTACTATTTGTTCCTGCCACTAACTGTGGTTGAGGCTGCAAAGAGTATATTATATTATATTATATTATATTATATTATATTATATTATATTATATTATATTATATTATATTATATTATATTATTATAATATATATTATAATAAAATATGTATATATATATATATTTATAATAATTGTAAAGTTAGAAGGCTGCTTCCACAAGCCATCCATTAGGTCCTCTTACTTTATAGTCGTAACAACATTAGTTGGGTAATCTTGGGGAAAGGCAGAAGCTACAGATAACTGCCTTGTAGGTCATGGGAGATAGCAAGCCTATAGGCAAAAGGAAGAGGAAAGGAAAAGAAAAAGTTTGAGGTGTATAAGTATTTGAGCTAGGTATTCAAAGATGGTATTTTGAGGTGAATGCTAAAGACAATGTAGATGCAAAAAAAAAAATCAGAGTCAAAAAGTAGAAAGTACAAAGGATGCTTAATAGTGGATAAAGTATTTTGATAGAGAGGAAGGATTTGAAGAAATGAGGCTGGACAGGTGGACTTCATCCAAATGGAACCCAAAATATTATACAATAGCAGGAGAAGCAGATTTGTGGAATCAACATGAGAAGAATAATTGGTTTTGAGTTAGAGAATTTGGGTTTAAATCCCAACCTGACTGCTTACTGCCTTGGTGATGCTGAGAAAATCATATTAGCTTTTTCTTCATAAATAAAATGAGGGAGTGATCAATTCCCCAGTGACTAAGTCATCAGAGCTTATAAACAAATAGTTCTCAAAGAGCAGCAAACTATTACAAAGATTCCTTCAGAGAAGAAATTAAGAGAAACTCTCAGTTATTGGGAAGATGCCAAAAAATGGATATGGGGTGGGGAGGATACCTGCAATAAGACAGAAACACTAATACCTTGTTGATGGAAGTATGGATTGGTCTAAATTGTATGAAAAACATTTTGGAATTTTGCTTTTTTTTAAAAAAATAAGTTACTAACATGCTGATATCCCTACTCCTATATCTTGTCCCCAGAGATTCATTGATTCAACCAAAAGAAAGTCAAAAACAGAAGAAAAATCTTTATTGAAAATATTAATAGTAAAAAACAAAGAAAATATTAATAGTAATTTTTCATAGCAAAAAAAAATCACAGTCCATGACCATGAATAGGCAAATGGCTAAACAAAGAATTGGAATTACTTTGAAGAATATAGAGAAGCATGGAATGACTTGAACTAGTATGGAGTGAAGTAAACAGAACAAGGAAGTTAATACACACAGCTACAGTGATGCATATAGAAAGAATAATACATTGAAATGGAATGTAAGGCTATTAGAAAAACCAAGCTTGGTTCCAAAGAAGTATTGAGAAGTTGAACCTCTTTCCTTCAGTGGGGGACTAGACCACATGGAATATTTCATATACTGTCGAATATGACTGATATGTCTGTTAGTTTTCACAAATAGTTTTTCCCCTTTCAATCTTTGTTTTAAGGAATGACTAGGAGAAGAGAGAGATGTATTGAGATACTACTAGGAAGTTTTAAAAAATTAATACAAATAAAATGAATTTCAGATTAGGGTGAGATGAAAGACCTTCAGAGTTCTATACCCTAATTTGAAATTTCATTTCCTTATGTAACCCAGTACTCCTCCATTCTGGGGTTCACCATATTGGTCATGCACTTCATGCAACTACATCTCAAACCCCCAAGCTCAAGTGATGGATCTCACTCTTTCCTATAGGCAGGGATTACAGATGCCTATGAAATATTGATTTCACAACTTAGGTTCATGAGGTATTGTGTTACCTGCATTACAGAAAAGGAGACTAGTTCCAGAGTGGGGAAGTCACTTGTCTAAGAGTTCTTCTTACTTCTGCTTCCCCCACAGGTTTAGAGGAGATTTATGAATGAACTCAATAAAAAACAGTAAGAATTGTTCCATGTTTTCATTGGTGAATAGCATCCAACATTAATTCAGTATGAGGAACTGGGTTTGTAAGCAGAGCATTCAAATTCTAGTTCTTCCATTTATTAGCTACTCTAATTTCTCTGAGCCTCAATATTTTTCAACTAGTCACGATAATCCAAGAAGATTAACATATATAAAGCTTTTGCTCAGTCATTTCAGACTCTATGATCTCATTTGGGGTTTTCTTGACTTAAGATACTGTTGTAGTTTACCATTTCCTTCTTCAACTCTTTTTACAGATGAGGAACTAAGGCAAACAGGTTGAAGTGACTTACCCAGAGACACACAGCTAGTAAGCATCTGGGATCAGATTTGAACTTAGGAAGATGAGTCTTCCTGACTTCAGAGCCAGCATACACTTTGTAAATCCCCAAATACTCAAATACTAGGTAAATAAATTCTTATTAGTAGTATTATATTGGCTATTTGTAAGCATGGGGGGGGTAATTCAGAGCTGACTCTTTTTGTCTCATTCCCAGTTAGATGTCAACTTTGGAATAAGGTACCAAATTTTTTCAATTAAATCATTTGTCTCATCTTAATAAATATAACCAGATGCAGCTCAAATGAGTTTGAGAACATAAGAAGTTAATCTAGAATGGATTATTGGAAATGATTATCCAAGGGACAAAGCTCTGTTTACTGCTAAATTCCACTTAGTGTTTAACAGGCTACTGGGGCATAATAAGTCACTAAATGTTTATTCCCACTTCCTTCAGAAGAGCTACCTTGAGGCAATCATCTCTGATAACAGTGTGCTCAACAACCTGTCAATGGGACAGAATAAGCACATATTTTAACTTAAATAAGAGCAGAACAGCAATGAAGCCCCCTTAGAAGTGGAGAGTAGAAATTAGATTCTCTGCCTGTTATACCCTCAGTGTTTTATTAGAATGACTGCCAGTCACTGGAATAGTAATAGAGGAGATGTGTAAATGTGACCAAGTCGAGAGGACTAGTCTTTGTCTTCTGGGGAAAACTGACACTATCCACTTGGACAGATATGTAAGAGGCCATGGGGACCAATAGGGCCGTCAGGAGTACTGGAACGGCTACGTGCTGACTGAGTGAGTCTCCCTTTAGGAGACTCCTGCCCCCAAACCACATTTTCTCAGCACTGACTTTAGACTAAAAATACATTTCCAAGGACTTCCATTCTAAGCCACATATAGTTACCACACAGGTAGAGTTATTATATATTATTTTTGTATCCATGAGATGCTTTGGAAATGCTTTCTAATTTATATAATTACCCCTGATTATGACTAGTGCTGATGAATCTTAGATTGAAGAGAAGTAATACTCTTCCTTCACTGACCTCAGTTTAGTCCCCTTCCTCTCTTTAGGAAGGCTGCATGCAGAGAGGATTTTAAGACATTCTTTTGACTGAAAGAATATTTTCTCAATCATAAATTGATGGTATCATAATGAAGGTGTACAATTGGAAACAAATGAAAGGAAAGGGAGATTGGCATAGAGATCACGGGGAATGAGCAAGTGCATGACTATTGATAACAACCAACACCATGTAGTCTGTTTTTCTTCCTAGGGAATAGGCAGTATAGGCTATGTCAACCTTGATGCAAAGAATCATGGAAAAACCATTCATGACCACAACTAAGGTACAGTGTAAAGAGCACTTGATTTGGAGTAAAAGAATCTGGGTTTAGATCCTGCTCTTATCTTGACCTGTGTCTAAGAGCAAATAATGAACCTCACTGTTCCTCCATTTCCTCATTTATAAAATGAGGGGTTAGATTAGGTGAACCCCAAATTTCATTCCAACTTTAAATATATTATCCTCTAATGAACTCCACTGGCATGGAGGAACAGGTTGCCAAGAAGCAGTGGTATCTTTCAGCTCTTTTGTTGGGCACAACTCACCTCCAAGCTACGTTTCCAACTTTATTCTCCATAACTCACCTCCATACATCTATGGTCCAGCCACACTGATCTTCTTACTGTTGTTCATTCCTAACACTACCTGACTTTCCCTCATACTTGAACATACTTCCACTTATCTTTGCCTTCTAAAATATTTAGCTTCTTTAAAAGCTCAGCTCAATCATTACCTCCCATAAAAGTCCTTTTCTAATTTCTCCTCCCACCCCCACACCTACCCTTCCACTTTCTTGGGTTTCCTCTACCACCACTGCCTCCCCCCCCCAATATATTGCATTCATTTTATATTAACACACATTGTCTCCCTATTAGAATGTAAAGTCTTTGACGTGGGTGCTGTTAAATGTTTGTCTCCATAACCACCTGGTGCAAGTCAGCTCATAGAACCATATCAATGTTTAAAATGATAGAATGATAGAACTTGAGACAAACACCACATTAAGGCTACTGGTCATAAAGTCGTTTTGCCATAAGAGAGGGTCAAAGAGTACAGATGACCAAAAGGAAATTCTGGCAAAGTCAAAAAGATTCATGGGGAAGTAGACTGACTTTTCTTTGGAAATTTTGTGATTCACTCTGGTCATGCTGAGATTAAAAAATTAAAGATAAATCATGCTTTTGCTTCATTGCTGGGATCCAAGGGAGTTTTGCCAAACAAATCAATGAGCCTCTAGCCACTGGTGAAACCCTTTCTTTGGTACATTTATCACATGGAAGAATGTCCCTAACTGGAGTCTCCTGGCCAAGAGAGGTGGAAGGGAGACGGGGCAAATAGGAAAAGGCAAAAACAGCAGAGAAGGTCTATAATATACGGGGATGGCCATCTGTAGAGAGCCTCAGACATAAAGACCTATACCCCATAGCCAAGATAGGGCACAGTGGGCTTACAAGATACTGGTCCCCAGGACTCAGTACATCCCAAAAGTTTGATGGACACAATTTCTGTTTTTTTGTTCACTGCATGAATAAGATCACTGAAGAGTAGCACAGGTTCGAGAGGGATGGAATCTTACTCCAGTATCTCTGATGAACTTCCCAACTTCATGTTACAGACAGAGAGATGCCTGATTATTAAGGTTGGATGAAGAATGGAAGTCCTGGGAAAAAAACCACCACAAATATAAGAGGTTCCAAAGAAAGGACATAGAAGAAAGAGGAAATATTTCTAAAGCAGAGGCAGCCTGTCACCAGAAAGGCTAATTGCAAAAATCAGAGGGATTTCCAGGACACAGCTTTCACACCTGTCTCTGTGTTTTACCATTTAATATTTGTTGTCAACAACAAATCTCACTCAACTGCCATTTTTTCTGTCTTTTTTTATGTGTTGTGTCCTCTCTCAACCCTTTCTTTCATCTCCTTTCAGAGAATGGGTTTTCAATCTGGGGCCCTTGAGCCTATTTTTCAAAAAATATTTTGGTAAGTTTTGATTTCTATTATAGGCCCATGTGTTTTATTTAATGAATTTAAAGACTTTCCTAGAAAGTTTCCATGGGCACCACCAAATTGCCAAAGGGATCTGTCACAAAAAGCATTGAGAACCCCTGTCTTGGGCAATGACTTTGACCCTCAGATCAAATGTCCAGGGGCCACACTTGTTCAGAAAACACTGAGCAAGGAGAGGATGAAATTAGAACATGACCCTAAGAGGATTTTGAGTCTCAGTTCTGATCATACTCTTTCTCTCAAGGCTCTCTCCCCTCAGATATCTAATTTTCCTCTGGTCTTCATTAGTAAAACTCCGTTCTCCCTAAAGGGGCCAGGCAAAGCAGGGTGGCAGGGCCTTTGTCTAGGGTGGAAAATGTAGGCGCTAACTATCCTAGGGGAAGTGAGAGGTGCTCTCTCAACCCCAACCACATGTAAGCAGCTTAGAAACTTCTGGGTATCCTCAGATGTGCTTCCTGGAGGCAGATATAAAAATGACTACTTAGGATTTTTCATTAAGATAATCATGTTTTGGGGCTGCTAGGTGGCACAGTGGATAGAGCACCGACCCTGGAATCAGGAGCACCTGAGTTCAAATCCAGCCTTAGACACTTAATAATTACCTAGTTGTGTGGCCTTGGGCAAGCCACTTAACCCCATTTGCCTTGCAAAAACCTAAAATAAAAACAAAAAACAAAAAACCAAAACAAAAGATAATCATGTTTTACATTCTTTGCCAAAGTCAGTAATATTTATAAAGTTCCATTCTGCTTTGCCCTACAGCAATGGAGGGGAACCTGTTTCTGCCAAGGGCCATTTGATATTTATACCATGATTTCATGGATCTTATAAAGGCTAGAGGGCTAGAGGTTTCCCACCCTTGCCCTATTCAAAGGGCAATACAAAGAAAATCAATCATAGTCCTGACTTGGAGTTCACATTCTAACTGGGAAGACTTTCTCAATTACTGCTTATAGATTAAGCTCTGGCCTGGAATCAGGAGGACCTGAGTTCAAATGTAGCTTCAAATATTTAATAGTCCTGGAACCTTGGGCAAATTATTTAACCTCTGCCTCAATTTCCTCATTGTAAAATGGGGGTAATAGAAGCACCTACCTGTGAAGATCCAAGGAGATAATATTTGTAAATCATTTAGCACTGTTTAATTAAATGCTTGTTTCATTCATTTTTTAGACATATAAGATATATATATATATATATATATTTATTTATATACACACACACACAGAGTAGCAGGAGGTCAGTTTTGGGAGAACAATAAAGGCCTTCTTCAGAAGATAGGTCTTGAAAGAAGCCGGGAGATAGAGGTAGGGATTGAGAGCATTCTATGTACATTGAACAGCCCGGGCAAAGATAGCATGGGAAATGAGTTTGAATATGAGGAATAGCAGCAAATGGGCTAGTCATTGAGGCAGGATTATAAAGGATTGAATCAAGTATGGAAAGTAAGATTGGGCCACATTAGGACGGACTTTAAATACCAAATGGAAGATTTTTATATTTGATTCCAGAGGAACTAGGCTGCCATTGAATATGGACACATGTCACATAATCAGATCTGAGTGTTGGTAAGGGAAGATTTCATTTTTCTTCATCATCTATGACACTACCACTCACAAGACAGAGTATTAAACCTGGGGCCCTTGAACAGCATCTCAGGAACCCCACCTCCTAACAAGACAGCTTACTCTGCTTCCCATGATGGCATCTGATATCATCCACCCTCTCATACCCTCTAGATATGTTATATAGACTTTGTACACCCTAGGGTACTCACTTGTGTTTTTCCCACCAATAATAACTATAGAGAAAGAAGACAGAACCTACCCAAGTTCACCTTTAAATGGCAGTTTTTCCATACTGTACCTCTGGGAAGTCCTTATATGTAAGTCCTCAGTTGGCCCTCTAACCAGTCCCCAAATATACACTCCCCAAAACTAGCCAATTGGGAAATAAAGGGTCCCTCAGTGAATCTGCCAGTTGTAGACTGTGATAACATGAACTATATCTGTCCATCTTATTTTCCATCCATCTTATTTTCTTACTGTGTTTATTGTGATGGACCCACCTTAATGATAAACTAGAGTCATCGAACCCTTCCCTAACCCCCATTAATTGTGAATAGAAAAGAAAAATATGCACTCCAAGAGATCCTAGAGTTGGAATTGGGAGGGTTGAAGAGTGATGGTGGTGATAGGACTATCTACAGTACCAGAAGACTGGGAGAATGCAAACAGAAAACACGGGAGCTGGAGTGTTGGAAGCTTTTAATTGATGTTTGCTGACCAATACATAGCCTTGAGTTCACTGGAGATTATAAGTCTAGTCCTACAGCTTTTCGGCATTAGCTAACTGAGGTGACAACATAGCTAGTATACTTCAATTGTCAAAAAAATACTGTATCAGGATGATTCTTTGCTTAAGAAAAATGTACATTTTCATGTTTTCTGTCCTGTTCCCCCCCCCCAATCCATGATATTTATATGACCTTGCTTGTAAGGGACATCTCCAGAGTTTGGACCTATCATTACTATAATCTTTCCTATGTGAATTCTTGGCTTCCTATTTCCTTTTTCTTCAGCACAGTCATTCATTATATAGAATTGTCAACTCTTCAACAACCTTTTTTTTTTGCAGTTTTGAGTTTAACATTTTTCTTCCTTCCTCCCTTCCTTCTCCCCTCCCTCTGACAGAAAGCAATCTAATATAAGCCATACATGTAGAGTCATGCTGAACATAGATCCCTATTAATCATGTTATGAAAAAAGAATCAAATCAAAATGAAAGAAACAGACATAATACCTAAGAAAACTTTTAAAAATTAAAGATAGTAAAATTTGGTTAGCATTTAAAGTCTACAGTTTCCTCTCTGGATATGAATGGTATTTTTTATCACAAGTTTTTTAGAAATGTCTTTTATTATTGTACTGTTGAAATGAACAAGTCAGGGGCGGCTAGGTGGTGTAGTGGATAAAGCACTGGCCTTGGAGTCAGGAGTACCTGAGTTCAAATCTGACCTCAGACACTTAATAATTACCTAGCTGTGTGGCAGTGGGCAAGCCACTTAACCCCCTTGCCTTGCAAAAACTAAAAGAAATGAACAAGTCCATCATAGTCGATCATCACCTAATGTTGCTGTTAGTGAGTATAATGTTCTGGTTCTGCTCACTTCACTCAGCTTTAATTCATGCAGGTCTTTCCAGGCTATTCTGAAGTCCTTATGGAACAATAGCGTTCCATCACATTCATATACCACAATTTGTTCAATCATTCCCCAACTGATGGACATTCCCTCAATTTCCAATTCTTTGCTTGGTTTCTTATTTCAAATAGATTGCAGTTTAGGTTTTTTTTTTCCTTCCCAAGCATACTCCTTTCCTCTAAGCCAACTAATTTTTTCCAGTCACCATAATATATTGGCCCCTCCCCCCCACCTCACTCACATTTGTGTGGTGCTCTAAGCATAGGCTGAATGTTGATGAAAGGAATTCCCTCCCCTCATGAGCCTTAGTCTGATCTCATACACAAATACACACATCAGGGCAGCCTGTTATAAAGGAAAACAGTAATTATCACATTATGGTCTGAATGTGATTTTGTTATCTCATTGTTCTCTTGAAATTATCTAATGTCACCACCATATACCAGGCTTTTCTGTAGATCACTGCTGGCCCAGGCAGTTTGGAATGAATTGTTAGAAGGAATTAGTCTGAGTGAATGCTTTTGAAGCCAATTAACATTTCTAAGAAGCTGATGGTTCTGGGCAATCAGAAGTAATATGGGTCACTTTGCAAGGTAGTTTCTTGTCAATAGAAATCTTTAAATAGAGGTTAACTGACCACTTTTCAGATATATTATTGAGTAGCAGTCTTGTTCAGGTATGGTTGAACTAGAGACCACACACCTAGAGGAGAGAGAGCATAGGAACTGCAATCAAATGTCAGAAAAAGAGGATACCCGAGAGGTCATCTGTTCTGACCTATACGAGAAAAGGGGGGGGTCTTCTCGATTTTGGGGTATGCAACAAATGATCACCTGTTGGAAAATCTCCACAGAGGCAGATCTCCTATATCCCTAAATAGCACATGTTGCTTCAGGGTAACACTGTGTTAATCAATTCATCCATTCTTTGACTTATTGTGGCTGAGGGCTTTTTAAAACTTTTTTTTCCTCTCTCTCCGCTTTATTCCAAATTGTTAAAGTTACCTGATAATACCTGATATTACATTACATGATACCATGTGATAACTACATTAAAGAAATAAGCAACTCAAAAGCACTTAATGTGCAAGGGAGAGGGTCACCAAAGATTTTAGTGTCCTTACCAGAGCTAAACATAAGAAAGTTCATTCTAGCAGTGGTTGTGGTTCACTTGGGCCCAGCTCTTGAATCTTCAGATCGTACTGTCCATGGGCTTTTCTTGACAAGTATAATAGAGTGTATTGCCATTGCTTCTCCATTGGGTTAAAGCAAACAGAGATTAACTGACTTGCCCAGGTACACACAGTTGGTAAATGTCTGAGGCTAGATTTGAAATCAGGTCTTCTTTACTCTGGGACCAGTACTCTAGCCATAGAGCCATCTAGCTACCCTCTAGCAATGATAGGGAGGACCAAAGAGTAGAGCAAGAAAAGCTTGTCCAGAGGTTACTGCTAATAGTCTAAGCTATTGTTAATGAAGACCTTTAGTGCAAGATGCTGTTAATAAGGACCATGGGCAAAGAGAGGAGGGGAAGATAAGAATGTGGCAGATAATTGTGGGTGGGTTGGTCAAGTGAAGAGCGCTTGATGACTGACTGGATGTGAGTGTTGAGAGAAATAGGAGCTTCAAAGTTAATACCAAAGTCTTGAACATGAGAGTTGGACCAAATAGCTATACCATAAAAATAGAGTGAAGACAAATAAGGGATCAGGCTTAGGAAAAAATATAATAAGCCTACTTTTGACTTTGTCAAGTTTCAAGTGCTGGTGGAACATCCAAGAAAACATATCATTTAGAAAGACAAATTAAGCAAAGAGTGGTTTGAATTAAAAACTTGATTTATAACATTTTTAAAGACAATCTATTTAGTTAATTTCAAGTGGATAGAGATGACTCGATTTATCTTCCTCTAAAAAAAACTAACAAATAAAGGCCTGGGGGTGGGAATGCGAGGACAAGGTTATATTTTAACAAAGAGAGGAAGTTGTACATATAACTAGCAATATTGCTTGAAATGAAAGTGATTATTATGCTCAAAACCTTAAAAACAATTTGACCTCTTAAACAAATCAACACCATTTTTGTATCAGTGATGTAAAGGTAACCAGGCTTTAAGAAAATGGATCAAAAACTTTCTTGGATAATTTAAGTGCTATTCAAGACTGGTAGAAATTGTGGGGAGGAGTGAAGTAGAAAATATGGAACTCAAAATCTTACAGAAAGATGAATGTTGAAAACTATCTTTTCATGAAATTGGAAAAAAATAAAATAGCTTTAAAAAAAGAAATGGCAGTAGTAGAGCAGGGAAAGTGACCATTTCCAGGATTTTTCCTAGTTGTGGTCTTTACCTAAACAAAGATAACAGACAGATTTACTATAGATGTTGAAACCATAATATCACCACTTTTATGACATACCATTAATTGGACTGGGGTGAGGGGGGAGAGGGTACAAAGCATGCAACATAGTCCTACTTCATTGGAAGGCCATTCACAAGACAACAGCTGGTGGCAGGTAGTTCCATCCCTCTAAGCATCCATTGGCGGACCATTTTCCATACGGCAGTTCTTTACTCACCACAGTTATCGAACACAAACTGTGACGTACGCAAAGAATCTGAGTTAAATTTGTAAAACATCATGTCAGACCCTTTCTAGTCCCCGTATCCCCCGGTGATCCAAGGTTGGGGTCTGAAAAATAGAACAGAACAGAAGAGAGGAAGCAGACACCAACTTGCCACAGATACATGTAGAGTGAAGAACATATTTTTGTTTAAAAGAAAGACAGCTGAGAAACAGTCATTTGATCCCTGCTGCTTGAGGGACAGTAGGGAAAGAAAGGTATTTTTGTGATCACTCTTCAGTGATCCCTCTGCGGCTTGGTTCCTACAGTCACAACAAAAACCTAGACTATAATAATAACATTGCAATAGACCGAAGAGATGTTGCAAGCATTAAGCACGGTCGTACCTAGCATTCTCATTCCTTTTGATTACTTCCAGACCCGTGACATTTAGATTGCTACATATTTTATCTAACCTCAAAGAATTCCCCTAGCAAATTGCACACATCTAATAATTATGTGATGACAGAGAGAGAGAAGCAGTAAAGAATGGGGATGGGTTGATTCTGTATAGCTCCTTTGCATCATGGATATATGGTGGGAGCAGAAAGCACCAGTGTGAAATTCATGGGGTCTGGGTTCAAGTTCCTCTTCCCACCCATTCCTAATGGGGTAACTTTGAGTAAATCATTTTTCTGAGCCTCATTTATCCCATCCGTAAGATTAGATGAAAGGGATGGACCATGTCATCTTCACTGCCCTTTAAAGTTCTGAGGTTCAGTTTAGAAGAGAGAAATCATCACCACATTCTGCTTTCTTTGGACAATTCTTAAGAAACCTTCATTCAAAAAGTTCATCAACCTTTCTCATCACATTTAAAGCTCAAGTGCTGCTAATCAAACCTCTTTTTTTGATAGGAAATTACTATTTTATGTTTCTATAATTAAAGGCCAAAGGGAAGATATTTGAGGACTTTTCCACGGTTACAACTAAACCATTTTTATTCCTGTTGAAACACTGACTCTTTGTGATTCCATTTGGGTTTGGGGTTTGTTTGTTTGTTTGGTTTTTTGGCAGAGGTACTGGAGTGGTTTAGCATTTCCTCCACCAGCTCATTTGACAGATGATGAAATGGAGAAAAACAAGGTTAAATGACTTACCCAAGCTCACACAGCTCCCAAGTATCTAAGGCTGAATTTGAACTAGAAAGTTGAATATTCCTGACTCCAGGTGTGGCACACTATTTTGCCACCATACCGTTTTTGTTGTTGAAGATACAGCAGTTAAGTTTAGCAGGTGTTCAGGGCCCTTTTGTGCAATGACAAATAATTTGCTTTTCTTCAAACTTTAAAGTTTCTAAAGGTGGTGAATTGTTTGTGAAAATATTATTACTCCCTACTTTTCCAGATGAGGAAACTGAAGCTCAGAGATGTGAATTTACTTGCCCAAGATCACACAGCTATTAAATTGTCAAAGCTGGGCACTGAGCCCAGAGCTCCTATTTCCAAATCCAGGGTTCATCCCACTATACCATGCTGAAATATCTTGGCAGAATAAAAGTCATTTTTTTCTTTAAATTTTTTTCTAAAGAGCATACCTCTGAATTACATTTTCTTTCCAAAGTCTTTTAAATGATATCACTATTCCAACTACAGCTTCTCCCAACAACGATACTTAAATTAAACAACTTTAATGAGCGGTTAACCATTTGTTGCCCTCATGTCTTCATGCTTAACTTTATTTTATAAAATAGTTCAGACTCTGTAGAACTGTAATCTCAAATTAAGTCCGCAAAGAAAATCTTTTTGATTAGAGAGCACGAATTCATGGAGACTCTTTTGATTCTACTAGTTATATTTATATAACATATATATTCCAGCTTCCACATCTCCACATTGTAAATGGACTGTCTAGAATATGCTTGCTTTCATTTCTAAGCTGGCAGTGTGCTGTCAAGGCCTTATATATAAATATTTGAATATAGATATATACTTCAGAAAATGCAACCTGAGATTGCCAAATAGATGTTTTCTCAAAAGGTTAACTGATTCTTCCACCCAAATCTTTGGAAAGGAAATTTGTTTAGTAGCTTGAGATTGCTTCTGGGACAGTCAATGTGTGTCTGTAATGAAAGCTCAAATCTCATCCCAGCAGACCTGACCTAGTTGAGTATAAGTATACCATTGAGGTGCAACTCACTTCAGAATTAATAAAATTAATAAAGAAATAGGATGTCCTTGTGAAGATTTGAAGTCAGAGATGCCCTTACATTAATAAGAAAAGAAATAGCAGACTGCCTTACTAATGTCCAGTTTGTGGATTAAAACTGATTTCCAAGAATCAGCTTGCTTGTATTTTAAAAGAATTTAAAGAAAAGATGGAAAATAAACTAGGGTGCCATTATGATAAAGATCATGTATGTATGTCTTATTAGAATCAGATGTGTATATATTACTTTGGGAGATAATGTAGTATTGTAAAAGAAACACTGATTCTGAAATCAGAGACCCTGATTTCAAATCCTACATCTTCTACTTAGCCATGTAACTTTGGATTCACTCACTTAACCTCTCTAGACCTCAGTTTGCCCATCTGATCAGAGCTGACTGCAACAATCAGTTTCATCATTGAAGGACCCTCAGACTTTAGCTTTTTATTTGTACTATCTGTACTATCCCTGAACTTTTTATTTGTACTATTTGTCCTATCCCTGAGAATGTTCTAGATTTGGGAATGCCTCAAAAATGCAGGTCTCTATTTATCTTCTAATTATATTATCCCTGGTTTATTTAACTTCTTCAAACAATTTTTAAAAATATTTTTATAATAAATTTAATCATCAGTTAATACAAACGTTCCAACATATAAGGAGCAAAAAGAGATGATTATATTTAAAACTGTAAATTTCTGTTGTGAAGTTTGTTTTTTAAAAGTGTAAATTAGAGGCAGTTAGGTGGCGCAGTGGATAGAGCACCGGCCCTGGAGTCAGGAGTGCCTGAGTTCAAATCCGGCCTCAGACACTTCATAATTACCTAGCTGTGTGGCCTTGGGAAAACCACTTAACCCTATTTCCTTGCAAAAAAACTAAAAAAAAAAGTGTACATTAAATTTTATAAGATGATAGAAAAATTGTCCTGTTTGTATCCCCTTCCCAATTTCTTTTTGTTTTTATGAGGAGACAATCATGCTTATGTTTTAAACATCTCTATCACATCCCACTAACTCACTCTCTGACCCATAGGATCCATCAGTTGGAAGAAATATTATGCAAAACAAATCAACACACACTGACCATGTCTGAGAATGCCTTTGTCTCATTCCCCCTCCCTAGTTCTCTTCCAGGAGGCAATAGTAGTACATGTTTCACCATCAGATTTCTACAATCCATATTGGTCACCACATTAATGAGAGTTCTGCAGTCTTCAGATTGTTTTCCTCTACGTATTGGTGGTCATCTTGGAAATTGTTGAAGGTGCTAAGTGTTGAATAAGGCTGCTTTTCTGCAGGTACTCAACTGGGATTCTCCAAGTGTTCCTTTCACTCATAAGAAAGCCCAGAGAGAATTCCCTATTTCACTTATTTCTCACTTAAGCTGAATTGTGAATAGTGATCAAAAAGGATGAGATTCAAAATTTGTCCTTTGGGCAATCCATACTCCTCAAGTTTTATAGATTTTAACAGTGATTCTTTAGAATAAAGTTCCTCTGCATATCATTTCCTTTTAGTCATGATATTACTCTTCTGTGTAGACTCAAAGATCATAGAACCTTAGAGTTGGAAAGCAAAATAGGATTGAAAATCCCCTAGTAGAAGGTCACTTGGTTGCCAAACCAGCAAATTACACATAGGGAGATACAAAACGAGTTCTGTGTGACTCACCTTGTGGCTATGTGGCTGTTTTCTTCTGTTCTGGCCCATCTTGACAAGAGTTCAATTCAGCTGAATTCAACAAACAGTTACTGATTCCCTTTTATGTGGCAGATACCACGCTAGACCCTGGGGAAACAAGGACTCCCAGCCCTCAAGGTGTTTTCTATTGGGAGAATAAGACACATTCATAGTTAATTGATATAGCATGTGTGTGTACATATATTCAGAGTAATGAGAGTAAGGAGTGTTAATAGAGAATCAGAGAAGTTTTTTTTAAATTTTGTTTTATTTAAGGCAATAGGGTTAAGTGACCTTTCCATGGTCACACAGCTAGGCAATTATTAAGTGTCTGAGGTCAGATTTGAACTCGGGTCCTCCAGGACCAGGGCTCTATCCACTGCTCTATCTAGCAGCCCCCAGAAAAGGTTTCTTGTAAGAGATGGTGCCATACCAAGATTTTTGGTAGGTTCTATTGGATTATTCTTTGATTCAACAAAAATGGAGCATCCAAAAAAGGTTAAGGCACATGCTGCCAAAAAATACAAAGTTAAATAATATGTGGTCACTGTTAACTATTCTGAAGAATGATGAATGTTAATAATTTTATATGCTTATAATCCACATCATCCTGCGAGGTAGAAAGCACATGTATTATTATCCATAGTTTAAAGGTAAGAAAACTGACAGAAAAGGCAATGACTTGCCTATGGTCATAAAGCTTTTACATATCAAGAATCATACTCAGACTCATGGCTCCTTGACACATCTTCCAGGACAACCTGCTGATTCTCATTATGTCATGTTTTTCCTCTACAGAATGGAATTCATATTTCTATCTGCTTAAAAAATATGGGGGAGGCTCTCATTGCTCCTTTTTGTAGCCTTAGGGTGCCATTTCCCATTCCTGCTAGGTTCAAGTTCCAGTTTATATGGGTACTTGTAAGCTTGAGATCAGAAAACCAAATTTCTGGTCTTTTCCATTGGTGATACATTCCATTCCCCTGCCATAATTGCCATGCTCTTGTTCACATGAGAACAAATACTCAGTTGGTTTTTCTAATGGAGACAGGATAATTACACTAATGTGAATAGAGTCTTAATGGATGTTTCACATGAGCAATTATTTGAATGATTATTAATTACTTGAGCAGAATTCTGATCTGTGAGCTTTGCATTCTAGTAGGCAGAATAGAGTGAGATTTTATTTCTGCATCTGAAGGAGGCTTCATGTACCTTATAATGTAAACATGGACATCCTATGCTACACATTTTTAAAAGGCACTGTTACTCATAGGCACATTAAGCATTGTGCTTAAAGAATTAAGGGGGGAAAATGTACTTTTGTTTTTGTTTTGTAGAGTCCCTGTTTGATTTATAGGATCAAAAACTATAATAAAAATCTAATAAATGAAATTAAGTAGCCCAAAGTCTTAATGCTTTTAAAGCTTAAACCTATTCTTTGAATTTTGAGACACCTTAATTGTCTATCAGAAAATATTTTATACTAGTTATTAAGAAGATAGAATCAAAAATAAAATCACATATCCCCTCAGGAGAAACAATTTCTATATCTATAAGGAAATACAAACTATGTACAAGGTAAATACAATATGAAAAGCCGAACTGTGAAGGAAGGGCTGTCAAGAATGGAACTGTATATCCATAGAGGTGGGGTCACAGTATTTGGCACCTACTAAGTGCTTAAATATTGATTGATCAGTCAGTGTCATCTCTTTTTTCCCCATAAAAGGAATTTAAAACTTCCAACATGAGCTTCTTGAGATTTTTTTTTATTGATAATGTTTGTCCTTCATTTTCAAAGAAGAACACATCAGGGAGGTGATGCCATGACAAGCATGTGAATTGGATTTGAGTGAGGGAGTGCTGTGCTAAGTCATCAGCCTCACTTTCTCCCCCAGAACCATCTGGGTCCAGTGGCTAGATATGAGGTCGGGACGATTGGAGATGGTACTGGATGTGAGGCATTCAAAGTTAAGTGACTTGCCCAAAGTCACACAACTGTCCGAGACCAGATTTAAACTCCGTTCCTCCTAACTTTTTTTTCATGGAGACAGAAGTGTGTAGTGTTTATAGGAGAATTTGCAGTCAGGAAGTACAAGATGCAAATCCTGGCTCTCTCCATCATTATCTGTGTGACCATGGACAAGTCACTTGCTTCTGTTACTTCCTTTCCCCAGTTATAGTATAATAAGAATAATAACAATGAGCATTTACATATCTCTTTACAGTTTACAAAATGCTTTACACAAACATCCTCACTTTATCTTAACAACACTGGGAAATAGGTACTATTTTTAGAGATGAAGAAATTAAGGCAAATAATGGTTAAGAGATTTGCCTAGGGTCACAGAACTAGTAAGTAGGAGGTCATTTGAACCCAAGACTTGCTGATTACAAATGCATTGTTCTCCTGCACTGCCTAGCTGCCTATGATGATAACAATTGTAAAGAGAAGAGAATACTCTTAACAGAAAATGTCACTTGAGAGACAGGCATAATGACCTCTTTGGACTAGATGACCCCTAGGTACCCTTCCAAAACTAAATCTGTGATGGTATGATCAATAATTTTTCCTACAATCTCATTCTCAATAGAAAATTTTACAGAAGAAAGAAAACAGAATTATCCCCTCACTGACTCAAGGCAGACGTTACAGTTGGAAAATTGCCTTCCCCAAAGAGCCTACAAAATAGAAGTGCCAAGGTCCCGGAAGGACCTTCATCTGGCCCTGTGTGCTGAACCACAGATGAAAACAACATTCTCTGGCAGTCTAAATAGAAGCCTTGTAAAATTATATTCCTCTTTCCCTTTCTTATAGAAACAAAGACCTTTCAAGGAACTTAAATTTAATAAAGAAAAATATTAAACAGTGCATATTCATGTCAGTAAATATTTGTTCTGTTTCTATGTAAACAAACTATGCCATACATTCAAGCACACAAGAAGCAGTGTGGTATAATAGATTGAGAGCCGGGCTTGGAGTCCCAAGGTCAGAGTTTGAATCCTGTTTCCCATTGGTTCTTATCCTTACAGCATTCATTTACCCCTCTGTAAGGTGGTTATCAAGGCCCTTACCTCACAGGGTTGTTGTGTCAAGTGACATGACTTAGAAAAATTCCTTTTGTTGACTTCATTTTTGGGGTATTATTGCTAGTATTATTTTCATGTGTGCCTTGCCATGTGAGGCTAGGTATAAAGAATTTAGAAGAAGAAGAAAACTTCCTCTACCAATATATATTGGTTTCATGCTTAACAACTTATTCTCTTAGGGAGCTACCCCCACCCCCCGTGTGCGTGTGTGTGTGTGTGTGTGTGTGTGTGTGAGAGTGAGAGTGAGAAGGAGAGAAGGAGAGAAGCAGGGCTAGGAATCAGGTATTTGGCTTCAAGGTGGATTCTATTCATCATATTGTGGGGACCTCTTTTCCATGTTGAGACCATAGGGTCAGGAAGATCTTCTGTTCTGACCTGCTCATGTTACTTGAGGCGGACAAAAGGGAACTGGCTTATTTACCTCTGTCGCTCATAGTCTTGTGGAAATAATCATCATAACCTTGTAAGGTATCATTATTACCCCTCCACTTTTCACATAAACCTACAAGTATTTGTTAGGTGAATGGTTAAAGTAGTGAAGTTAATCAGTCAGGACGAAATCCTGGGTTGCTATTCTTTCCATATAGACCGGCCTGGGCCACGTTTTCCTTCATCACTGCCTCTTTGGTATGCGGCAATGGCTAAAGATTGAATGGAGACCCCACCAGTGACGGTTTCCTAAAGGCATTCATTCTGCTTGTTCAGAGTCAATATCTATTTGTAGATAATAAATCCATCAAATTAAAGATAATATAGAATTCCGTTTTTTACGGGAATCTGCTCCACATATGTCCATTTTCCTTATGCTCTCTTTGAACGGAACACAGTAAAATCTATTGTACAGCTTTCCAGCGTGATAGTGCTTTGATAGACACCGAGTGACCTAGTATACACACTCTAGGGTACTCTAATCTGTGGTCTTCCAGCTCCCACTCGGCAGGAATCCAGAGATGTTGATGGAACCCCATGATTTAGCAGAGCAGCTGGTGTGTCCTTTGACCTCTCACACTGATTCTGACAGCTGCCCACCATGTGCAGCAAGAACCTCACAGGCTGAAATCCCAGTTGGAAAGTAGAGGTTTGGGAATAACCAGGCAAGTCTGAACTGGCTACTACTTTTAAAATAAACAGTTTTTTTTTTTCCTTAGAGAAACCCTATGAGAAAAAAAAAACTTTTCAGTCCACTATCTGAAACAAACATTAAAGACAAAAACACCCTCTTTCTTTAAAAATTCAACCAAAAACATTAATGAAGATGATGATTAAGCAATCATCCTTCTAGCATTCCACCCTGATACAATTTCTCTATCTTTTAAAGTGCGATCAGCTCAGTTTTCAATCCCCAGGTTTTTTATGCGGAAAAAACACTAGGCTTAATAGCACTCAGTTCCTTGGCTAGCCTCAAAATTCTTTATTTAAGTTTCAAATTTAATCCACTCTGCTTTTCCTCTTTTATCAGACTTTTCTTCAGGTGGAGAAGAATGGAAAGAAAGAATTTAAGTCATAACCATAGTCCCAAATATAAAGTTGGCTTAAAAAAAATCCCTATTATAGACCCAAATGCTTAGAATTCATTCTCTGCACACCAAGTACCCAGAGTTATCATTGCTAATGTTTTCCCGCTGAGCTGCCATCATCTTTTGTCTAGCTGTCATAGTATTAAATTGATAGACCTTCCACATTTGGATGGAGGTCATTATCCTGTCGGCTGCTTGTGTCGCTTAGACTGAGCAGGTTAACTGCTTGAGGTCTTTTATCTTGATAAATGTTTCACCACCATTTTCACTCTACAATGACAAGAGCTGTTCCTTAGAGGTCAAATACAGTGAGATTAAGGATGCTAGAGTATAAGATATTTACTGTGTATCTGATGCCTAAATGCAGATGCTGTGTATCTAGACCTTACCAGAGCCCCATGTTAGGCACAAACATGATAATGAAGGCACAGGTTTTCAAAAATCATTGCCTGGAAAGTTTTGCATTTCCATCTATTATTATTATTTCAATATCATGAAGTGGCTCATTAAACATGGTAGAATCCAAAGATATTTTATGGAATCAAGTTTACACATCCATAGGACATAATCATGAAATGCAATTTGTAAGTTGTTTCAAAAGTGATTTAAACACAATTTTCCAACTGACTTTGAAATCCTTAGAGACATTTAATATATTCATTAGACATTTAGAGAAGAGGCATATAATGTATGCAATCAGACCAAATCTCAAAGTCATTTTTAGGTATTCTTTTAGTAAAAAAAAAAAAAACCAAAACAACTTTTTCTATTATGAAATGCCTCTAAAGATAGCAGACTAGACATTTCCTCCGCTCTCCATGACTTCTCAAACCTGTTCATGACATCTCCATGATCTAGAATCCAAAAGAAGCTTTTTAAAAAAGAAACCGGCACTTTTTGAATCAGAGTTTACTCAGTACCTCTTCTCCACAGTGGACATGACACAGGCTTACATTTGCTCAAGTCTCAATAGCCAGTTTGGCCATAGCAAAAGTCTACCTGTGGTGGCAACCCAGAAGCATTAATGCTGCAAAGCTCTGAACTGCCAGCACCAGAGATTATAGGGTTCAGGTCAAATTCCACCTTCCTTTCCCAGTCTTTTTTTAACCCATTCACTCGAAGATTACCTTCCATTTATCCTATGTATATCTTGTATGTACGTTTTTTTTTACATGCACAAAATTTGAACTTCTTGAGGGCAGGAACTGTACTTTTGCCTTTTTTTTTCTTTTTTTTTCTTTTTTAGGTTTTTTTGTAAGGCAATGGGGTTAAGTGACTTGCCTAAGGCCACACAACTAGGTAATTATTAAGTGTCTGAGACTGGATTTGAACCCAGGTACTCCTGACTCCAGGACCGGTGCTCTATCCACTGTGCCACCTAGCTGCCCCCCATTGCCTTTCTTTATATTCCCAGTAATTAGCACAATGTCTAGGATATAGTAGGCATTTATTAGATGCTTGTTAGCTGACTGATAGTTATCTCTAAGATCTTGAGCACATAATTTATCCACTCTGATTCAGCTCCTCTGTAAAATGATAGGAGAAGTCCTATGAGGTCCTTTCTAGGACTAAGTCTGTCATTCTATGTCAATGTACTGGCTACTAGTTTCAAAACATAACTCCTGGATCCTACCTGGAGATCTCACCTATTATTTGATGCAGAAGAGGCAATGTAGAATCTTCAAAAGAGAGAATTTAGAGGGAGTAGAGTGAAGTCATTTGATGAAAAGGTTTGTCCATTTCTACTCTAACTGAATTGTAGTAACAGAATATTAGATTCAGAATAGTGATCTGTTTAATGCATCTTCTCCATAAATACAGTTGACTACCATTTTCCTGAAATTGAGCTTCCAGTCTTTACTATTTGATGACCTCAGTGAAGAAGGACGGACTTCTGAAAAGTTTAGCTCTAATTCTTCCTTCTGTCAAGCATAAATCTGCCTCTTAATTTGACTATTTTTGCATGGTTTAGAACTACAGTAGTTCAGATGAAAGAACAATCACTAAGAGGATAATCTGGGAAATCCTCATGGAAAACATTGGACTTCAGCTGGGTTTTGTTGGGAATTTCGAATTCCCCTCAAAGAATGGGGAGACAGCTTTCTGGTAAGGAGACTAACCAAATCAGTGAAAATGGATTGAGTGGAAGTAAAAGGGTAGGAAGATAGTTGAATTACTATACAGGACTTGGAAAGTCAAGCTAAGGAGACTGGGTTTCAGTTTAAAAAGCAGTAAAGATGCCTTTTGGTGAGGGGTTGGGAGGACTCAGCTATAGAACCCCAAACAACATGGAATTCAAGCCTCAATATGTTTTAATCCCTCAATTCACCAAAACTTTATCACTGTGGTAACAAGCCGAAGACTTGCCATTGATCCAGTTGTGAGTCCATACTGCTATACAAAAGAACATTTTCTAGAAAGTTATTTAAGTACTAGTGTGATTGCCAAGAGAAGCCATAAAATATACTTTCTAAAAAACCTCCAAAAATTAACCAAACACTGATCTTTTGAGAATAAACTGGTTATATTCCTAACTACCAAGTAGGAGGTAGACTAGGGACACCCTGATAACTCATCCATCATTTAGTTCTTCTTAGTATTGGCTGTCAAATAAATTTGGCTCTTGAAAAGAAGTAATGACCATCATGGAAACTAGGAAGAAATGGGAATGAAAGACTAATACTAAGTATAAACTTCTTGACCTGTGACATGAACTTGTTGAGGACTTGGGCCATTGTTTTTATAGCCAATGAAATGTCTGGTTATGACCTGTTTTCCTGTTACCTTGCCATTTCCTCTAATCTCTAACTCTTTTTTTCCTTTAAATATTCCACTCAGATTCAGAGATTTACCAAGCCTAAATGTATGTTGAAAGATTAATCAGAGGACCCATAATTAACTGTTTCAATTTTTCATAACATTTAGTCCAGATCATACAGCTTTGAAAAAATTCAGGAATAAATTGTATCCTCAAAGGGGAAAACATGGGCTCTCATTACTTGAGCAGAATCTGGACTTTCCTAGATAGAGAGGTTTACATCTAACAAGTAAACATGAGCTTTGAGAGTCACACTGCAAAGCTAGATGCTTAGCTAACTTCTAAGAGGATTTAATCAAGCTACAGGATATATGATTCAAAGAAAAAAAATGTAATTAAGAAAAATCCCTTTTCAGTAAGGAAGGAGCAGATTGTTTCCATTAATTTTATGAGGAATTTGTTTTCATTGGCTAAAGCTTAACCCTGTGAGGGGAGAAGAGTTTGATAGAATAGCTCAGAATTTTATGTCACAAATAATGAGCATATTACAAATAGATTGGCTTTATGTAATTTAATAATACATAAAGTTATTATAAAGGACCCCCAATGCTCTCAATAATTCTAAGTATCCAAGGCAAGATTTGAACTGAGATCTTCCAGACAACTTTAGTATAAAGAATGTCATCAAAAAACTGACAGTATAACGGGGGGGGGGGGGGGGGAGAAGATGAGCTAACCATGTAACCAAGGGATAATTCCTAGATAGTCCATTAACTTCACTGGTATCCATAACAGCTAGATAGTGCTGTGGATAAAGTGCTGGTCCTGAGTCAGAGCCGAGTCCAAATTTGACCTCAGACACTTACTAGCTATGTAACCCTTGGGTATGTCACTTAACCTCTGTCTGCTTCAGTTTTCTCATCTGTAAAATGGAGTAAAAAAATAACAATCCTCTCAAGGTTGTGGTGAACATCAAATTAGATTATATTTGTAAAGCACTATATAAATATTAACTATTATTATTTCATCATTGTTCACATAAGCTAAAGAGAACACAAGGCAAATCCCCAATCTTCTGATTTAACTCTTAGACTGAGTTACAAAATACTATAATCTGAAGTTGGGTCCACACACAAATAATAGCTCTACTACCTGAATTTTCCAGATATCCTTCCCATCTGTGCTGCTGGAATTATCTGGATCTCCTACCTACAACTATTCACTGGATATTTCCTTAAACACAAATTCTAAAAATCTAAGTCTAATTTGAAATTAACCTTATTATTCTTATGCCCAAATCCATTCCCCCTTCTAGTCTAGGCCACCACCATTCTTCCTATTAACATTTGAAACCTTGGATTCACATTTTATTCAACCATGTCCCTACACCATTTACTTTTTTCTAACTTTAAGATGTCTCATATCTATCTCATCTCCATTCCCTTTGCCATCACCTAATCTAGACCCTCAGAATTCCATTTCCACAGTAGAATGCCTAATAATGGATTGTTAGGACTTCAAACTACCTCCCCACTAATCTAATCTAGTCTATATAACAGTGTCAACATAATCTTCCTTAAACAATGGCCATGGTTGTGAATATTCAATCTATAAGTGTTTATTAAATATCTACTATGGGCTAGACAGTGTGCTAAGTGATAGAGATACAAAAAAAAGGCAAAAGACAGTCCCTGCCCTCAAAAGTTTACAATCTGATGATGAGAAACAGCATGCCAAATATATATATATATATGTATGTATGTATATATGTATATACACAATGCCAGCTATATTTAGGATAAAAGAGGAAATAACAGATGGAAATCACTTAAGAAATTAAGACAGTTGGGCAAGGTGGGATTTACTTAAAGGAAAGCAGGGAGGTCAGTAGGCAGAGTAGGTGAGGGAGAGGTTCCAGGTATGGAGGGCAGCCAAAGAAAATGCTTAGAACTAAGAGATGGAGTGTTTTGTTCCTTCAAACAGCCAGGAGGGTAAGTATCATTGTATATCATGGTACAGAAGTCCTCAGTTCTCAAATTCTGGCTCTGAAATTTACTATTTATATAATCTTGGACAACCTCATCTCTAAATAGAGGATAATATTACCTGTAATTTCTATTTCACAGGATTATTGTGAGACTGAAATAATATAGAGGTAAAAGTCTTAGATGAGATTTAAGCTTACTATCTTACTTGTTATACAGGGAGACCCTTCACTTAGAGCCTTCACAATCTTAGAAGTATCCTGTTTTTGGACCCAGAATGTGATTTCATCAATCTAGTAAACTCCCAATGAGGAAGCTACCTTGACCAAATGCAGATCAACACCTGCTTTGCAACTTAGAGACGTTGAGAAATTGTTGGCGCACTGGACAGTTAAATAAATCACTTGGCCCAGATTTTCCTGACTCCATTATTCACTATATCAAACTTAGATTTACAAAGAAATCATTTCTGCTTGAAATTCTATTTCTATAAATTCTATAAAATTGAAAGTTACCTTGGAATTGTGGGAAATAGGGTCAGTTCATCATGATTTCAAATGATTATGGTGGTTTCCACAAGTGTCAATCATTTGACCTTCTTTGATTTTATGACTGATTTTAGACTATATGGAATCCATTTGTTTTTACTAGTAGTTGTGTCTCATGTGCAACTGAAATAATTTTTTATGTAGCCTTCAGTTTCTTTCTTCCTCAATTCCATTATTAACCTCTTTTTACAAATTGTGTTGTCATTTGTTTAAAAAAAAATCACAGAAAGGGGTGGCTAGGTGACGCACTGAATAGAGCACCAGTCCTAGAGTCAGGAGTACCTGAGTTCAAATCCAGCCTTAGACACTTAATAATTACCTAGCGGTATGGCCTTGGGCAAGCCACTTAACCCCATTTGCCTTGCAAAAAAAAAAAACAAAACATAAAAGAATCACAGAAAGCATTTGACTTATATAAATGATTTAAACCATCAAAATTTTTTCTTCTTGTGATTTCAGTTAGATTTATAGAAGTTTTGCAAAGTTTCAAACTATGACTAGCTAATCTAATATCAATTAGATGTACCAAATAATATTTTATTAAATGTAAATTTGTCATCCCTTTGAGAGACAGTATGCTATATAGATAGAGAACCAGCTTCAAAATCAGAACTTCTGCCTCTGACACTCTCTGCCTGAATGTCTGTGATAGTCATCTAACTTCTCAGATGTCTAGGAAACTTTATAACATTAGAAATTGCAGACAAGATTTCATTGGGAGACGTTCCCTTCCCCTGGGTCCCTGATAGTAATGAAATCACAGCTCCATTTTCTATTCTCTTCATTCTTTCATAGAGTTACAAGTTTCCTTATATGATCTATGGCCTTTGTCAATTTTCCTTTTTTTCTTAAGATTATCACTAAGGGGTTGTAATAACATAATTAGCAACAAATGACTTAGATTTCATGAGAATTGGTCCCATTTTTCCTAATGCTTTCTCTCCACTGACTTAGCCCTCTGTCGTTTTATTCTAAAGAGTTTGTGTTGCTTTAAGATCCACATCTGCCTCTTTATAATCATCTTCAGAATAAGACCTGAGTCCCCTGCATTGTTAGTTAGACTTTGCCATTGGCAAATGTCTCTAATTATCTAAAAGCTATTCCTAAGATTCAGGTTCAGAATTTATTTCTCTATCACAGATCTTTTCTCTCTTTCAAAGGACTGTCCTCAGAAATCTGAAGACATTTAACATTTCTCCTCTTAATCTTTCCTAGACTAAATACTAACAGTTCTTTCTACTTTTCCCTTATATCATGATTTCCTGACCTTACTATCCATATATACTATAATTCAATTATATATTATAATGCATGTACTATAATATATATGCTGAATAATATAATTTATATTACTATAATTTATAAATGTCTCTTTTTAGATACAATGACCAGATTGCATTTAATAGTCCAACTATAATCTGATCAACATAGTATACAAAAGATTATTACGATAAATTGCACATGATAGCTGTTATGTCTAAGTGAGAGAAGAAAGTATCTCATTATACCTAGATGTTTCTATTTTTTACCCTTATTGTAGTTGGTATCTATTTGTCCTTATGTTAGTTTTTCCTGGGTTTTTTTTAAATAAAGAGTATTTTTAGATAGGGAACAACATGATCAGCATAGATTAGTCCTTTATGTCCAAATCAAAATTTGCTATATTTTGCATAGTCTATTCTATTACATTGAACCAAAAGTATAACCACTTATGTAGAAGTATCAGAATAAAAAGAAATTCATAGTCTCTGTTAGATTAGCTATGAATTTCCAAGCCATTAGAGATGTCTTAGGAGCAAATAAAATACTAATACTAATAATAGTATCTCCTATCTATAGAGATCTTTAAATTTTGCAAAACATTTTATTCAAAATGGCCTTGTGAAGGGCAGTGAATAGTCCACAGAGGAGGACCTAAATTCAAATCTGACCTCAGACACTTATTAGCTATGTGACCCTGAAAAGGTCACAACCCTGAGGTAGTTGGGAAAAAATTATTATCCCAATTTTACAAATGATAAAATTGAGGTTTCACATTTGAATACTAGTTCTGTTCTACCCGATTCACTCTAACATCTAGCCCTTCCTCTTTTTTTTATGGACATGTATTTTTCCTTAGAAATAAATTGGTTGTCCTTTTTTAAAAATAAGGTTCTACAGGAAAAACCTTGATTTACTTTTACAGGGTGTGAGCTGTGGTACACAGACTGTTTAGCTCAATGTCTGAAATAATTGATATGAGATATATATACAAATTCTATTCCTGAAACTCTAGGGACTGGTAATTAATAAATAAAAGAGTTTTCTTCTCTTTTTGTGGCTCATGTCCTTGCTCACTGAGCAAGGTGTCTCATGCTGAGCAGCTGAAACTAAGGATTGCTATGGGAAAAAAGCAACTGCTAGAAGTTGATTTTGCTTGACCTTTTTTCCCCCATATAAGCTGTTCTTTGCACGAGAGGTGTCATCTTTGGTTATCATTGGTTAAAATTACATTGTTGTATGGGTGTTGTATTGGGCTGCTTTTTTTTCTCTTCTGAAAATATGAGACAGCCCAAATCACTGGGCTTTTCTTTTTCTAACATGATCTAAGTGTGAAAAATCAAAAACTTTGAAGAAGATTGGTGTGGGGCATCCTCTTTGGTGATGTTCATGCCAGTAGACTGGAAAACAAACAAAATAACTCAGACAAGACATGACTGTTGTTTTGCGTGAGTTTGAAGAGGAAATATGTTTTTTCTCACCAAATCAATAGACTGGGGTGGTTTAGGTGTGGTCCTGCCCAGAAGGAAGAGGCAGAACTTATATGATCTCTCACTTTTTTGTTCTCTCAGCTTGGAAGGAATTTACTGGGTTGCTAAGAGGAGGGCTTGGGCGGGGGAGAGGGGACAGGAATGCTGTGGCATTGACCTGAGCATCATGAACTAGATTCATTTCTGTACTTCATTAATACTCTTCTAGGCAACTGATCCTAACCAATTCTGAAGTCTTCTTTTATCCATAGGATTCTTGAGTCCCACCTGCTGCCACAACTTGCTTAGCCTCTTCAGCTGTGCAGTAGGAGATAACCCTATTTCTTTCCAGTACCTCTAAACTACTAAACTTTTAACACTTCCTCTTTTTCCCTACCTAGGAGAGGCCAGTTGTTAATGATTCAGATGTTCAGTACTCAGCAGTAAGAAATGGTCAATTGTGTCAAAGGCAGAAAAGAGATCAGGGAGGTAGAAACCAGAGAAAAGATCATTAGAAGGTCATGAATGACCTTGGAGGGAAAAAATTTTAGCAGGGTGGAAGGAATGCATTGGAATTTCTGGCCCAGGAGGACATGTAATCAGAGTCAACCTAAACTTGAATATAGTGACCAAATCTCCCTTTAGAACTTTAGAGTATTTATTGGTAACATTTTTGACAATTGGGGGGCAGCTAGGTGGTACAGTGAATAGAACACTGGTCCTGGAGTCAGGAGGACCTGAGTTCAAATCCATCCTTGAACACTTACTAATTACCTGGTTGTGTGACCTTGGGCAAGTCACTTAATCCCATTGCCTTGCAAAAAAACCTAAAAAAATTGATTGATTATAGTATTATGACAATGGTTGAGACTTGTATAGTCATCTAAAACAACTAATCTTTTAAGGATAGAAATGCGAAATGAAGTCATAAAGTTAGTAAAGGGCACTACCTTGTTTTTTTTTTTTACTTTAAAGTGTGTTTAACTTTTAGGTTAATCACAGATGGTCAGAGTGGAATGAAGTCATCTAGTCTAATCATTATGAGAGTACAAGTTCCTTCAACATGTGACATATGATCAAATAATTCTGGATGGGTTTGATACCTGATGCTTCTAGTTCCTTGATTCATTCGTTGTTTCCCTCAACCCTGTGTATTTGAGCATCTAGCCCCAGCACCTTGCTAAAATTTTTTCCCTCCAAGGTCATTCATGACCTTTTAATTATCTTTTTTTCTGGTCTCCACCTCCTTAATCTCTTTTCTGCCTTTGACACAATTGACCATTTCTTACTGCTGAGTACTGAATATACCAGTTCTTGGCCTAGTTTCTGACACATAGTAAGCATTTAATAAATATTTTAATTGGTTGAACACTCTTGTTTCCTTTAGCTTCAGAAACATCATATTCTCCCAATTCTCCTCTGTCTTCACTAATTCCTCTACCTCTTCCCAGTCCTTTGATGTGTTTCCCAAAGGTCTCTCCTTGGCATTTCTTCCTTCATTTCCTTCTCTACAACATACTGTTGTCTAAGTATCCATGACAGCTTTCTGTTGCATGAAAATTCACATTTCCCCATGGGTTAAACTTTGGAAATTTAGACACCAATAAAAAAAAGTTTGGATTCTAGGCCATAGCTTGTCCACTACAAAACAGACTTTTCTGCATAGGCACAAGGAAAGTGGGTTTTTTTTAATCAGTAAATATGTCCTCATACTTTCTAAGCAGGTAAAATGGTGTTTTGACCTACTCAAATGACCATCATATTCATTAGTAATAACAGAGTAACCACTGGAGAGCACATATGTGTACACTGAATCTAGCCAAAAGCATCCAGAGAGTTCACCTATATGAAATTACCTTTGACCATATTTTTGGTCCTTCCTATCTAACCTTTAATTGGTATAATAGTAATAATAATAATGACAATAACAATAGGTCACATTCCTATAGATTGTTATGAGTATAAAGCAATTTTTCACATGTCCTTCCCAACAGACTTGTGAGATGGGTTTCTCACTATTCTCCACATTTATTTGAAGAAGCTGATATGGGGAAAAGTTAAGTGTCTTGGTGAAGCTCAAGTATTTTAAGTGGTGGGGCCAAGATCTTTGATTTGAACTATTATCTTTCCCATTATGCTATATACTGGATTTTAAACACCCTAGTTAAGATTGGTTGCCTTTCATGTAAAGCAGCCACATTTGTCATTTGTAATGTGTTGTGTTGCATAGAAATATTTGTTGTATATGGAAAAAGTTAGGGAAGAGATTGTCATGTATTCTTGTGATTTACAAAACCTAGAATGAATGAATGAAGGATAAATGAATGAATTAATGGATGGATGGATGGATGGATATATGGATGGATGGATGGATAGGTGAATGAATGAAACTTTTATTTTGTACTTACTGTGATCAAGCACTATGCTAAGGGTCAATGGTACTATTAAAAGCCAGCAAGCAAAAGAGTTCTTTCTCTCAAGGAGCTTATGTTCTAAAGAGGGAAATAAATCCATAAAAAGATAACTAGAAAGTATGGAGACTGAGCAAGTATGTCTATATGGAAATGCCAAGGAAGTAAAATGGAGGCCTGGTTGCAGACAAGATAAAGCGAAGATTCATCTATCTGAACCCAGATTCCCAGGAGCAGAATTCAGGTCCCAGGGGGAGGATGTAAAAACTGGAAAAGTCATATAATCCAAATCTAATTTCAAGATGGGGAAACTGAGTCTCAGAAAGTAAAATAACATACCCAAGGGCACAAAGCTATTGCATAGTAGAATGAGGACTTGACCCTAAGTCATTCTGATTCCAAAGTCAGAATTCTTTCCTCTGTGCCGTGCTCTTATAATTATCCTTCTAAAACATCAAAACTGGAAAGAACACCTTGGTTATTTCTTGAACAGCAAAAAACATTATGTTTAGAGTCTGCTGTTAAGGCCACTCATGTATGAAATGTTATGATGGAGTACCAAGTCATTATTGAGAAAGGCATGATGAGCAATTTCCCCATTCTACCAGATCTGATCCTTAGTCCAGAAGAATTAGAGTAAAATAGAGTAAAAATATACTGCCTAGAGTCATAGAACTGGTATCAAGTGGCCTCCTTAGAGATTACTTCCTTCCACCTCACTATCCATCTCAAATAAGGATTGACCTGGAGAAAAATGTATAAAATATTAAATCATTATTTTAGTAATCATTGAGTCCCATCTTCCCTTCTCTACCATGTACCTCATCTCCCTAAGCCTATTCACCTTGGCTAATTTTTATCACTCAGGTCTTGTTCCTGCTTTGTTTCCTCTTTCCCTTCCTATGCCAATGGAAATTTATTTGTTGTGCTTCTGCCATCCATTCCCATAGTGTATCCTAAAAGTTCCTGTTATCTTACTCACCATATCTATGAGATAATACCTAGCCTAGGACAAATTGTTATACCTAAGATGTCCCCACTGCCATCCCCTTGGTGAGTTTCAATCTAGAACATCTACCTCTTATTCATTTTAAAACTAATGCACTTAGAACAAAGGCATTAAATTGAAACTCTATTTGGTATTCATATAGGCATTTGTCTATTTTCACTACCACTGTTTCTCTTTTGCAATCTATTAATCCAGTTACATATTTGAACTTGAGAGTTTCATCTATGCATATATAAAACATTATTCCTTCTTCTAGATGTCTTTGTCA
This sequence comes from Macrotis lagotis, assembly GCF_037893015.1. Classification (NCBI taxonomy): domain Eukaryota; kingdom Metazoa; phylum Chordata; class Mammalia; order Peramelemorphia; family Peramelidae; genus Macrotis; species Macrotis lagotis. The sequence goes on along the minus strand of NC_133664.1, from coordinate 49,570,171 downwards.
ATATTTGTCTATGGTAAATATATTTGATTACCATATAGAGTTACAAAAAAAGTGATCCTAAGCTTAGCTACCACATCAGGGAAGATGAAATAGAGTATAGTCCACCTCCACTAAGAGGAAAATTTATAGGAGATGGAACTAAAATGTAACCATGAAGGGCAGGTAGGTGGTGAAGTGAACAGAGCACCGGCCCTGGAGTCAGGAGGATCTGAGTTCAAACACCTCAGACACTTAGTAATTACCTAGCTGGGTGCTCATTGCCTTGCCAAAAAAAGAGAACCATGCATAGAAGTAGATGAGAGTTCCCTCCTGGATGTAGTTTCTTAACCTAGTGCCATTGACCCAAGGGGTCTGTAAATATATATTGGGAGGTCTATGAGTTCAGACATCACAGCTTTTTTTTTTCCCATTGACCTTTGGTTCATTTTGTAGGTCTATGACTTTTATTTTATATTTTTAAACCCATTCTTTTAAGAGGTATTTCATAGACTTCACCAGATTGCTCAAGGAAGTCATGGCACAAGAAAATGTTTAAGAACCCCTATTATCGAGCCTGGAGTAGGGATTCAGTGATGAGGGAAGTAGGAGACTGGCCCAGTTCTCTCATTATGCTAGCATATTCTTGACCATTCTTGGTGTTAAATAGTGGCAATGCTGCTCTGTCTCACTGTTTGAATCTAGAAGCCCAGATAACTAGCTTGTTAGCTCCATTTTTATGTCTTTAGAAATTATTACACACTAATTCCTATTACCCCCTACTTTTGATGCAGCTCTTACAATGAATGTTTTGAATAGCTTAAAAGTGCCTAAATCCCTGCTACCAGGCAGGTAGGTGATGCAGTGGAGAGAACATGGGTGCTCATCTTCATGAGTTCAAATCTTGTGTGTCCTTGAGCAAATCACTTAACCCTGTTGACCTCAGTTTCCTTATTGTAAAATGAACTGGAGAAGGAAATAGCAAATCATTCCAGTGCCTTTGCCATGAAAACCCCAAATGGAGTCATGATGAAGACAGATAACAAAAACTGTTAACAATATTATATGCCAGTAGTCTAAAAGGTCAGAACTTCAAAACAGGCTAAACAAGCTTTGTAAATATTTATTTGTACATTTGCATAAATTTGCAGTCCCCACATCTGAAAAAAAAAGTTTATTCCTTCTTAGAGAACTAATAGGTTTTTGTCTTTGTATCTCCAATCAGCTAATTGACTTAATTGTTGAGTTAATTGAATTTGCCTAAATTGAGATGAGGTATAAGAAAGGCAAGAACAATAGTTCTGGAGTCCATGAATGCTGGTTCAAAGCTTACCCCTGGAGATTTCTATGTGACAATCTTGGGCAAGTCATTTAATCTAGCCTTGGCCTCAATTTTCTCACCTGTAAAATGAGAAGATTGAACTAGAGGTCCTTAGAGTCCTCTTTGCATTCTAGATCCATGATCTTATGACAGTTTATTTTAAGAATCACTTCAGGACAAAGTATTATTATTATTTAGTGATGATAATAATAATAATAATAATAATTTTACATAGACCAAATAAAATTGTATCATTTTTAAATATTGGAGACTTTTTTTTTTTATTTGAATCACATACTGGCTTCAGTTAAGATTTTTCCTCTGTTGTTCTATAAATCTTCAGAAACAACAGCTACCTTTTAATATGCTTCAGTTTTCCTTCTTTGTCATTTTCTTATTATCACCAGGACAATGACTTTGCAAACTAATGAATAAAATTGAACCCACAGAACATATAGGAACTGATGACTTCGATGTGGCACAAGAATGAAGAATCTGTATACTTCAATACCCTGGGCAATAATACTAGCCAGGCTTTAATTTGAGGAAATCCATCCTGAATAGATTCACATTCCCCTCAGATCTCTTCATTAAAGTCAGCATGAGCTGGTAGTGGTTGCTCTGATTATGAAGTGCTTAGGAATTGGTTTATGGGATATTTATTTTGTTTCTTTACCATAATCAGAAAATGTAATGCAGACATTGTAACCTTAGGACTTTTTCCTGTGGTTTATTTAAATAGGTAGTACTTGGGATGTGATATATAAGGAAGGTAAAAGGGTTAAAATCCTATTTAATTTAATTAACTTGTGCTTACTTGGAAGACCACCAAGTCAGTGCAAAGGTGTGCTGAGAAAATAAATCACAAGTCATATGAAATCTGGGAAAGAACAAGCTACCTTTGAAGAAGGCTTTCCTATTCTTAGTATTGTATCATTTTAATTATTTGCATAAGCTATTCCAGGCTTTACATTTAATATTGCATGGCACTTCAAAAGCAAGCTTAAATAAGCCTTGGTGTTTACAAGAAAAAACTTATTCTTGAGACCTGAAAAGAAAAATAAGTTACAATTCTTTTCATTATTGTTGTAATAATTATATCTTAGAGTATAATGTGTGTTGTACCAAAAATAACCCTATATCTGGCATAATCTAACCCATATATTAAGTTGATGATATTTTAATGAATGTATCTAAGGTTTCTAATTTAGAGAAAAGCCACTTTTTAAGTCACAATCAATATGTATCATTTTCTCAGTCATGCCCACTAAAACCATAGAATGCCACATCTCCAATGGAAATTTCCATCAGCCTGAACTGTTAATGATGAATAAAGTCAGATTTTTAAAATATGAGGTACTTTAATTTGAAGTAAGATTTCACTTAAAGTTTTCAATTCTGGTTTTAAAAAAAATCAAGTCCTTTGTTTTGGCACAATGCTTAAAATATGAAAAATAAGTGCAATTAGTGACTGGTGTATCCAGATGGACATGACCAAATAACAGCTTTCAACTTGAAGGATTTTGGCGATCTAGGAGGTGCCTATAATTATGTCCCTTCTGTTGAATGGGGGAGGGGAGAACCTTGCAGATCTTAACACATTTTAATTGATATTCTTTTGCTGGGCTCAAAAACAGCATGCTGTCTCGTTGTAGAAGATGGTAGAAGTTGGAGAGTTTAGATAATTGAAGGTAGAAATTGGTTACAAAAAGTGTTTTCATTATTTTACTACAATTTAATAGTCCAGTATTATCTCAATAAACTCCCATTCACCCCCTTCCCCCAAAGGTCCACAGCTAAAACTTTATCTACAAAATAAGGATAAATGGTGCACATTTATTTCAGATTGCTGTTTAAAAAATATAACAATTTTCTCAGACAACTCTCCTACCAAACTGTTCCACCAAACTGAATCTTGTTTAAATGTACAAGAAAGGGTGAGATAATTGGATGAACTAAAAGTTCCTTCTACTGTGTGACTTAGAAAGCTTTCTACTTTGATAAGCATCAGTTCAGGAAATTTTAAACATCCATACTCTACAATCTATCCTTAAAGGTCACAAATTTCTTCTGGCAGTGCTTGGATATGGTGCAGAAATATTCCATTTACCATCCCCAATCCCCCTGTCCCCATCACTTTTCCATTGATTTTTGTCTGAATTGGAGCTCTGCTATGTGTGATCAAAGAGTTTCTCTATTGTAAAATCATTAAACATTTCTCATTAATGATTACGTGGATGTGAAGTGAGCTGTCTTAACTCCATAAAAATAGTTGTAACCAAATGTTAATATATCTGAGCTTTTACTGAAAGCAACCCATGTTTAAAAGCTTACCTATGTACCAGCAAGGTCAGAGTTCATTATCTCAACTCAGTTTTAAAACTGTTATTTCAAATTATACACTTCAAATTCTGGATGCTTGTATGTGTATGTGTGCCAACAAGTATGTTTAATCATTGACTTTTTTTATTTGATAGATTTTGAAAGCTCATCTGACTTTTGTTGTTTTTTTCATGCACAGATATCTTCATTTGGGAGGGAATTTCTGCTCTCTGGGGTAATTCGGCCCTTAAGCTTTGATCAAGACTTTTCATGGGCTTGATTGCACACTGCAGAAAACTCTGCTTGAGGGTGGGTTGGTTACAAAAGACTTATTTTGTTTACTTATTTGGGTGAGTTTTTAATCCAAAATGTTCATCATATCCCTGTAAGGGGAGTGATGTTTCCCTATCAAAGCTCAGAGTGACAGCTATAGAAATTTTTCCTGGGTATATTTCATGTGAGAATCTATTCATATGGTAACTGAGGGGAGACAAAGATACTTGTGGACTTTATTCTCTCTTCAGAGACTGTGGGCACACTCCCTAGGCAGTTATGAGTAACAAAGGCTTATTTAGCTAAGACTCAGGGCTTGATTTTCAAACTTAAAGCATATATATATATATATATATATATATATATATATATATATATACATACACATATTCCTCATACCACCACTTCCATATGCCACCCATCTGGGTATCCACCTGAATCTCCCACAGTTGAAAAAATGGGTTCCTAAATAAACATTATTCAAATACATGAGTCTCTGAAGCCGAGAAAGGTTCTCTATAGAATGGAGTGGCCAAGATAGTAAAATTTTAATTGAATTTTGGAAAGTAGCAAAAATGGGAAAGTAACAATATAGAGTCAGACTTCACGCAGACTCTGGAAGGGATTTGTCGAAATCTTTTGGAAGGAAACCACAGGAAGAAAGCTATAGCTATAGAGAGCTGGTATCACGAGTTTATTTGGGAGACATTTTCAATTATGGAAATTCTTGTTCAGGGATTATGGGATTTGACCTAGCCATTTTACCTATCTTCATAGTATATCGATGGTTCTTTTTCTTTTTTTTTTCATTTCCTTTTCTTCCTATTTTCGTCTCCACTGATTCGATCATTATTCATCATTTTGATGTGTCTCATTCCAGAGTGCCCATTTGTGGGACATCAGGAATCCGTTACTAAATAAATCTGGTGCTTAATAGATTCTGAGTAGGAAAAAAACTCCAAGCATAGAAAGGATGTATTTGGTTTCTTTGAAAAGATCAAAATTATTTGTTAATGCTCTAATTTCCAAAGTGCAGTTGTATTCTATCCAGCCAGCCTGAGTATTTCTCCTACCTTCACTAGGCAACTGTACCAAACAGAGCCTGAAATAGAAATGAGCTAAGTCACCCATTCGCCCCTATATACCCCAGTGAATGGTAGCTCTCATCAAACTATATGCACATTTTAGCCGATGCAAGGAAGGCCCCCAGCACATTTAAGTTAGAACTGAAATCATCACTGCTTTATAGCTGAGCATTGACACCACTGAGGAACAGGAGGAGTGTGGGGTGGGGGCGGGGGGGAAGGGAGAGAAAAAATATAGGCTGTGGAATCTTCTTGGTTCCTTTACAAGAAGAGTTCTTGGGTTTATTTTTTATTCTGTTTTAAAATTTTAAAAAGGAAGGGAGGGAGAGAGAAGGAGAGGGAGAAAGGAGGGGGTAGCTAGTAGTGAGCAAAATAGACCAACCAGCCAAGGCTTGACTACCTGATCATCCTTGAGAACATGAAACAAGTGTTCTGGAGACAGAGAGAGAGAGAGAGAGAGAGAGAGAGAGAGAGAGAGAGAGAGAGAGAGAGAGAGAGAGAGTGTTTTCCTGGGGTAGACAAACAGCACATATGTGCCATCCTACATACACACATAGATTTAATGGGGGGCACAAAGGGGAAAGTGGAGGAGCCTGGCCTGTTTTTAATTTGGGTCTGTTTGCTTGTATTCAGCACTTAAGGGCTCCTGCATTCAGTTTGCTCAAAAGAGTGATCAAGTTTTCCTTGCCCATGCCTCCAATCAGAAATGCATGAAGGGCAGCTGCAGAGATAATACATTTTCCCCAAAGGCTTTGGCTGAGCAAATTAGGTGTCAATGGGGTGCCCGCTCCGGCAGTACTCTCTCTAATTAGTCTCTTGAGCCTAGTTGGTGGCGGGTATGAGATGATCTAATCAATTGGTCTGTGTCTGATGGTACGTGTAAAAATCCTACCCGGCAGAGCTCTCTCCCACAGGTCACTCACCTGCACAGCGGGAAGGCTCACTTTCATTTTTCATCTCTTCTGTCACATGATGCTGACAGTTGGTTTTAAGAAAATTGAATCCAAAAAATATCTAGTTCATAGGGCACCCAGGTCAGAACAAAGTTGCATTATGGGTATCAGGGATCCAATTAATTAATATTTATAGCCAAGGAGCTCCATGTAGATAGTTTCTGAATAAAATGGTTATCAATAATAATCCATTTCATGCGAAATGGATTTCTTTTGTAGAGATAGAAGAAAGTCACAAATGACAAATGGTGGTGTCTGTATATCTGAGGGGACGATGCATGTAAAAGATTCGTGTCTCTGGGTGTGCCGTATATCTCAATGGTTGAGAATGTGTAAGTGGATGATTTAAATCGATCTGATATTTTACTTCCCATAAGAGACAGAAACATCCTTCACTCATCCCCACCCTAAACCTACTCACCAAACATCTGGTCATACTTACACTTAAAAGAATTTCTACATATATTCAGTGTACTCACATACATGAGTAGTTCTCTCCACCACCAAATTGCCAGCAGTATAAACAGTGCTACACTGTGGGCCAATCAAGTATTTTGACAGCTACCTCAACCTCAAACTGGGTATTCAGGATCATAGCTAAAGTGATGTTCCATAAGAGGTTGGGCTAAATAGTAACTTCTGGTGAAACTTTCACTAAGGCAGCATCGACACCATTGTTGGGTCTCTTCAAGTGATGTGTTGGGTATCAATTTAAAAAAAAAGTGGAAGGAGGGAGCAAAGTCATCTTTCACTGTGATAGTACTTAATTGCTACAAAATTACGCTGGACCAAAACTTCTTCTAGAATAGAAGTCACTACAGCACACTACTACTAGAACTCAAACCTGATAGAAATTCAAAAAAGCATAAAAAATGATTAGCAATAAACTATGTATGTAGCAAGGGCCACCTTATGGAGAACATCTTTCCATTCCAACATATTTAATTCTCTCAAGTCTCCCAATAGCTTTGAGAACGCAAACTTCAGTGATATGTAAAGCCACCTCCCTTTCAAATGAGCCGCTTACCATGATCAACAATAACAAAGAACCATTGATTTAAGCCTTAAAGTGATACTAAGTTAAACCCACAAAGAATTATAGAGACATGGTTCCTGCTGTTGGATCAAAGGCTCCAAAAGAGCTGTCTGCATTTAGTGCTTTCCCTTCTCCTCTCACTAACTTCTCTGGCTTCATTGCCTAACTAATACTCTTTCCCACCAAAGTGACAAGTGCTCTCTGTTAATTGCCCAGTCCAGTGGCATCTTCTTAGTCCTCATCCTTATTCATCTATATACAGCATCTGATATTGGTAACAACCTCTTCTCCTCACCTCTTCCTTTCCTGTGTTTTCATGACACTGCTTTCTTCTGATTCTCCTCTTAACCCATCCAGTGGCTCCATCTTGATCTCCTTTGCCAGATGACTTACTATCTTGGTCCCCATGTGGGGATGTACTGCAGAGATAACTAATTGTCCATTGAATATTTCCAACCCGGTTTCCAACACATCTTAAACTCAATGTGTCCAAAAAAGACAGCCAATGACCATTTTCTTGCTAACTTTTCTATTTCTCTTGAGGGCACCACCATCTCTCAATCTCACAACTTCAGAATTATCTTTGACCCTTCCCTCTCAGCATCCCCCTTAGCCAACCATTTACCATTTATCTCTCTCATATATATATTTTCCCTTCACTCCACTCACACAGCCACTCTCTTAGTTCAGATCTGTGCTATGATAGTAATCTGTTAATTGATCTCCCTGGAACCCATCCTCCCATGGATGTGACCATATCACTGTCCTTTTCAACGAGTTCTGGAGGGTCTCTAGATTGGTGCTTCCTCTTTTTGATACTTAAAGATTCCTCACAATCAGGCTCCAACCCACTTTTTTTAGATGTATTACACATAACTCATTTTTCTACCCTTTTTACCACACTTTATCCACTGCATCACCTAGCTACCCTGACGCACAGCATACCCTCCCTTTAAAAACAACTATTGAATAGTTTTAAGCAAGTTAGCAGATATGGCCCTGAAAGCATCAAAACTATGACAAGATGACCAAATTAGATCTAGATGAATCCAGACATACCCCAGAATTCTATGACTCTTTTGAGACTATCTTTTGTATAATCTGGCTCAGGCTCTAAGGAAAGAGCACTAAAAGAAGGGGGAACATGAGTGAGAAATCAGAGGCATGCATGTGTGCTCAGAGACACAAAGATAATATTAACAGTAAAGGGGAGATGTGGGGACTAAAAGGGAAATATTCTATTTTCATAATCACAGAACTGTAAAACTGTGAAATCTAGCACCCTGCCCAGCACCTACTTGTCAAGAAGTTGTTTCCATGTTCTCTGTCTCGGGAATGCAATATCTATATAGACACAGTAGACTCAGAGGTGCCTGTCTATATTTGAGAGAGGCCAGTGATATGGGAGAAATTAGAAATCCAGGAACCAGGAGTTATATAGCAAGTATTTGCCTAGAGGAAAGATGCAGCATCAAGAGTTATCTTGAGTTCCATCTCTTTGAAAGAAGACAAAATCCCAACTGGATTGGAATAGTCTCTCGTTTCAGTTCCTAAATGATGAAGTAGATTCAAGAGCCATAATTTTGATGAAGAAGAATCATTTACTTGGGTTATTCTTATTTTCCTTATCAATGAAATGTTTCACTTACCTGTCCATGTCATGCTTGTTAACTGAGTCTTCCCCAAGGCTCTGGAATAGGCCCTCTTCTTTTCTCTATCTTGCTCTCATCACTCAACCAGCTAAGTGGGTAGAAAGCTGGTCATAGAATCAGAAAGACCTGAGACTGAAGGCAACCTCAGACACTTGATTGTGGTGGAACCCTGGGCAAATCATCTAACCTCTGTCTGCCTCTGTTTCCCCAACTGTAAACAGTGGATAATAACAATACCTACTAACTGGAGTTCTTATAAGAATCAAATGAAATAATATTAATAGTAAAGCGCTGGCACATAGTAGGCAATTAATACATTTTTGCTTCTTTTGCCTTCTCCCTTCTAGTGAATACAGTTGAAATTTTCATTTAGATTATTCTCAGATCCAGCCCTAACCTTTTTCCTGACCTCCAGTCTTCCATTTCCAATTGCTTGCCAGACATCTTAAATCCAGTATTATCAAATTTAAGTTATTCCCCCCAAACTCCATCTCTTTCTCTTCCCTTCCCTCCTTCTAAACATTCCTGTTAAAGAATTACTGTCATTACTGTCAAGGACCCCACCATCCTCTCAGTTTGAGGCTCACAAATCAGTTGTCATTCTCAGCTCCTCATTCACCTCTACATATCTAATCCATTATCAGGTCCCATTATCTCTACTTTGCGATGTCTCCCCTATTTGTCCCCTGCCCCCCCCCACTCTTCCTTGACATGGAAGCCACTCTGGTACAAGCCCTGCAATAGCCTTCTGGTCCATCTCCCTAGCTTTATTTTATTTTCTTTCCTCTATAGTCTATCTTAGACTTAGATCATCCTAAAGCATAAAACTATGTAACCTGTAACCCTCCACCCCCGCCCATGTAACCTCTCTCTCCTCTCCCTATAGGATTAAATAGCAAATCCTTCATTTGACTTTTAAAAACCATCACAGCCTGGATCCTTCATACCCTTCCAGTCTTCTTATACTTTGCCCTTCTGCATATACTCTGTGATCCAGTGACACCAGTCTTCTTGCTATTTCAAGCACACAGTATGACATCTTCCAATTTTTCCCTGGGCCATCTCCCTCGTCTGGAATATTTACCTCTTCATCTCTAGCTCATAGCTTCCCTTGCTTCCTGTGAGTCACAACTCATATCATACCTTCTGCAAGAATTCTTTCTTTCTCCCCTTTAAAAGGTTGTTTCCCACTAAGATAGCTTGCAGTTTACCACCTATAGAATATTGTATGTATGGAGCCTGTTGTCTCCCCCATTTGCCTTTCTCTGTATCTCCTGGTCTTAGGAACAGTGACACATAGTAGACACTTAATAAATTCTTGCTGATTAGTTGCTTAGTGATTAACTTACATCAGCCATCCTTTGGAAGTATTCAAGGATGAAAAGGAATTAACGGCGGGGGGGGGATTGAGGGATATAAGAGGGTGTTGTGGGATTGAACGTTCTGTCTTCTTGAGCTGTTTGGCTGAAAGTATTTTTTTTTTTCAGTTTTTGTGAGGCAATGGGGTTAATTGATTTGCCCAAGGCCACATGGCTAGGTAATTATTAAGTGTCTGAGGCCGAATTTGAACTCAGGTACTCCTGACTCCAGGGCCAGTGCTCTATCCACTACGCCACCTAGCCACCCTAAGTATTTACTATATTAATCAACCGTAGGCACCCACTGGTTATTTCATCCAAGTGAGGTGTGATTTTTTTTTCTTTGTTGTATGTTATATTTGTTTGTTGATATGTTAAGTTTTGTTTTTATTTTTGCAACATAAACCATATTGACAAATTTGGGGCTAATTCTTCCAAAATACTAAATGCTTCTAACCGGTGAACACATACAATTTACAGATTTAGAGAAGAAAAGTTGCCAAATTTCTTTCTTTCTAAGTGAGAGGAGAAACTAAAATAAAAGCATCTGTTTATCATATTACACTAATAGGTGGGTTCAGTCTGGATCTACTGCTCCAAGTTTCTGCTGAGTTGTTGTGGAAATAACTGGCCCTACTTTTGAGGGACTTTTTCCTTTAACCTATCATATAATTTGGGGAGCATGAAAGGGTGCGAAGTTTGAGAGTTTTGTTTTGTTTTGGATTTCTTTTCTTTCTTCACAATTTGCTTTTCTACTTTTTTCTTGCAGGATTAAGTTGTCATCATTCCAGGGAGAAGAAAATCTAATGAAGAGGCCAATAATATGAAGTGAATCATGGTTCAGTTTCCTTTCTCTCTCCCTATGGTGGATTTTGTTCAGAAGAAAATTGAAGCTGGCAAGACCCTATTTTCCCTGCAATTTATTTAAAACCTTGCACGCATTCGGATACCTTGTGATTTCAGAGAACTATGTGAAGATTAAGCTTTGCTTACTGATACATGGCATGTATTCTTTCCAGTCTTTTGTGTTGGATTTTGTTTGATTTTCCACTGCGGTGCGGCATCGTTGTAAAGGTTTTTATGCTTTCACCAGCAAGGTCTTAAATACATTAAGACAACACATTTGGTGTTCACACTTCTCCAGTAATGTCTGTACATAAAAGCCACAGAGTGGCATAAAAGAATGTGTGTTTTCTCTGAGAATAGTTTGACCAGTAGGAAGCCATTTTTAGCTAGAACAAACCCTTATTTGCTGACTGACAAGGACAGTCCCTGGCCACGATGCCATCAATGTTTTATTTACTTCGTAAGAATCTTTACATATAGCTTTGATTTTTTTTTAATCCAAGGAAATAATTGCACAATTAGCACATCGAAACTTGGTTACTGTTCTTAAATTACAGAGCATGCCAGTCATCAGAATAGGTTGACAATGAGACCAGGGCTGGGGGGGGGGGGGTGAAGGAAAAGGGAAACAGAACATATGAACAAAGACAATTATTGCTTCATTGATTAATTAATTGCTCTTTGGTCCTTAGAGTTCAAAGTAGCCTTTTGGTTTTCATAGATCTTCTCTACACTTGGTTTTTCTCATATTGTGTTATCTTTGGAGTATTTCCTTAAAAAAAGAGTTTATAGGATTAGGAAATGCTGAATGAGCCATTAAAGCAATCTTTGCTTGTTAGCTTTAGGAAAAAACAAAGTGTAAAGCTTTCCACAAGTAAGTTTGCTGTCTCAAATTCAAAGTTCCATTTTGTCTTCATTTCAACATAATTGGAAGATGCCACTGGACACCCATTGGAGAGACTGCCAAAACAAATATGCAGTACACATTTTAAAAATTTTGCAATGCATCATTTAGAAAGAGGGACCCAGCTACCCAGATTTAAGGACACGAGGGAAATTTGGGTAAGAAGGAGAAGACCTCAAATTGGAAGCAAAAGAGAGATGGAAGCTCTGAGTTTCTCAGATCTGGAATGAATGGTGTCTGAATTCAAGAAAAGTAGGAGTACTGTGGGGCTCACTGCTGCATTGTAAACAGTATAGAGCCCAAGGAATACTTCATTCACATCCTGAGGACACAGCTTGCCATGGAAACTTCAGATTATACATTGGCTCAATCTTACCATTTCCTTCTTGGTTTTCCATTTACTATGGCTACAACAAGGGAAGCCAACACTCAATCTTGAAGAGCTTTTTCTCACATTCAGGACACAGCAGAAAAAGGGAGCTGAATTTCAGAATTCATAAGACCCAGAATTGTAAGCATGTAGAATATGATGTCATTGCTTAACTACATTAATACGATGTGAATTCAACATTGATTTTTAATTGTACAGTACCTACTAAACCAGAAAGTCTTTGCTATTTGACACTTAAGGAAAAACAAAACATTTACCCAATGAGAAAATGTTCACCATTTGCTCCCAGGAGATCTATTCCATTCTTTTATCATATATTCCTACCAAATTTAAGGTATTTCAAGGCATTTTGAACCTTTGAAGTATTTTGTTTTAAAGCTGATACTGGAAATTTTTTTTAAAAGGAAATTACATTCTTGATCTCAACCAACATTTTCACGGGTTTGTTCTAAAGCTTCATGTTTCTATTTGGTCAGAGGCAGAACTTCATCCTGTGATTAGAATGGAGAATTATAATTTGCTGTTTTAAAAGTATTATGGTTGCTGACAAGAGGGAGAAAGAAAACCTGAAAACATTTACTATAACAAAGGTTCAAATTAGGAACGAGGCGGCCATTCCATAGGTATGTGTCACTTGTTCAGCGATAATTGCTCTAGAAAGACCAGAAAACTTTTTTGTATTTGTATTACTCAATGAAGAAATCTGCTGGTCTGACTTATAAATGAACTGTCTACGGAGTTAATTGCCTTTCAGGAAGGTTTACTACTTTGCCATCCAATTTATAAAGCCAAAGATTTGGCTGACTCTCTCTTCCATTCTCATTCATATTTCCTTCCCCTTTTCTCCCCTTCATGTTTAAATTAGCCCTGGAAATTGTGTTCCATTTACTTTTTAGTCAAAGGAAGCACTAGTATGTTGGACAAGTTTATTTTCCTATAAAAGAATAACTTGAAATCAAAGAGCTGGGGTAGTTCGAACGCCTAAGCACTGTGATTGTATCAACATTACATCACTGCAGAGAATTCTGAATTGAGTCTTGGGATCTGATTTCCATTTTTTCTTCTTTTTAAAAGCAACATTCTGGTTAGCAATACTTCTGCACACATAATGGGGAAACTTTCCTCTGCAAAGGAAAGTCCTGCAAAACTTTCTAGGGGAGGTGGGGTGGGGGAAGACAACTGTCAATTTACCGATAGGAGGGGTGAGAGATATTTCTACCTCCCAAGAGTGATAAGAGAAGAGGGGAAGAGACATTTCCCCCAGGCTTTGGGAGAGGACACAGGCCTCTTGGCATTCTCTGTACGCACATAACTGAAAGTATAGTCCACATTCTATGTTATACTTCTTTACTAGATACTATTTGTGAATATTCTTGATTTTGTAATCTCTGTTACTTAAGATGTTTAGGCTGTACATAATAGGGAAGAAGACTGGCTCCCCTTTAAAATAGAAATGCACTGCTGCTTCATTATGTAGAGAAGCCTATTTCCTGGCTTGTGGGTGACAGTAACTTTGTATGTCACCATTTTGCAATTTTCACACACACACACACACACACACACACACACACACACACACACACACACCAAAAAATAAAATAAAATGAAATAAGCAATGTTCCCCAACCCCCACCCAAGTGTATTTTAGCGGCACGTACAAGATACTCGTTTTCTAGCTGGAAGTGTTTTTTGTTGGGGTTTTTTTTGTTTTGTTTTGTTTTGTTTTTTAACTTTTAGTTTTTGGATGATACACCATGCTGTGTATTTTGTAAAAGGGCAAATGGGCACAGGATGAAAGCGGCCGTGTCATTCAAAAAAAAAAAAGTATGATTTCTTCACAATGACAGCCTCGTAAGCAGAATGGTATAATACATGTTGCATTATTTGTTACAACTTGTACTTTGTCTGTATTATGAGAGATGTAATGGTTTGTCAGCTGTAACTGTTGTTTTCTTGTAATATGATATGGAATAAAGTGTAGCCGAATCTCCCTATATTTTCTCCTGTATTAGCCAATGGGAATACAAAAACAAATAGGAAATTGTCCCAGCTTTCAAGGAGTTTGTAAGATATAATTTTACAACTGGTTGTTGTTTCTTTGAGTGCTCATAATCACATATCCTCTCTTCTGACCACCCCTTCCCCCAAAGAAACTTTGTAGGACTGGATCAGACAGAAAAAAATTAAATGGAACATTCCAGAAGATCCCACTAAAACTATTTTATTTGCTGTGCCGGTTTTCCCCAAAATGAGCAGAGACATTGCAAAACAAACCCAGCCATTGCAAGATCATCAGCATTCCCAAGACATGATGCAGATGTTCACCACATGTTTCACCCATCACAAATTTCATCTGTGATCTGATCTTGTGTAATGACTCTTCCTTTTGCATTTTACTGGCTTTTGCTTTGTTTTTTGCACCTTCTCCTATGATGTAGGACGCATCTGTTAGTCTCCATCAAATACATATCAAAGTACAAGTGGTTTCCCCCGCCTTAATGTTATACAGCATCTTCCAGTTGACCTTTTCCACCCCATCTCCCTTCCCAGACTCATGCAGTTGAGGGGAGCTCAGTGCGAACTCTTCTCAGAGCCTCCCAGACAACCTAGAATACCAGCTAGGAAGAGTTAGTGCTTTGAAGCAGAACAAGTTTGGGTCAAATCCCAGATTAACAAATTCTGACCTTGGTGGTGATGGACTGACACTGTGAATATTCATTTTTGCTCTCCCCCCAAGAGATTTATCAAGTTAACAAGATTTCTTCATGTAATTAATGAAGTTTTCAGAAGTGGGATGTCAGCTACTGTTGGGAACATGAGGTTTCATTTTTTATATCTTCCAAAGTGAAGAAATAAACTCTTAAGAGAGAGCAAAGTATCATGGAGGCTGATTGTGGCACAATGGAAAAGTATTGCATCTAGGTTCAGAAGATCCTGGCTTCAGATCCCAGCTCAGCTATTGACAACTGATGTAGTCAGGCTGGATTTTCTTATCCATAAAATAAAAGCCAGGACTAGATGATCTTTGAGATCTGCCGAGGCTCTATTTACTATCATGTGCTTTGACGTTTTATCCAAAAGGGAGGTGAAGGTGCTTCACACTTCCCTATGGTCCCTATACTAAATAATCAGTTATTTGGAAGCCATGGCCAACTAGAGTTAGCCTAGAGCTTCCAGACTCTCAGATCAAATTACAAAATAAAATTTTAAAGAATTCTTACGAAATTCCCACCTCTGATACATATTAGCTGTGTGACCCTGGTCAAGTCACTTAGCCTCTCAGTCCTTTAGGCAATTCTGAGATTTTGTTACAGAAAGGGTACTGACCTGCATTGATAAAAGGATATTTTCATCTTGGAGTAACCTATATCAAAGAAATCATAGGTCCGTTTTTGTCATTGTCTCGTAAAACTTCCTTTATTTTCCTGGCTTATCTTGCTCAGGGAAAGTGCTGGCCAAGTAACTACCAAAAAGTGGTCAACAAGAGGTGCAATCTTTAGCCCTCTGAGAGATCAAAGAGGTACACCCCAATGGCTTCAGATAGTTGGGCACAAGATCCATGACCCAGGGACTGGAAAAAATAACCCTTGATGAAACCAAATAATGATGCATGATTTTTTTTATTAAGATGAGCATCTGCCTTCATATGAAGTTGAGATTCATACTAGTTGAGATCACAAATGAATGAATGAACAAATGAATTAGTGGATAAAGCATGGGCAAAAGGCTATCATTCTCCTCAGAATCTACTGGAAAAGAGCAAGCCAGGAACTCATCCCATTTTTCTAGTGAGTGTGATGAGAGTGTCCATGACCATGCTCATTGGATGTCAACCCAGCCACTATAAAAATATGGACAGTGCTGTTTCATGTTGTCTGCATGGTATCATGGGGAAAGAGTGATCTGATCAATGTCAAGTCTTGGGTTCAAGTCCTACTTTGACACATGCTATGTGATGCTAAGCAAATTACTTAACCCTTCATGTGCCCCCAGGTGACTCTAAGATATGTCACAAAACAGTTGGTGAGTTTTCTTACTGAGATCTCTCCAGTCCAGAAATGTGACTGGCACAATGATTTCATCTCCCAGAACACAAGACAAGTAATCAACCTTGTTTGATGGGGAAAGCTCTTGGGATCCATATCCAAGGCAAGAGGGACAACTGCTTAGAAAACTGGCTTGGATAGTATAAAAAGATGGCTCTCCAGTTGCATGGCAGCATCCCAGCTTCCATTCAGCTCAGTAATTGTTCAGTTCTTGCTCTCCTGCTCTGGCAGAATCGTGGCGCTGTAGGCCGGCAGTGAAGAGTCAGGAGGGCGGCACTCACCGTAGTCACTGTTGCCCCCCAGAGTAAAGAGAAACCAGAGGGGAAGGTGTTCACGCAACCTTCTGCCACTAGGTTAACGTAGACAGTCGCCAGATAATGGCCGTCATTGTCAGTCTTTGCAATGAGAGCCCTAGCGTGGCACAGCTGCCTGCTGCTACCAGTGGGTGGTGGTGTTATGGGCATTAGCTTTGAGAAGCTTATAGAGCAGAGGGGGCTGGGATAAAGGACACAAATCAGGGGA
The DNA here is from genome assembly GCF_037893015.1 of Macrotis lagotis. Lineage (NCBI taxonomy): Eukaryota > Metazoa > Chordata > Mammalia > Peramelemorphia > Peramelidae > Macrotis > Macrotis lagotis. The sequence goes on along the minus strand of NC_133664.1, from coordinate 49,553,486 downwards.
AAACTGACAAGATTAAAAAAAAAATCCAGGGCCTAGTATTTACTGTTCATCCTCCTTGCTTGTGGTGTTATATATTGTCTGCTGTGAGTCATGCTGAGAGAGAGCCCGGCACAATAATAGCTGAGAGCAGCCTTGGAGCCCCCTGAGCTATTCTCCGCCAATGGCGCTTACTGGGGAAAGAGAGAGCATGATTCTGATAGATTTGTCTTTTTTCTTCTTCTCTCCAAGACCACCCAAAATTTTTAAGGACATTCCTAGGACAGGACCTACCTAGAAGTGTTTACAGCTAGGGTAGCTGAGAAGTAGCCCATCAAGGGTCAAAGTTAAGGTAGAGTCTATATATCACCCCACTCCAGGCTGTAAAGCAAAAGGCAAATAATTGGGATTGGGGAAGGGGGCAAGTAGTGTCATCATAGGCCTGTTTGTTCAATAATTTCCAGATTAAAATAAAACAATTAAAATATAAAAATTAAACCCTACCTTGTTCTGCCTCCCTCCACCTACATCTCAAGGCTTTTACCCAATGTCTCATGTTCACTTGAGAATTCTACAGAGAATGTGGAAAAGCATTAAAACAACCTGTAATTACACAACTGTTCACAGTCATGCCTCATCCAAGGCATTCCTTGAGGATGACCTTTATTATATTCTATCTATCTTCACTTGATAGGCTATATAACAAAGGGAGGCTGCATGGGATTAGGTTGGTTCTTGGTTCTTGTCCTTCAGTATTGAAGAAGACCAAAATGATAACACTTTGAGACAAATGATAGTATATCCAACTGTAGCTGATTGGACCAATACGAGCTTGGAATGCCCTACCACAAATTGAGCATCAATACCAGGGAACTTACAGTTGTCACATTTCCTTTGCGCTGCTTCAATTCTGCCTTCCTCATAGAGTGTGGCACCCTCACTGATAAGGGCACGCCATGCAGGATGATCCTGTGCCAGTGTCTCCCATGCTGTACACTCAGTTCTAAAGTTCTTTAATGAGTTCTTTAGGGTGTCTCAGTGTCACTTCTTCTGATCCCCTTGTGAGCATTTGGCCTACATGAGTTCTCCATACATTTTGGCAAACGTACATCTGGCATTCTGACAACATGTCCAGTCCATCATAGTTACACTGTAGTGCATGGGATTTAATGAAGGGTGAAGGTAAGTTTCAGGTGGATGCTCCATGTCATCATCAATATATTTACTCCCTCCAATGAAGCATTTATGAAGTGCCTACTGTATGTTAGTCACCATACTAAGTATAAGAGAAATGCAAAAATAGTCTCTGCCTTCAAGGAACTTCTTAGATGATAGATCACTACCCCTCCAGGCTTCTCTGACCATCCTTGGTCTCTACTCCATTCCCTTCCACCATTTGACCATCATCAATACCAAGTAGATACTGAGTGGACAAGTCACCTCCCTTTAGTTTTGTTTCATTTTTTCCTTTGTTACCTGTTTTACCAAAGAATTCATGATCAAATAGTCAGTTGACTATTAAGGGTATATACATAACTATGACATTTATTACTGGGAAGTCAGGACCATATTCAAAGGTCTTTCCAAAAAAAAGTTGAAACTTTCTGGAGTTTATGCTGGACTTTCAGAGCCTTTGGGAAACCAGGGTCATCTCCTCTTATAATAAGGCATCAGAGTATGAATTTGTATGAAATAAAGGGCCATAGAGTCTAGTAGAAAATGAGGGGTACTCAATGAAATGATAAAACATTTTCCTTTCCTTATTAAGATGGATTTCATAAAAAGTAGCTAGGTGGTGAGAATAAAGACCTGAATTTCATTCTAGAAGACTGATTGTGAATCCTGCCACAATCATGTCCTAGTTGTGTGAGCCTGGACAAGTTACTTTTCTCAGAGTGGGTGCTTAATGAATATTTATTGACTAATATGACCTGGAATCTGTTTCCTCCTCTGCAAAATGTGCATTGTAACCTCTACCTGCTAGGTTTGCTCTAAGAATCACATAAGATAACAAAACTCTTTACAAACTTTAAGGTTTTATATTAATGATAACTTATTCTTTATATTATTATAAACATCCCCCTTTCCACTAAAGTCATTCTCCTTTGCTTTGTTGTGACATGTCTCTGGCACTTGATTCCCTGGCATCACAAGAGTGGAATGTATTCTCTGCCACATCATGAAAAAAATAGGAAAGTTTCCAGCATGGATGGTGTGGTGGATATAGTGCTGGCTGGTGTGTCCAGCATCTGAGACGTTTAGAGGTGCCTCTCCCAGATGGTTGACCTTGGAGGATGGATCATCTTCACTGTACCACCTGTGAAACTGAAGGCGGCACAAGGAGATATGATCTGCATCAGAGGAGACCATCCCTACATTGCTGAAATCCTTGGTCTTTGAAGTCTATCCATTGAAGTATTGTAACATCAGTAATGAGATAAACCATTTTGCCAGGGAAGTAGTGGTTTGGCACAAATCATTTCCCAAAGAATTAACGGTGACCTCCAATTCATAATGGAATGAAGTCAATAGAGATGCATTTTCAGAATCAGGATTACTAGGATTCAAGTGTTTCCAACTCTGGACCAAATCAACCCAAAGTTAATAGCACTTCCTTGCAAATCATTAATATTCAAGTAGCTTTGTGTAGTATCGTGTTGTAGAATGGTGTTGTATGGTGGAGTAGAGTGTTGGAGTCAGGGAGTTATGTATCCCTTGAAGGTAACCTGTTTCCTCATTCGTGAAACAAAGGGTTGAACTGACGTCCAAGGTTTGTTCCAACTCTAAATTCGTGATGTATGATTCTTTGAATGCTTTTAAAACTCATTACTCTTAATCTCATGTGCTCAAATCTCTGGTTTCTTTTAATTCTCAAGTAAAATCCCATCTTCTGCAGGAAACCTTTTCAAACCCCTCTTCATTATAGTGCCTCCTCTCTGTGTCTATATGTATTTGCTTCCCCATTAGGTTGTAAGCTCCTTGAGGACAGGAAGTATCCTTTTGCTCTTTTTTGTGTCCCCAGTGCTTAGTAAAGTTAGCAGGTGATTGATAAATATTATTTATTGATTGACATGTGCTGTTTTGTGATACAAAGCCCCTTTCAGAGCAAGAGTGGCAGTAGGGATGTCTGTTATATACATACCAGGTCCTGAGCTACCTTCCGAGCCATTTATTTGGACACACAGGCTGTGTCCATAGCGACAAATGAGTTCTCTTTAGCTTTGTGACTCCTCTTCAGGGAATACTATTTCCCAAGACCTAGATCGGGGTGGGCACCCTTTTATCTGCCAAGGGTCATTTGGATATTTATGATATCATTTGTGGGTCAAACAAAATTATCAACTGGAAAATTAGCCTGCTGTATTTGGTCAAACATTTAATTAATTCACCCCTAATAAGCTCCCAGATTTATTGATTTTCAAGTCCTGCCTGTGGTTGCCATGGCAGTACCAGACCAAATGATTTTGTGGGCCTTATACAATCCCAGGGCCACCAGAACAGATTGCCCCTATACTAGATCCTAGATCCTAGCGAATCTACTAAAGATCATTAGTGAACTTGAAAGTCTTATACTGTGGAAGAAAAGCTTTTTTAGAATTCACACTCAAAGAACTACTAGAGACAAGGAAGCTTATTCTGTTTGTACTTTTTAACATTAACAACAAAATAGCAAGCATTTATATGGTGCTTTAAGATTTGTAAAGCATTTTACAGAGATTATCTCATTTGTGATATTTGGGAATAAACATACATTCCTTTTGTTGTTTTTGCAAGGCAATGGGGTTAAGTGACTTGCCCAAGGTCACACAGCCAGTAATTAAATGTCTGAGGCAGGATTTGAATTCTTTTTGTCCCTCTCTCTCTCTCTGTCTGTCTTCTCTGTCTCTCTGTCTCTCCGTCTCTGTCTCTCTGTGCCTGTCTGTCTGTATCTCTCTCTTGTCCCTTTCCCAGAAGCATTTCTTTGCAAAATAAGAAATTAAAGTAAAGGGGTTGACCTTAAAGGGGAAAAGTACAATAGAAAGAACTCTATTTCTAAAAGTCAGAAAACATGGTTTTCGACAATTCAAAGAACAGATGAGGGGGTAAATGTGTGAATTAAAAAAAACCCCATCATTTATTAGTGCTTATTGTGTCCTAAGCCCCTGCCTTCTTTGAGCTCACCTTCTAATAAGGGAGACAACACACCAGAGGAAGTGATAGCCAGGGACCAGCATTTTTTCCTTAAATCTTTACTGGAATGGTGATGGACCTATCCTGGCTATTTCCTATCACTTGCCGTCTCTGGGCCTCAGATTTTTCATCTACAAAATGATACACTACTTCGTCATGCTTTCTGAGGTTGGTTCTAGATCCAGGATACCTACTAATATCTCAAACTCAACATGTCTGAAACAGAACTCACCATCTTTCTCCTCAAATTCTCCCTTTTTTCAATCTACCACTATCCTCCCAGTCATCTGGGTTTACAACCTTAGCGAGTGTCATTCTTAAAGTCCACTTACTGACCCACATATCCACAATTAGTTCTCAGATCTTGCTATTTCTACCTTTACAACCTTCTCGTCTCTGGCATACATTTACCCCTTTCTACTTAGACAGGAGTATATGGGGCCCTTAAGGAGAACCAGCACCTCTGATGTGACAGCTTGCCAAACCCTTCTCAGGGCTGCTCATCTGGTGTCCACCTAGCACTCAAATTCTTACCTAGAGCTCCAAGAAACTTTAGGATGGACAGCAGATCTTGGCAGATGGGCTAAACCAGGTTGAAGTCTCAAATTCACTGATGCATTAAAGGGGTGCCTAACCTAAGCATGGCACCTATATGGCACAGGAGGTAGAGTGCTGGTCTTGAAGTCAGGAAGAGCTGAGTTCCATCCAGCCTCAGATACTTACTAGCTGTGTGACTTTGGACAAGTCACTAGGCCCAGAATGCCTGAATCCAAGGCCATCTTCAGGCATCCTGGCTCATATCTGGCCACTGGACCCAGATAGGCTCTAAAGGAGAAAGTGAGGTTGGTGACAGCATAGAGCATAGTCCCCCCACCCAAGTTAAATCTAATACATGTGCTTGTCATGGCATCACCTCCTTGATGCCATGGTCTTCTTTGAGATCGAAGGACAAATTCTAAGCATGTAAAGACTTCCCCTGGTGGAATGGGCAGATAAAAACAATTTGATTCCATGTCCATGAAGGGACTGAAATAGAAACTGAGGAGTGCTTAAAGCTTGTTCAGTCACCAAGTCCATCAGCTGCATCCCAGGCTGTCACCAAGTTGTTTTGACTTTTGTCCTGCCACAGGAGTCTGATGACTCTGGAAGAGAGAGTGAGTCTGATGACTTTCTGCAGCTCTGCCTCACTGAAATCCAATTCACATACAAGTCAAAATATTACTCTATGATGTCAGTGGTTATCTTTGAAAATAAAACATGAACTACAGATCAGGTTCTCACTTCCTCTTGCCTAGACTGTTGCATTGGCAATATTGGGAAATTAATCACTCCATCTTCGAATCTCACCCCAGTTCAATCCATACACCACTGCCAAAGCAGTTTTCTTAATGCTGTCCCTGTTTTCCCCTTCCCTCTTTTCCCCCTACTACTTGATAAACTCCACTGGCTTCCTATTAATTTCAGGTTCAAATAAAAAGCCCTTTGTTTGGTTTTTAAAACAACCTGGTCCCTTCCTATTATGATTTACAGTCCTCCATTCCTTTCCAACCTAGTCAGCTTCATTTGGGATGCTCCATCTTCTATCTGGGAGCCTTTGCACTGGTTGAACCCCTGGCCAGAGGGCTCTGCTCCTTCACTGACACCTCTTAGAATCCTTGCTTCCTTCAAGATTTAGGTCACATGTGCCACCTTCTACAGAAAACCTTTCTCACTCCTCCAAAATCTGAGAGCCTTCTCCTTCCAGGTTATCTTCCATCTATTTCATATGTATTTGGTATGTAGCTAATTATTTATTTGCTTGCTCCCCCAGCTGGACTTGCTCCTTGAGGTCAAGTTCTGTTTTTGTTGTTATGGCTGTTGCTGTTAGTCTTGTTTGTATCTCCAGTACAGTGTCTGGCTCATAGTAATTGTCTAATAAATGCTGGTTGATTGATTTATTAATCCTCTTCTTTCCTTATCTTCCTATTGTATCTAATGCACTTGAGTCAAAACGAGCTCTTTTAAGAAACACGATGTTTGTTTCTAATTAAGATGCTCCCTTTCCTTCACCCACAAAGAGCTTTTAGAAGATTAATAACTGAGTTCTATGTGGCTTATTCCTAATGCCTGAGTTGTCCAATGCCAGCTTGTCCAACAAAAACCCCTCTTTTCTCCCCTCTTGGTTATATAGGTTACACTAGCGGAAAGAATGTGCAGGTATCTATGGGCACTTTTCATTCAGGAAATAATTTATATGACAATAAATTATCCAGAGAATTTGAAGTATTATTTTTAGTAGTCTGAAGTTACTTTCTATCCTCTATTGCATAAATAAATTGATACATTCACCTAAGGAACCGTGAACAAAAACTCACTGTGTTCTTGGGAAATCTGCAAGAAGAGCTTTATATGCCAAATTTAAAATAAGGAAAATTAAATTCATCATTATTATTATTATTATTATTATCATCATCATTATTATTTAATGGAGATATATGTCTATATGGTTTGCATTGCACTGATTGTATATCATCTATATTATCAAATAAGATATTTATTAAGCTCTTAGCATACTTTGCACAACATAAATGTTTAAGAAATGTCCATTCCTTTCTTCTTTTGAATACTGACTCAACAAACATTTATTAAATACCGATTATATGACAGAACTGTGCTATGCACTGCTCTGATTAATGTTTTCTTCTTATGCATCACCCTACTTTATTATAATTTTGAGTGTTGTTGCAGAACTGTCAAGGGAAATCCTTCCCTTGTCAGCTGTGCCACAACACTCAAAATTATATCAGGCATAGATAGATAGATAGATAGACAGACAGACAGATAGGTGGATATCAGGTATAGATATATTCATCTGATCTATGTTAAGATTCATTATGTTAAGATAATTGATTGGGGTGGAATAGTAGAAAAACAAAGATTCATTACTGGGACAGGACATAAGTTTAACAAATATATACTTGTTTATATATATATATATATATATATATATATATATATATATATATTAGTTATGTCTCTCTCTCTCTCTTCTTTCTCATCCTTTTTCTCTCCCTCCCTCCTTCCCACCTTCTCCTCCTCTTCTTTCTCCTCCTTCTTTCTCCTCCTCCTCCTCTTCCTCCTGCTCCTCTTCTTCCTCCTCTTCCTCCTCCTCTTCTTTCTCTTCCTCCTCTTCTTTTCCTTATCCTCTTCCTTTCTTCTTTTTCTTTCTTCTCTTTCTTCTTTTCCTCTCCTTCTTCTCCTCTTTCTCTTCTTCCTTCTCTTCCTTCCCTTCCTCTTTCTCTTTCCCTCTTTCCACTTCCTTTTCTTCCCCTCCTCCTTCTCCTCCTCCTCCTCCTCCTGCTTCTGCTCCTCCTCCTCTCTCTTTTCTCTTCTCTCTTCTTTCTCTCTTCTCTCTTCTCCTCTCTCTCTCTCTCTCTCTCTCTCTCTCTCTCTCTCTCTCTCTCCCCACTCCCATACTTCCTCCATCCCTAAAAAGTCATTATACTGAACCACAGTGGTAGCCTGATAATTTGCAAAGTCATGAACATTCAGGTTTTAGTTCTGTTTTTTCATCAGTTGAATTTCTTTAGGCCTCAGTTTCCTTACTTTTCAGTAGAGCATGAATCATCCCATATGGATTATTGTGCAGCCTGTGGTTACTAATTTTAATTGCATCCTTCTCTGCTTCCTGGTGTTAGGGATATTGCTGCCAAAACCCTGCAGCTGAGAATGACACAAGTATTTAAATTTACCAGAGACAGATGGCGACATAAATCTCCATTGTTACCAATAGCATTCCCAATGCGGCTGCTGTCTGTTTTGAATGGGATATTAGCAATAGTGAGTTCTCATAGGAGAACTTTTTAGATTCCCCTTCAGGAAGCAAAGATGCTTTACATTTTTGGTGGTGGCTTGGGTAGGGTTATGCATATTGCGGCAACAGTCGGACTTAGATTTAATTAAAGGTGAGCCAGTCAACAATACCAAGACTCCCTTCGAACTTGACTCCAATTCATTCAGGCCTCTTTGGCTTTTTTCATTTGTTCTTTTTCATTTTAGGTGATAGGGGTAAAGTTTTCAACCTTGCCACAGGAATCCGGGAAGTTGAAATCAGTCTATGGCATGCAGAGCAGCAATGAGGTTGTAGAGAACAAGGAGCAATCTTCAGGAGTGTCTTTCAGCGTGCCAGCCCAGAGGAAGGAGTTGTCTGGTGGTCATTCAGCATTTGGATATGGATTTGGTAGAACCAGGGGAGCTTTGCCCAAAGCAATGTATATTTTGTTCATTGGAACCTCACTAAATACCTTAGGGTTTACAGAGTCCAATTCACTCTAAACTTTTCTTCACTGGCCAACAACAGGTCTCAGACCTGGCCCCACTTAGTTGGCATTTGGGGCCTAATTGGCTCAGAGTGAATGTAAATAGCCATTGTCTCTGTTTTGGCCAGAAACCATGAGGGTCTTCCCTTCCCAGACTGATTTTTTAAAATTTTTTTTTGACTTTGCAAAAGGCCTCTTTGTTTGTTATCTCTCTTACTTACCATAATTATGGACTGGGTGTTCCCTCAGTTAAACTGAGTCTTGGGAAAGACCTTAGCCAATATCTTCTACTACAACCAAGGCCATCTCCAGTCATCCTGATTCAGATCTGGCTCTGGAGGAGAAAGTGAGGCCGGTATTAGGAACACCAGCTCCCTCACTTAAATTCAATTCCCTTGCATGAATGTGGAACTCAGTAGAAACTGGCCTAAATTATGATTCTACTCCCCCAGAAACCAAGAGGATTCTACTCCCCCAGGAATCTAGAAGTATTGAGGAAAATGCTTATACATTTGTTCTTCCTATATCTTTGAAGTAAATATCCATTTGTAAAAACCATACAATGTTACTGACCCCTTAACAAACAGGAGGAATATAGTCCTAGAGCCAATGGACTAGAGAAAAGACTCCCCAAACTCCTGGAAATTCCCTGGAACCTTAAAAGGTAATATATCAGGTCTTATTCTGAAAAAATTGGACAACATACATGCGACATAAGTGTTTGGTGTTGTTATTGCTATTATTGTATAGCATTACTACATATGTTCTACATGGTCAAGAGAGCAAACTACTGGTGATGAAGAGGAGACCCTCAAAGCTGAATAAAAGCCATGTCACCAAGAATAAAGTATTTTCTTTTCTGGATTTTAGCAAGGCAATGTGATTAAGTGACTTGTCTAAGGTCACTCTACTAAGTAAGCATTAAATATTTAGGGTGGGTTTGAATTTAGGTCCCCCTTACTTCAGGGTGGGTGTGCCATCCACCATATCACCTAGCTGCCTCAAGAATAAGGCATTTTCAAGAATCCCCAGTGATCTAAACCAAGAACAGACATTGCTCCCAGACCTAGGAAATCAAAGGGGCACTAGGAAATTCTGTTTTTAGTCTTTAGAAATGTTTTAATTTGGGGAGTAGAGAGCATTTTTCCTAGGGACAGGAAGTTATTTCTTTGCCCAAGTTCTAAAGCCATTTTGTCTTTAAATCTCATTAGGAAAATTACTAGTTGGTCAGATTCTTTCTACCAGAAAGATGCTGTTGTAGAACGTGGAGGAGAGAGCATAGAATTCCTCAAAGGCTGAAGACATTCTCTGTGGAGTGTTTGCCCCAAGATAAGTTAGGTCAATTGCGGTGGACAGGATCAAGCATTATCCCACCATTAGCCTTTTTGCTGTGTTTATTTCCTATGCCATTTGCTTTGATCTGGACTTGTGATTTCTGATGTGAGGGAACTCTGGGAGCAAATTCCCTCTATCAAAGTAGATAATCAATTGGTTTTCAAATTATAATCTTAGTTTCCTGGAGGATCAGAGATGAAGTGACTTGCTTAAGGTCACACAATCATTATGTAGCAGTCATCTTGACTCCTTTGCCAGACTTGTATTCACTACTTCATGCTAAATGCCCATATAAGCATTTAACACATTTTTTAAAATGAAAATTTTTTATTTATTTGTGTTTTACCAGTTTTATCTTGCTCTTTCCATTCAATGAAAAGTTCTTGTTTTCTATCTTTTAACTCCATCACAACTCTCAATTCTCTTATGAGGTAATTGGAAAGAGATATAAATAAAATTCCAAGAATGGTCACTAGAAGCTAGCTAGTCACTAGGGTCATGGGAGCCATCACTTACTCAGTTTTTTTCAGTGGGTCCTTCTCTGGTATCTTGGAGCTGATATCCAACGATGAAGAGATGGGGCTCACTCATTGACTTATAACCATGAGGAATAGCTTTTGACCCCAATGTGGACCTACTCTCAGAGGAGATATCCTCTAGTGAAGACATGCTCTTTTTCATTTAGGTTGGCCCTGTCATTGGACAGCAGATAAAAAGAAAAAAAAAAGCAGTGTACATAGGAAGAATGAAAAAAGACAATCCAAGAGGTTATAATATGAACTGCACAATTCTTGTATTAAGACTCATTATTCAGTCATTCAGTCCTTCAAAATCTAGCATCTAGATGACATGGGAGTAGAGCACTGGCTCTCAAGTCAGGAGGACCTGAGTTCAAATATGACCTCAGACACTTACTAGCTAGGTGACCTTGGGCAAGTCACTTCACCCTGATTGCCTCACATCCAGGGCCATCTCCAGTGGTCCTGATCCACTTCTGGTCACTGTACCCATATGGCTCTGTAGGAGAAGGTGAGACAGACCCTCCCATCACTCAAATTTAATTCATGTTGTAGTCTTCTTCAAAAATGAAGGACAACAGTAAGTATCTATGGATAGGGAAAATTGTGATAGGGACTGGGGGCGGTAGGTCCCCAGACCTCTCGTAGCTTATCTGGTGGAGGGAGAAGACGAAAACAGGGCAATGTACAATATATAATCAACATTACATAAGTGTAGTAGAAAGGGACAAAAAAGATGCTTAAGGTGCTAGGGGAACATTTGCTACTAATAGCACAATAAATGAAGGTTTCATGGAGAAGGCTGGCAGTTAAAGTCAGACTTTAAAGGGGGAATAACAATTCAATAAGTGTTGTTCAGTCATATCTAATTCTTCATGATTCCATTTGGGGATTTCTTGGCAAAAAAAAAAATTACTTTGTGCTGCTTTGGCTCATTTTACAGATGAGAAAACTGAGACAAATTGGGTTGAGTAACTTGCCCAGGGTCACATAATTAGTAAGTATCTGAGGCCAGATTTGAACTCCGAAGGTAAGTCTTCCTGGCCCCAGATACAACAACTCTATCCACTGTGCTACCTAACAAATATGGGGAAAGAGGACATTGCAGGAATATGAAAATGAGAAAAGACATGGAGATCTGAAGCACAGGGCATGTTCAGCAGGGCAGAGAGTAGACCTGTTTAGCTGGTGCTTAAATACAAGTATAGCAAGAACTCCAAATGGAACCCTTGGACTCCTCTGAATCCATTTTGTCTCATCTTTCCAATGGTAACCATTCCTCTCCTGCTGCACACAGAGCTTAAACACACACAGATCCCAAATGCTATTTATTCATTGTGCCTGACTCAGAGAATAAGACATGATTCCAGCCTAGTAGGGCTCAGGGATAATCAATACCCATCAATCAACATTAAGTCCTTGCCTTCCTGGAACTTGCAATCTTAATGGGAGAAACCACAGGAAAACAAATATAGACAAAGCAAAGGGTATACATGATAAATAGGGAGTTATTCACAAAAGGAGTAGAGAAGGCTTCTTGTAGAAGGAGAGATTTGAATGGGGACTTGGAGAAAGCCAGGGATCTGTAGTCAGAGCAGGGGAGGGAAAGCATTCCAGGCTGGAGGATAGGCAGATATACTAAGTCAAATTGCAATATAAAGCAGCATATAATTACAGAAGGAAAATCTTCCTAAAAAGTAAGAGTTAGGCTAGGTGGCGTAGTGGATAAAGCACCGGCCCTGGATTCAGGAGTACCTGGGTTCAAATCTGGTCTCAGACACTTAATAATTACCTAGCTGTGTGGCCTTGGGCAAGCTGCTTAAACCCTGTTTGCCTTGCAAAAAAAAACCTAAAAAAAAAACTAAGAGTTGCCCATGGGTGGTGTGGATTGCCTTGGATAGTGCTGAGTTACTTCTCAGAGATCTTCAAATAGAAGTTTATTGGTCATTTGGGGGGTGTCTGTGTCTTCTCCAGGCACAGATTGGATTGGCGACCCTCTGAGATTAATTGGAAAATCATACTAATGATAATTTTTTTCCTATAATTCTTGTATACCCGTTCTCCACTTCTTCCTTCTCCTTCTCCTCTTTCTCCCTATTCCTACTCCTCCCTCTACTCCCGCTCTCCCCCCTACTCCCACTATCCCTATCCCGATTCCTACTTCTACTCTTATCTATTATCAACTATCCACAATCTATTATCTGCTACTATTGTAGGAACAATCTACTACTAATAAGAATAAAAGGAGTCAAAACTGATATTGGTGAATCCAGAGTCAGAAAAGATGGCCTAAGGCTGATGTAGTTAGGTGAGTGCAAATACAAGAGGGTGGGGCTTGAGCTAGCTAGGGAGGCCTTGAAAAAAGAGGTAGAGAAAAGCAGTCATTGACAGTGGAGGAACCAGCAGGAGCAAAGGTCTGGAGATGGAATGAGTAGGCCACAGCCAGGAGGCCTGGTGAGAACAGATCTGTGTTGTGGAATTATCCTCACTCACAGTCAGTTTCTCCCGATTTCTTCTCACATAATTAATTTCCAGTTTTTCGAGTAGCTCGAACATCCAGATACAGAGAGAATACGTGATTCCAAGGAGCACCAGTCAAACTGAGACATTCTGAAGGGATGCAAAGAAAAAAGTCTGGAGGGGAAAAAAATGAAAATGAAATCCTGAGAGTCACTCACTTCATCCATAATCCTCTACCCGTCCTAAAGATTCAAATGGCCCATAGCAAGGAACGTGACTGTTTACATTCTCACCGGAAAAAATGTCACCCCAGAGGTCTCTGACAGCCCATATCCCTGACACTTCCTTTATTTAGCCAGGAAGATTGTTTGCTAGGGACGAGGCTGGGAAAGATGCCTTCAATGACTTCCTCGAAACTGAAGATTAGAAAGACCTGCAGCCTTTGAGAGAGACCCCACCTTTTGGCTAGGGCATGAGCTGTGAACAGGAGGAGGGCAGAGCTATATATTTTTTTCCTCTACTAAGCATAGGGGCCAGTGCCCCAAGAGCCCTCCCTAATCAGTTGAGGCACTGTTGGATATTTGCAAATGTCCTCATTAGCCAGTAGGATTGGAAACCACTATTTGGAGGTTGATGTACTGAATTTCTTGTTAACGGTCGTTGGCATTTATCCGTTTGTCTGTTTTCTCCTACAATGTCACTGGATGATGCTGCCTTTGCCTCTGAGACACAGCAAGAAGGAGCTGCCGAGCACATGAATACTAAGGAATTGGTTTCCTTAGTAACAATGTCCATGAAATTCTTGCCTTTCAGTCTTGTTTGTTTGTTTGCCAGAGTGGGCTGGGGAGACACCTGAACTCAAACCGGCTAAAAGTCTATGGCATCCTTTAATGGCCTAGACTCGGGGTCACATGTCTCACCTGGTGCCATACCTCACTTATGCTAAACTAATCATAATAATCTAAGGATTATGTAGCACCATAAAATGGGCAAAGTATTTCCCTCTAGGAGCTCATTTTCTCCTCATCACATCCCTGGGAGGCTGTTACTATTCTTGTCCCCATTTTGCAGATGAGGAAACTGAGGCTTAGAGAGGTTAGGTCAATCCCTGAGAGGTTGCTACTATTATTATCTCCATGTTATAGATGAGGAAACTAAGGTTTAGTGAGGTTAAGTGTATCCCAGGGAAATTGTTCCTTTTATTAGTCCCATTTTACAGATGAGGAAACTAAGGCTTAGAGAGGTTAAATGAACCCTGGGAGGTGTTACTATTATTATCTCCATTTTAGAGATGAGGAACCTGAGGCTTAAGAGGTTAATAGAGTCTTTGCATTCACATTTTCCAGATGAGGAAACTGAGGCTTAGGGAGGTTAAATCAATCCCTGAAAGGTTGTTACTATTATTATTCTCATTTTACAGATGAGAAAACTGAGGCTTAACAGGATAAGCAGGTCCCTGGGAGGTTGTTACTATGATTCTCCCATTTTACAAAGACACAGAATGGTTAGTGACTCACAGAGGGCCCCACAGTCAATCATTGCCTAAGATTCACTTCAAACTTGGGCCTCCCTAACTCCAGATTGAGCACTTTATTGACCCAAGCGGCTAGCTACTTCATTCTGACTAGGCTGGAATTACTTCAAGTGTCTCTGTCTCCAGATTCTTTTTCCTTTCAGGTGTTTGGGAGTCAAAACATGTTACTACAAAGATCTTCATGTGAGAAGCATTAAGTTGAAGAGGCTACACTCTGCAGGCGGCTAATTAGGCTTTTCCTGAAATAGTTTAAGAAGCAATGAATGTTTGACCAAGAATATGAAATCATAAAATGAGAAGATTAATCACATGGGGAAAGATTTGATAACACACTGAAGACCTACAGGTAGATTTTTTTTAAGGACAGTCTGTAGATCATGAAAAATATGGGACACTAAGAAGCCCCAAATACATTCAGTTCAGTGACCCTTTATTTTTAAGAATTGCCGGCTTCCCTGCCAGTTCACTCCCTTATTCCACCCAGGCACACTCAACTTGCCCCCACCTGCAAACCCCAGCCCACCCACACTCCAGAAGCACTTTGGTCCTGGGCAGGAAGCTTATAGGGAGTAACTGGCTCACAAAATCCTTGGCTCGGGTTCAAGCTCCCTCAAACAAAATGTAATAAGCATTCTTTACTGTGCTAAGTTCTGGGGATAGAAATATGAGCACAAAGGAAGACAATTCTTGCTTGCAAAGAACTTATGCTCTAATCGGAGAGGACGATGCAAAAGATAACTGGGAAGGGTCAGGAAAGGGAGGAAAAAGAAGGAAAAGAATGGTTCAGGATATGGTCTTGAAGTTTGGAAATTAAGGAGGGGAATGAAGTTTTGTCAACTTGGGCATCTCCACAAAAATGGAAGCCCCAGGTGGAACTCAGAGAAGTGGGCCAGCCTAGAGGAAGGATATTCCAGGTGTGGTTGGATATTCCAGAGTACAGAAATGCCAAGCCCCATGGACTCAACATTTACACTAAATCTTGTTATGACCTTGGGCGGCATTTCTCTTCTTTAATCCTTAATTCCCCCATCTGCAAAATGTGTGTGGGGTGGGGGCTGGGGAGGGGTTGTCTAGACAATCTCCAAGATTCCTTACAGGTCAGTTCCAATATTCTATGATTTGTTCTGGACTATTGGTCCCTCTTGCCTAGAGCCTTTGCTCTCTTCTCTCCTAGCTTGAATTCTTTATTGCTGTCTGACTTCTAGCAATGTTATCTGTCCTGTCTAGCCCTATAGTCCCTCTTGGCTTCAACCTACCTTTGTGGAACTCTGCCCCTTTTAGAATACCCAACTTTCTCATTTCTGGCTCATCAAACTTCTGATCACTTCTCGGAATGTATTCTCCTATTGCTGTCCCAGGAGCTAGTGGGGGTCCAGACAGACAGACTGGTCTAAATGTTCTGAGGATTGTATATCATCTAAACAAAGAAACTGATTGGGAACCTAATCTACACAATGGAGCAATAATCATGCATGGAGTTACTGATTGCTTTCTAAAAATCATTTTATATGTCTTGGAACTGAAATTCAAAGTCATAAGTCACAGAGATCACCCCATGTTAACTCCTGGAGACATTCAGCAGAAAGAGAATTGGAATTCTTTTACGAGATGGAGGAATATGAGGCTAGCCCACCACTCATATTCCTTTCCTCACAAATGCTGGTTCTATCAAAATTCCTGTCATTAGCTATGGGGGAAAAGATTAGCTTTTATGTAATGTGAGAAAAAATGGTGGAGCTTTGATAGCCTCTCCTACTATTTTCTTTGGTAGAAACCACCATGGGTATTTTCTGTGAAATATCTAGCCTTTAACTTACTAATTGAAATTTAGAAGTCACTGTACTGAATGGCCAATTCAAAAATCGACTTGCAGGTTTTCTCCTTCAGTAATACTCTGCTGGGTTCATGTCATGGAGGAAGAAGAGGAGAAAGGAGAAGTAGGAGGAAAAGAAGAAGAAAACCAAGAAGGAAAAGAAGAGGAGGGGAGGAGGAGAGAAAGGAGAAGGAGAAAAAGGGAAAGGAGGAGAATAAAGGAGAAGGAGAAGGAAAGGAGGAGGAAAAGAATGAGGAAAAGGAGAAGAGGAGCAAAGGAAGAGAAGCAGCAACAGAAGAAGGAAAAGAAGAAAGAAAAGAAGGATGAGTCATAGAAGAGCAAGAAGAAGAGGGAGAGGGGCAGCTAGGTGGCAATAATGATCTAGCTGTGTGGCCTTGGTCAAGTCACTTAACCCCATTTGCCTTGCAAAAACCTAAAAAAAAAGAGGGAGAGGGAGAAAAGAAAGAAGAGGAGGAGAAGGAGAAAAGAAAGAAGAGGAGGAGAAGGAGAAAAGGAGAAAAGGAAGAAATGCAGCAGCAAAAGAAGAAAAAAAAGGAAAAGGAGGATGAGTAATAAGAATAATTAAGAAGAAGAAGAAGAAGAAGAAGAAGAAGGAGAAGAAGAAGAAGAAATAAAAACCGTCCTAATCCTCTCCCATTGTGAGGAAGGCTTAAGATGTCTGTAGTAATTAAGAAAATAACAGGTGATATTTTTTTAAATGACAGCTCAACATTTCTGCAAAGATAGTATTTCCAGAAGTCAGTCTCACCTTTCTCTATCCTGGCCCCTGTCCTTTCCTGGGCTCAGAGTTCCAGTTCCAACTTACTTTAATGATATTAGATATTCATAATAGAAAATGGCCATATTACCAGAGTATTGCTAGTCCAAAGAGTAAATTTCAGGGTTTTTTCCACAATTCTTGTTCCTGACATCATTCCAGTTTCAGATGTTACTTCATTGAAGGAATCTGAAAATCAAAGGATATTCAGTGTAAAAAAATTATCTGAAGAAAAGTTAGCAGTTGTATAAATTAGTTATATCTTTCAGTGGCTTAGGAATGATTCCTTCACGTTTAAGAAAAATTTCAGTTTGATATTTGTGATTAAGCCAGCACATCGAGTTTTAACCACTATTAAAGAAATGAAGGGCAAGGCAGAGTGAGCCTGGAAAAGATGGCTAGTATTTAGCTGCATTGTGTTCCAATCTGCTGCACCCATTGGTCTTATTAATCAAATACTATGGGTTCTTTTTTTTTTTTTAGGTTTTTGCAAGGCAAATGGGGTTAAGTGGCTTGCCCAAGGCCACACAGCTAGGTCATTATTAAGTATCTGAGGCCGGATTTGAACCCAGGTACTCCTGACTCCAGGGCCGATGCTCTATCCACTGCGCCACCTATGGGTTCTTAACCATGGGGCCAAAACACAGTAGATCACCACTGATTATCAAAGTAAACTCTAACTCAAGAATAGTGAACTTAGAGTCAAAGTAGAGTCACTAACTACTTTGTATCTGGGTGACTGGGAAAGATCCTTCAATTCTAGGACATGTTGAATGTTTACTCAGGTTAAATAGCTCATTTATTTTTCTAAAAGTGTCCAGAAATGAAATATTGGACAATTCTCAATGAAGCCTAGTCTGGTAGATATGACCTTCTGATAAATTAATCTACAAACTCAGTCTTCTAAGGATCAAGGAAGGTCGGACCCAGATGCTCAAAGGGTTCTCAGCAAACTAATTGAGTGAGGTGATATTGGACCCTGAAAACAGCCATACAGAAGAGGCCTGCCCATTTGGGGTTGGACCAGATGTCATCATGTGAAAGAGTAGGAAATCTGGTTCCTATGATAAAAAAAAGAGCCCTTATTCCTGATTAACTGACCCAAGAAGGCAGATTCTGCAACACTGAATCAAAAGGACATTGAAAAACATAACTAATTCTCCAATTACCATATTTTAGCATATGGTTCCACACTGCTTTATTTCACAGTTATAATGAGATTGCTAATGCAGTGCAGAATGGGACAATACATTAATTTGGTACACAATTCCACTTATCTGATAGAAATGCCATATTTAGACAGCAGGAATCTTTCCCCAGGCAAGTAAGCAGCCCTTCCTTCAACATAAGAGTATTAATATTTTCTCTCTGTAGGGGCAATGGTGGGCTTTTTTTTCTACCGCTAAGACATATTGCATTATGTCTGCAGGTTTGAATTATGTGTATCATTCCCTTTATTATTATATGCATCCTATAAGCTATATACATTATTCCTAAACTTCCCTATGTGACTTCTTTCTGCATTTTTCATTTCTTTCTTTTTTTCTTTCTTTCTTGGCCTCTGGTGCTTTCAGACTGGATCTTTTCCAGGACCAGTCTGTGTGCCAGCCATAGTAAATACCAATTTCATTTCCATCCTATTATTTTTCTAATTAAGCGTTTGTCATGCAAAAGAAGATCTGAGGTGCCCTGTTTTCTATTATGCAAAGTATTCAGTTATGATAATGGCTTTCTGAGAGCTTCCTAAAGGTGATGGGGAAAGGAGACAAGAGAGGAATGCAATAAAACCCAGCCCACTTGGCCAGCTCTTTGCCTGCTCTTGTTCTTGGCATGTCTTGGCCTTGATCCTCATTTGCCTGCCACACACATTATCACTGACATTCCCCAACTCACACCTTAGGCACATGTAATTAATTGGCAGCCTTCAATGATAAGACTTCTGCTAACTGCCAACCCAGAGGACTAGCAATATCATCATGCCAGGTCATCCAACCTTGACTTCTTCCCATCCACCCACTTCCTTCCATTTCCATTTAGTAAAACCCATGCTTGTGGAAATTTACCTGGAGAGGTCAAGATGTTTCAGAACGAAGTCAGAATATGCCAGCAAGGACCCCTTGCTATTTCATCAAAATTCCCTTTCCCTTCTTAGGGCAAATCCTGAGGAGGAGGACTCTGCAGAAGGGGAGTTTATTTTCTAAACCCTTTGAATGCAAAGCTTTTCTGATTTCTAGGGCAAGATATTTTCTCCAGATAAACCTTAATAATCAAATTTTTATATTAATATGTTTCCCTCTCCAAAAAAAATGGTTATATTTTAAGCTCCAAATATTCCCCTAATTCTCAGAGAATCAACTATGAGGTTGAGGGGCTTAAAGATATTTAATATTACTTTAAGATACACTGAAATAATTTCCTTTTCCATATCTTAGAATCTCAGACACAGAGAATTCTTAGGAGTTGAAGAGAGACTTGGGAAATCATTATATTTCCCCCCCCCCTCTACCTGCACATGTGAGAGATGCTACAGGTGCACAGTAGTGTTGGGTCATTCAGCTCCTAAAATATGCCACTGAATGTATTCAAGTGGCTAGAGGAAAATACCCTGTAGGTTCAAGCTTGGAGCAAAGTACCTTACTGTAAAAATTCAGTTTTAATTGACAAAACAACTCATCATTGTTACACATTCATGAAAATTAAGCCATCATAGATCTTATTCAACCTTATAATAGCATATAGGATAAAGTTGGTCCTTCCTTTTGGAAGAAGACCATGACATCAGGGAGATCTGGGCTTAGTGACTTGTCCAAAGGCACACAGCTATTAAACGATTGAGGTTGAATTTGAACTCAGGTCTTCCTGACTTCAGGACTGGTACTCTATCTACTGTGCCATCTAATGGCTATGCTTAGGCTAGGCACCCCTTTAACTCACCAATAGATTTGAGATCTCAACCTGGTTTAGCCCATCTGCCAAGATGATTTACCACATTGTACCTGCTGTCCATCCTAAAGTTTCTTGGAACTATGGCTAAGAACTTGAGGGCTAGGTAGACACCAGATGAGCAACCCTGAGAAGGGTTTGGCAAGCCCTCACATCAGAGACGCTAGTTCTCCTTAAGGACCCCATACACTCATGTGTATGTAGAAGGGGGTAAATGTATGCCAGAGATGGCCCTGGATGTGGGGCAATCGAAGTGATTTGTCCAAGGTCACACAGCTAGTAAATGTCAGAGGCTGGATTCAAACTCCCATCCTCTTGACTCCAAGGTCAGTGCTCTATCCACTATGCCATCTAACTGCCTCTAGCATAGAGGAAAACTGGAGAGTAGATTCAAACTGGAAAGGACCTTAGAGATCAGCTAAATCACTGCCAATTCCATATTTGGCAGGGATGGAAATTGAGGTCTAGACAGGAGAAATAATCCATCCAATGTAATGCAGCTATTACAAATAAATAAAGCCTCCCTGATCCTTCCTGTCTCTTCATACGTCAAGCAAAACATGGTTTTTCCATATAGTTTTCCCTAGTAGCTGGCACATAGTAGGCACTCAATAAATATTTATTGAATTAAATATCTATTAGTCTACATTTTGAATTTCCACTCTTTTAGTGAGCTTATCACATTTCTCATCAGTTCTCAGCTTTAAGAAATCAATCTATGAAATGCTGATTTAGAGATCAGCTAAGGTGGGGGTGACTGCAGGTTTGACAAATGAGGTCTCTCTTTTTCAAAAGTATCTTATTTCTTTGCTTAAACAGTCCCCCAGGGCACTAGAAATATGACCTAAGGTAACAAGTCATATTTTAAATGCCCTAGGGAAATCCTAGGGCCAATGGCACAATGGATGATCTATGGTTCAATTATAGAAGAAAAAATACTAGGTTTGAATTTTGCGTGATTCAAGTCCAAAAGCTTTGAAGCTTTGATGGCCCGTGAGTATCAAGGCTCATTTTAGAAAGTTTCAGTTGGGAGCCAAGATGGTAGAGTACAGGCTGCAACTGAGTTAAACATTCTCTTGCGGACAACTTTAAAAGAACAAATCAAATTTTGGAATGGCAGATTGGGCCAAAAGTCATTAGAAATTTTTCTAGTCTAAGACAGCTTAGGAGATGGGCAGGAAAGGTCTATGACACCAGGGTGGGCACTTGGTCTAGAGTGCAGAAGCAGAACCAGCTGTGGACCTTGGACGCAGGCAGAGGCAGGAGTAACTTCAGGAGCTTTCAATGAATGGAATGAAGGTTAGACAACTGATCAGAGGGAGATTACTGCCCTTTGCTGGCATTGGTACCAGCTGACATTGATTGGCAAATTTATTGGTCATTAGCAGTTCTGGATCACAGTTCCAGAGCAGAAAGGAGCACTCATGGTCAAATACAAAGAAGGGGGGACCTGAGAGGAGTATTAGCACTTGTGGCTGCAGAAGACTGAGGAACCTGGTCACAGTTCCAAGGCCAAGGGGCACACTTGGGAGGCAGGGGCCTCTAGGTAAAGACCAGAATGTAGACCAGGAGAACAGTAACCAAATCTCTTCGCAAAACTTGTAGATCCCCTGAAATAGTTCTGAAAACAGTAGCACAAAGCCTCCTGAAGATTGGGACAGTGCCTCTTCACCCCAAGGTGAGCAGAATACAATTTTAATATAAAGTTCAAAGTCAAAAAACAGACTTGGAAAATGAGGAAAAACATCAATGAAAGAACTTAACCATAAAAAGCTTCTATGATCAGGGAAGACAAAGACACAAACTCAGAAGACAACAACATTTTTTAAAATAGCTAATACCGGGGACAGCTAGGTGGCATAGTGGATAAAGCACCAACCTTGGAGTCAGGAATACCTGGGTTCAAATCCGGTCTCAGACACTTAATAATTACCTAGCTGTGTGGCCTTGGGCAAGCCACTTAACCCCATTTGCCTTGCAAAAACCTAAAAAAAAATAGCTACGACCAAAGGTTAAAAGAAAGATGCTAACTGGGCCCAAACCCAACAAGAAAGAGATGAGTGGTAAGAGAAAATTTGAAAAAAGAAATGAGAATGAAGTAAGAAAATTATTAAAAGAAAAATGGATGACTCAGACAAAGAACTATAAAAATTACTGAACAAAATAACATTTTAAAAATTGAATTGGTCAAAGGTCATGGTCCTCTTTGGAATCATGAACAAACAACAACCATTACAAGATTTATTCCTAAAGAGATCAAAGAAAAAGGAAAAGGACCTATATGTTCAAAATTATTTAAAGTACCTTTTGTTGTTGCTGTTGTGCTGAAGAACTGGAAATTGAGCAAATGGTCATCTATTGGACAATCATTAAATAAATCATGGCATATAATTGTGATGGAGTACTACTGTTCTGTAGAAATGATGGGGATGGTAGAAATCAGAAAAAAAAGGAGGATCTACATATATAAATTGAGGCAAATTAAAGTTAGAAGAACCAAGAGATCATTGCAAAGTTGGGATGATGATCAACTGTGAAAGACTTGACTACTTTGATCAAATCAATGATCTATGACAATTCCAAAGGACTCATGATGAATAAATGTTTTCTATCTCCAGAGAGAGAACTGATAAACTGTGATTACAAACTGAAGTATAACTTTTTTGCTTTACTTCTTGTTGCTTTATTTTTTGGTGATATGGATAATATGAAAATATGATTTCATAATTTCACTCATATAATTGATATCATTTGCTTGCACTTATCATTGAGTGGGGGGAATTAGAGAGAGGGAAAGAATTTGAAATTTAAATTTCAAATTTTAATTAATTAAATTTCAAAATTTAAAAGGAAAAGAATGCTAAAGATAATAATTTTTTAAAAGAAAATTTCAACTTATAATTTTTCAGAAACACATCTTTAACAAAAGATAAGGTATATCTTCCTAGTTCATATATAGATTTAATATGGCAGGACTTACCTAAGAATGATTCTTTTGATTGGTGATGTCTGATTGAATACTAGATATTCCAATTTTTAGCACTTAGAAGAACCACAAATTTGTGTCCATAATCCTCTTCTATGGCAGTTCCCAGTTTAGTTTCTAGGTAGTCCCTGCTCTTGTATTAGGAGAAGCAACATATGAAGCAAATACAAAATATAAACAAGGGAAATTAGGCTCTAGAACCTGGGTGAGGGGTCAAGACAGTTAAAAACTTCATAGTTAACATTTATATAGTACTTCAAAGTTTGCTAGTTCATTACAAATATTTCATTTTTATCCTCACAGTAATCCTGAGAAATGGGATTTTACAGCTGAGGAAACTGAGGCAAGAAAGACTCATACAGCTACCAAATGACTGAGACTGAATTTGAATCAGGTTTTCCAATGTCCAGGTCCAGGACTCTTTTCTACAGTTCCAAGAAGCAGCATTTAAAGGAAATTAGAAATTCTAAAAGACATAGGTAAAAAGAAAGTTCAAGGGGTGTGGCCTGTGCAAAGACAGAGAAAGGAGTTAAAGTGCTGTGGATAAGGAATGTTACTAAAGCTAGAATGTCAGTTATATGAAAGGAAGTCGTATGCATTCATAAACTTGAAGGAGTCGGCTGGATCCAGACTATGAAGGATTTTCAATGCCAAACAGAAGAGTTCCAATTTCATTGGAACAATGTATGTGGATGAGTGGTGCCATTAACACCTTTGGATATCAAGAAAAAAAGAGCTAGGGGTTCACTGAGGGAAGAACCCATGGTTTTTCTCTGAATGGTCAAATCTTAAATGAACTTTCCATCATTAATAGAGAGCGATTGGAACTTTCTGAGTAGGGGATAAATTGGACAGCCCAGTGCTCCAGGAAGCTGAAGAACCATGAGGCATGAGACAAGGAGACTGAAAAGTATTACTTTACAAAATCCTAGTGACAAATAAAGAAGACCTGATCTAAGATGGCTAAGGCATGAGCAGCAAAAAGGGAAGATGTGAAAGATATTGTGGAGGTCAGTCAACAAAATTTGGCAACTGAATATGGTGTGAGTGAAAGTGTAGGACAAAGGAGCCAGATACCTTGATGCATTAGTTCTGCTAAGTTTGAGATGTTTAGAAGTCAACAAGTTGAAACTATCCAATAGGCAGTTAGTGATTGGAGCTCCAGCTCAGGAAAGAGCCTAGGACTGGATATATAGAACTAAGAGTAGTCTGCAGAGATATTATAATCAACCCCTTCCTCTCCCCCTGGGAACTGTTGGGAGTCCTGAAAGAAAAGACATAGAAAGAAAAGAAAAAAATGGTCCATGGTTCAATCACAGCTATGAAATTCATTCAATTCATTCAACTGAAGAATCCTGAAGAAATAACAGTCATTAAATTTGTAAAGGAAGATGACGTATTGGTTATTTCTGAATTTTGCTTTGAAATCCCAACCCTATAGATTGTGGATTCAATTCAATTCAACAAGCAATTGTTTTGTATGCCAAGCAGTCCTAGACCAGGAGTGGGAAAACTTTTTTTTTTCTGCCAAAGGTGAAAATTTTAAAATTATCTTGCTAAATTTGGTCAAACATTTAATTAATGCACCCCTAAAAATCTCCTTCCTACTGCTGTTGCCTTGACAGCCCCAGATCACATGATTTCGAGGGCCTTACATACCCAAGAGTCAGAGGGTCCCCACCTCTGTTCTAGACCCTATAGGTTCAAAGGCATAATAGTTGATGCCCTCAAAACTTTTAACTTGGGAAAAGAAACATAGTATTAACAGATAAATTGAGCATAGTAGATGGAGTGCTGATTTGGGGGTTAGGAAGATCTGTGTTCAAGTGTCGCTTCAAAATTTGCAGATTGTGGGTCCTGGGGCAGTTTCCTCATTATAAAATGAGGGGGGTTAGACTACATGGTCTCTGGAAGAGACCACAAACTGGAAGCTTATGATCTGTAATCTAAATAAATACAATGTCATGGATAGGTGGTGGCATTAACAACTTTGGTAATCAAGAAAACCCCCTATAAGAGGTAACACTTATAACCGGACCTTGAAGTGAGCTAGGGCTTCACTTTTCCTTGGATGGTAAAATCCCCCAGAACTCTGCCATCATTAACTGCATTTTTTCACCTACTCAAGTCATTTCTTCTCAAATGTCAACTGTGTGCAAGCCAAGGCAGGCAAGGATAGACTGAAATGAATGGCATCCTCGAAGAGTCCTTAAGCCATTAGAAAAAAGCCTTGTGAGCAAATGTGAATAATGAAATTCAGGTCAAAGATTCTGCTGTAAATATTCCCACTTAGGATTCCTGTGGACTGTGTAATGATCATGAATCACAAAGGACAAGAAAAAATGAGCCATGTTTGCAAACTGCTTGAGGTCTTTTTATGATGGTCTTTTCCCAGGGGAATCTGGGCAGCACTATAAATCCATTTTAACACGTGTGGCCTTCCCAGCACATAGCTGCAATGGAGTCAGCTCTTTGGCTCTAGGTTTGCGTTTTTCTGGTTCCACACTGAGCCAATCGACCAACACTGCAATTCCCGGGATTGGCTTTAGTCACTTAATAATATAATTGCATTCAAATCAGGTTCAATTAGGATATGAGATAATATTAATAATTACATTTTATATTTATATGGCGCCTTTCACTGCAAAGCTTCAAGGGCTTTGCCAATGTTATCTCTAATTTATCTTCACAAGGAAGCCAGACATTATCATTCCTTTAAAGATATGGAAACCAAAGCACGAAAGGGTTAAGTGAATGGCCTAGAGTCTAGACGTGGTCAGATTTAAGATCAGAAAATCCAAAGACTTTTTCCCCTCCTTAGATACTGTCATTTAAGAGAATTATATGTATGGTATGCACTTCGCACTCTGTTCACTGAAGTCAGTCCCAGGCCAACTCATTGTACTTATATCGTCAAAAATCAGATTCAGCATCTTGACCACTTTAATTGGCTGCCTCATTGCTGTAATCTCAGATTCCACGTGGATGATAACCTGTCATCATGGTTTGGATTATTTTTATATTCTTCATTCATAGGTTACTGTAAGCATTTAAAAATAACAATAGCAACACCAAGAAAGGGAACCAAGGAAGTCCTCTGGAGCTTTGGGTGTGTACTCTGTGGAGGCTAGATGGAAAGGTATGGATAAGACGATGAGAAGATGTGGCGAAGTTGTGACTTTACAGGGGAAGAAGTGTCTACACTAACGTGAATCTGGCTCATACTGTGGTCTAAGATTTAGAGTTGAGTGGGATCTCACATTGAGTCTACTCCCTTAACATTTATTTGTGACGGTACTAAAGCTAATGGAAGCAAAGAAAGAGGAAAAAAGGAAGGAAGGAAGGAAGGAAGGAAGGAAGGAGGGAAGGTTAGAAGGAAAAGGGAAGGGAGGGAGGGAAGGAGGAAGGTGGGAGGGAGGGAAGGAGGAAGGTGGGAGGGAGGAAGGAGGAGGGAGGGAGGAAGGAAAGAAGGATAGAAGAAAGGAAAGAAGGGAGAGAAGACATTTAAGAAAAGAGGGAGTCTGGCATGGAGGTAACTGTAATCAAGACATATTATTAAGAACAATTATAATAAAAAGAATTATTATGCTCTAAATATTGCTTTGAAAGCTGGGGACATATATAAAAGAGCCAGATCTAAAGAAGGCAACATTCTAATAGGGCAAGACAACATAGCTGGGAGACTCAATCGACCTTTTAATATGTACCTAAGTTGTGCCAGACACTGTTTCTGCATGGAGGGTGTTATTATTCCCCTTTTACAGATGAGGAAGGTAAGGTTCAGATTAGTTAAATTACACACCCAAGGTGATGTAGCTGGTAACTATAGACCCTGGGACTTTTACAACTCCACAACTTCTGACTAATCTCAGACTCTTTCTAATATGTCATACATATGTTAACAAGTTTTATAAATGAGCTTGCTTCTTATAGAAAGCATAAAACATACCAATAAAACCATGACTAAAATTAGAAATCAGAGAGTAAATCCAGAAACATTTAAATAGGTGTTACAGGCACTTGAGATCTTTATAGACATTGACTCTTGACAGACTTGGCTCTCCTCTCCCAGCTTGAGAGTATAACAATGTGTTCTCCAGGGAAACCAAAAGGAAAAGAAGTTCCATCTGTCCCTCCTGTTGCCTTTGAAACCTCTAAGTACAAGCCCCCAAGAATTGCTAAGCTGTCCCTGAAACTGAACTCCCAATTGCACCCCCTCTTAGTCAGTTCTTAGATGGTGGATGTCTTTCCCCGGTAGTTATTTCCAATTTATGGACAAAGTTTGTATATAGTTTTGCATGTTTCTCCCATTAAACTTGATGACATGTTCAACAGCAGGGATTGTCTTTTCCTTTTCTTTACCTCGCCTGTGCTTTGCACTCTCCTTAGGCATGTTGACTGGCTTGACGATCATTGTCATGATAACCTTAGTCTTTGTGTTCTGGTCTCCAGATAGAAAAAGCCACATTCCGATGAACACAAAGTCAGTTCGAGACAACTAGAGAGGTCCATCTTCTCCAGAATGAACTCCTTTGGCACACTCTACCCAGCCATGTTTAAAACATTCCCTCCTGATCCCTCCAAATGATTATCAGTCACATTCAAGAATTTTTAAAAACCAGAAAAAAATCCCCAACTATCATGGCTAATGTCTAATTAACAGATCTGGAGGACATGGCTTCAAAGAAACCTTGCTGATTCTCTAACTGCTCTGATTAATGAATCAGATGAGAAGAGTTGGATACAACTGATCACCAAGTTGATCTGGCGATCAAAGGCCCCAGGTTGGACTCCTGGCTATTCTGTTTGCCACCTCTGAGACCTAGGGCAAGCCCCTTAAACCCTGTGGGTTTCAATTTTTTGATGTGCAACACGAGGAGGTTGGAATCTATGACTTCTAAGATCCTTTTATCTGATCCTCTGGCCCTGATTATCCATTTCTCTTGATCACATACATCACTCTCTACATACATACATACATACATACATACATACATACATATATATATGTGTGTATATATATATATATATATATATATATATATATATTTCCTTTTGGCCATATATATCACTGCTCTATCATGTTCCTATGTTTAAATTCCTTTTTATTTTCTGTTCAAAAGGAGAAATGAGAATAATTGCCTACCTATATCACAAACCGAGAAGATCAATATAATGAATGAATTTTAAAACTTACTGTCTATTCATTAGATTTTCCTCCAACAAACTTAAGGCAAAAGGCAACTAACAAGTATAGGAAACATGGTATAGATGAATGAGAATTGGTCTCAGAGTCAGAAGATGGGTTCAAGTTTGCCACTCACTGTGATCGGGGGCCAATTATTCACCACTCTGAGCCTCAGCTTATCCTTCTGTAAAATAAATATAATTATTTTGGTTGCTGTATGGAGACATAGTTTCATAACGTACTTCTCATGCATAGAATATTTGGAATGGTACAGCACAGTGTAAAGGACACTTGATTTTGAGTTAGAAACCACTGAATATAAATTCTGCCCCTTATACTCACTGGCTAGGTTGCCTTGGGTAAGTCATTTAATTTCTCCATGACTCATTTCCTCATCTTTACAATGAGGGGTTTGAACTCCTAAGATTTCTTTCAGCTTAGAATGATCCCTGTCCAAGTTACCCAGAAAGTTGTTAGGAAACTTAAATGACATAATGAACTAAAACACCTGTAAACTATAAAATATCATGTAAATATAGGATTTCATGAGTATTTTTTTAGGCATTTGCCTTGGCTATATCATGCTAATCATTTCCTATATATTTGCTCAGTGGCCTGAAATCCTTGGTAGCCTAGTGGGTAGAAGAGCCCAAATAGGGCTCAAGGCTTTTAGTCTACAAACCATGTGTGGAAAGAACAATCACAAATGTCCTAATGATGAAAATCATTAGAGTGAATGGAAAATCAAGGAAGGATCTGAGGAAGAAAGTTGTGGAAAGACAAGGTGCCCTTAATAGGATTCCATAGACTAATTATTATATTTTCCTCTTAAGTTGTGAAGGATAATTATGGTGCTTTGGGGAATATCAACTCTTTGTCCCATTGTTTGATGTTTTAAACCAGAGGTAGGGAATCTTTTTTTTCTGCCAAGAACCATTTGAATATTTATAACATCATTCAAGAGCTATGTTTGGTCAAACATTTCATTAATTCACCCATAAAAATCTACTAGATTTATTGAATTTTGAGTTCCACCTGTGGTTACCTTGGTAATGCCAGACCAATAGGGTCTGAGGTTCCCCACAAACAAAAAAAAACCGAAAAAGGTAATTTGGGGGTCAATCAGCTCAGATCCTAATGTCATAATAGAGATTTCTAGGAGTGAAAAAAACCTTTAAACTTTTTTGATTTCAGTAATTGCTTTCTATTCCTTTGGAAAGGAAAATTTACACAGAGAGTACTTTTTACTTTAATTGAAACACCAAAGTTGTGGAGCCTGCTGAGACCATCTCCTTGAGTATCATTTCCTTCTACAACTTTGCCTTTGGGAGGCAAAAGGAAACCCCCAGCAAAATGGAAAAGGAGCCCACATCAATGCCACATCTGTTCTGTGAAACTAGGAAATTCTCAAGTTCTGATAACTCAGGACTCCACTTTAATCTATATGAACCCAGGCACTAGGGGAAAAATGGAAATGGCACCTGGAAATGAGGTTAAGAAGAGCAGTGGGACCTGATGAATGGAGGACTGTACTTGAGGCAGTGTCATTTATTTTGATTTTTTTTTTTTTGCAGGGCAAATGGGGTTAAGTGGCTTGCCCAAGGCCACACAGCTAGATAATTAAGTGTCCAAGGCTGGATTTGAACTCAGGTACTCCTGACTCCAGAGCTGGTGCTTTATCCACTGTGCCACTTAGCTGCCCCATGGTGGATATCACCACAAGAAATAAACAAACTTTCAAAAATCTTAAAGGGAGTATCGGTTAATACCAATTCATATTGCTACTATCTAAAGCCTCTGTACAATTTTTAAGAGAATGCTCTATGCCCACATTGAAAGTATCTTGGTTCCTTTATCTAAACTCAAATTCCACCTTCTATGAGAGTCCCTGCAATGTTTGTGCCTTCCTTAGAGTTTACCTTGTAAAAGCCTTATATGTACATAACTGTTTGTATGATATCCCCCCCCCCATTAGCATGTGAGCTCCTCAAGGGCAGGGACTGGTCCCCCCCCCCTTTAAAACATCCAGCTAGTTGGCTAATGTACAGAGAGAGTATCAGGTCTGAAGTCAGGAAGACTCATCTTCCTAAGTTCAAATCTGATCTCAGATATTTAGTAGGTGTGTGACCCTTGACAAGGCATCTAACTCTGTTTTCCCCAGTTTCCTTATTTGTAAAAATGAGGTGGAGAAGAAAATGGCAAACCTCTCTAGTATCTTTGCCAAGAGAACCCCAAATGGGGTAGAAAAGAGTCAGACACAACTGAAAATGACTCACCAACAACAATCTATGCCTAGAACTTAGCTCGGGGAGTACACAATAAACACTCAGAAAATATTTGTTCACTTGACTTTCAGATGCTTCCACCTTTTTGTGTTTTTTGGTTTTTTTAAGAAAGATTTTGAGTTTTAAAAATTTTCCCCCATTCTTGCTTCCCTCCCCCCACTTCCACCCAAACTTCATGAATTCTCAAAAGAGATCAGATTAACAATCCATATAGGAAAAACCAAATGGATGAAACAATAGGGGTACTGGAGACTGCTGGCTCATGAGAACTAATTCTTAAATATTCAGAGTGAGCTTTTTGACTTTGGAAGTTGGCAAATGTTACAAGTCAGGCTTAAATTACTGTTTTGATTATTGGCTAAACTTAAGAAAGTGATAGAGGGAATGCTAATAATGCAATTTAAAAGTGTATTGTTTGTGCAATTTTTTTCCCTGGCTGTTAGACATTTACCAGCCTACCTCTGTGGAAGATACCCAGAGCATGATATACATCTAGATGTTCATTAAATTAATTCATCAGTATCCAATTTAGACAAGCACCATAGATGGGCAATGAGCTGGGAAGAAAATTAAATGGGAGGAAGAGAAGTTGTTGGATGGAATTGGATCTGAGTAGAATTTTTAATGCTCCTAACTACACCCACAAGCAAATGTAGGCATCCCTTTGACAGCACTATTCTTTAGATGTTGCTATAAGAATGAGTAAGTACCATAGAATCCACAGTCTCTAGAGAATCAAGAATCAATATCACGTGTGAAAGAAAGTATAGTGGGAAAATACATGAGAAGCATAAGTGGGCAGCAGCGAAATACTGGTGGTGCCTTGAATGAAATGAAATCACCAAGGAAATGAAGGAGAGCAAAAGATGAAGTGATGCAAAGTAAAACACACAATAGGAAAAGACCTCCAGGGTGGACTTCTTCTGGATAGATCCTCCATGGGCATTTACAGCATTGCCATGGATAAGAGTTTCACAGAAGACCAGGATGTGGCTGGGTTCCAATCTGCCGAATGAGTATTCACAGTGTTCTTTGTGATCAGGGCTCTGTTGAATTATGACAGTGTTTCTTTAAAGGCAGTTATAATTCTGAGCATGAAGTCAGAAGACCTTAATTTAAATTCTGGTTATACTACTTATCCTGTGTGAGACTTTGAACAATTAAAATTATCAATATGAGCCTCAGTTTAGTCAGCTGTGAAATGGGGGCAATTCCTGTAGCACAGGATTTTGTGAGATTCAAATAACATCAAGTAAATAAAGTAGGCAAATATTGAAGTTCCATATGAGTCTAAGTTAGTTATTCCGATTTCCCCAAAGTATTAGTTCACTTTTTAAGAATTTAATAACAGAAAACTGCACTAAGACTTTTGGGAAAAGCTATATAAATGCTAGCTATTATTAACCACTGGCCAGAGTTTCAGATGATACCGATACTTTGCTCCCCCTAAAAAACCTCAGGATTTGGGCTTATAATTCCCAAGGACTGATGATGAAAAATGCTTCCCACTGTCAGAGGAAGTACTGATGGAGTCTGAATACAGATTGAAGCATACTATTTATTTTCTGGTTGGTGGGGCTTATTTTTGGTCTGGATTTTCTTTCAGAATATGACTAATATGGAAATATGTTTTGTAGGATTGCACATGTATAAGCTATAGAAAATTGCTTGCTGTCTCAAGGAGGGGGGAGGGAGGGAGGGAGAGAATTTGGAACTCAAAAAAAATTTGATCCTAATTTATTTTAATCATTTTCATGACTTTTTAGCAAAATTATAACACTCAGATGAACTATAAGTCAAAAAGTTCTGATATTTTGAAGATACTCCAGTTCATAGACTTATCTGTACATTTGAAAAAAAAAAGGAATTACTTTATCCATTTTTTTCAAAAGGAAATCCCAAGGGTTTTTTCAAAATTTCTGAATTAATAATAATAATAATAATAAAAACCCTTTAATAAGTTACCATCATTGTTAACATCTTCAGATACAAAAAGAAAAGGAAGACAGTCCCTGCTCCCAAGGTTCCCATGCCATAATGATGGAGACAACACATGAAAGATTACAGCTGAAAGTCAGATGGAAGTGTCCTATGGTCTTTAGGGTGTAATGGCAAAGCTGATGGTTATGTCAAATCCACCTCTAATGGTGAGGCATTTGACAGTGCCAAGGACTTTGGTGAAAATTTTCTTTTCTAGGTCTTTAGTAACAGAGGCTGCTAACACTAAGTCAGAAGTGTCAGTAATATGCATTTCTAATCTTAAGAGCACCAGTATTCTTGCTCAAAATAGAACTATGGCAGGATACAGTTATTTGAATATCTGCAAATTCATTATAACTTTTTTGGGTAAATTATATTTTTTCAAAACATGAATGTACTAAGTAACTCAGTTTGATGGATGAAAATTATTCACATTGAAAAAGTGAGCTTTCTATTTCTATGCTTTGGCAATTTACATTTTAATTGTTCTTCAAGATGAAAACCCTTTGTATTAGAACATTGCTTGATGACAGCAAAATTCTGGATAGTGAAATCTATTACAGAGTACAGAGCTAAGATGTAGTTTCCCAACAGTCATAATGCAGCAGCCCTCCGTGTCCCTGTGAGTCACCTTATTCTTTTGGGGAAGCATTCAAACCTTTCAAGGCTCACTTAGCTCAGCCATTATAATATAGAGCCAACTTTCAGGCTTTTATTCAGGCATAGGAAGCTTTGGCTAATGGGTCCTAAGCTGAAACTACTGAACCTGTTAAGTCAAAATAGTTTTTTGTACAAATGTTAATGCCTATTGAAGGTCCAGGTTCTTGTATTTTTATAAAGGTATCATTCAAAATTTCAAGAATCATATATGGCTATGGTACAAACTGCAAAAGCCTACATCAATAAAAAATTATTTGGAGAATGTCATTTTATAAATTATACTCTATCCTTTCCAACCATCAACACCAAAAGCTCCTTGGAGCACAGATCAGAAACTATGTTCTGAAGGAATTTCTCTGTCTCCCTCTAGCTTTTTTCTCCCCTCTGAATTTCTCTTCCTCCAGTTCCAGAACCAAGAACTATTCTATGATCAACTCTATCATTATTCCTGGATAGGGTTTATCATCATACTCCCCTTTGGCCCTCCTCCCTATACCTTAACTTTCAAAACCAAAGTGGCTTCCCTTCACCATTAAAATGCAAACTCCTAAAGGGCAGGAACTTTCTTTGTTTTTGTTTTTGTTTTTGTTTTTTTTTGCATTTGTCTCCCTAGCACTTAAAATAAGTACTTAATGAATGTTTTTTGTTCATTTATTATGAGTTCAGATAGTTTATATGATAATGGAGTTTAGATGAAAGAGTGATCTTAAATGGCCCTAAAGTCAGCATATCATGGCACACTGGAAAGAGTCCTTAGATTTGGAGTTAAAGAACTGGGGTTTGAATAGTGGTTCTTGGTCAAATTATAGTATTTTTCTTTTTTTCCTCTTTTTTCCAGTTTTTTTTTTTTTTGCAAGGCAATGGGGTTAAGTGGCTTGCCAAGGCCACACAGCTAGGTAATTATTAAGTGTCTGAGGCTGGATTTGAACCCAGCTACTCCTGACTCCAGGGCTGGTGCTCTGTTCATTGCACCACTTAGCCACCCCAAATTACAGTATTTTTCTAAGCCTCAGTTTTCTCATCTGGAAAATGAAAAGGCTGGACTGGATAACTTCTAAGGTCCTTTCTAGTTCTAAATAAATGTATCCTATGTATCCCATATTCCACTTTTGTCTGTGTGTGTTTTAGAAATATATCACAAGGCAGATATCATCCTAGAAATGTCCTAATGACTTCACCCTGTTCTCTTTATTCATGAAAATTATATCAATAGATTAGATTGGGGCGGCTAGGTGGCATAGCGGGGCAGCTAGGTGGTGTAGTGGATAAAGCACCGGCCCTGGAGTCAGGAGTACCTGGGTTCAAATCCTGTCTCAGACACTTAATAATTACCTAGCTGTGTGGCCTTGGGCAAGCCACTTAACTCCATTTGCCTTGCAAAAAAACAAAAACCTAAAAAAAAGATTAGATTATTAATCTTGAAGAATGGAAATAATCTAATTGTAAGCATTTGAACTCCTTCCGCTGAGTCACCAGGAGGTAATATTTTGTTTGTCCTTCATTCTCGAAGAGCACTATGACATTAGGGGAGGTGAAACTATGACAAGCACATGAACAGGATTTGGGTGAGGGGGGCTGTGCTAAGTCATCAACCCCACTTTCTCCTCCAGAGCCATCTGGGTCCAGTGGCCAGATATGAATCAGAACAAAGGAGATGGTTCTGGATGTGAGGCAATCAGGTTTAAGTGACTTGCCCAAGGTCACACAGCTAGTAAGTCACAATTGTCCAAGGTCATATTTGAACTTGGGTCCTCCTGACTCCAAGGCCAATGTTCTATCCACTGCATCACCAACTGCCCCTGAGACTTGGGGAAAATAAAAGATGAAAATGAGAGATTACAGACTACTTCTCAGTTTGAGTTTACATAAAATGTTCTCCAGTTTAATCACAAAATAAATTTTGGGTGATCATTTTTTTTAAATGTGCCTAAATAGACCTTAAGAACCTGCAATTTAACATAACTCCACCTAATTTATATTATTATAAATCTATAGAGTTTGGAGGTGGAAGAAACTAATTAGTTCAACTCTCTCTTATTCAAACATATGAGAAAATTAAAGACCCAAACATCCAAAAATTATGAAAGAAACCATATTTATTTGTTTCCTTTTGACAGAATCAATGTAGTACAAGGGATAGAGTGGTAGAATTAAGTCAGGGAAGAGCTGAGTTTCTAATTCTCTGTCTGATTTTTACTAGCCTTTTGGTCCTGTCAAAGTCATTGCAAAGGTCCAGAAAGTCTTTGGGATTTATTTACAATGTCATGAAAGGCTAGCCACCTGACTAGGTAGAAGGAAATTCCCACACCAGGAATGTTACCCATTAATAAAGTCATTCAGGTAATGGCCTTTATACAGTACCAAAGAAAAGACAGAAATAGCAAGAAATCTGAGATCTATGAGTACATTTCTCACCCCAAACTTCTTATATATTCCCCCATCAGTGGGTAACAGAACTCTTTTATCAGAAACAGTAGTGCAAAAGTTTTGATTCTTAAAGTCAATACTTGTAACAGTCATATATAACAAAATAAGATAACAGTTGGAAATGTGAATGTTTATGAGTTATAAGTATTGGCAAAAGAAATGGAAATTACTTTGGCAAACCTGTGTGGAAAGAAGGCTAGGCTAGAGGTAGAGGACCTGGATTGAAATCTGCTCTGCTATTTACTAATTTTGAGACCTTGGGCAAGTCACTCTGTGGGCACATTTGCTCATCCTGAGGAGGTTAGGTGATTTCTGAAGTTCCTTCCAGCTCCAGCTCCTAATAACTCAAGATGGGAAACTTTTTTGATGATGATAGGTGGTCTGAAGCATTCTTTCTGGGGACAAGATACATTCTGGGACTGATTTCTTTCTCTTTGTGGACACTGTGTATGAGTTGTAATATTTCTCACATCATATCAACACCATCATCATTAATATCAGTAACAGCAGCAGCGGCAGCATCCCAACTAGAGTTTATATGAAGCAAAGCCTGCTTATCTCATTTGATTCTCACTCTGTGGAGAAAGTTCTCTGAGTATCCTTATCTCCATTTTACAGATTAGGAAACTGAGGCCCAAGGAGATTTGTAACTTGCCCAGGGGAAAATAAATAGTAACTGTCTATGACAAGATAGTCTTTAACAAATTTCAAAATTAAAATATAAAAAATATAATATAAAACAAAAATATAATATAAAAATATATATACATTTAATGACACTCAGTCATTAAACTACCTTTCAAATATAAAAAATAAAATACAATGATGACATTTTTAACAATTATAAAATATACAGAATTCTATAAAATTTAAATTTGTGATTGACATCAGGGTGTATAATGATGACAGATTTTGTGTTAGACAAATTTTTTCCTATCAAAACAAAACAAAACAAAAAACCCCTTAACATTCCTCTCTGGTCTTAGGTCATTAGAAGTTTAGAATTTTCCACCTGATCTAAGTCATTGGACAGTCCTCCTGTTATTCAGTTCAACTCAACTCAAGAAGTATTATTTTAGAACTGGGGATTAAAAAATACAAAAGTAAGTCATCCCCTCCTTGTTTTCTCAGAGCTTATATTCTGCTGGGGGAACTATATACACTCTACATTAAAAAAACTAAACTAAATAAAAAGCATGTACAAAGTGATTCGGGGTATGGTTATTATTTATATAGTATTTTAAAGTTGGAAAAAGCACTTTACCAACATTTTCTCATTATCTCCTCATAACTCTGGGAAGAATAGGCTATATTTTCCCTGCTTTTACAGAGGATAATGTTTTGTCCTTCATTTTCAAAGATGACCATGACATCAGGGAGAAGATGCCATGACAAGCACATGAATTGGATTTGAGGAAGGGGAATGCTGTATTATATCACCAGCCTCACTTTCTCCTCCAGAGTCATTTGGGTCCAATGGATGGTCCTGGAAATGAGGCAATCTAGGTAAAGTGACTTGCCCAAGTTCACACAGTTAGTAAGAGTTGAGTGTCTGAGGCTGGATTTGGACTCCCATCTTCCTGACTCCAAGGCCAGTGCTCTATCCACTGTACCCCTAGCTGCCCCTTCAGGGAAAGAAACTAAAGCAGTATGGGGTTAAGTCCCACAAGCTATCTTTAATGGATTTGAACCCACCTTTCTGACTCTAGATCCAGCATACTAACCACTGAGTTATTTTGCTGCTTAGAGGGAACCTACCACCTCGGAATGACAGGTAGAGAGGTGACCCTTAAATTGAGGAAATGAAGGCATTGGTTGGGTGAGTCAGTGATGGGGAAGGAAGCATCTTTCAGTCTTGTACAATTGCCATTCTAAAACAGCAAAGCTAGGAAGAGGCAGTCCTGAAATCAGGGGGCTATTCTTCATGTAATCTTCAGGGGGGGAAATACAAATTAAAGAAAGCAAAATAATACTATAATAAGGGTATTTGAACAGGATATAACAAGGTTTGAAAGCAGAGATCTAAAGGGATTTCCTGACACAGACTTAAAAAATGCCAAACCACCAGCAGGATGGGCAAAAGTTTGTCTTGTTCTCCCAAACTTTTCTGAGCACTTGTTCCAAGTCCAGTCCAACCAATCAGAGAAGAAATCTGGAAAGCTAAGCAGCCAGGCTTTCATTTACAAGGGATCGTCGACAATTCTGTCCCAAGTGTTTGCAGAAATGCAACATTTTCAATGGAATACAAAGATAGGAGGCAGCTTGCAAACTTTGCCAATTTGAGCATCATTGCTCTAGAAAGAATAAAAAAAGGATTGATCTGAAGTGTGTCTTTTGAATCTTGTGTTCTTGAGACATTAAATGCTGAAGTCCAGTGGGAGAACATATTTTATGAAGTTTTTTGGGGGGGGAGTTTAATAGGTGAATTTTGATCATAAAAATATTTATGAATAGATTTTTGAGTAATGAGTACTCTCCAGGGATTTGTGTTCAAATCTAGTGTGAGCTTAGTTTCTTTTTTTAATTATATAAATATTTTATTTGTTTTCCAATTATATACAACAGTAGTTTCTACTTATCATTTTTGATAAGGTTTTGAATTTTACAATTTTCCCCCACCCACGCCTTCTCCCCACAGAAGGCAATCTGATAATCTTTGCGTTGTTTCCATGCTATGCATTGATCAAAATTGAATGTTTTGAGAGAAAAAAATAGCCTTGAGGAAGAAAGAAAATATTAGAGATAGCAAAATTATGTAGTACAAAAGACAACTTGTTTAAAAAAATGAAAGTAATAGTCTTTGGTCTTTGTTTAAATTCCACAGTTCTTTCTCTGGATACAGATGGTATTCTCCATCACAGATCTTAGGTTTCGTAACTGATCTGGGCCTCAGTTTCTTCATTTGTAAAATGAGTTAGCCAAGATGATCTCTTCAAAAAAAAAAAGGTCTTCCAGCTCTAAGATCTTATGACTTTAAGGGAGCTGTAATTTTGTTTTGGTCCCAGGAACTACCAGTGAGGAAATTCAATCAAGTCAGATCTTCCCCCCACTTCTGCAGCTTGGGGATACTGAGTGGTCTAGTAACTTATCCAAAGTCACACAGTTGGTATTATACAGAGTTCAAACCCAGATCTTCCTGACTTTGAGGCTGACTCAAAAGTCCTGTATGACACATTAATTATCTTTTCACAATTTCAATTTTTTCCTGTTTTTTTCTCTATATGAAGTTAAAAAAATTAAAAAAATTTCCTTAATTATGACACCTATACAGTTTCATACCTAGTATCTAGTCTCTCTCCTACTGGTCAGTCAAAAAAATTTATTAGGTGCTTGCTTTGGGTAGAGTGTTGAGCATACAAATATCATACCAAAATGACACAGGCCCCCGCTCTCAAGGAGCTTATATTCTACTAGAAAATCTTTTAGTTATCTTTGAATCTAGTGCTTCTAATGGAAATTTCTAACAAATGAAGTGATAATTCTCCAAAATGAAATAGTATTTTAAAGCCTAGTATAGGATTTTCTATATGATAAAAGGGTCAGATGGTAATTCAACCTCTGATTCTAACCCTAATTCCAACACGAACCTAGTCCTGGAAAGAGGAAAACCTGAGTTCAGATTTCACTTCAGATGCATACTAGTCAGCTCTAAGACTTCAGGTAAGTCACTTAGCTTCTATGGGCCTCAGTTTCTCCATATGTAAAATGGGATATTGACCCATATCTCTCAAGATTGTTGAATGAGATATTTAGAGTCTTTTGCAAACCTTAAAAAGAACTACATAAATGCTAGCTACTTATACAACTACTACAACTATTTATTATTATTATTATTATTATTATTATTATTATGTGGTTGTTATAAGTTAGTTGCTTTGATGAAGATGAAATTCTGAGAAAAACTGGTCCATTCAAAGCCTCTATCTGAATAGAGGCTTATTATGTAAGGGACTACACTGTAACTGTGAGGCATAGTGTTGTGTAAGTGTGATTCCGGGGAAAGGGTGAAGAAATGAAAGCCCTATTTATTTGCTTACTTTTAAAGTGTTGCAAAATTACTAAGCTAGGCTTTTTTGTTTTGTTTTGATTTGTTTTTGAAGATGAGTTGACTTCTGCAGAAACTCTGAGTTGTCGTTCTTCCAAGAAGAAATCAGATAGAGATCTGTGCTAGATCATCCATGTAGGTGCCCAGGTGTATGGTCAGGTAATTGAATCACATGGCACAGAGTTATAGCCAAGATGCCAGCATGTCACCACAGCAAGGACGTTTGACTACTGGCAACTAAATCTTCTGTGAGGCCCCGTTGGGAGTATCAGTGTGTGAGATTTATCTGTCAGTAATCATGGGGCTAGCTAATTAATAGGCATTCCCTAAAAATTCAATGATAAGAGGTAGGCACTTGGAGGACTGGATTGCTTTGTCTATATTTCTATAATCAACAATGAATCAAAGCCTAAGAGTCCAACCTTATATTATTTGCTTCCAAGTCATTGAGATTTCATCAGTTGGGAATTTCCTATGTGGAAACTTCCTGCCCAGCTGAAGCTCTGCCACTTATAGTCTTAGAAAGTTGCCAGAGGCACTGGGGCATTACCTGACTTAACCAGCTAATGTGCAATCTAATATCCATGAGGCAAGATTCAAACTTGGTATTCCTAGCTCATTCCAAGGCCAGTCTTGTATTCATTACACTAGAAGTCTTTAAAGTGTGACACAAAAGAGGCTCTCATCTGATTTGACCCCTCAAAGAAGGGCATATGATCAACCAATCAGAAAGTGGAATAATGAGCTGGATCCAACCCTTCCTGGGATAGCAAGTCCTGGATTGGTTTCCATTGAAACTTTACCTCCTCTTATTTCCCAAAGCTGTCCCTTCCCTCTTTGTAGGCCTCTCACCTAATTATAATTAAAGATATCTAAGAATCCGACTCCTAGGTATCCACTACACAGGTGCCATTGGGGAAATTCTCTTCTCACAACCCACAATACCATTTCCTCATGCCACAGATGACCTTGTGGAAAGGCTGGAAGCTTGACCAAGGGAGTGAACTCTGGGCTGTCTCCCTTCAGACCTGGAGGGGACATTTTTAAGTTTCTCACCATATATATCCAATAAGTTGCAGAATGTAGTCCATATTGTCTTCACTAACTCCCATAATTTTGTTGTCTTCTCACTACCCATTCAGAGATTTCCTTATGTCAAGCCCTTATCACCTTTTGTTGGGACTATTGCAGTCATCTTCTAATGGTTCTCAGTCTCCATTCTTTCCCCTTCTCCAATTGAGTCTCCATACAGTTGACAAAATAAGTTTCCTAAAGCATGAATGTAGGGGGCAGCTAGGTGGCACAGTGAATAGAGCACCAGCCCTGGAGTCAGGAGGACCTGAGTTCAAATGTAGCCTCAGACACTTAATATCACTTAGCTGTGTGACTTTGGGCCAGTCACAACCTCATAGCCTTGCAAAAACCAACCAAAAAAAAAAAAAGCATAAACATGACCAAGTCAATCCCCTCATTTATTATGCTCCTGAGGCTTCCTAGTGACTCTAGAATTAGATATCGTTTCATCTTTATCTCTTCACTTAAAATTTCTATTTTGTATAATTATGCATGCAATTATTAGCTTAGTAGTATATGTTAATAATATATAAACGAACAAATATGCTCATTTTGGATTGCATATTCAGTCTTCTCTTTTTCCTTATAGGGGCTTGTCATAAAAAAGACTTGGAGACTATTGTCATACCATACTGCATCTTTCTAAGGCAAACCTGAATCTGAGCACAATCTCAAAATCACATGAAATTTGAGTTGCAAAGGATCGCAAAGACTGTGGAGTATCATAGCCTAGCACAGTGCCTTGCAAACCAAAGGATGTTAATATATTTGTCAAATTGAAATTAATTCACTAGGTGAATGGGGGGAGCATCTGGAACAAGAGAAACCCTCTCTTATTTATCCATGTGTTTCTTGTGTTCTATTCAGATCTCTTTTTTCCCCTTCAGTCAGAGACTGTCATTCAAAAATAAGGACAGTTCTGTCATTCAGCTATTTATCCATAGTTTGGCCAGGTGCTTCAATGTGCTAGGCTATGTCTAAAAGGAACAGTGTCCTTGATAATTAACCACACTGAACTTGACGAAATAATCTAACTTGAAAAAGTTTGGGGGATTTGGGAAAGAGCTGGTCAAACAAGATATTTAAAATAAGATAACATGTTTAAGATGATGAAGAGCATGATGCAACCAAGCCCACAGGAGAATATTATGCAAGTCACTTGAGTGTAAATATTTTATTACATCGTTAAATTATAGTTTGTTCTTGTTTACTCATCGTCATCTGAGGCTCTTAAACATCATAATATCCTTAGAAAGTAATTTCATCAGCTGAAAAAGTAGATATTAAAAAAGGAAAAGTCTTTCCATCTCTTTCCCCCTCTCCTCCTTCCCCTTCCTTTCTCTCTCTCTCTCTCTCTCTCTCTCTCTCTCTCTCTCTTCTTGTTTTCCTTTCCCTATTATCCCCTTCTCTTCTCCTTTTCTTTTAAGCTGAGCAAGGATTTATGGTACCAATATTGGCTCTCTTTTTCCCCTCCCCTCATCTCCTCTCCCCTCCCCTCTACTTCTCTTCTCTTCTCTTCTCTTCTCTTCTCTTCTCTTCTCTTCTCTTCTCTTCTCTTCTCTTCTCTTCTCTTCTCCCCTCTCCCTTCTCTCCCTTCTCTTCCCCCCCCCACTCTCCTCTCCTCTTCTCCCCAATCTCCCAATTAACATTGTAGTTACTATTGGTTATATGCTCTGCCCTAGTTCTCTTTTCACAGAATGACAAGATCTGAGAGTCTGAAAGGACCTCAGGCACTCTCTAGTCTTACTCATATCCAAAAGTAATCTCCACTACCACCTATGTAATGAGCGGTTATGCAGCCTCTGCTCGCAAACCTCAATGGAGGAGGAATCTTCTCAAGTGCTCCATTACCCTTTTGGACAGCTTCAATTTGGGGGAGGCCTTTCCTGACAAATTAGTCTCTTTATAATTTCTATTCTTTGCTTCTGGTGTT
Organism: Macrotis lagotis; assembly: GCF_037893015.1. Lineage (NCBI taxonomy): Eukaryota > Metazoa > Chordata > Mammalia > Peramelemorphia > Peramelidae > Macrotis > Macrotis lagotis. The sequence goes on along the minus strand of NC_133664.1, from coordinate 49,511,083 downwards.
GCCTTCTGGAGATCAAACCAAAGAGTGTAATTTTTCCTTGGCATAGCAACTCTTCAAATACCTAAAGACAATCTCCTATTCCCCTAGTCTTTTTTTTTTTCAAGGTAACATGCCCAGTTCCCTTATAAGATCCGCAGATGATATGGATCCAAGGCCTTTTACTATTCTGGTTGCCTGTCCTCTGGATGTTTTCCAGTTTATCATTGTCTTAAATTGGGGCACCAGCACTTAAATGAATATTCCAGATAAGATCTGATGGGGGCAGAATCACTTCCTTATTCTTAATTCAGTCCAGGAATCCATTAGCCTTTCAAGGCAAGTCATAATGAACTTACAATCCACTAAAACTCCCACATCTTTATTTCAGACAGACCGTCGTTTAATCATACTTCCATCACCTTTTACTTATAAAGTTGATATCTTGTACCCAAGTGCAAGACTTTCCATGGAGCTCTAATGAATTTGAACTTCTTGGATTCTGGACTGTCAAGATATTTTTTGATGTTAATTCTATCAACCTGCACATTTCAGCTCTCTCTCCCAACATTGTATCATCCCCAGATTTGGTGAGCATGCCACCTGTCTTTATTCAGAAAGTTAATAAAAATAGTAAGAAGAGTAAGAATCTATGGTACCATGATTGGCTCTTTATCTATGCTTCAAACTTAGGTCCTCCAAACATTTCATTATTGATGTAGGGAACGCAAAGGGAGTAATATGCAATTGTTCATTTATGTAAAGAACTGATAGGAGAGAGTATTTGTGCTTTGCTCCAGGAAGCATTCTGTGGTGAGGCCCAATTAGGGGATATGATGCAGGGTGGGGAACACATTAAGTTTTTACATGGAGACTTATGGGATCATAGATTGGGAATTGGGGGGAAAAAACCAAACTTATAGGTCATGTAGTCCAACTCATCATTTGGCAGATGAGGAAAATGAGATCTTAGGCCTGGTCTCAGCTCTAGTGAAATCTTCACCAAGATTATGCTTTGAAGGCACAAAAATTCCCAGAATTCCCACTCTAGCACAGTTTTTCTTCAAAACATCGCACACCTGTTTTAGAGAGAAACTGAGAGGGTCAGAAAAAGCAGAACTAAAACTGTATTCTATCAATCTAAGAGAGAATTTGACTTCACCACCACCTAACCAGTTCTCATAGGCCACCCCGACATGGCTTGAAGGGTAGGACAAAGGGATCTCCACCCTTCCCCTCAACATTGATCATGGTCTTTAAACAGCTTGGTGGAAATCTCCATATTGGAAGCTCTGAAGATAACTGTTAGAAACTATTATATGAAAAGATAAGTCACTATTAATTATTAGAAATTAATAAAAGATTATCATTCTATATTGATTGATTTGGTATAAATTAGTTTATTGGTGAATTATATAGCAGAATTTGGAGACATTTAGAATATGGAACAAGGTAAATTTTGATTTGAAGTAGGAAATTATATGATTAATAATGATACTCATGATATCCCACATTTAAATCATACATTATGTGTGATTGAATATATATTCAATATTCACAGACACATACACACACACATATATGATTGAGAAATAAAGTGCTTTCCTTACAACATCTTGTGAGGCTGGCTGTAAAAGTATCATCTCTATTTTAGAAAAGGGAAAATTCAGGTTTTGTGAAGTTGAATGATTTCCCCATGGCCACATGACTTGTAAGTATGGCAGCTGAGATCTAACACTAGCAAATTTTTTTCTAGGTCAGAGGGCCCACAGCATGGAGGTAGGAAACTGGATTTTCCATTTTACTGGAACAGGGAACACCCTAGTGAGATTGATAACTGCAGTATGAGGTTAGTGACTTGTCCAGGGTCATATAGCATGTATAAGAGATTGTCTAGCCATTTTATCATGATGATTATCAACATGGAGTGTTAGGAAGAAAGTCATGAGTGGAGCATTAGACAATTTAGAAACATTAGAAAAGACAAATGGGTAAGAAAAAGATTCAGAGATCCCTGAAGGTTTCATTCAATTTAACTTTGGCCTCTAGTAATTATGAACTCATATCATTTCATGTAATGAGTTGCAGCTCTATGGGCCTTTTCTTTCAAGACATTGTTCTGGCAAGAAGGAAATTAAACTACAGAGATATAAATAATAGTAGCAGGATTAGAGAATAGTTATTGAAAGATGGCTGTAGATAAGGAGACAGCAGTCTGATAAAACTTGGCAAAAAAATCTTCCAATCTTTTATTTCATAAAATTATAGGGTAAAGAGGTGGATTTACATAGTTGTGCCACTTGGTTAAAAAAAAAATCACAAAAAAAATTTACATGGGAGATTAAAAACCCACAGGTATGTAGGTCTGGCAAGAGGTAACCTGACAAAGCATATTTTGCAGTAAGGAAAACCGGAGCTCCAGTTTACTAACTGTGTAACCCCTGGACAAATCACTTAATATCTCAGTCATTCTGGTAACTCTCTGAAGTTATAATTTGCAGTGAGTTGCTTATTCTGCCTTGGTGAAGGAGTTGAAATAATGAAAGTTCTTTGGACTGATGGAATAACCATATGGATCACAAAATAATATGGTCTGGCATAAATACACTATTTCTTTTCATAATTAGAGGAAGACTCTCTTTTTAGGTAGATTTCAAGGTGACTGGAAACTGAACATGGCACAGTCTCAAAGCAAGTTAGATCCCAAATCCCCTGCCCCCAAGTCCTCCCAGAGTTTTAGGTATTTTCACAAACACCCAGGTCAGAATATTGTTATTTTTCTCTATTCTTGGGAACCGGTGGAACCTCAAAACAGTCCAGCTCTTCATAGGCCAGGGAAGTCAAAAGCTCGGCAAGAGCCTCAAGTTACTCCCCACCCCTGGCAGACTCAGAGGTCTTCAACCTCCTCTTCCTCCCCCCCTCCCACTTTCAAGAGGCTTCAGCCAGATGCTGACTTCTCCAATTCCTCTAAAGAAAGGACTTCTTAACCTTATCTGTGCCCTGGATCCCTTTAGCAGTGAGCTAAAGCCAAAGGATCGTTTCTTAGAATACTGTTTTTAAACAGATAAAATCCATGGGATCACAAAGGAAACCAATTATAAAGAAATACAAGTCTCAAAAATTAAAAAAAAACTTCATAGAACCCCCTCTTCCACCTCCACCTTCCCCCAGGTTAAGAATCTCTTACACATTTTATTGCAGTCCTAAGAGGTTGATTTTTATTATTATTTAGAGCTGCTGGTTTTTGCGCTAAAGTTCTTAGTTTCTTAGCTTCAAAGCCATGTTTCCTGGCTTAAGAAGAAGAGGAAGGTGGGAGCCATGGACTTAGACTTTCTTGATTTCAGTCATAAATAAATAAATAGATAGATAAACAGATAAAGAAAAAGATAACTAGATGAATGGATAACCAGATAAATAAACGCATAAATGAATGAATGAGTGAATGCACAGATAAATGGATCAATGAATAAAGAAATATATAAAGAACAAAATGAATGAGTACATAAGTAGAAAAAGAAACGAAGGAATAAATAGATATAGATAGATAACTAAATGAATGAATGGAGAAGTCACCAGATAAATAAATAAATATAAGAATGAATGACTATATAGATAAATAAGTAGAAAAAAGAAATGAATGAATGAATGAATGGATAAATCACCAGATAAATAAATAAATATATGAATGACAGCATAAATTTAAAAAGTAGAAAAAAAGGAAGGAAGGAATGAATGAATGGATAAATAAATATATGAATGAATGACTACATAAATGAATAGATAACTAAGTAGAAAAAGAAAGAAATGAATGAATGGCTGGATGACCAGATAAAGAACTACATAAATGAATGAGTAAACGCATAAAGAGATGGATAAAGTGGACGAGGACGAGGAGATATACAAATAACTAAGGCTCAGTGATCGTGGCGACCCAGGTGGTCAACAGGCAGAGTTGAGCGGCACCGGGCCTGGCCCACCCTCCGGTCCCCAGTGTGGGGGATGGTCCGGAATTGGCGCCGCTGAAAACTTTGAGTGACAGCAGCGTGGAGGCAGGTCGAGGGCCGATCCCTACTCGCTACACTGTAGCAGGTTGGGGCAGCCGTGTCCCGCGCTGGTCCCTACTCGCTACATTGTAGCTACACTGTAGCAGGTTGGGGCAGCCGGGCGGTCCCTACTCGCTACACTGTAGCTACACTGTAGCAGGTTGGGGGCAGCCGTGTCCAGCGCCGGTCCCTACTCGCTACACTGTAGCTACACTGTAGCAGGTTGGGGGCAGTGTCCAGCGCCGGTCCCTACTCGCTACACTGTAGCTACACTGTAGCAGGTTGGGGCAGTGTCCAGCGCTGGTCCCTACTCGCTACACTGTAGCAGGTTGGGGCAGTGTCCAGCGCCGGTCCCTACTCGCTACACTGTAGCTACACTGTAGCAGGTTGGGGGCAGCCGTGTCCAGCGCCGGTCCCTACTCGCCACACCGTAGCTAGTGTAGCAGGTTGGGGCCGAGGGCCGGTCCCTACTCGCTACCCTGTAGCCACGGGACGAGCCGGGAGCGCCCGGCCCGCCGCCCCGGGCTGTGCTCCGGCGGCTCCTCCTGCCTCTTTCTTGGCCCGTCCCGCCGCGGAGGGAAGCCGGCTCTTTGTGCCGGGGCGGGCTCCGGGGCGCACCAACTCTCTGCCCCCCTCCCTCCCCGCTCCCGGCCCAGCCCCCACGGCTTCCAGCGAGTAGACAGCGGCGGGCTGCTTTTCGCCGGGAAGCGGGTGCGGTGATTGGGTGACGCTCCCTTAGCCCACCAGTTCCGCGTCGGTTTCAAGGCTCCTCCCTCCGAGTGAAAGGCAGACTCCGGGGCGCCTGGAAACCGGCCGGGGAGAGGGAGCGGGAGCCCAGCGGAGGGACTGACACAAATGGTCAGGCGGCGGCGGCGGCGGCGGAGGCGGCGGCGGCGGCAGAGGTGCGCTCTCGCCGGGGCCCGGGACGCGGCGCGGCCGGCACCCCCCGCCGGCGCTTCATGAGCCGGCCGCTCCGGCGGCGGCGGGGCCGGCGGGACGCGGAGCCAGCGCGGGACGCGGAGGGCAGCGGCGGGCGCCGAGCGGGGCCCGCCAAGCATGGCTGAGCGCGGGGCGCGCGGGCGGCCGCCGCCGCCGCCGCTGCTGCTGCCGCTGCTGCTGCTGCTGCTGCCGTCGGGGGGCCGCGCGCAGGCGGCCGGGCCGGGCCCCGCGCAGCCCGCGCCCCCGCCGCCGCCGCCGCCGCCGCCGCCCGCGGCCGGGCCCCCCGCGCCGCCCCCGCCGCCGCCGCCGCCGCCGGCGCCGCAGTACCAGGGCGAGCGCGGCATCTCGGTGCCGGACCACGGCTACTGCCAGCCCATCTCCATCCCGCTGTGCACCGACATCGCCTACAACCAGACCATCATGCCCAACCTGCTGGGCCACACCAACCAGGAGGACGCGGGGCTGGAGGTGCACCAGTTCTACCCGCTGGTGAAGGTGCAGTGCTCGGCCGAGCTCAAGTTCTTCCTCTGCTCCATGTACGCGCCGGTGTGCACCGTGCTGGAGCAGGCGCTGCCGCCCTGCCGCTCCCTGTGCGAGCGCGCGCGCCAGGGCTGCGAGGCGCTCATGAACAAGTTCGGCTTCCAGTGGCCCGACACGCTGCGCTGCGAGAAGTTCCCGGTGCACGGCGCCGGCGAGCTCTGCGTGGGCCAGAACACGTCGGACAAGGGCACGCCGACGCCCTCGCTGCTGCCCGAGTTCTGGACCAGCAACCCCCGGGGAGGCGGCGGCGGCGGCGGCGGCGGCGGGGGCCGGGGCCGGGGCCGGCGGCGGCGGGGCGGGCGGGGGGCGCTTCTCCTGCCCGCGGGCGCTCCGGGTGCCCGCCTACCTCAACTACCGCTTCCTGGGGGAGCCGGACTGCGGGGCGCCCTGCGAGCCGGCGCGCGCGCACGGGCTGCTCTACTTCGGGCCGGAGGAGCTGCGCTTCGCGCGCACCTGGATCGGCGTCTGGTCCGTGCTGTGCTGCGCCTCCACGCTCTTCACCGTGCTCACCTACCTGGTGGACATGCGGCGCTTCAGCTACCCGGAGCGGCCCATCATCTTCCTGTCGGGCTGCTACACGGCCGTGGCCGTGGCCTACATCGCCGGCTTCCTGCTGGAGGACCGCGCCGTCTGCAACGAGCGCTTCTCGGAGGAGGGCGCGCGCACCGTGGCGCAGGGCACCAAGAAGGAGGGCTGCACCATCCTCTTCATGATGCTCTACTTCTTCGGCATGGCCAGCTCCATCTGGTGGGTCATCCTGTCGCTCACCTGGTTCCTGGCGGCCGGCATGAAGTGGGGCCACGAGGCCATCGAGGCCAACTCGCAGTACTTCCACCTGGCCGCCTGGGCCGTGCCGGCCGTCAAGACCATCGCCATCCTGGCGCTGGGCCAGGTGGACGGCGACGTGCTCAGCGGCGTCTGCTTCGTGGGGCTGCACAACGTGGACGCGCTGCGCGGCTTCGTGCTGGCGCCGCTCTTCGTCTACCTCTTCATCGGCACCTCCTTCCTGCTGGCCGGCTTCGTCTCGCTGTTCCGCATCCGCACCATCATGAAGCACGACGGCACCAAGACGGAGAAGCTGGAGAAGCTGATGGTGCGCATCGGCGTCTTCTCCGTGCTCTACACCGTGCCCGCCACCATCGTCATCGCCTGCTACTTCTACGAGCAGGCCTTCAGGGACCAGTGGGAGCGCAGCTGGGTGGCCCAGAGCTGCAAGAGCTACGCCATCCCCTGCCCCCCCCACCCGGGCCCGCCCCACCCCCCCATGAGCCCCGACTTCACCGTCTTCATGATCAAGTACCTCATGACCTTGATCGTGGGGATCACCTCGGGCTTCTGGATCTGGTCGGGCAAGACCCTCAACTCTTGGAGAAAATTCTACACCAGACTCACCAACAGCAAGCAGGGGGAGACCACCGTCTGAGAGAGACAGAGACAGGGGAGAGAGAGAGAGAGAGAGAGAGAGAGAGAGGAGAGAGAGAGAGAGAGAGAGAGAGAGAGAGAGAGAGAGAGAGAGAGAGAGAGAGAACGAGAACAAAAACCAGCCGTCCAGGCTCCTCCAGTTACTTTCCCCTCCCCAGCTCCCTGGGATGGATTCATTCCTCTGGCTTTGCTTTCTCTCTCTCTCTCTCTCTCTCTCTCTCTCTCTCTCTCTCTCTCTCTCTCTCTCACACACACACACACACACTCACACACACACACACACACACACACACATTTCCAAAAAATAAACAAAGAAACAAAGCCCCCCTCCACTCTCCAGAGCCGTCCCCCAAAGCCGGCAGACGAGGAGACTTCACCACCAAGAGAGAGATTTGGGACCTATGGACCACAGACAGCTCGCTCTCTGGTTCCAAGACTTTATGCTTTTGATTGTAAATAGCCTGTGTAAGATTTTTTGTAAGTATATTTGTATTTAAATGATGGAAAAAGAAAATCACATTTTTAATTATTTCAGGATTTTTAAACCATTCCCAGATTTTCCTCCTCGGGTTGTTTTATTTTCCCCCAAGTATTGCAAAAAGAAAAGGGGCTGGGGCGGGGTGGGGAACTCCTTCCCTCCTTCACACAGGTTTTTTTTTGTTTTGGTTTTTTTTCCCCCCTTTCAGAGCCATCTGCTCAGGATTGAGCAGAGAAGTCTTGATTTAGTTGCCGGTGTCTGACTATTCTCCCCTCCTTTCCCTCTGACCCCACTCCCCCTTTCTGAAGTGGAGTGGGGGTGGGGGGGACTCAGATCTCTCTTCCAGCCTTCCAAGCCCTACACTGGGAGCCCTGCCAGGCCCATTTCCACCCTCCCCTGGGGGCAGATTCTGAAGCCTTGTCTTTTTACTTTATAAAACTGAATTTTCTATGAGAACCGTGCTCCAAGCTCACCAGGGATCTGGCAGATGTGGGTGCTGACAGTGCTCAGCCTTCCACCACAACCCACCTCTCCTTCCCAAGCCCTCTCTTAGTGACACTTTAACCTGTTTTTTTTTGGGGGGGGGGAGGCAAATAGGATGTAAATTCCAAGCTTGTTTTCCAGTCTACTTTTTCGTGGATGAACTAATTTTTTTTCCCTGAGTGTGTAAAATCTGAAATAGATTTGGCCAACCTCATGGAAAAAAAATGTGGTGGCTGAGTCTTCAGAAGAGGCATCACACTTTTGTGTGGGTTGGAAGAGACTGAAAATGGTGGTTTGAAAATGTGCATTTCAATCGGAGACTCATTCTTGGCTGTCGGCCTCTTGGATTGAGACAGCTTAAGTGTTTATATTTTACTCTTCTGTAAACAAAACAGTTGAGATCACCTGGAAATCTTTATTGGGAAATGGATATTTATTGCCCCTAAAAGGACAACAAAATGTAAGCAGGATCAGAAAACTTCAGGGGTTCAAGAAAATGACCTTTTCCATATTATATTGTTAGTCACTTTTGGAAATCAGTTTACAATAATTGCAGGACTCTAAGCAAAGAAAATGTTGTACCTTGTTAACCCATTCTCGTTACTAAGAAACTAAAACTGAGGAGTGAGTCCTGGGTGGGGGGAGGGAGAAGAGACAAGCTGTGCTGAGGAGTATCCGTGATTGATGAGTTTACTTCCTCAGTCAAATGCATTCAGGGGGGAGAAAGGGGGGCCAAATTCTGCTACTTTTAAAATCTTGTGTATTCCTCCTTCCTCATGGATTGGTACATGCAAAAAAAAAAAATATGATCCAGTCAGATTTTTTTGTGGGTTTGTGTGTAAGGAAAGGAGAAGAAAACTGTCCTGATAGCATTGTTTTAAACTTTCAGAGTATATCATAAAGCCTGTACTTAAGATCCTAAATTAATCTATGGCTGTCATAACCCTAAAATGCAAAGGTTTCTTTCTTTTTTAAAAAATTGGTATGCATTTATTCTGTTCACTATCACAAGATCATCTATATTTATAGAGGAATAGAAGTTTATATATATCAAATACCATATTTTTAATTTCGCAAATAAAAAAATTGAGGTTTTGTATAAAATGCTATGGTCTTTGTGCCTCACGGGAATAGAGCTTGTACTGTCTGCTGTCTTTTCATTTTATAAGGGGCTCCCAAGCCCAGCCCACTGCATGAGGAATTCAGGACAGAGATTCAAAAAACAGGTTTGCTGCTTCAACATTGAGGCTGGGTTAAATAAATCTGTCTGTCCAAAGAACCATGGTGACCATATTCAGGATCTCTGCCGTGCTTGATCTCATGGAACTCAAGAAAAGAACTGTTTTTATAAAAGAGGAAAATAGAAGTTTGTAAGGATTTTGTCCACAGAGCTTGGGATTTTATTACCAAAAAACCCCAAAGATTTACACTTTAACATTTTTGTTCATATTTCATCAATTACTTTTGTTCTAATATTTATGAGATTAATTTCTCTCTCCAGTTCTGAATATTCAGAAACAAACAAGGAAATGAGGTTTAAGCATTTTCTGTTGCATCTAGATCTGTCACTTTTTTAAAAAAAATTAGATGGAAAGCTTTGGAAGCTCCCAAATTTCTCTTCCAAGGAACCTTTATTGTAGTCTCCCACAAAATTATTTATGATTAGCTCAAAGAGTTTGATTTTTTTAATTAAAGAGTTTTACAGTCTTTTTTTTAGTTTAATGCATACATGCAGAGGTTAGTGAACATTTTATAATATGGAAATACGGACAGATTTATTGTCTAAGCTATAAACGAGAAAATGGAAGTTTTAAAACCCCAAATAGCTTTGTTTAAAAGAAGGGGAGTTGAAAGACCTGTTACTATATAGATTCAATACTTTCTTTTGTGACATATTTTTACATTGTAGTGTTTTTAGTCAATCACAATGGGCTAAAATGAACATCTATATATCACAATGATGTTTTGGTTATAAAGGAATTGAAAAAAAACTGTTTTTGTTATTCAACTTCTAGGGAAATTGAAAATACTTTCCCTTTGGGGAAAAGTAAATATTTATAACCCAGAATTTTAGGGAGCATTTGTAACTGTAATTCATATGTTTTTTCTCCCCTACCCTTGTTCAGTTGCTCTAAGTAAATAAGGAAGCTATTTGAAAAGACATGGAAATATCAACAGCTCTAAAGAATAATTTTAAAATCTATCTCTTAGGACACTAGATTAGTTAAGATGTCAGTTCCAAAAATTTACTTTGAAGCCCCGGCTTATTTTTGAGAAGTTGCACCAGATTTTACACGAGGAATAAATGCCAGGATGCTCCTTAGCCTGGGGAGTCAGGATGGTTTGATAATGGGTTTGATGCAGACCAGTTTTGTAAACTAGGTTTCAGTAACTGTAGAAGGACTTTTAAAATCAACACCTGGCTCCGTCATTGCAGTTGAAATTGCTTTAATACTGAAAAGCAAAAAGAAAAGATTAGGTGCCTTAATACTGATTTCCAAACCAAGGTGCCTCAAAGGCCATAGAGCCATTGGCACTGTATCACAGTAGCTATAGGACCATGTTGGTGTTCCCCTGACAATCTTTATTTTGAAATATGATTTAATGTGTTCTCTTGTTATTCTTAATAACAACTGTCAGTTGGAGTCTTTTCTCCTCTACCCCCAGCTTCTTTGATTTAACTTTTGGGATGATCATATATATATTCAGTAAAGAGAATCTTCTGAAGCTTTTAAAAGAAAAACAAATATTTAATACACTTACGTTTTGTAGCCCCCTAGGGTCATATTCTTAATTTCAGAGAGTGTTTTCCCATATCAGCCCTTGCAAGATGGAGAGGCAGGGCCTGAAGCAGTTTCTTTCATTTAGTTCTGTGGCAATCACTCATCAAATAGGAGTTTGTATTACTGCTCTTTTTATCTCCAGTGAGCAATGGCAGACCTTTTGGTGTTTAGCTAGGGAGCAGTGAATGATGGGCCAAGTACTTAAAATAATAACGAAACACAAGTCATCTTAGTTCTTCAGTGTGATTTCAGAGCAGTTCCGCTGACACCGCACACTGCAGGCTGAATATATACTTGTTTAGAAAAAGATTTTCTTTTCACATCGCTGCTTTTCTTGGAATTTTTCTTCTAGCCAATGTAATTGACTATAGGCCAGCTTTTGTCCCATGGATCAGGTGGAATCAATGGCATGGTCTTTGTAGACACCCTGCAGAATTTCTCATTAGAGTCCATTGGGAGGGGGTTAGTATAACCTTGGACTTCAAAGTTATGTAGCTGTTTCTCATGCACCAATGAAGTTGTGATTCTAGCTTTGGTCCAAAGGGACTTAGAATTCCCCACTAACTTTGGGAGGGTAAGTATTTTCTTCTGGCTTTATGATGTTCTTTTATACATAGCTATGTGACACTGCAACCTTCCAGCTGAATAAGAAGTCACTTTGTTGATTAAGCTGCAGACAAACCTCTGGACTCATTCATTTTGAAAAGGTACACTGCAAGAAGTGATAACCAATTTCTCCCTATAAATAGAGCATCATGATCTTTGAACATATGAATTCTCCCTTTGATGTTTTAAATAGGGAATTACATGTTTTAGAAATTGGGGCTTTAACATGACAGAGTAACAAAATTTAATTTCTTCAATATGATTTTGATTAGGGTGATTGTACATTTTTTTAAAGTAAATACTCTGAAGGTCATAATCAGCTCTACCAGCCAAGGAGATATTTAACTTCAATTATTTAGAAAAGGAAAAAAACTCCAGTTTTGTTTCTGATTTCCCAGTAGAGAATATTCATACATTATTGTTTTCGTTTTTCAGATGGTTCTGTTCTAAGATAGACACATACTTCTAAGTAATACCATTTAGATGGTTTTTGATACGCCACTTAAATGTGATGCCTGAATGTCTTGGAGTAGGTATCAGATATAAAATATCTCTTAAAAGCATGTTTATGCACCTTTTCCCCAGTTAGCATCCTTTATTAAACTATTTTAGATTGCATTTCTTTAAAATAGACACCTTCTTGGCCATCATTTTATTTAAAATTTTAAGTTTTTAAAATTGTAAGCATCAATCCACAGATATTCTGTACCTTTGAAATGATTGCAATCTCAAGAATATTTCTCTACAGAACAGGTCTTAAAAAGTATATTCACAGCAATGCAGTGATTAACACATTAAAAAAGAATGAGCAGCAATGCTTTGAAATAGTTCAGTGTGACCTGTCTTTCCTTTCCTTCCCTTTTCTTTTTAAAAATCAAGTATTATCCTCTAATCTGTGGCTATCTCCATGTTTCAGATCTCCACACCTGTTTGAATTAAATTTGCAGGGGAATAACTTCAAATTCTCCCCATAGACAAAATGTAGCCTCTGCTTCCTTTCAAATCAGCAGTGTGCCCTTGCTTAAATGATGTGCAGTGAAACAAAGTGTTCTCTTGCCCTTGGAGTAGATTCTTCCTCACAATCCCAGCATCCAAGTGCCTGGAAGTCAAATAGACCTGAAGGCTTAGTTGGAAGTTGAAAAATGTCAAGGACTATTATGTTAAACTGATACAATTTTTCCTCTGCTGTGAATCAGGGTTTTTTTTCGGGGGGGGTGGAATATGTGTGGGGGTCTCTTTAATTTATATCTAAGATAAAAGCAGGGATGCATTTTAGTATGACATATCCAATTACCTAAGATAATTGAGCGCAGTGATTGCACAGACAATGGAAAGCAAAGGTTTGAACCCTTCATTTCCACAATCCAAGAGAACCTCCTTATAGCTTGCCCTTACATGGATTCAGACAGTCACATTCAGTCAAATCATGGGGCCTAGGCTGGGATGACAAACAGTAAGAGCCCCTAAGGTGACACTTAATACAAAATTGCAAAGGAGCTCCACTGTTGTGCCAATTCCTTCCTTCCTTCCTTTCCTAAAATTGGGAAAAGCACCTCTTTCTCCCTTTGACATATCTACCAATATCAGTAAGATGGTTGAAAGACAGAGCCTTGATGTAACTTGTCACTTCAAAAACATTTATTAAGCAGTTCCTAAATATTTTATTAAGTGATATAGATACAATAATTTTTGTTGTTGCTCAGTTGTGTCTGATTCTTCATGACCCCGTTTGGGGTTTTCTTGGCAAGCATAACTGGAGTGTTTTGCTATGTCTTTCTTCATCATGGGGTTAAGAGACATCCGGGGTCACACAACTAGTGTCTGAGGCCGGATTTGAACTCATGAAGATGTCTTCCTGATTCTAAACCTGGTGCTCCATGTCTTGTACCACCTACCTATTATTAATATAGTGTTTTAAGGTTTTCAGGTTGCTCTTCAAATATTTTATCCTCACTACCATCCTGGGAGTTAGGTTTTAGGTGACACAGTCAGGAAGACCTGAGTTCAGATCCGGCCTCAAACACTCAGTAGCTGTGTGACCCTGGACAAGTCCCTTATCCCTGTTTGCCTCAGTTTCCTTACATATAAAATGATCTGAAAAAGGAAATGGGGGTCAAGAAGAATCAGACACATTTGAAAATGGCTAAACAACGAGGATGATGGACGAACCAAAAGAAATTCATTTTAACATGGAGTCAGCGCTCATCACAGAGTAGCAACTTTATAAATACCTGGAGGTTTAAAGTTTCAGGGCCAGGATCTCAAGGACACCATTTTTGAAAGACACTAATATTAGTGATGGGGCTAGTGTGCAGATATCATAACAGCCAGGTGGGAGTCTCCCCAAAACTTGGAAAGATAGTCACTTTGACTATTTCTTGCCAGTCTGTGTGGCAGTCCCTAGTTGCCAGGTTCCAGAGGGAATAGAGACATGCCATGTCTATGTTGGGCTACATACACCCACTTTTGCCATTCTACTCTCATTTTTTTCAGCATATAGAAGTGGGCCATGTATTCTTATCTATCATAAAACCTTATTCTTGCATTTTATCAGGTCAACTTAGTTGATGGAGCATTTAATAAAACTGCAAGATGCTGTTCCAGGATGGAATTACAAAATTAAATATGCTAGGTTCTGCCCTTAAGAAGTTCTAAGAAAGGGGTGGCTAGGTGGCGCAGTGAATAGAGCACCAGCCCTGGAGTCAGGAGTACCTGAGTTCAAATCCAGTCTCAGACACTTAATAATTACCTAGCTGTGTGGCCTTGGGCAAGCCCCTTAAACCCATTGCCTTGCAACAAAAGAACCCTAAAAAAAAAGAAGTTTAAGAAAGATAGAAACATTTATTAAGAACCTACCAGGTATCAGTCACTGTATGTACTAAGCACTTTACAAATATTAGCTTATTTGATCCTCTCAACAAACTTGGGGAATAGGTCCTATTAACACAATGGAGGAAACTGAGGCAAATAGTGGTTCAGTGACTTTCCAGAATCACACCGATTCTAAATCTGAAATCAAATTTGTAGCTTTCTTGACTCCAAGTAATCTACCCACTATGCCACCTAGTTTTCTAGTTAGAATTCAATAGGAAGAATAAGACATGTCCATATATGTAGGCTAAGTATTTGGGTAAATTCATAGAGTGAGCTAAAAGCCAAGGGGAGGGGCGAAGGATCTAAGAAGGGTGATCTAGACAATTTGGGGCAAGAAACTTTCCTTAGTGGAGAGCTCCAATTTGGGATCATAGGGAAGGCTTCATGGAGGAGTATCCTCTGACTTGACCATGAAGGAGCAGAAGGATTCCAATAGACTAAGGGTGAGGCAGGGAGGATGTTCTAGGCTCTGGGCCAGTCTTTGTAAATGGTTGCAGATCATGCAGTTCCTATCTACCTTCTCAGTACCTTCCTCACCTTGCATCTAACGTGTATATATTCATTTAGTTTCCTTCAGTCATGGACCACCCTGAAGGCAAGGACTGTTTCACTTCTTAGCCCTCTCCAGTACTTCCAACACTGTGTGATACATAGTAGGTGCATAATAAAGGCTTGTTGACTTACTGATTAACAGGTCATAAAAATGCAGATTGAAGCCAAGTTTTATAGAGGAGGATGAATAAAAATTATTAAAAAAAGAATCTCAATATGGTACCATTAGAATGAAGAAAGACTCAAAGACAGCATCCCATGTTGTAGCAAGATGGAATAAAAGAGATTTGGAAGCATCATCCCTTTGTCTGGGTTTCATTCATTTTGGTGTATAGAATATTACAGGAGGCTCAGGTGAAACCACAAGCTTGTGAATTGGCAAAGTTAATCTCTATTTTAGCACTTAATGAAATGTGGATATTTCTCAGAGATCTGAAGGTTAAATTTGCATCATTTTCAAAAGATAAATGTTTATACTAAATAAAGGATATCAAAGTACATAATACAAGTTATTATTTCATAGGTGCATCGAATTTTAATGTTAGAAGGAACATTTAGGACAGGAATTTTTCACTTTTATTTATATCATGACCACTTTTGGCAGGCCTATGAGACCTGTGGAGATCTTCTCATGATAATTTTTTTCAAATACATCAGATAAAATACAGAGTATTTCATAAATAAATTTTAAAAAATAATAAAATACCACATCTATAATATAATTAATATAAATATATAATATAATACCAAATAGATATAATATAATCAAATACAAAATTATTTAATTAATCATTAAATATTTTAAAGAAATACTGTCATCAGCCCGTGGTTTAAAAATTTCTGATTCTCTATCATTCCTCAGATATTTTATCCTTACAACCAATTTTAAATAAGAAACCAGAGGCCAAGAGAAAGTGAGAAAATTATTTACCCAAGTTCAGCTTAGAATGTTGAGTGTCTGACCTATAGTCCCTGGCAAGACTGAGACTAGTGGACTATTTGAGTTTAGGAATTCTGAGCTATAGTAGAAATAAGTTCAGCACTGATACAGTGAGCAGCAAGGACTAGAGGCTAAGTGAGAGGCTGCCAAGGAAAGCTGAACAGATCCAGTTTGGGAAATTGGAATAGATTAAAGCATCAGTGTGGCCTGTTTCTGGCATTGGACCTGTGAGTGATCATTACACTTATAGTTAAACAGACACAAAGAGATAGAGACACACATACAGAAACAGAGAGACAGATACAGAGAAGGAGAGGGAGAGGACTGTGAAAGAGAGACAGAGACAAAAACAGACAGAGAGAGGAAGGAAGGAAGGAAGGAAGGAAGGAAGGAAGGAAGGAAGGAAGGAAGGAAGGAAGGAAGGAAGAAAGGAAGGAAGGAAGGAAAGGGAGAGTGAGGAAGGGAAGAAGGAAAAGGAAAGAGAAAAAAGGAAAGAAGAGAAAGGGAAAAGGAAGGGAGGATGAGAGAGGGAAAGAAAGAAAAAAGGAGGAAAAGGAAGGGAGAGAGAGAGAGAAAAGGAGAAAGGAAGGAAGGACGAGATGGATGGAGAGAGAGGGAAGGAAAAAGGAAGGAAGGACGAGATGGATGGAGAGAGAAGGAAGGAAAAAGGAAGGGAGAGAACAGAGAAGGAAGTGAAGATAGGAAAAAGGGATAAGAGTGAGGAAAAAATGAGAGGAAGGGAAATAAAGGAAGGAGGAAGAATGAAGTAGAAAAGAAAGAAAACAAATGTATGTAGAGCATATGTATTTTGACTATGTACTTGCTTTATAAAAGTACAAATTCACTAGGGTCCAGAGGACCTCCTAGAATATGACTTTTCAAAAATTCTAAAATATATCAAGTATAGGAAACATCATCTAGAGAAAAACAGGTTTGGTTATATAAGCATATATGTAACATTTCAGAGTTTTGAAGCTCCAGCCAACCCATGGGGACTTTGGCATTTAACATGCTATTTTGATTTAGATAAAATCATAACAGCTCCAAGCTTGAAGGGGCCTTCAAAGTCATTCTGCCCATCTCATTTGTGATAAAGAAATGAAGGAAATACACTGAGGTGAAGCCATCTGCCAAAGGTAACTTTCGTGACTGAGCAAGCGTTATAAGCCGTAATTCTCCTAGCTAGAACTTTCCCTACTCCACCAGATTACCTCCTCACTCTAATTCAATCCATAAATCACAGCAGCTGAAAAGTTGGGGGGGGGGGGCTTCATGGCCATCTAGTGCAACACTCATCCTGAGAAGAATACCTACACTGACATAACCTGATAATTGGTCACCCATTCTCTGCATACTGACCTCTAAGAAGGGAAATCCCATCATTTCTTGAGGCAACCTGTTACAGTTTTGCACAGTTCTGATTGTTAGGCAATTTTTCTTACTATAAGTCTCAAGTTGCCTCATTGTGGCTTCCACTCATTGCTTTCCTTTCTGCCTTCTGGGGTCAATCAGGACTACATAATTCCTGCTCTCCATGGCAGCCCTTCAAACCCTGGAGATGGCCATTATATCCCTTGGACATAACACCCTTTTCTTCAACACCCTAAACATCCCCGATTCCTTCAAACGATTCTCTAATGGCACAGACAAGGACCTTCACTAAGATGCAGATCTATAGCTTATCTAGCTTAACAGTGTCCCTCTAAAACTGCGGTCCTTAGAACTCAATATAATCCTGCAGGTGAGATCTGACAAGGGGCATAGTACTGTGAACTATCACTTCCTTTTTTTTGGGGGGGGGAAGTCATGTCTCTTTTCATAGAGATCTCATTAGCTCTTTTAATAGCCATATCATACTGATGACTCATTGAGCTTGTGGTCCATTAAGGCCCCCAGGTCTTTTTTCAACTCAGTGCTATCCAAAATGTCATATAAGGACACTCAGAACTTTGAAGTTGATTGTGTGGCATGACAGACACTGGCACAGGACCACCCTGAGTGGTGTGCTCTCATCAGATGGGTTCCTGTACTCTATGAGCAAGAATTGAAGCAACTCAATAGAGGAATCCACCCAGGTGTTCACATTAGCCATAATCAAACATATTGCAAGACTCTAACATAATGATGCCAAGTTGTGGTCTTCTTAGATAATGAAGGACAGCTAGATGGCACAGAGGATAGAGCACTGGCCTTGTAGTCAGGAGTTTCAA